>NC_142367.1:7958437-8565937 GCF_059441175.1 Urocampus carinirostris | reverse complement strand
ACATGTCGAAGTGTCCTTGGGTAAGACACTGAATCCCTAATACCCCCAATAACCACCACAACAATGACGTAATCTCGAAGCAACGAGATCTCATTTTCCGAGATCGGTGTGCAGACGAAAACTCGAACTGCGAGACTTAAACAACAATGGCGGATCTGCCTGTCGAAAATTTTGGAGTGCGGTAAATCTTTGTTAAAAAAATGTAATCGGGTAAAAATGACAATTTTGTGTCAAAAAAGTTGCGTCCCGGGGACGCAGGTTGATTTGACACAATGCGTCCCCAGCAAAAATGATGCGTCTAGGCTGCAGGGACATGGGCAAACGAGAACACTCAATCCCTAAGGCTACCACTAGAGACACCTCATAACTCGTGACTTCTGACCGCCAACATCAGGTCGTCCACTTTGCGCATGCAAACTACGACTGGCAAAAAAAAAAGTGCTGTAAAAAGTGTACCGTAAGTGCTTATGTAACAACAACAATTTTATCGATCTTAAAGCTGTAAACCTCCGCCGATTGCTCACCTTTTTAATGATTGCAAATCCTTATTAAAGCAACAGTCAACCTTAAAAAAGCACAACAAGGCACTTTTTTACTCACAGCAAGACAAGCTATATGGAATACTGTGACGATATTAGCAATCTATCTACGATGACGTTGTCATCTGCTAACAGTGACGCAGAAGATCCGGATTAGAGCCGAAATGGACAAGACGAGATCAGTCTCAATTATTTATTTTTTTCCGTAAAAATCTTTTTATACAGCATACACAATTTGAAATGATAAAAAAAACAGATAAACTACAGTGAAAATGTATGTGATCTCCATGACTGCTTCTTGCTACTGGCACCCCCCACCCCCCTGTACGGCACGCGGATTCATTTGTTTCCCTGCTAATAATAAACTCACATTTTAAACTCTTGACTTGAGATCTCTAATGCCGATTGGCCAATTCATATCATAGCAACTTTCATACACTACTGTGACCGGACACCTGCTCTGCGTTCTTCTGCATCTCACTGAGAAGAGTTTGTGTCCTGCTCATTTTGTCTTGTTGCCTAAATGATGCATCTCTCCTTCCCTCTCTCTCTCTTTCTCTCGCTCTCTCCTACGTCTGCTCTTAGTTGGCAAGGCCAGAAATACCAAAAACATCGACAAATTTAAAAATAAAGTACTGTGTTTCATTTTGTTTTTTTCTCTCTCTATGTCGGTAAGTCACAAAGTGTTTTTTAATGAAGCCTTGTCCCCCCAAAAAACTTTGATTAATTTGAAATACTTTCTACCTTTAAAATCAAACAGTTTTTTATTTGTTCTCTGTCTCTATTGTCTTATGTGAATTTCCCTCCGGGATGAATAAAGTATCTATCTATCTATCAGTCTCTCTGTCTGTAGTCGATAAGTCGGCTAGTTTGCTCTAATAAAGGCTTCTATTGTACTGCAAGGATTTTCACTTTTCGCGAGTGGTTCGACCCCGTTAACCTCAGAACCTGACAAATATCTGTATTTAATATTGGAATAATTAGCTCATTAGAGGAGCAAGTCCAGCTCCAAGCTCAATCCTGGAACGTATTAGGCCCATAAGAAGAGGTACCACTGTAATTGAATAATTTTAGAAAAATATCAACCAGAATTTGTATCTGTACTCATATTCAAAGGCAGTTAATACTTTTCTCCACTCTTGCTGCCATGTTGACCGTCTTGTTGCCCCCTGTTTAGCTAAAGCAAAGAAGGATGTGGGTTCAGACGAAAACCAAAGCTCCAGTCTGGGTCGCTCTGCGCTGTCCGACGATGCTTCTGACTACCAGGAAGACGGCACCACCGAGTGTAAGTGCCCGCCATCTCGCTCTTGTGTTGACGGTGCGACGTAATTAAAGAAAGAGTTATGGATTATTTCCTGCCCAGCCGCACTTTTAACACCCTCTCAGATGGCCTCTTGCCTCCACGGGAAGCCAGCATTGTTGTCCTAATTTGAGAAAACTGATCACGCCATACTGCCGTGACATCACCGGCCCCTCCTCCCCCTAAAGCTTTCTGATGCTATTATTGGCCAGTGAGCATATGGGCTTCTGTGCTGTCTCGCAGGGTGGATTGGTGAGCGAAAGCTCCCCCTAGTGGCTGTGGTGCGCTCTTTCGACTAACGAAGAGATTGATTGAACCCCGGCTGTCCTCTATTCTTTCATGAGCGGGTTTGAAATCCAACACTGTACCTGGGGGGCCATGTGTGTCATGTCCCTCTCTGGCTTTATCAATCTTTCCCTCCATCTTAGCCCCCCTTTTTTGTACTCCCGAGCGGCAGCACCAGCTAATCGCCCTTGACATGCCGCAGGTGGGCATTATTGACTCGGGCGACCATTTCTTTTATTTTATTTATTTTTGTAGAGTGAGCACATGTAGGCAATTCCGTGCGTACGGCGGACAAAAATGTTTATGGCGGTTTTAACGCGACGCTTGTTGAGGCCAGCTGGTCGTCGTCAAAAAAGGCTGCAGCAGATGGCGGGACCATCATCATTGTTTTTTTGTTGGTTCTTTTTTTCCGGAACTTTATTTCAAATTCTTGGCATACGGCTGGCCGTTCGCTTTTTAGCATCGGCTTTCAACTGTGACATTGATAATGGAAATGAGATTTTCTTTTAATTTTTTGATCGTGATTCAACAGCCGATTTTTTTAAGGTCCTTCTCCCATGTTTTTTTTTCTTTTTTCATTTAAAAAAATGTGTTGTAATACCAACAAATTATTTTTCCTGACTTATGGCTATTGTCATACTAAAATTATGCAAGTATAGCAGATTGACGCAAGTATTTCTATTACTTCTTATTACAGATACCTCTCTAAATCTTATTTTTATAGGCAATATTTCTTCAACTAATCCGATGAATTTAAATGCTAAATTTCCCCCGTCAAAACTATTATACACATTGAAAAAATAAAATAAAATGATGTGAGATTTCTCTAAAAGAAAAATCATCGACATTTGCTTGTGTGTTTTTTTTCCATTCTATATGCTCAGATATACACAAGTTTTCGTTAGTATTAGTTATGACAGTAATTTTGCCCTGATTTCCAGACTCCCAAAAAACCCAAATTGGCCAGAAAATTGAAAGAACTCCTTTATAATCCGATACGCCTTATATACAGGAAAATATGGTAGATAAAATTGGAAATGCATAGTTAGAATAGATCTATAATATGTAAGGTAACTGTAATGCCTTTGAGAAACGTATAGTGTGATCTTCGAGTGCCCTCCTGTGGATAGCATTCTGGTTGCAAATCCCCCAAGTATGACACATATTGTAATTACTTGTATGAGGATTTCTGTACCTGGTAATGAGTGTCTTGTATATGAATAGTTAGCAAGATACCGGCACATTTTTGTACTTTGTTTTTAGTTTCGTTTTTTTAATTTTATGGCAAACTTTTAAGGAAATAAATCTGGTTATCCGGGACGTTGTTTACTAGCTGTCTACCTGGCAAAATGTGGATAGAGTGAGGACAGCACAATAACCATTTTTGAATGAATTAATCCTTTTTAGTGGTGCAACAAATATCAAGGATTATTTTATGTTGCATGAAAAAAGTTTCAAATGTTATTGTTTATTTTTTATTCAACCCTAGCACTTACTGTGATTTTAATTTATTGCGACTTAAGTCTTCATTGACTTGAAAAGAGCTACATAAATGCAGACCATTTCCATTTATAGTCCAATGAGCCTTATATGCGAAAAAAAAATGTTTTACAATAGACTTATTTTCGGGTGGGGGGCCTTATAATCCGGTGCAATTTATCGTGTAAAAAAATTGGTAATGCTTAAACATTTTATACTAAAAAATATGTGTGTTCAGAACTAAATTATTTCACTAATGTAATTAATGTAAATGCTATTTTATGCCTGTCTAAATTAGGTCAGGCATCATTCTTGAAGAAAAGAAAAATTAGAAAAAAAACAAGATGAGATTTGTTTAAAAATGCCATTAAATATGTCTGTCAACAAAACACTTTTTTTCCCTGCTCCTTGGCCCACAAGTGTTTTGTTTTTTTCAAACGCCCATTTTATCTCGAATCTGCGCCAGTGTGCAAGGCCGTTGTCAGCGCTAAATGTGAGCGATAGCCAATCAGGCGCTTGATGTGCAATTTGGGCCGAATCAAGCGGCGTCCGATCGGCGTAAACATTTTAGCGGCGGCATTAACAAGCGTCAACCTTTGCTTCCCGGAGTGCTGCTTCGCCTCAGGCGCTCCCGGCGTGGTCCTTTCTCATGATGGCGTTAGCGTAGTGAATGGCTTGTGTCCTCAGCCCAAAGGGCGTGCAGAGTTCAAAGTTCAACCTGTGTTCACTTTCCTGCAAGGGGGGGCGCTTAATGGAAATCTGTGACATCATATGTCAGGCGCTGCTCATTTAAATTCCCAGGAGGATGCGTTTGATTGGACTAGCAGGAGTGGCACTCAAAGCTTTGGAATCATTGGTTCGTCGCCGATTGCTTCATCACAATATTGAGATTTTTTTTTTATGTCGCCCGGCGACTATATCGTTCACGCATCAGTCCGGTAAAAAATAATTTAATTGCGGCATTGCTCTTGCATAATGGCGACGTGCTTGATCCACGTCGGATAGTTTACCTTTCTTAATCAATATTCTGTCCGATATGATTTGATTGCGTTAAACTGAGTGCCAAATGAGTACAAATCCTTTATTGATTTTTTTTAAATTAAATTGATAGTGTTTGTGATATTTGAGTCATTAGTTTTTGCTTTACCATGACTGTGAATCCAAATAACACATTTGCAAAGAATAACTTCTACTTAAAGAAAGTTTATCTACATTTCTTTCCAATTTTCTTAATTGAACATATCAGTAATAGAGCCACAACCAATTCATGATATGGACATTTTGTGCATTGTCCTGCTAACTAAACTTTAAGGGAGGGATATAAATGAAAACCTGTTGTTAAGAATATCATTGTCCGATCTGCAACCTCAGTGGAAATGTTTTAAATCTAAGTCTAAAACACACTTTTACTCTATAGCATATGAATAACCTATACTTTTTGTGGACAATACCTCTGTATTATTTGTAATTGCAACCTCTTTTGCCTGGTATGCCTGAAAGGGGGATACCACTTGTGCGGTCCCTTCTCAAGGTTTCTTCATTTCCCTCATGTTGTTTCCAGATCAGGGGATGGTGTAATAATAGTCTGTGCAAACAACTGTGCAGCCCTTTGAGACTGTGATTAAGGGCTATACAAATAAAGATGACCTGACTTGACTTGAATTGTCACAGATTAATTATATTTTTTGTAGGAAATGGTTAACTGCAGTGCGCCAAAACAAAGCACTTAATTAATACTGGTATGGGAATGAACCAATCATTTGAGTAATTCATTCAACCATCCATCCGTTTTCTGATCTGCTTATCCTCACTAGAGTCGTTGGGTGCTGGTGTCCATCACAGCTGTTTTCAGGCAATGGGCAGGGGACACCCCGAACTGATTGCCAGCCGCTCTCAGGGCGCACACAGAGACATTCACACACTCTCTCACTCCCAGGGACAATTTGGACAAGCCAATCCGTGTTTTGGGATTTTGGTAAGAAACCCAAAAGGACATTGTAGAACATGCAAACTCCGCACAGGGAGGCTGATAGCTGGAATTAAATCCGGGACCTAAGAACTGTGGGGAAGATGGGCTAATCACTCATACATTGTGCCTCCTTTTGAGTAATTCAATTATTTTTCAATTGGAGTAAATAATATTTGATTTTTATTTCATTTTTTGAATGGCATTTTTACAGCCAAAGGAAATATAATTGGATTGAAATTTGGCAAGAATCGGTGCTTTTCAAAATAAAATCTTGATTTTGTTCAAAACATTTATCACCACACAAAAATTTCTGCTAAAGAGCTGAAATCAAAAGCATTTGGACATTTTAAATGTAATGAGAGATTTATTTCCTTATTGATTAGTTTTCGATTAATTGTCGCATCTTTGCATAATTTCTGTTGTTGATATTATATTGCCACAACCTAAATTTCCAACAACATCACATAATTTTACAGTAAATGTATCCACAATATTCACAAACTCATTTAGTATAAAATATCCATGACAACTGTAAACATTCAAAATGGCGGCATGACCCTAAGTATGAAGCATCCTTCGGCAGATAAGAAACAATCTTTTTTCCGTTATTTCATTGGTTGTGTGAGATCCTGAGGATGGATTATCATCCTCACTTACCGGCGAGCCCAGCAGAGGTCCGCGTGGGCCCGGTTCTGATGAGATGCGGCGGCCCGTTGTCTCCGGCCCAACATTTGTAATGGCTGAAGGGAACAGATGGGGGGTGAGCTGGGGGGTTCCATTGTCAGGCCGGCTGTCTGCATGCAAATGTGAACTGCGTTTCACCCGCTGACCGCACCAGCGACCCCTCGGCGGCCTTGTCTGCCAGAGAGCTGGCCCTTGGATGCTCGCTTGGCTTTTTGGGGAGGGTGCGCTCGTTTTTCACACATTCTTTTTTTTTTTTTTCCTTCATGCATCGCATTCCAGCACATCTAAATACATAAACACACAGGGACAAGATTTTGTCACAGGCCCGTCAATTTGGTGGGAAAGAAAATATATAAATGGCAAGCATTTTATTATTAGGGTAAAAAAAGATGATAAAACAGGTTTAAAAAACCTTGAAAAAAAGAAAATACATTTCAAGTGATCTTATTTAGACAAAACTTTAGGGACAAAAATATTGTTAAGCCCTTGTTAATATCTCTTTTTAGTATGTTCAAATAATAAATCAATTTGGCACACACACGCA
The DNA here is from genome assembly GCF_059441175.1 of Urocampus carinirostris. Lineage (NCBI taxonomy): Eukaryota > Metazoa > Chordata > Actinopteri > Syngnathiformes > Syngnathidae > Urocampus > Urocampus carinirostris. The sequence continues at coordinate 8,559,137 of NC_142367.1, read as the reverse complement.
GGAAAAAAGGAAATTGACTGATTAAGACAAAATATCTTGGGGCAAAAAAATATTTATAGTAAGAAATAAAAAATGATACGCTTTGATCTAATTTAAAGACAAACATGGTTTTAAACACTTGATTATATCTCTATTTTTTGTACATATATTTCAATCATGAATTCTTTTGACACACTGACTTGTCATTGTAATGTGAGATCATATATATTGATATATGCCAAACACAGTTTTTAGGGTAAAAAAAACAAAGACTTGAAAGTAAAAAATAAAAAGTTCCATAAACCCTTGAGATATTTGGAAAAAAATGACACCCCTTAATTGATTCAATTCAAAGACAAATATTTTTTTAAACTCTTGATTTTATATCTATTTTCTAGGACATTTAAATAATAAATTACACCGACTCACAAAGGCTTGTCATTTAATTAAAAGACAATATACACATACATATAAATATATATATATATATATATATATATATATATATATATATATATATATATATATGGCAAACACAGTTATAGAGTAAAAAAACATAAATAAATGAAATGAAAAAATCAGCAAACCCTTGAAGAGATATTTGTAAAGAAAGGAAGCATTTTAATATATCTAATTTAAGGTGAACATATTGTTTAACTTAAACTCTTTTGAGTATATTTAGATAATGAACCATTCATTGAAAAACATGTATAAATGTTTCAATGAAGTGACTTTTAAATCGTTATTTCACATTACACAATTAGGATTTAAGTGAGAATGTATGAAAACATTTTCTCCTGTTTATTTTATTATTATTTTATTATTTATATTTTAGTATTGCTTTTAATTTTTTTGTCATAAAAACAATGTGGTCGTAAAATCAGGGTTTTATGTTAAAACATAAAAGATCATGAGTTATGACAGAAATCCACTACTTATCCTCACTAGGTTTGTGCGGTATCAAAGAAATTTCAAAAAGGAAAAGATTGCTGACAGCGTGAAATTTTAATTTTCTTCACATTTTACGTTGAACGATTTACCAGTTAATTATACAATATACTTTATGTTTTAATTAGCTAATTGTTTTAACTGTTGAGTTAATTAAAAATGGACTCGTACGTAAACTACTGTACTAAAACAATTACTTCTCGTAATGTAAATGTAATTAAATTAAAACGAAATGAAAAATATTTACTGTTGTTAGCATAAGCCCAAGCGGCACATTGCAATGACATTTGATATAAGTCACGTATTTGCATGCCAGACTTCCCTCTAGCAATTCCAGAATTGGCAGCAGAATTCCAAGCAGTGGCAAGTAATGTGTGTTGCCTTGCTCATTTGCATAGCTGCAGCAAGAAAATGGAATATTAAATTGAAAGGCTGTCAGTCGGGAACAAAAGCCAAATGTTCTCACAAACAACTTTGTGAAAGAGTGTCAAGGCTGACAATGTTTTTTATGCTCAGAACTCGTGAACTTGCTACAAATTCATGCCCTCACTTTTACCATTGGGAAAAAAATCCGAAATGAGCTCATGCTTTTTTCAGTTAAAGATTTTTAGGACAGCACAAGACAACATTTATTCATGTAAATATAAGATAAACAAGTATTCTATGGCTGTGGACAGGAAATAGAGGACTTGTTTCCCTTTTTTTGTCAAAGTGGACCCTGGTTTACAATCCTTGCTGGTTTTTCTCCTAGATCTTTAAGGGGCAGTGAGTATGATTTGACCATTACTTGTCGCTTTATTGTATCATGCAACAGAAAACGAGTGATACAAAACTCAAGGAAGAATCCAAGCTATGGAGACTCAAAGTGGGGGGAAGAAAGTGATTTCACGAGCATGCTGGCTGTTTTCTTTTATTCTATGAAATTGGTGAATGTAGAAAAAGGCCTGTTCAAATACAGTCCAAACGCCAACACAAACCCCTACAAAGATAAAAAAGAGAGGACTTTATTTGAACGTATCTAAGAGAGACACATACGTGCACACGCCACCCAAGCAGCTTGACCGAGGCTGCAATGACGATTTCAGCCAGAAAATGGCGTCAGCCAGTACATTATTTTAAAGTTAACGACACCACATTTAAAAACATCTGACTTATTCATCCAGATAATTTATTTTTTAACATACTCAACGTTTTGGACCCCCAGATTTATGTATGTCAGTTTTTACTTTTCATCTATCACAATCATTGATCAGTTGCAGCCAGCGGCCTGATCAATTCACCGATTATGAAAAGTGCGAGTGAGTCGCTATAAAAAGGAGCACCAAAAAACTGTATAGACAACTCGTAACATTTATTTGTTGACACAAAATCACCTTTTCAACTTTTGAACTTCAGTCAACCCCTCCCAAGGTGCCCGCCGCTCTCATCGCCAGCTACCCCAACCCCCGCCGCGACGCCATCACAGCCCCGGCGACGCCGGGCAACTCGTTTACGACTCGTATGCTAATGAAGCGCGGGCGGCCATTACCAGGCGGCGACGAGCGTTTTGCATCGCTGCCACTAGCTCGCCATTGGGGTTCAAAAGTTCACCACGTTCCCCCGGGGGCTACTGTGTTGCTGCTGCTGCAGATGCTGATAGCCCCCCAACCCCTCTCTCTTTCTGTTTACACTATTAATCTTAGGCTCGCTCTCTCGAACACTGGCTGGCAAGACGTGAGCAGCTTGAAGGGGGGGGATTTGGACGTATTTAACCAAAGAGCATCCATCACTCTCATCCTCTTCCACGGCAACCTCTGTGCAGCGGTTGTATCCGATATTTCGGCTTCTCTTTTCCTTTTTTCTTTTCTTTTTTTTTTATCGCGGTGCTCGTTCTAATTCTGAGCGTGGATGGAGAAGGTAAAAAAAGAAAAGGGAAATTGTGGCGCAGTCCATCTGTAAGGCGGCGCCCGCATGGGCAGAATGCAAAAGCGGGAAGTCCTAATCTCCCCCCACCCGAGCTGTCAATGTCACAGACAAATAGCAAAAGTATCAGACGCGGGTTCACGTGGAGGTTAGCCTTGCTTCCCAGGTCCTCTCTCGCTTGCTTTTCTCTGCCTGGCTAATGAGAATTTGATTTTGCCCTGCACTGGAATCCATTTCTGGAGATGAATGAAGTTGGCGGGCCCGGCCCAGGTGGCTTCGCCGATTTGGTAGGGGGAAAAAAATGGAGACTGGATCCTCCACTTTAATTGTTGCTCTAATGAGCACTTTAGGTTCATTAACGCGCCCTGGTAGACTTAGCTGAGGATGTTGAGGACAATTCCCTGATCGGCCAGCCGAGCTACAGGGACGTTTTCTTCTCGTTGTTGACGCCAGGGATTACAGGGGATTCTTTTTAACAAGGCAATTGATTTTTCCTTTTTCTCCTGACAAAAAGAAAATCATTTACATATAGTATCCCAGGAAATAATTATTTAGGTAATTTTAATTTTTTTTTCTCAAATTTCTGTCCCAAGTATCAAATTAGAATCAAGTTTAATTCTAATTATTTGTGTTGGGGGGGAAAAAATAAGAAAATAATAAACAAGAATTCAATATTATCAGATTGTAATTGTATTATTGTGTAGCTTATTATATTTGTATCCCACTGTATTAACATGTATTATGTTTAAGTGTATGAAGTTGTATTTAGAATTCGTTCACAAATCATTTCTGCAAATGAATTGGAAAAAAATATTCATAATGATTTCCATTTTAAAATTTATTTGCACTTATACAAAGCAAATTTTATATATATATATATATATATATATATATATATATATATATATATATATGTATATATATTCATTCATTCATTTTATGCACCTCTTATCCTTAGTATGGTCGCGGGGGTGCTGGACCCCATCCCAGCTATCTTCGGGCAGTGGGCGTGGGACACCCTGAACTGGTTGCAAGCCAATCACAGGGCACACAGAGACAGACAACTTACTCGCTCATTCAAACCTAGGGACGATTTGGACTGGCCAATTAACCTAACACGCATGTTTTTGGAATGTGGGAGGAAACCGGAGTGCCCAGAGGAAACCCCAGCAAGCACAGGGAGAACATGCAAACTCTGCACAGGAAGGTTCGATCTCATGACCTCAGAACTGTGCCGTACATGCGCTAACCACTGTGCTGCCGTGCTATATATAAATGTATATGTACAGTATATATTTCAAGAATTCTACTTCAATAATTTTTGAATCATAGACTATGACTGCACAAATATTTTTTGTAATTTGTGTTTGCAAAGAAAAATCTCCTTGGCCCAATTTCACCCTCTAACTTAAACATAATAGAATTTAAAAAATCATTTTTTCAAAATTGTATTCTTTACCTATTATTTAAACTAAAACCTTAGCATTTTAGGTAAAATAATTGTCATCAGTTGTATTAGTATCTTAAAAAGAAAAAAAACACAAAAAAAACATTTTATTTGTTGAATTCTGTCAAAAATGTGAGTAACATTCATAATGGTTTTCACTTCACATTTATATCGCACAAACACAAAGCATGTTTGGAAAGTCAAAAATAATCTTGGCTGAATAGCAAAAAAGATTGTTTGAATCTTTCTCAATCCTTTTAATGCTAATTCTTAGGAAATCTTGTTCAAACCCCAGCAATACGATTTTAAATTCACTTTCTAATTTGAACGTCAAGGAATCAAAAATAAATCCCTTACATATTCACGTACAGGGCAATTATATTTCCATATTTGAACGGAAAGGGTTGTCAGCAATTGCATCTTAAAAAGCAATAAAGCACGAGACTAAATAAGAATAAAAAGCAATTCTTTAAAAAAATACAGCCCGATTGAAAAAGGAAAATCTGCTTTGAGTGTAAAGCACAAATAACAATAACGTTTAAGCGTGTTGATTTTTGCCTCCAGGCTGGCTTCGACTGCCCCTGCGTTCCTTTTTATGGCCTCCTGTGGGCCACCGTCATCGCTATTTCTATTCTGTCCAAAAGCGTCCCCTGCCATTAGAGGATCATTGTATCCGCACTTAAGCATTTGAATGGCGCTAGTAAATCTCCAAAAGGGAAATACGGGGTCATCGTTGAAGCCGCTTATCGCTGCCCAGGGGGAAGCCGTGTCACGTAGTAAATTCAGACCCTTAGCATGCTCGGCGCACGTGCGTGCGCTTCGAATTGTCATCTAACGTCGCTTGGATACGATAAAACTTTGGATATTTTCAAAGTACACGACAAAAACAAAGCTCTACAGTATATTGTCTATAGTCTGTCAAATTCCCATTTGTGCTGGCACAATATGAAACTCAGGTCAGCGCACATGAAATTGAAGACTCAAAATCACTACATTGGGAGTTGGAGAACATCTGGGTAAACGAATCAAGCGCACCTTCAACAAAAGACAAGTTGTGTCATTAGCTCACCCATCTGTCCAGGATAATTAGTAGGGTTTAGTTCATTGTTTGCCACAACTGACCGTTATTGCCCAAAAATTAGTAGAGGGAAAAAAAATTGATTTGATTTTTTTATGTATGAACCGATAAAGTCTCAAACAGATGCATGAGTACTATCTATTTTATAATATGTACATGCAGAAATTGTAAATTTGTTAATGAATATAGTATTTTATAAAAATAGTTCAAAAACACTCAGAATTGTATTATATTATTTCCCCTTTACACATTAAATTTGATAATATGCATCATAGAAAAACTACAAATGCAAAATAGTTCTGCGTGACATTTAGTATAATATAACACATGAAAGAAAACTGCAAACGCACCAAAATGTACAGTTTCAAAAATTATATTTAAATCGCATTTACATTATTTGCATGTAAACAATGCAGTACATAATGTTTTATAAAAAAATAGATTTTGGGGGGAAGAGGGAGCAGAAAAAGCGACACTGGGGACAAGCTGGGCATCCAAAAACATATATTTTTGCTCAAATGGTCGGATTAAAAAGTCTTATAGGTCGCTTTCGGCCTTTGGGCTGTAGCCTGTCCAATGGCATTCTTAAAATATTTCAGTTGCTTATTTATTGTTAATTATTTTGGAGCATTTTTTTCTCGATTAAATGACAAAAAACAGTGTCATGTATTATCTGAGCGTTCATTGTGAATTTCCCTTAGGGGATGAAAAAAGTATCTATCTATCTATCTATCTATCTATCTATCTATCTATAAAACGTTTATTAAAGTTTCATAGCTTACATTGATTGGCATGCTTACTGTGTATTAATAAATAATAAATAATTTACTTGTATTGTCATTCTTTGTAACAATGCACATAGAACGAAATGTCGATACACCTGACCCGTACAGTTAAACTGTAGCGAGCCGATGCAGCCGCAGCCAAACAGGGCGCAGCCATTTTAGTCATTAGGTGAGCAAACCCCCCATTCCACCCCTTAATGCTTTGCGCCAAGCAGGGAGGCAATGAGTACCAATGTTGTAAGTCTTAGGTATGACTCGGCCGAGGCTCCAACCACATTTGAAGTCGATGAAAATGTATTCACTCCACCATGCTGTAACAATTCATAAACTCAAAACAGAAAAGGAAAAAAAAAACCCTGTGTTGCACCTTCAAATTGAAATAAAAATAAAAAAAACATGATTCAAGATGATATTCCTATTTCTTGTTTTGTTGTGACCTTGTTAATGCCCATAAGGTCAAATCGTTACTCTATGGTAGGCCAAAAAGTATGATGTATGATTTAAAAAAAAAATAACCACCTTTTTTTCGTGTTTATATTGTAGAATCTAAAAAAATGTTTTGGAGCTGTATTACAGATTATAAACACCACGCTATACTAAATAAGTAGGCATAACTTCAGTTTTCAAAACCTAAAGGAAGAAATTTTCCCTTGGTAGCCTTCAATTTTTTTTTTACGTTTTGTACCTGTGACCCGGCGTGATGGACGCACCCGCTCCAAAAGCACCGGCGCCATTAAAGGCGATTAGATAGCGACGCCGGCATCTGGTAATGCGCCGCATGTTTTGTGTGCATTAGGAGCTTCTAAACACGCTCTCCAGTATCGACGACTCGGGCCCTAATCCAATCAGGCCCGGCGGGGGGAGGACACGCTGCCCTTAACCTCAGTGCCTGTCGTGCGGGTCGGCGCCGCAAAGGCCTCCCTGCCGTAATGAGGAAAAATGCTTCAATTTGGCCAGCGTTGTACTTAGATCGAGCGGCGGGGGGGCCAAGGTGCTCCCTACCCATCCTTTTTCCTCATCAAGGACGTGCGGTCGCCGCAATTGGCAACAGTCCGCCCCCTCAGGGCCGGAATGGTTCGGGCTGCCTCTCTGCCTTGTGTTCGACCTCATCAGCAAGGTTCACCGGGGGGTCACGTCACGGGACCCCCTCCCTCCCTTGGATGCAATACATCTGGCATCCAAGGAGAAAGGGAACATGTTGATACCTACCTGTGCTTTGTCACCTGGGCTCATCTTGCTAAGTGCTTTGTGCTTTATAGTGCTCTTTTACACATAGACAATGGGATGCTGGGGATGGTTACTTAGAAATAACCTTATTCTAGGAAGATGTTTTGTATATTAAAATACAACAATCGAAAAACATGAAAAACGCTTGCTATGCATTTAGTTTAGTGGTCAACAATCACCGGGCCGCAGACGGATACCATCATCTGGATATTGTGTTTACACAGTGTATTTGGTCTCATAATTATTTTTGTTATTGATATTGATACTCATGTTAAAAATTTTTGGGGCCATGAGAATATAATCAAACATTAAACTGGTCCATGGTACAGATAAAGTTGCCGACCACTAATTTAGTTTACATATTTCCACAAAACTTAAAGTGGCAATGTGTAATAATTGACCACTCAAGGTCATTGTAGCTAAGAACGAAGCAAGTAGAGACTTGGTTGGTTGGATCCCTTAACCACTAGGGGCATAGGGGCACCATTTCCTCTGCTGTGTCTTGGGCAAATACAGCCTGATTGTGCAGATCCCTCTATAGGCCAGCAATTTTTTCCACCCGGTCTTGAGACGGAGATCTTTCATGTGTTAGGCAAATGTGCTAACCATTGCACTATGGAAACATAAGTAGAGACTATGGAAGCAAAATTCCGAAGCTTACTTCCAACTTTTCTGAATTTTACCTAGCGACAGGACATAAAAACTGGTGTAAACCCCTGCAAGCTAAAAACCGAAAACCTAGCGAGCTGGATATACTCTGAGCTGCTAAAAAAAAAAATCAATAGATGTAGTTGGTCAGAGCTGTTGTTAGTGTATGACTCTAGCGCAGGGGTGGCTAACCCGGTCCTGGAGAGCCGCATGTCCTGCATGTTTTGGAGGTTTCTCTGCTCCAATACGGGTGATTCCAACCACCTGGATTGTTATCAAGCTCTCACAAAGCCTGCAAACAAGCTGAAAATTGGCGTCACCTGTGTTGGAGCAGAGAAACCTCCAAAACATGCAGGACGTGTGGCTCTCCAGGACCTAGTTAGCCACCCCTGCTCTAGCAGCTGGCGGGAGACGCAAATAAAATGCATTACCAACTGTGGAAGACAAGTGACACTGAAGGACAGAGCAAGCTTTAATCAACTAAAGCACCTAATGATAACAATAGCAGCAAGCCATTACCAGCAACTAAGTGGCTAGAGAAGGAAAAGTTGTTGAGGAAAAAAAATCAGCTGTGAAAGGTGAGTGACCTTGAAGGCAAGCAATCTTTATTTCCATGGCACAACAACAATACGGCTTGTGGCGAGTTATAGCCTGCAACCAAGTGGTCATATTAGGAGCTAGAGAAGGAAACAGAAGAAAAATTTCAGATGCCTAAATCATCGGGCAAATTGTATTTTTTTCTCTACTACAATATCAGTAAAACCAATCATTTCTATCACACCAGGAAGATGTTGAATCTTTAACACATCCACACCATTTTAAGAATCCTTCTGGTCAGGCAGAGAGATAATAATAATAACACACAACAACATACTACCTGTGGATGTCTTTTTTCTGTAATGGTGCCCGCCTACCGTGTGAACTGCTACAATCGCACCACATCATCTCCACATTCTTCTGCATCTCTCGGCAGGCATCAACGCCGCATGATGACCACCGTTAGCTGTAATGTTAGCCACAGCACCATTCCTGATTGACTTTGAGCTCAACCCGAGTGGATTTTAATGAGAGGCGTCGTTAACTTTCTTTCCGTCATCCATCTTCAGTTTTCTGGGCTGGTAATGTCATGCTGGGACCACGTGAGGGATTCCACATACAGCTGCAATTTTTGTTGACTCTTCCATGCTAATGTCTGTCTTGATTTCTCTTTGAATTTATGCATACACACACATGCACACTATATATATATATATATATATATATATATATATATATATAATGTGTGTGTGTGTGTTTATATTTACACTCAATTGTCCCTCTTTTTTTGGTGGGGTTGCGTTTGCAAAAAGCACCTGTGACAGGCTTCTGTCAGCCCCTAGCAGCTGGCTTGGAACTGGTGCGGACCAAGAATTTCAATTAAAAAAAAAACATTGCAAGGGCCCACGACGGATTTTGATAGGATGTGAGTTCTTCCCAACGTTTTCAATTTCAGAGTTAAATAATTCAATGAAGCGAGAGTAACTGAGTGTTAGCCAATCAGAAAGCAACACACAATGCACAATAGAAATTAGTAAAAACCACCATATAGCATGTGATGATTGTGCGTGTGTTTGTGCGCACGTTATATATATTAGGGCTGGGAATCAATTAAAATAAATTATCTAATTAATCTCAGTTTTAAAAAAATTAATCGCGATTAATCTATTAAATCCAGATTTTACAATTGGCAGTAAATATGAAAAAAATATGCATAGAAAAATAAAATTACATTTATTATGCCAAATGGTATAGGCCAGGCCTATACCAAGTACATTCAACGTGCATACAGACTGTAACGCCAAAGATAGCTTTCATTACAAAGACATTCAAGTATTTTAGGTCAACACTGTTGAACTGTAGATTTGCTCTAAAGCTGTTGTGAATATTTTAACAAAAATGCACACCAAGTAAAGGAATGGTGCATAAATCTTGTGTCAAAGACAAATCTCCCATAAACAAAATATTCAAATTCCTTATCTAAAAATTGGAGAACACCCTTCTCTTGCACCAAACTGATTCAAGGTTGTTGGTTGAGGTCCGCTCTTTGACTGTACCTCCGCACCGGGGTGCTTGGCTTTCAAGAGATACACCAGGGAAGAAGTGCCCCGATGGTAATTAAATTCAGCTTTGCAAGGCTTACATATCACTTTCACCTCGTCAATATTCCCATCAGGCGAAACTGTCTGCCTAAAAGTGTTTTTTCTCTTTTCCATCGCTAGCATGCTACACCAAATTAGCCTCAGGAAACGGAAGTGATTCTTCTTCGTTTGTTGGAGCAGCGCGGCTTGACACCCGGGGGCGTGCCCAGGGCAGAATTTTAATCGTTTTGTTAACCTATTTTCATGCGTGAAATTTTAAAGTATGACTCAAATCGTTAACGTGACATTTTTCCTAGCCCTAATATATATATATATATATATATATATATATATATATATATATGTATGTGCTATGTGACCAATTGAATAATGGCATGGCCATTCCTATTGAAATAAATAGCCATGCCATTAATCTGTTCTGGCCTATTGAGAAAAAATAACTCAAAATTGATGTTATGTGTTTTAGGACACATCAACACCTATGTAATTTAGGTTTATTTACATTTATTTAGGTACATGCAAAGAAAATAATTTAATGAATTTAAAGACCTCAAAAGTTTTATTTTTAATATGGAGTTTAGTTTGAAATAAAATTTGTTGTCAGAAGTCTTTTGCTATTGAGTCGTTGATTCCAAAGTGAGTTAGCTGCTAGCATACATTGCTTGTATTGTCAATTTTGTAAAAAAAAAAAAAAAACTCCTGCATCATGTTTACATTTATCTTTTCGCAGCTCTCTTTCCCTATCCAGACTGCAATTCATTTCAACTTTTTTGAGGTCTCCATCTAGCAAACACGCCCCATCCGTCGCCTCGACTGCGGCTAATCGCGCTCCGCTAAATAGTTTATGCAGGAAAGATCGATCGGTTGCCATCATACTCATGTCAATAGCAGAGCTGTGGATGGCGTTAATTAAAACTCAAAAGGAGACGAAAATAAAGTCATGCTATTGGCTTGAATAATTGATGGAGCCATTTATGATTTTTATGAAGGAGCGCTGCCGTCTGATGAGGCCTTAATAACGAGCATTAGATGGGTAGGCAAAATGGGGCTTGTGTGTTACGTGGAGTTCATTTTCTTCTTCACCCGGTCCAATTGAGTGCTGGCAATTAAATTTAGTTAATTAATTCACCTCATGTTGTTCACGCCATCGGATATTATTAACGTTGAATGTTAAATGTAGGTTAGTAAACAACTGATTCTGTGTGATAGTCTGCTGTGTATAGTGCCCCCCTGTGGACTAATATTACACAACCCCGAGGTCAGGTGATGTTTATTGACTGAAGCATGTTGCACCTACTCGGGCATTAGCCTGCTTCGACCTCTTGATACAAACCAAGAGCCAGGGAACAGACGGATGAGGGGATTAGAAGGAAGGCCGGCGGCGGATAGATGAGGTGGGCGAGTGTAATGGCCGTCGTTTGTTATGACGGACCCAATTGGGTTCTTTGATGAAGTCGCCCCTTCTCACACTGCTGTAGTTAGAGTGTTGGTCCATCCACAAAGGCAAGACGGCTATATGTTACTGCCTGTCAGAATCAAACACCTGGAATGTGTCATGAAGTGTATCCCATAAATGTAGATTTTAGAAAATGATTTATTTACAGATAAGGAATCTGTATCAAATTGTGTAAAGAAACAGAAGAACCGATTATTGTCAGAATTCTAAAACACTACAGGCTACACACACATACGTGCCAAATCACGTTGAAATACTCACTAGATCTAACTGAACAAAACACGAAATAGAGAAAATCTTGCATATGGTGGAGTACAAACTAACTCACACTGAATAAAACTTGAATGACAACTCTGGGATATGTTGGAATACTGGTTAAGTGAACAAAACATGAATAATAGGTCTACTTGGCTCTAACTTTTTAAAACATGAGATAAAATCAGGATATGTTGGAACACTAACTACCTCTAACAACACGTGAGACGAACACAATGTAGTATATGTTGGAACACTAAGCTATAACGTAACAAACGGAAAGGATGCAGGGAACATACTCGCGGCATCTAGCTCTAACAAAACAAAATATAAAGACGACAGTAAAAACATACCCATGTTTGAACAGGACAACAACGAAAGTACTATAACGAGAACATGAGATATAATTCTGGCACACCAACTAGCTTTAACTAAACAGAACATGAAAGAGGAAAGATGTGTTCTCACACATGGAAAGAACAACAAGAGTGACAATGAGACAATTATACTTAATGTTGGAACACTGGCTCTAACTGAATAAAACATGAAAAATAAACAACAAAGATATGTTTGAATACCAACTAATTCTAACGGAAAAAAACATGAAAGTTACTTTCCCAGATGCAGACGGAACAACATTGAGAGTGCCATGACGACCTGGGCATGAAATCAAATGCAGGCATACTTACTAACCCTAACTGTGCAAAACGTGAAAGGAGACCACACTTGACACACGTTGATAGTACTAGAATGTGTGACATTGTATCTTTAAGAAGACAAATTTAACTCTAAAGGCCAAAACACATAACATGACAGTGCAGAACGTGAAATCAGGTGAAAAACATAGCTGTTTGGAGCATGCATAAGTGGGCAGCCACCAGGACATGTGACGAATGGTCACCAAGGAAGCCAAACCTTTTTTTTTTTTAACAGACGGAAGGGACACATGACAAGCCGACCCCTGGGCTTAGTTTAATCAGTTTCCCATTTTTCCCAATGAAGGCAAAAAACACTGAAGTCCACGTTCCCGCCCGAAGCTTGAATGCCAATGTAAACAAGAACTTATTAGCATATTTGTCAAGCAGTCACAGATGGAAACATCAGGTTGGACTTTGCCAATGAAGAGAGACGAATGGCTGCGCAGCTCAGCGACACTGTAAATGTATCCATTCCATTTCCCAAAGCCTGCAGGAAGGCCACAGATTTGATTCATGGTGCGTAGGCAAACATTGCCTTGGGAATAAAAAATCATCCTGGAGGGAAGCGAAACAATCACATGATGAACGGGCACTCTACTAATCGGGAAACTTTGACGAAGGATAAAAAAATCAGATATCGCTTCTCAAAAAAGAAAATATTGTACAGGTTTCATTAACCTCATTGAAACAACAATTACAAATTCTTTCATTATATCTAATATAGTGGTTTTAAAGCAAAAAAGGCAGACACACTTTTTGAACTGGCTTCTCCCAACATCTTTCTAGCATCCTGTAAACAACCTGGTATGCCTGCCTAATTTTTGCTGGTCCTTAATTGTGAGTCACCCTTGCAATGTTTTTCTGTTTTTTTCATAATTGTAGACTTTGAGGACATCCCCGCCACAGCGGCTCAAGATCTGGGCAACATCCTGAAGCAGGGCTATCTGGAAAAGAAACGCAAAGGTATAATACAAAATACAAAAGAAATGGTCAAATGAAATGGACTCGAAAGCATGTATGGAAGGGAATAAAAAAGGAGCAGAGCTAAATTAAACATCACTTGGTAGAATATTATTTTTGTAATTTTTATTTCTTTTTTTTTTTTTTTAGTTTTTTTGCATGTACTTTTTTATTTGTAACTTAAGTCATTTGATTGTATTAGAATTTCACTGTTTTATTTGTTATTTATATATTTAATTTTCTATTTTTATTTAATTTCTTATTTAATTTGTAGCTATTTTAATTTAATTGTATTTAACTTCTTTTGTAAATGTATTTTTATTTTCTGTTTTACTTTTTACTTTATTTGTGACTTGAATGTAATTGTTATTATTTAATTTGTTATTATTTTATTTTAACTTTGTTTGTTACTATTATTTGTTTTTTAGGTTTTATTTTTCTATTTCATTTCATTTGGTATTTTATTTTATTCTATTCTATTCTATTTTTTTTATTTATTACTTTTAACTGTTTCCTTTTATTTTTTATGTAATTCTCTTTTATTTTATTTTAATTTTATTTATTTTGTCCTTTAGGGAAATCCCTTTTTACCGACTAGGTACAGTCAGTGCTGTCGCAGCAGAGTGTGCTGCGACAGCACCTGGTATTCACAGGTAGTCTTCCATCTCAGTGCTAACCAGGCCAGATCCTGTTTAGCTTCCTGAGAATTTGCGTTCTCAGGGTGGTATGTCCGTAAACGGGTCAATTTATTTTATTTTATTTAGGGCGGCAGTAGCTCAGGAGGTAGAGCGCCCGTCTTGGGATCAAGGAATCCCAGTTCGAATCCCGGCTCGTCCGTGTTACATGTCGAAGTGTCCTTGGGTAAGACACTGAACCCCTAATACCCCTAATAAGCAGGTTAGCGTCTTACATGGCTGCAACACAAGGCCGCTATTGGGAAATGTGGAGCACATTGTAAAGCGCTTTGTGAAGTCATTGACTTGAAAAGCGCTATATAAATGCAGATCATTTCATTTCATATTTGATCTTGTCTTTTTATCGTATTTTTGTTTAAACTTTGTTTCATTGCATTTATTTTTTTCAAGTATTTTCCCCATCTGTTTATTTTGATTGTTGTTCAAATTAAATTTGTATTTTTTAATTGGATTTCTTTTTTTTTTTATATTTGTATGTATTTAACAACTGTCCTATTATTTTTTGTTAAAAGTTTGTGTTTTTATTCATTCCATCTTGTATTTAATTTCATTTTTAATTTTAGTTTTTATCACACAGGTATTTTCCTTTTACTTTGCTGTTGCTTTTTTTGTCGCTTAAATGTTAGCTTTTATTTTATTTTATTGTATTTATTATTTCATTTGATCTGTTTTCCCAACTGTTACTTTTATGTATTGTTTAAATGTTATCATTTAATTCTATTTTTTTTTTTTGAATATAGTTCTCGTCTGTGACTTTTATTTGGGGTTCAAATTTTATCGTTTAAAATCTTTGAATTCTTTTGTATTTTTCATTTAATGCTTTGTGAATATCATTTCATTTTTTATTCTGTGTATTTTTTCCAACTGTTACTTTTATTTGGTGTTTAAAGTTTATGTTTTATTTCATTTCATTGTATTTTTAAATCAATTTTTAAATTTTGTGTATTTTCCTAATTGTCCCCTCTTTGTTGTTTGGATTATATTACTTATATGAATTTATTGTATTTTCTATTGTACTTTTTAAATTTGATAATATTTCCTTTTGTTTTATGTATTTTACCAACTCTAAACCTGCATTTGTCCCCAGAGAACACCTTTTTTGGCTCGGAGTGGCAGAAGAGATGGTGCGTGCTCAACAATTCGATCTTCTTTTACTTTGGCAGCGACAAAGGTCGGCACGGCCAACAAAAAGCCGACGGCTGTAGATCGACTCCCTGCTCTCTAACTGACCCCCCCCGATCCCCCTGCAGATAAGATACAGAAAGGCTCCTTTTACATCAACGACTACAGCGTCCGACTGTCCGATAACCTGAGGAAAGACTCCAAAAGGAAGGCCTGCTTCGAGCTGCTGGCTCCAGGACGGCGGACTTACCAGGTTGTACAGCTCAATCTCATTCTTATTTTATTTATATTTGTCAAGACAGCTCAGTTCTGAAGTGGGCATCGCAAAGTGAAATTGCTGTAGTGAATGCATTCCAAATCCGGTCACCCTAGATGAAAACATTAAAATGACAAAATAGTATATAGTAAGTACTACGTATGTGTAATATACACGCCTAGGATTAAAAACCATACATAAATAAAGGAAGAAATACATTTAGTTTACCTTTGGTGTGATGTGACGAGCTGGTCGAGTGGAGTAGCAGGTGGATGCAGAGGAAAAGAGGAAACTGCAAATGAAATTGAAACTGAAATTAAGACTTTCACTTCTAAGGCCCTTATAAGATCTCCTTGCTTTAAATAGATATTGTGTATTATTTAGCACTTAGTAGTAAAACAACTTAATTCATTAGAAAAAAACAATATTGATTTGTATATTTGGCAAAAATACACAAACTATCATATATTTGTGCTTATTTTAATAGTCTTAGATTGATAAATTTGTATTTACTTTACATACCATGAGGCCCACCTAAAGGGAGCTGACATGATTGGCCACCATATTTCTGCTATTGGTATCCCTCCCAAAAACATTGTGAAAGACTGGGCATAAAATTGAGAAGAAAAATGGTGCTGTTTAGTTTCCATAGTTTGTATTCTTCCCTGTGCTTTATAGCACTTATTTTTAATTGCACTACGCAATATATCGAGATCTAGTGGTCAAATATTACAGAGTGTCCCATTAAACACCTTCTTATTCTTAATAATTCCGATCATCAATTAGTTATGGCTTTGCAAATTAGCCATTTGTGTGCCTTCTTCTTATTTTTTGTTAACTGCAAGCTTTGTATCCATGGTCATCATGTTTTTGTTTTTTCCTTTAGCGTCACTGCCAACCATAGCAAATAAGTACACTTCAAAAATACAAGTCAAGTCATTTTTATTTGTATAGCCCTTAATCACAAAGAGTCTCAAAGGGCTGAACAGACCCAAGATTATTGCAAACCACAGACTTATATTACACCATCCCCTGATCTAAAACCTACATGAGGGCAAGGAAAAACTCAAAAACCTCAACATGAGGAAAATGAAGAAACCTTGAGAAGGGACCGCACATGAGGTAATCCCTCTTCCAAGATGACCAGGCTGCGATGGATGTTACAATAACAAAAAACACACAGATATTGTCAACATAAAATATAGGTTATTCATATGCTATAAAATAGAAGTGTCTTTTAAGCCTAGATTTAAACAGTTCCACTGAGGTTGCAGATCGAATCTCAGGGGGAAGAGCATTCCACAGCACCGGGGCCCGAATAGAGAGCGCTCTCGAACCTGCGGATCTCTTCTTTGCTCTTGCGATCACTTGTAGACCAGCATTTTCAGAGCGAAAGCTCTGGACTGGAACATAGGGCAAAATTAAATCTGAAAGATATAAGGGAGCAAGTGCATGCATGATTTTGTATAATACGAACAAAACCTTAAAATCACATCTTAGCCAGGAGAGTAGTGCATTACTGTAATCGAGACGGGAGGTAACAAACGCTTGAATTATAATCTCCGCAAAGGGCAAATTTGAGCAAGGTTGTGAAGATGAAAAAAACTGATCTAGTAATATTCTTAACTTGTGTTTGAAAGGACAGATTGGGGTCAAATATGACACCTAAGTTTTTGACTGAGTCACTCTGGGTGATATTACATTTGTCAATGTTCAGAACAGTTTTTGAGAACAAGTGAGAAAGGCATTCAGCCAATAGAATATTAGCATATTCACAATTCCATGATACGGACCAATAAATGACTAGCATTTTGTCCGATATCGACCAATAGCCAACAGGCATCTTTGAGAGGAACCTCAAACGCTCCATCACCACAAAAGTTCAATTTCAAAGGATTCTGCATACGCAAAATAATTTGTAGTTGATGTCATATAGTTGAGGCAAAAACATCTTATTCCACATCTTAAAGTGAAAACATCAAAAGACGCGGACGCCATACCCTGGGGGTCTACTTACTTTCAATGTGTTTCTTACCAGTTTACGGCCAGCAGTCCTCAGGAGGCTCGGGAGTGGGTGGAACACATCAGCTTTGTGCTGCGAGGTGAGTCGTTTTATCACTATACAAACCTCGAATCACACCTCAAAAATCCCATCTTTTATTCGTAGAGTCATTCCCCTGCTTCCTCCTCCCCCCTCCTACTGAATTCCAGCTTACAGGAAATTGATTTGTAGCCGTTCTGGTTATCCTCCCGTGACATCGATTTCAGCTAGGACCCGATACCTCGTGTGGCAGCGGCCCCAATCGCCCGCCATCAAGCCGCTCGTCCATCTTGGGGGTAGGGGGGTTGCTGTACCCTGCCTGTCCACTCTAAAACGGGTCTTGCGGGAAGTAACGTACACTTGGCAGTTTGTCTTACTTCCTTATTTTTTTCCGATGATGGATGCGCCTCCTTGAGTCCAAAACCTGGACTACATTTTCAGCTGTTTTTCTCTTTATTACACCCAATCAGATCAGGCTAAAAAGAGGTTGGCAACACAAAATGTTGAAAGAGCCATCACGGTTTATGAATCCCTTAACAAACTGGGCTACCACGAAGGACGAAACTTGGGATAGCTTTCTCCACTGCTGACGGTACCTGGCCTGTTTTTTGGTTCATATTGAACCCCACAAAAACCTGCTTGGAGCCCCAAAACATTAAAAGCTTTATAAACAAAGGAAACCAACACAAACTCTATATCAGGGGTCAGAAACCTATGGCTTGGTGATAAAATGTTTCATGTGCAAATTATTCCGTAGCGTTCCAATTTTGGTTTGTTAACTTTCCGGTTTGGTGCATTCATAGCAGAAGCAACTCTTCTTACGAGTACTGTTCGGTCCAGTATTCAATCCCTAGCAAAAAGTATGGAATCATTGGTCTTGGACAAGTACGCACTCAGACATTTTATTCTGTAGAACAAACTCAGATAAAAAGCATGAAAAAATACTAAAGTTTTTCAAAAGTGCAACTCTTTGGCATTCAGAAACACTAAAATAAATTAATAAAAACCTTGTGGTGTTCAGCAAATGCTACTTTTATAGACCAATCACATATATGGAATCATTGAACCGTGAAAAACAGACAAAGAAATAACAATCAAACCTTTGGCTTTTATGACAGCTTGCAGTCTCTGATGCATATACTTGATGAATGACAAACAGTATTATTCATCAATCTGGTGCCAACTCTCTTTGATTGCAGTTGCTATATCATCTTTGCAGGTCAGAGCCTTGCTGTGGACATTTCTTTTTCAATTTCCACCACAGGTTTTCAATTGGGTTGCGATCTGGGCTATTTGCAAGCCATGACATTGACTGGATGCGTCTTTCTCCAAGGAATGCTTTCACAGTTTTTGCTCTGTGGCATGATGCGTTGTCATCTTGGAAAATTAGTTCAACATCCCCAAGCATTTTATCAATTGAAGGAATAAGAAAGCTGTCCGGAATGTCAACGTAACTTGTGCATTTATTGCAGATTTGACCACAGCCATCTCTGAAGTGCCTTTGCCTGACATGCAGCTGCATATCATTTAGGACCGTGGGAATTTTTATGTTTTCTTTGGGAAGTCCTCCTTTAAATCTCAACAGAACGGCATCAAACACAAGTTCCAGCATCATCACCTGGTCCAATGCAGATTCAAGACTCATCACTGAAGATAAACTTCATCCAGTCATCCACAGTCCATGATTTTCTCTCCTTAGCCCATTGCAGTGTTGTTCTTTTGTGTCTAAGCATCAACGATGGTTTCCTTTTGGCTTTCCTATATGAAAATCTTATTTCCTTTACGCGATTTTGCAGTTCTTTCACATACATTGACTCTAACTTCCTTCCGTTTCCTCTTTATTTGTCTTGTCTTGACACCTGTATATCTTCCTTGGCCTACCAGTAAGCTTGACTTTAACAACCTTCCCATGCTGTTTGTACTTGGTCCAAATCTTCGATACAGCTGACTGTGAACAGCCCACATATTTGGCACACATATGAGTAGAGTTACCGTCTTCAAGAAGTTTGATGATCCTGTCTTTGGACTCAAGGGACATCTCTCTTGTTGGAGTCATGATTCTTCCCAATCCACTTAGTCCAGGAGCCTCTCAAGGTGGGCTAACTGCACTGTTTTTAACTGCTGACTAACAAGCAGACTTTCTTTTAGTGTTTCCGAATGCCAATATGTTGCACTTTGGCATGACCTTACGAATTTTTGGTTTGAACAATTTTATTGACACTATTAACAGCAAATAAACAATGTGAGGTTTGAACAATTTTTTCAACATTTTTAACAGCAATTAATGGTTTGAACAGTAACAAACAATGTGAGGTTTGAACCATTTTCATCGACACTTTTAACAGCAATTAAACACATTCACATATTATATCATTTTTTAACAATATTTTTTTTTGGTTTGAACAAATTTATTGACACTAAAAACAGAAAACAATCATGACAATCTCAACAGCAATTAAGCACATTCACAATATTATATTCCAATATTACGTTTTTAACAGCAAACACAAAGTGAGGTTTGAACAAACCTTCTCGAAAATCAAACATATTCACAATTTCATTATATAACATCTTTGTTAGTGTCAATAGATCCGTCCAGGCCAAAGTCGATTGTCCTCGGTCTGAACAAATCCACCGACACCAACAGCAGCAAAACACAGCCATCAAGCATATTCACAATTTTTTTATATTTGACAATATGACGTGACGATATGACGTTTTAACATTTTTTCCTGACATTTCCAACATCAATTAAACAATTTCAGAGTTATTTTCTTTTAACAGTAGTTAACCAGCGTGTAAAAGGCAATACTATTGTGCAAGGGCATAGCTCTGCCATCCCACCCTCCCAAGCAGCATTCTTCCAGTCCTCTGTGTGGGTCCTTTCCCTTCTGCGTGGGTCCTCTCCCTTCTGGGTTCCACAACCCAGGCCGTTGCTGCCGGGACTCCCACAGCGTAGCTCCGGCTCCCCCCTCCGGGTGGGTACAGACGAGTCTTCTTTATGGCTGCGTCCTAGGCCCGCCGCTCGCAGATTGTATGGTATCTGCAGCCATTTGGAGCACAGCCACGGGGGGGATCTGCCTGCACCTCCATACCAGCAGGTTTCTGGAGGTCCAGATGGCGTCCTTGATGGCGGCGAGAGTGAGCCAGTCCCTGGCAAAGTCGTTCCGATGCCTCCTCGACCGACTCACCCCGTAAAGCACGTACTGTGCATCAGGGACCTCTCCTGCTGGCAAGTCCGGGAACTTTCCTAGTTGTTCGGCCATTGTCCACAAGACCTTGGCAGCGCTGCACTCACAAAAAAGGTGCCTCACCGACTCCTGGGCGCCACAGCCAGGTCGAGGGCACGTCGAAGTCACTGACATTCCTCGGTGGTGCATTACAGCTCTGACTGGGAGAACTTCATGAGCCACCATCCATGACAAGTCTCGTAGTCTGTTTGGGAGGGCAGGATGATTGACGTTGCTCCAAACCGTTGTGGATTCGCCAAACGCAAGCCCCCGCACAGGGCTTACTGTAGCTCGCTCTTGCACAATAGCAATAAGGGCCCTGTGGTTTTGTAAAGTGTGACATTCTTGTGTTTCCAAATCAAACTTCTTCAAAAAAGCCCGAATAAAGAGATGTGTTGGTGGCAAGTTAAACGAAACTGGAATCAAACGATTGTCTGGTACAAGCTTTAGCTTCCGCAAATATGAGCCCATCCAAAAACGGGTCATTGCTTGACTTTTCGGGTTGTTGGGTGGGCCCACAGCGTTTTGGAAGTGGAGAGAGACATATTTGCTCTCCAGGAAAAGCTGGAGGTCAGGCACTCCTTTCCCCCCTTTTTCCTTTTTCTTTTTCATTGTATCTCTTTTTATCCTTTCCCACTTTGAGCCCCAGACAAAGCGAAAGATGGCTCGGTCCATTTGTAACAGCACGTTTCTTTTAGGCATAAAAATTAAACTGATTGACAAAAGCATTGGGAGGATGATCGCTTTGATGATTAGGACCTTCCCCTCTATTGTCAGTTTTCTTAGTAACCAAAAAACAAGTTTTTGCTTAACTTTCCTTGTCACGTCATCCCAGTTGGTCTCGCCTCCTCCATCCGCACTGAATTCTATCCCTAGGATTTTCTGGTCCGTCTTTAACACCGTCAGCGGGAGCCCTGCCTTTTCTGTCTCTTTCCACATTCCATAAAACTTCACTTGTGATTTTTCTCTATTTAGCCTTGACCCAGACGCCCTCCCAAACAGGTCAGTCAAGTCAAGGGCTCTTTCAACAGATGCGCGGTCAGTACACAAAATATTAAAATCATCCATGTACAAAACACACTTGGTAATTTGTCCCCCACTTCCTGGGATATTGATGCCTTCGACAAATTAACTTCCACAAACCCTTCCCAACAGTCATACCTGAAGGAAATGAGAAAGAGCAGGACAGTAGCAAGTGATCTGAAAAAAAAACTGGAATCAATCTTGCATCACTCTGTGCTAAACCCCTCGTAAATATGTAGTCTATTCGAGAGGCTCTGGCATTGTCACTACTGCACCAGGTGAAGCCCTCCTCTCCTGGATGTATGGATTTGAAACAGTCCACCAGTTTAAATGTCCGGCCAAATCTCTTCCCACTGTTTATAATTATTTAGAAAGGGGATGCAGCATTCCTGTAGCAAAAACACATCCGTTCTGATAGTTTTTAAGAACGATAAAACACTGTGAGCCTTAACCTTTGATCTCACACTTCTCACATTGATAGTAGAGAATGTAATGTTCATAATTGTTGTAAAAGTATTTAAACTAGTTAGACAAAACTGGGGGATCTGAGTCCATTCTTTGGTGATCATCGAGATCATCGAGAGTGTCACCTGTGTCAGACACATCACTTAAGAGCAGTACCTCATTTTGAGACTCACCGGGGAAAACTCTGGGACCCTCTGACTCTCTGTCTGTGGTTCCAGGTCTTCCCCTTTTTTCTGGGTTAGGGGGTGAGCCAGAGGACCTATCAAGGGGTCTCTTACTTCCTTGCCCACTAAGGGTCAGGTTTTTTCCCTCCCCGACTTCCTCCGTCTCAACTTCATACAGTTCCTTTGTGGGCTTATTCACCGGCAATCGGCTTTCTTCTAAATCTCTTATCTTTGTTTCTGGTTTTTTCACCACTCCCAATTTTGTCTTACTTTTACTCCTCTTTCCAGTGCCCGTATGGGTTTTTGGAGAGTCATTCGCCTTTTCGATTTGTTTGTCTTCTCCAAATCCCGGCAATGGCGTAGCAAACAAATTTGCTAATTTGAACTCTCTTCCAGGCCCTTCCTGATTAATCTGTGTTTTCGGAGTGGCAGTTGCTTTTTCTATTCGTTTGTCATGTCCAAATTCAGGTATTTTATGAGAAATCGAATTAGAATTTCCAGGTTCTTCCTGTTTCAATTTTGATTCTCTGGTCTCTGCTCCAGGGGTTTTGGTAGGTACATCTGTTTTTTCAATTTGTTTGTCTTGTCCAATTTCTTTGTGCATTTCTTGATCAATTTCATTGGGTATTTCCATAACTTTATTCATTTCCTGTTCATCTTCATTGGGTATTTCTATAACTTCATTAATTTCTTGTTCATTTTCATTTTGTATTTCCATGACTTTATTAATTTCATTGTCTTTGTTATCTTTATTCACTTCATTGTCTTTGTGACATTTATTCATTTCATTATCTATGTTGTCTGACATCATTTCATTGTCTTTGTTGTCTTTGTTAACTGCCTTCCTAGCTTTCAATTTGTTAGGAAACGAATTCGGGCAGTTTCTAAAGAGGTGATTCGTTTCTCCACAGAGATTGCATTTTCTGCTATTGCTACATTCCTCAAAGGAATGTCCAATTGTTCTGCACTTTCCACAAAAAATTCGATCACATACCTCAGCCAGATGCCCATGCTCACCACATTTGCGACAGAGTTTCGGTTGGCCTTGATAGTGGATAAAGCCACGGTTTTCCCCCAGGAATATAGTCGACGGAATTTGTTTCAGTCCCTGAAAGCCCTGAGGATCTTGCCGTAGTTGGACTGGTACCCTCCAGGCACCATTCCAATAGCCTTTCTCACACCTCACCTTCATAGCCTGGCCTTTTACTGAGCAGTATCTACTCAACCAATAACAGACGTCATCAGCACTGATCATTTCACTAAACATTCTAACAACGACAATCTTGTTAATATTATCAGTCAGCTTCTCCACTGTAAATCCTGAAAACTGGGACCTCACTCCCTCAAAGCGATTCCAAAACTCTTGATAAAGAGCTGCCGTTTCAAAACTCACATCAAAGCCTTTGCCAGAAGTCATTTTTATGACAGCATGTACCTCCTCCTTTTTAAACTTCAGAATCTTTTCAACAAACTTGTTAATAAAATCCGTCCTTGACATTCCCTCCGAAATTGCCACAACATCTTTGAGCAAGAATCTCACGCAGTTACGTCTCCGCCCGCCGGTATAATGCCCGGCCATGGCAGGACTCGGCTGCTTTACTTCTAACTATGTTAAAATGGTTAGAATTGTAAAATTAATAATTAACAATACTCTTAAAACCGACGCCAATGACAGTATAAACGCATAGAACGAGCAGTGCTAACCTGATGCGTCCACCATCAACCGCAGCTAAACAATATGATGTTTGAACAATTTTTGTCGACATTTACCTTACATCGAATGTTTCATGTTTGTAATTTGAGTTATTTTAAAGGAATAAAATGTCTGAGTTGAGGGGCTTGCCCAAGAATGGTGATTCCATACTTTTTGCTAGGGGTTGTTTAAAGGACACCGTTTTATCGTTAAGACTGTACAAAGGTAAGTAATTCTTTATAATATATATAGAATCTCATTCAATAATGTAATAATAATGTGGCACTTTATGATAACAACAAACTGTCATTACCCACAAATGTTTGCCAAGCACACAGAACAGTTAGAGCGGGTGGACGGAGTTTTACAATACAGCACGCTCCCCTCTCTCTCACACGCAGCCACTGCGCTGAAGGGAAATACATCCATAAACTTTTGGTTTGCTGTTTTTTTGTGAAATATTTACAAAAGGACTTTGCTTGTACCTTTTTTTGAAACCACTTTTTACGAAATAAACAACGTTCAAAATGAGCCACGATGTTTATAAGTAACTGTGGGAGGAAGACTAGTTTAAAGTCCTGTATTTGTTAATATTGAACACAGGCTCTGGCAATATTACTATTTCATGAATTTTATTAAATCATCTTATGTCACACAGAGAAAAGAAATGCTCTGAAAAATAAGCTTCTTTCTGGAGAAGAGGGTTTGGCGTTTTTTTTTATTTATAGTTTTGTCTTAAAACGTATTGTATGGCGCTCTCTCTCCAAAAAAGTCTAAATATTTTGCTGTTATGGCTTTTTGGGTCATAAAGGTTTCCAACCCTTGCTATTTATATATATATATATATATATATATATATATATATATATATAATATATGTGTGTGTATATATATGTGTGTGTGTGTGTGTATATATATATATATATATATATATATATATATATATATATATATATATATATATGGTGTAAATATCTATATTCATTGAAAAACATTAAGAATGTTTGTGTCTGGTTTATCCTTCTCCAGAAACCACATACTTTTCTTTTATGAAGCATTTTTGAAAAATCACCAGAAAGCCACTAGAATCGCTAAAAAGACACTTGTTTGCTGACCCCCGGGCTAAATTTTTCAAATCATGAGTGTGGTATTAGAACCAGATGGTCTGCATATTTTGGAACCACTAATATCCATGTTTAAGGTGTAATGTGTATTATTTATCACCATCTAGTGGTAAAAAGAGCGTAAAAAGAACAATATTGACTTGAATAATAACCCAAAATACATGAAGTATCATATAAACATTGTTTTCTTTATAAATACCCGTAGACCAAGAGAATTTTATTTATTTTACATAAGATGAGCCTTGGGCGACAAGGCAGTTGAGTGGTTAGCACATTTGCGGAACAGTTCTAAAGGTCACGGGTTCAAATCCAGCTACCAGCCTTCCTGTGCAGAGTTTGCATGTTCTCACCGTGCTTGGGTGGGTATCCTCGAGGCACTCCGGTTTCCTCCCACATTACAAAAACATGCAAAGCAGGTGTCTCCAAAACGGCCCTGAGTATAAATGAGCGAGTGAGTTGTCGGTGTCTGTGTTCCCTGCGCCTGGCTGGCACCCAGTTCAGGGTGTCCCCAAAGATAATGGATGAATGGATGGAAGCTGAGTCTTTCCCAGTGGGAGCTTACATGAATGTCCGTCATCTTGCTGCCACGGGTATCCCCAAAAACCAAAATTGTGTGGTTTGGTTATTTTGAGTCTCCTTGGTTTGTATTCTTTCTCCTGCTTTGTACCACTTGTTTTGATCGCACGACACAGTACAACTGTAAACTGTTACAGTGGCCCTTTAAGTAAAAAAAAAGTTATTTTTATTTTGAAAAAAAAGAAAGTATTTTTTAAGTCCCATTTAGAAACCAGATTGTAATCATCAGGCGGCACTTTTTTCGTAGGTCTTTTATTGTTTCAAAATGAAAGTTTAAAAAAAAAATCATATAATCTTTGTACCCTCTAAACCAGATTGTAACTGGTTTAATTATAATTATATTTTACCGCTCCTAAAACCACTTTTGATGATCGGAACAAAAAATAAATACTGTAAATAAGTAGCTCATTGGAATTGTTAAAAAAATGCATCCAGTTGTTTGATTTAATGAATTAAAATTGGAGATTTTCTGTTGTTTTATCCCCAATGTGGACTGGATCTAAACTTTAAAATATTTTCCCGTCATTAGATCTGAGCTCCAGCACCATTCCAATTGACGAGGACGAAGAGGGCGAGAAGGAGGACGAGGACGAGGACGAGGGGACATACGATGACATCGATGGTCCCAGCGACCTGGCAACCCCTCGGCCCATACTGGAGGAAGCCGACGAAGATGACCAGAGCGACATTTATGAGGTTCTACCAGGTAGGGGGTCTTAACTTAGAAGTTGAGCTAAGAAGTCTAGCCCACCCACAAGCAACATGACGTTTGATGGATAGTCTATCCAGCACATCCATGATCTATTGTTGCTCAGCAACAAATAGCCTCACATTTCCGTCCACCACCAAGTTTTGGACAAAATTGCCTAGCAACAGTAACTAACTGGTAATGATTCTCCATCTGGGATCTTAGAATAGTTTGATAGCTCTTCCGTGTCAAATCTGGAAGACATTTATTTGGTCCCTTAAACACATAGGAGGGAATCTGATCAGAAAGATATATTTTCAGTTCCTCAGTACCACTTTTTTTTAGCCAGTATTAGAACTCGTCTCTTGAGTATTCACCAAATCTGATCCAAAGTTCTAAGGAATGCCAATTACATTTTCATGAATTTTTCAGCAATCGTTTTTAATCCTGTCACAGTAAAATGTCTGTAAATGCTACTAGATTAAAATAAGGCTTGTATTGATACCTGATATCTATTTCACCTATTTTTCAGCTGACTTATTTGGACTTAAAAAGCAAGACGGCATGACGACATCTGTAATGTCTGATATTTTTATCGCATCGTAAGAATACTTACCTAAATTAAATACAAAAATTAAGTCTGTCAAATGTTTACTCTTGTTATATTTTGATTTCTTAGATGTAAAAAAATGTTTAAATTAAGACAAATATTATTAAAATGAGCAATATTCTGGCAATACAGCATGATTTCACTAAAGTTAAATCCTGTATTTCTCATTTTACTAAATGTGTTACTTCTTTCTCAATAAAGTAGGAACAGTATATTTAAAAGTAAGATGCCAAATGGCAGATTTTTTTGATTATTTTTACCTCAGTAAAAAAAGTTTAACGTAAGAAAATTATATGTTCAATATTGTTATGATTATTTATTGGGGTTTTTTATTGTTTTTTTTTTTTGAAATAAAATATGCAATATCTTAAAATAACAAAAAATATTATTAGAATATGCCACATTTTAAAGTTTAATTTAACCTATTTTAGTGTTTCTACGGGTGCTTGAAATCCGTGAAGTTGCTTGAATTTTATTGTTGCGTTTTCATGGTTTGAAAAGTACTTGAATTTCAGGCAAAGTGCTTGTAAAAATTTTTTTCGACATGTTTCTCTTCAGTCAGACTTGGTAGACTACACATTACAAACAAGTTTGCTTAAAAATAAGGCCGACACTGCTTTCTGGTGGCTTTGCTTCGCCATAGCATTTCTTCTTCTCCCGTGATTAATGGTAGCTGGTATTAGTTTGTATGGAGTTGTGAAGTATCATCGCCCCCCTATGCTTTAATCAGTTATTGTTATTAACAATATAATAATGTATTATTTCTTCTTAGAATTATACTTGATAAATTGGAAAATTGGCGTTAAAAGTCCTAAATTAGCGTTTCAATTTGGCCATGAAAATGGTGTACAAACACTGTTTTTGTTCATTAATGTCTTCTTTATCTATCAAAATAGGAAAATTATATTTAAAATAAGATGCTAAATGGTAGATTTTTGGGGGAATTGGAATGACTACTTTCTTTTACCCTACTACACTTTTTTAAAGTGAAATATATGTTCATTATTTTTTTGGTTATTTATTTGTGCGTTTTTGCACCAGTTTGTAGGCGTTGTGGAAGGGCGCCTGCCCAGAAACTGGGTGGTCGCTTGTTTGCACCTTGGCCTGGTCATATGTAAGACAACATTGCTTTTGGAACGGCATTAAGATTCGGAATTGAGGGGTTTGGTCCCCTACCGACTCCCAACGACAGATGTTGCAACACATCGGATGGGTAGAACGATCGCCGCATCATCTACCGTCCACAGTCGCACGTGTGTGTATGGGAGCCAACTCCTCGTTGATCGGGCATGAGGCAAGGAAAATGAGCCCCGTTTTGTGGCAATGGGGCAAGTTAACGTTGTATTTTTCTTATTTTCGTAAAATACTTTCTTCTTTCTCGAGCAAAATTCGAGAAATATATTCAAAAGCAAGATGGTCAATGGCAGATATTTTTTCATGCATGTAATTCTTTGATCACGTCCCTCACAAAGTCAGAGTTCCACAGCTCTAGATGCAAAATCTTAGCTAGATTTTTTTATCTTTTTTCTTCTGGGTTTGGCAATTTGATTGAGAATGGTCCTGCATGCCTTGGCCGCTCCGTCCAGTAGAAGGAGGACAAAAGGCACGACCCGATCTGGGTCGTCCATCACTGCTGGTATTAAAGGAGATACATCAAGATCGAGTTTCACTTGGCGAGTACATTACCTTTGCCAAAATGTGTGCTGAGAGGCGTCGGAAGCCATCTGGGAGGGGGAACGGGCCCCCGACCACAGATGGAGGATCGGGTGACGACTTCTTTCCTTGGCGTTCTCGCCCCGTCGCTTATCCATCGTTGGCGTCCCACACGCACTTATTACCTTCTCTACAATTTGGATTGTTTTTCTCATCAATTGTTGCTCTCTACCTTGATGGGTTTTTTCCTGGACAGTTTCTATATTTGTATCTCATTCCTGTTTTCAGTTTCCCTATCTGTTAAACTATGATAATTCAGTATTATATTATAGTTGGATTTTTAGTCAATTTGGCTTAGATATTGCCGTTTGGTAAAGCTATGTATCAAATCTGATATCAATATTGATTCAATTCAGACAACATTTTTTGTGCAATATATATGTGGAACAAAACAGTAATTTTCTGTTAATCTACGCAATGCAAAGGGTCTTTTCTTAATGTTTGGAAGGTAAAATGAAGCTTAAATCCTTATTTTTATTTCATTTTTTTAACTTGGCCAACTTGATATCAGCAACCTCCACCAGTACCGGATATCTAAATAATGCATTCATTAATCGAAATAAATTTCCTTATTTAAAATTTAACATATTATCTGCCTTAAAATTGTAGCTTCCGTATCTCTTATTATTATTCAGCAATCATGATAATTGTAATTTTTTTAAACATTCTATCACAATTTCTACAAACGGTACAATGAATAAATGAACAAAACTTCCCAAATCCCAAAAATTAAAAAATGCCCAAAAGTGGAGATTCAATCTATGAATAGTATCTAAGTATATCTAATACGTTTATAGTTTAACAGACTTTAAACAAGAAGAGAAGACATTAATGAATTTTTAACTTGCAAGAAGAACAAGAGAGGACTGTATGAAAAAAAAACGCTCACAATGTCATATTCCAAATCTGTTCTAAAAGCCCTCCCCTGAGCCCTTTCTTTTTATTTAATATCCTAGGTTTCAAAAAGCAGATCCCCCCAAACGGTGTTGAAATCAAAGAAGAGCAACATTATTGGCTGATAGTGACAGTGACGTAAATAATGCACAATAGTCAAAATAACGAACAACAGTAAGGTATAATAGTCGAACTAACAAGCTGGTATCCTATGCATTATTCTTTGGAGGTTCAATATTAAAAAACAGAATAAACTTAGCATTATCTTAGGTTGCAGTAAATATTTGTGTGTGTTATTTTGTGCTCCTTTTACTGGAAAGGGTGGCTGCAGCTTGCCGGCCGGCAGCCGTATAGTGTTGCTGGGCGCCGGCCTGGCTGTCATCCAGCCAGCATTCAGGATGGATTTGTGGGCCCGATGGCGGTATCACCATGTCCCGGCTTGGCCACGCCTCCTCCCGCCCCCCTTGGCCAATGAGCCGCGGCGAGGTCATCGATCTCCACGTGGGAGGGCCAGAATAACAATCGTGAATCCGGTATCGACTCCAGATGGCTTTTATTTATTTCTGATGGTCTTCAATGGCCGTGCATCAGCGAGCGTTAGGGTTTAACGCTGATGTCGACCCAAACTGTCGATACTCTCCTTGTTTGCTATTGCACCTTCGAAATGCCACCATTGAATTTTCAAGTGTTGGAATTTTTTATGATGACTATTGATCTGACCTCATATGACACAAGATTAGACACATACACTTAATACTAAATTGTTTTTCTTTAAATCGCAATGTGTGAACAATATAACATTTTAGAAAAATCAATAAATATCTTGACTATCTTAGATGAGGACTTTCCTGATCCACCGGCTGACTGCTTGGAGTCAACCAGCAAATCAGGTGAAAATCTCACGT
Source organism: Urocampus carinirostris (assembly GCF_059441175.1). Lineage (NCBI taxonomy): Eukaryota > Metazoa > Chordata > Actinopteri > Syngnathiformes > Syngnathidae > Urocampus > Urocampus carinirostris. The sequence goes on along the minus strand of NC_142367.1, from coordinate 8,528,417 downwards.
ATACAATTCATTGATTCAATAATAATTGTTTTGTTTGTATGTGTATGTGTGTGTGTCCTGGCTAGATTCCAAATATGCCAACTTCTACCAGGCTTTGTGGGACTGCCAGACGGACGTGCCCGACGAGCTGACCTTTCGTAGAGGGGACCAGATTTTTATCCTCAGCAAGGTCTGTTGGTGTGTGTGTTATTGAGCTTTTTTTTTTAGTGTGTTTGTGAAAATACTTCACCTGTAAAGCATTATACAAGTGCTCCAATACCAAATGTCACACATGCCTTGGCTAAGGAAAATAGATCACTCATTCTTATCTTAGGAGGCCATCGAATCACCTGAGATTTAGGCAGGTGACTGATTATTGCTAAAGAAAATAAAAACATTATTTATGAGGAACATAAATGCTTAGGATCTTGAGGCTGCGTCAAGTGTTAATTAAGGGGTTTATTATCGGCGTCTTGTGCACATTGTGAAGAGGTAGATAGGAGAAATGTCAAAAGGTGTTACTTCTTCAATTGAAAATAAATCACAATAGCCTGCACATATTTATGACCACCTGACTGTTTATGGCCAAGTTCTCCTGTGTCTCGCGCACATTATGAAGAGGTAGAGAGGAAACACAACCAGATTGTGCAAATACTTCTATAGAGAACCTTAGTATATTTTAATAAAGACGATAAATGTTTTTAATTTTAAAGTACTGTTTGCTTTTTTTTTTTAACCGGCCCAAAAACATACATTTTTGGTTATATAACTAATGCCTGCTAATTATTGTGCGTTCCTACTTATTACTGTTAGCTAAAAATAAAACGGAGAAAAAAGTATTTATGAAGCAAGCGTAAATGTTTGACCCTGCCAAAATAAAAATGTTTAACAGCGGAAAACTAGTGGCCAACAACCCTTCCCTCCTGAAAACTAGTTACAGAACGACGCGCAACAGCCAACAGTTTGGTGGCGGTCATTATTGGCTGCATCCCCTGTCAGAGGGCCATGAATTTTGTTGTAAAAGCGCTGTGAAATTCCTTGTTATAGCCGTGATGTTCCCGATGGAACACGCCAGCACCAGACGTCTCTGGTGAAGTGCCACGGCGGCGCTGGGTAATGGCGCTGTTGTTCATTACGGCAGCGCTGTCGTAGGGGCTAAATGAGTCTGCCTGCAGCTTTTTAAGAGGATTTTTTTTTCCCAATCCGCTTGACAGGAATTGATTCCATTCTACAGCGCCCCCTTCTGGAAGTTAATTCTGCTGTTTGTAACACAGACATGGATGAAACTTTTGCCGTCTATCTGGTGTAAAATGGTATAATCATATGTTTGTCCCCCAACAGATTCAGTGCCAATGACTGAAATAGACACCAAGCCTAAAGTTTTCATTGAGTTAGCTCGTCATTATGTCTTGATAATTCATTTTACGACTTATTCGTCACACCTGAGTTTTGGAAAAACGACAACAACAAAATCAAACCCAGTTACCTAAATAATGCCGTCAGTAAATTTTTATTGTGGAAAAAAAACGTTTTTCAACAATTAATTTTCTTCAGGAACATTTAAAAACACTTTTTAGCGCGTATAAGGCTAGGTTCACACTGCAGAGCTTAATACTGAATTCCGATTTTTTGGGGGGCGTGAGATACGATGTTTTTGTGAGATTTGTTCACAGTTCCTGATATATTTGAATAAATCTTCCAGTGTGAACGTTACAACTGGTCCTCATGCACACAAGAGGACACAAGCAATGCACTCATGTTTGCAGCAGTATTTGTGTATGTTCACAGCGGCGCGTTGTCCCCGCCAAATATTAATTAAATCCAAAACCTCGCTTTTGTGGTAGGATTTAAATGTAAATATTGTTAAGTACCACGAGAGCGTACTATCGCTTTAGAATGAACTCGAGCGACATGTTGTGAATCCTCAAGGTGATGTTGGCTCTTCCGTAAATTACAAAATAAACCAGTGTTCATCTTTCATGGATGTGTGATTTATTGACATTTCGTGTTTTGGTCCACTGTTGTTGTTTATTTATCCGATTCGTCCTGCCTGGTTGAAGGCAGAATAGTGACGTCTGCCACCTATCAATGACATGAAGGTCGTCTGAATATGCCTTGACCGTTCAGACAGAAGTCGCATTCCAAAAGATCGGATATATATCGGAGTTAGGACCACAGATAAACAAGGACACAGTCTGGTGTGAAAAAAGCGGAAATGTGCCGTTCGGACGGATTTGAACACATCGGCTACAGGTCCGTGCAAAAAATTTTGATTTTCTTGCAGTGTGAACCTAGCCTAAGAAACGCACCTACTTAAAGAATGAGCTGACTGAGGGATCGGATCATGACTTACAGACAGAAGATGGCGGCAGAAAGAAACAAAGTTTAAAATTCTGGACAGCACTGTAAATTGGATGAAATTGCTTTTATTTATTTTTTATCTTAGCTAATTTATTTTTCAATATTTATGAATGATTGATGTTGTATGTTCCCCTCCACGCTTAAAAAGATATTCGGAATTATATTGCATATGGGTAATAGAGACTCCTCAATTATCACGGTTAATGAGGACAAGAACCACCCGCGAAAAGTTATTCGTGAAGTAGCATCGCACCTTCATAAAGGTCCTATAGAGTAAACTTACCTCGAGATGACGTCATTACCGACTGAGAGTATACAACTGTAACAAAATAACAATTGTAGATCTACAAATGATAACACACGACACATAAATGCAGTTGAATGAATGTTTTTATTGTCATTATACAAAAATACAAAGAAATTGGAGGGCTTCTCCTTTCAGTATAAGAAAGCAATCTAGAGATCTTCTGGCAGAGTTTTTTTTTTTCACAGTCGCACACACAGACAGCCACGCCCACCTAAAACAGAAAGCCCTCTTTAACCTGCTGTCTGCTGTCTATCAGAACACAATATACTGTACGATGATTTCAGACAATAAAGACGATTTAATTCTGAATCTGCTAAGCAGTGAACCAGCGATAACCAGGGCGCGAAGTAGCGACGGGTCTCTGTATGAATTAACCCGTGTTGAAAAAAATGTGAAGAATGTTTCATTTGAATTGATTTTCCAGCTATGCAGTATTCATCGGAGTAATGTGTTTATTTTTGTTTTGTCAATAACAGGCGGATGAAAGTCAAAGTTTACTTTGGGCCCCCGTAAATTTCTCGCGGACAATCTCCTGTCGCTTCTTAAGTGTCTGCTTTGATGACCCGCACTGAATAGCCGCACGCCGATTACAGACCGCAATCGCCTATTTACTTTAACGAGCCCTCCGGGAGGGTTTCCTGGCGTCTGGTGCGAACCCTCCACTTTTTACGGCAGGATTCAGAAGAACCTTGACCTCCAGCGGTGAAATACGGGGCCCGCCGCCTATAAAAGTGGGAAGCCACACACGTGAAAGGAGCGTCATAAAAGCCCGTAAATCTTGGGGGGTGCGCTTGTCCACGCTGTTATGTCAACACGGAGCATAATTACAAGGTAATAAGGACACGAGCTAAGTGCTAAATCAATGGCGTTAACAACGTGTTGCGTCCGGCGGCGGCACGGTGTCGTGTGGCGGCATAGGCGGCGCCACGTGCCCACTGTGCCCGAGACCCTCGTCCATCATTATTGATCCTCAGCTTACTGTAAAGTGCACACATTTTTTTTTACTCTGTGTGCATATCAATGACAAAGTAAATAAATTAGAAAGCTCACAACTCATGTGAATCCCATTAGCTGGAGAGGATTCATCTCTGGTTGCTATGGTGACTGCCACCGATGCATGCCACATCCACTAACCTCTCGTTTGGATCATGTGTTTATTTGTTTGTTTGTTTATTTATTTATTTAAATATGCAACCCCATACTGATACCAGGGTCTTTAAAGGTGCTTGAAATCCTTTAAAATGCTTGAATTTGAATGTTGTGTTATCTAGGATTGAAAAGTTCTTGCATTTTGCATAAGGTGCTTGTAAGTGCTTGAGACGCTTGCCCTGTTTCTCAACAAGTCTGCTTTAAAGTGATGTCAATGCTGCTTTCTGGTGGCTTTTCTTTGCCATTGCATTTATTCTTCCCTCGTGATTAACTGCAAATGGTATTAGTATGTATGGCATTGTCCTATGAAGCGTCATCGTCCCCTATAGGTGGCGACCAAGAGGATGCCATGTTTCTTAACAAGTCTGTTTAAAAATGACTCCAATTACTATCTGGTGGCTACTTTTTGACGCTTTATTTCTTCCCTCGTTATTAACTGCAGCTGGCATTAGTTTTTATGGCATTGTCCCTACAGTACAGGTGCAAGATAGAACTAAACAGCGCACTATAAAATGTGTATTTGTACAATGATTACGTTTTAGTTATGAACTTTTATTCTGGGCTTGACAAAACATTAGGGTAGTTTTTCCCTGTGGGAAATGGTGAGGGGAAGAACTTCCTGCAGCTGAGGTTAGGGTTACTGTCATTTTTATCGACACCTATATGGGGAGATGTTCTGTATTGTTCGGATACACAAATATATTTGCAATATACTCAGGATCTAAATAGCATATGTCTTGATGAATGCACACGCAAGATTTAAAATCACATATATAAAAGCATGCTCCTGGTTTTGAAAGTCCTTAAAAAATGCTTGGATTTGTTCAGGAAAATGGTGTACGAACCATGCATGAAATGTATACAAAGCATAACTTCAAGCCCATTTGTAATTTCGAATGAGCTCTTTTAAATATACCTATTTTTCTTTTCGTTTTTTATCAATAATACAATAAATGCTGTTTTTTTTTCGTGGCGCTTTATGTATTTTAGTTAGGAATTATTTTACTGTATTTTTTTTCTCAGGAGCTCTGTGTTAGCATCATCATTGATTGATTTTGAAACTTATGTTAATTTTTTTTGTCAATAGCTGATAATGGTTAGCACTGTTTTTGATGCATGTGATCGTATGTACATTTATCTGTTTGTTTATTCAGTTATTTATTTTCAGAAAATGCAGCATACTGTTACATTCATACAAAAATGACATCAAGCCACATTTTAACTTCAAGTTAGCTCTTTTAATTATAGCTTACTTGTTTTCTTCTCGTTTTTTTGTCAATAATAACATCAATGCTGTTTTGTCCCATAAAGATTTTTGTATTCTAGTTAGTAATTTTTATTTTACTGTACTTTTTTTCTCCTCAGGAGCTCATTGTTAGCATCAACCCCCCTTCTTATTGATTTTTAAAATTATGTTTATAATTATGTCAATAATTATTAATGATTTTAGTCTGCCTCTGAGGCATGTTACATCCACTAAGCTTTCATTTGATATCATGTGTTTGTTTATTAAGTTATTTTAAAAAGTGCAGACATGCAAATAAAACATAACTTCAAGCTCTTTTGTAATTTCAAATGAGCTCTTTAAAATAAATCTTATATTTATTTTAATTTTTTTGTCAATAATACAATAAATGTTGCTTTTTCATGACGTTTTAGGCACGCTAGTTATTATTGATTTTTTTACTGTATTTTTCTCCTCAGGAGCTCAGTGTTAGCACCCCCCCTTTATTATTGATTTTAAAAATTATGTTGTTGTTTTTTGTCAATAATATAAAATCAGAATAAGAATCCCCCTTATTATTATTGTTTTGCTACAACGAAATAAAGGTTGGACTTCAGTTGTCAAAAATATATGGTATAAAGACTAATAAATGAAAAAATACTAAGTATTCACCTCTAATATAAAGTATTCTTATCTAGAATCAAAACTATATATGATTGCCGACTGCTTCTGATGCATGCCACATCCTCTAACATCTAATTTGATGTTCTGTGTTTCTCTGTTTTTTTTTCTAGTTATTTCTCTTTTTTAAACACAGTCACATAATAATAATAATAATAATAATAATACTGTGACATGCACACAAAAAAATAACATCAAGCCAATTTGTAACTTCAAATTACCTTTTTGAAATATAGCTCTTTTTTGTATTTTTATTTACACAAAAAAATAACTGCAGTCCCCCCAACCAGCGAAGTTTTATGTATTCTAGTTAGTTATCTTTTTAAATCATGTTTGTTTATGTTTTTTGGGTCAACAATTGATCAAAAACATGCTGTTTTTTCTAAGGAGCTCAGTGATCATGATGTGTGGTTCTTTTATTAGCACCATCCTTCCTTTTTATTTATATTTGGAATTGGATTTATTTATTTTTGCCCGTTACTAACCCTCCAAAAATACATTTTCCACCCAAAAAAAGGTTTACATGTTCGTGTTCAGAATGTTTTTTAGTCAACAAAATTGTACGTAATGTTTGACAATTCAAATAATGTAATTAGTTATGGTGTAATATAATTTCAAGTTTATCTCGACCAACTAATATAATCAAACACTTGATCACGGTTGGTCGAGAAAAATAATGAGAGAGCCTACAAAAGGTGTGGATAAACGATTGAGTGTATTTAAATAATCATGTTGTGGCTACAAAATTGGATTAAATCCACATTGTTGCCATAATTTGTTTTCTTTAGAAATCTACCTCTGGCGCTAATTGCTCATCGATTAACACCGCATGCGCAATCTCTTTAATTTTTTTAAATGGCGTCATCGCGGTGATCACAGGTCGACCGTCACATTCCAGGATTCCCACAGGCGCGAAAAGATGGACTGGGTGGGTTGGAGGATTGGAGATTTATATACTTCTCCTTGCTTCTTCCCCCCTTTCTTTTTCCTGCCCCCCTTCCTTGGAGCAACAGCCAATCAAAACACGCGTGGGGCACTGCCGTCCAATGGCGAACGCACGTCCAAATAGACGGTAGAGCGCGGGCAGCAGCGACACCTGTTGGCGCTTACCGGTAAAGCAGGCCAGATTGTACCGTTTTTGTGTATAACCCAAGTAGAAGGGTTGCCATGGAAATATTTGCGTACAAAGGAGCAGACATGATCAGGCTTCCAGTGATGGGTTCAAGCCCTAAGTGGGGGTGGGGAACATTGGGTGTACTTATTAATAGGAGTACTGGGTTTGATTAACAGATTTACATTGTTTTGATGAAGACAATTGGGAACATGTGTTTTGAGAATAATCAAATAGCATTCGGTTTGTACATTAGTAACGATCACGTGGGCTTAATACATGAATTGTCCTTAGGAATGGTAAACTCCTCATCGGTTGGATGTTGGTATAACACATCTGAGGTCACAGGTTTGATCCCCAGTCCTTTTATTGGAAAGTTTTAGAGACTCTTGCTGACCCCTAACCAAACTTTGTTATAAACCCTAGAATATTTTTACCCTAAATTCAGATTATTATGGTACAGTAAGTGTTATGGCTAAGGTTTACAGCTTGAGTTAGGGTGGGTAGGATTCGTATTATTGTAGGGTTAAGATTACAGATAGAACTGGGATTAGGGGTAAAACTAGGGTTAAAGCTACGTTTAGGGGGTTATTACTTTAAACTTAAGTCAAGGTGACCTTTTCAAATTTAATTTTGAAACCCTTAATCTACTTTTTATTTAGACTATAACCCTAAATTCTTTTTGATTTGCGGTCTCAGTAGCTCACTTGGTAAGAGGCTTCTCATCCTGTCTATGGATTGGGTGTTCAAATCATTGATATTATTTTTTTGTAAATCTTAAATCTATTATGACCTACTTTAACCTTCTTGTAAATCTTAAATCTATTATGATTTACCTTAATCTTCTAAAACCCAAGTTTCTTGTTTGCTGTGCATTTATGTCCATTTATATATATCTTAGGTTAAATCAATTTTGGTCTGAAATTAACCATTAATTCGCTTTGACTAGTTGACCTGGTAGGGTTTTTTTTACTGTCAATCGATGTGATATAAGTTTAGACATCAAGCAAGTAAAAAAATGTTTGTGAACTCAACATTTTTAAACCGACAGCTACTTTTGACTGAGTCTATAATCCAAAATCCTATGATATGTTATGTGTTCAATGGCTTAGCTGTTAATTGGCCTGTCTTACATGCTACAATTATGGGTTCAATCCTCAGGCAAGTTAACTGAATGACACTCAATGATATGGATTTTGTGTTATAGTTTTACTCAAAAGTAGATTTAGTATAAGTCACTATCAATGTCACTGTTTTGACTGAGATCAAATTCACAATTTGTATATAAGAAGATTGCTCCCACACTAGTTGAGCCACTGAGGATAATACAATGTTTGCAGTGTTAGGATAGACTAGGGTTTTCAAAAAGCATTAAGGTTTAAACCCACAACATGTGCCTTGGAATAGAGCCTTAAATAAGCTACTGAGGACATGAAATTAAGATTCTATTGGGTATATAGGCACAGTCAAAAGTAAATTTAGGGTTTCTGAAACAGTTGCTAAAAAGTTTTGGAAAATTCTCTAAAAATGTGTAGTTACCTTGCCTGAGTATCAAACCTATTACCTGGGGATTGGTGACCACGTCATTTAATCGGCAAGCTACTGAGGATTTGGATCCTAATATTGGTTTTACGTAAATATTTGGTCAGGTCTGAAAAGGTACAAGGGCTGTAACCTATGACTTTTAGTGTGGAATATTAGCATCTGAGTTACTGCGGACGAATCAGTATATAGACATTGGGGCGGCAGTAGCTCAGGAGGTAGAGCGCTCGTCTTGGGGTCAAGGGATCCCAGTTCGAATCCCGGCTTGTCCGTGTTACATGTCGAAGTGTCCTTGGGTAAGACACTGAACCCCTAATACCCCCAATAAGCATGTTAGCGTCTTACATGGCTGCAATACAAGGCCGCTATTGGGAAATGTGGAGCACACTCTAAAGCGCTTTGGGAAGTCATTGACTTGAAAAGCGCTATATAAATGCAGATCATTTCATTTCATTTCACATTTGAGGTAGTGTTGCCATTAAAAGTAAATTTAGGGTTAAAACATAAGGTTTGGACTCAATATGTGCCCCTCGAATTGATGCGGCCGGCCACCACTTGGGCTCCACAGGTCAGCCGTCACATTCCAGTACTCCCACAGGCGCTCGCTCCTGAAAAGATGGACTGGGAGGAGATTTATGGCCACCTCTCCACGTTTTTTTTCTTTATTTTCCTCCCCTCCTTCCTTGGAGCTGCAGCCAATAAGATCCATTGCAGGCAGTCCAATAGCAAGTGTTTGTCCAAAAGACGGGAGAGATTGGGCAGCAGCGACTCCTTTTGGCACCTGCCGACACAGCGCTTGGTCATTTTGTCCTTTTTGCATCATTGAGTGAAATTTGCAGGGTCTTAGAAAATATTTTTTATTCTCGTATGACTTTTCACGCTTTTAAAAATCCATGACTTGTCCAACTATTTATAAATCGAGCGCGATTTGTGAACTCGCGAGAAAACCAAGGCGCAAAAAGTCAAAGGCACCCCTTCATTTCTTCTTTTGTGTGATCTCTGTTTTGCCCCAACTCCATTTTAGCTTCCCCGCTGCTTTTCTGGCCATAGACGGCAAGCAAGACATCCTATTTAGCACCACGAGTTGCAGGGGGCCAGTCTGGGGGTCACGCAGGGGCCAACAGTCAACAGACGGTCAACTACACCACCTCATTTTTCACATGCTTTATTATGACGAGCTGGGGGGCACAAACACAAACGCTCCTTAAGCGCCCATTAGCTTAAGATGAGATATTTTTTATTCTTCCTGAAGATCCCCCTCTAATTAAAAGATGGACACTTAGCGGCTTTTAGGATGTCCACAAATGTTCAAGAGGGACATTTGTGTTTCCCGAGTGTTTCTACACGACGTTTTATTTTTTCATTTGGAGTCGAAAATCAACTAGGCTTAAAAGACACTTATATCTGGGTAGGGGGAATACCTCATGTGCGGCCCCTTTATTTTCCTCATGTTGAGGTTTTTCAGTTTTTCCTTGCCCTCATGTAGGTTTTAGACCAGAGGATGTTGTAATAATAGTCTCTAGTTTGCTATAAATAAGTTTAAACCTCATGCTGACATACTCAAAACATGTACAAAACATTGAAATTATATTTGGGTCAGGAATAACCTAAAGTCTTGTCAACTATCTAAAGAAAATGCTTTTGTTAAATGACAATCCTAGAAATTGTATTCCTTTATCATGATATATTTTGGTTTACCAAATTGGCCCAAAATGTCACCTTGGCTTTTTTATGAACAAAATTTAAGTTAATTTTGGGTAAAATAAAATAAAAATCCATGCAAATTGCCATGTTCCCTGTGAGCAGTGGTCGACATTTATTATTATTATCATTGTTATTATTATTATTATTATTACTACTTGAATTTAAAAAGAAATGCATAAATCATTTATGGAAAAGTAAATTAAATAAAAATAAGTCATTATCATTATATAAAATAATTCAACACATGAAATTAGATAAACATATAAAGAAATAAAATTAATGAAATAAAGTATTAATATGTACAGTAGTACTATTAATACAATCAAATAAACAATAGTAAATTATGATAATACCAGTACAGTAATACTAAGTAAAGAATTAAAATTAAAAGTAACCATAATTAAATTTTAAAATAAATCTTGAAATAAAAAATAAATTTATTATAAGCAATAGTAAAATAAGTATGTAAAACAAAAATAGGTTATAAGTAATATTAAAATTAAATCATGAAATAGAAAATAAATTTGATAAAAACTATTGTAATAACAAAATCAAATCATTAAACAACCAAAAAATACATTTAAAAAAAATCACTGGCAAATAATGAATCAAAAGTAAAATCATCAAATAAAGAATAATGAAAATGATATTAAACCATTGAATACAAAATGAATTTAAAAAAAAAAAAAAAAAAAAAAAAAAGAGTATGGATAATAGTAAAGGATTGATCATTTAATTAAAAAAAATATAAAAAAAATAAATTGTAATGATAAAATAGTTAAATAGAAAACTAACTTAAAATAATATCAATTTAATTTATGAGCAATAGTAAAATGGAATAATTAAAATAGCAATTCAATTAACAATATTAAGTAAAAAAAATAACACGACTAAATCATTATACAAAAAAGAATAATCGGTAATAATAACATGATTAAATGAAACACATTTATACTGTTAACTATATAAAACGAGTTTTTGCCTGGACACATTTTTATTCTTTTTATTAAATAGCAGTAGCGGCAGTAGCTCAGGAGGTAAAGCGCTCGTCTTGGGATCAAGGGATCCCAGTTCGAATCCCGGCTCGTCCGCGTTACATGTCAAAGTGTCCTTGGGTAAGACACTGAACCCCTAATAACCCCAATAAGCAGGTTAGCACCTTACATGGCTGCAAGGCCGCTATTGGGAAATGTGGAGCACATTGTAAAGCGCTTTGGGAAGTCATCGACTTGAAAAGCGCTATATAAATGCAGATCAATTTCAAAAAACTTTCAAATAATTTTTACTAAAACAAAAGCATTATATTCTTATTTTGTCCATTTTTCAGTCCAAGTTGGTTTGCGCGTTGTACCTGAGCACTTACTTCCGCCATATTTCTTTGTTAGCCCGATGGAGGAAGCGCAAAGCGAGGAAGAGGAGGGTCAGAAAATGAGGAGGGAGCGAAAATGGAGGAGGGGATGCGAGGCGATGGGTTCATCGGTGGGGCAACGGGAGACTTTGTGAGCTCCATCACTCCCAAGGCCTACTACCTACGTTCCAATGCTCGCCGACCAGCCCCGTTCATAGTGCCGTCTAAAATCATCCCGTTGAAAATCCAAACGGATTAGTATTCATAAGCGGAAGATGACGCCACGGTCTCACCTTAGTCTTGGCGATGAGCTATGTGAATGCCGACGCTATCCAAATAAAGGACGGGTGCACTGCCGTTGTTACCATGGCGACTCCCTCCTCCATTGAAAAGGGAGGAGAGGAAGTCAACTAGAGGTCAACCGGTCGTGAGACAGACCCGAAAATACATTTTTGGAAAAGAAAAAAAAAATTGCTCACGCTCAGTTCTAAATGTCAACAAATGAGAGCAGGATTTTCAAAATGGCCGTCACAAAATTCTTCAATATACATTGGGAAAATATATTGATATTTTTCACTTGTGGGCTTCGGGTTGAAATGACTGGCCAATGTGTTGTTAAAAACCCAGAAGAAAATCCCCTAAATGGATTTTAACTTTAATGTTATGACGTGAGCAATAATGTCTTACACTAGATAGGATCAAACAGTAGAAAAACATGAAATGTTTTTATCCACATTTCCATGTAAGCTGTTAAGAGTGCAAAAAATGTCCTTAAAATGAGGAAACCAGTAAAACCATTTTCTATTAAAAATTAGATTTTAACTAATAAAAAGTTAAGCAAAAAGCATAAATGAAATGATCTGCATTTATATAGCGCTTTTCAAGTCAATGACTTCCCAAAGCGCTATAAAATGTGCTCCACATTTCCCAATAGCGGCCTTGCAGCCATTTAAGGCGCTAACCTGCTTATTGGGGGTATTAGGGGTTCAGTGTCTTACCCAAGGACACTTCGACATGTAACACAGACGAGCCAGGATTCGAACAGGGATCCCTTCATCCCAAGACGAGCGCTCTACCTCCTGAGCTACTGCCGCCTAAATAAATAGATTTTATACCCCAAAAACTGCATGCATGCCCCCAGAACACATAAAATATTTTTCCCTCTCAAATAAAGACATTTTCATATGGAAAAAGTTTTTTTTTTAATGTATTTTATTTGCATACAAAAAAATAACCAATGTATGCTCAAAATTGGACTAAAAAATGTGTTTGGTTCATCCAGTTCACATTCATTTTTTTCCAACCTTAAAAATAAAATAATGTTAATTAAAAAATACCAAAAAATAAATAATGAATAACTAACAAAAAAATCAAATTAAACATTTAAATATTTGTTAATAGATCAATGATTACAAAATGTTGAAATGTCTTTGCTTTAATTTGTGTAGGATGTCAAACAAGTTACTCCGCATCTAGTAGAAATATTTATGGAGAAGCCCACCCCATTTGGAAAAAAGATCAAAATATGTAATGTGGAAGGAGGGAATCCGGCCGCTAAAGGAGGTGTACCCTAGATGACCCGATGGAAAGATATGTTGGCCTGGAGAAGGATGGGCGCCACCAGGCTGTACTTGCCCAACACACACCACAGGAAATGGTGCCCCTAAGACACCAAGTGATCCAACCAACCAAAAATTAGGATGACCCTACCCCCTGCAAGAACAAGGCTGCACACAGTCGTAGACCCCTCCCTCTTTGGATTAGTCTGCACGAATCAATTATTTTATAGGTGGAAAATAAATGATGAATAAATAGTAAAGGCAAACATTTGGGAAACAAAACAATATCTTTTCTAGCGATCTTTTTTGTTGTTCTATAATTAGGAATGCTGGATACATTTTTGTTTTACACCCATATTACTCGTCCATTTAAAGTTTCAATTCACAATCAGTTCTTTTTTCCATTTCTTGATTGGTTACATTTTTCCAATCATAGGAATTATTTTTCAATGTGGGTATAATGCTTTAAAATCTTTTCTTTTTGTTTCAGGAGTACAACATTGACGGTTGGTGGGTGGGTGAGCTGAATGGCACGGTGGGCATCGTCCCCAAGGACTTCCTGCAACCCGCGTACATCCTCTGAGTTGCAGCAGCTACCGGTCCAAGCTTTTCTAAGATTTATCTTAAAAGCAAGCGTTAAAAAAAAGTGACAAATCAGCCAAAAACTTTCAATGTCAGCTAACTTTTATTCAAAAAAATGCAAGCATCTGTAAACTCAACAAACGATCAGTCATCATGAAGTCATTCAAAATCTATTTAATTCAACTGAAAATAAAACGGTCCCTTTCGGAAATCACATTCAAGCAACTAGGCTCGATTAACAGCTATGTGGCGTCACTCAAATTTGGCGCTTGAAATGTTTTTCAATGTGCTCCAAATTGCTTTAAAGGAAAGACTGAAAATGGTCAAATCTGTTTGGGCAGTCCAGTCTCAAAATGTGGCCTAAAATAACAATAAAAGTCTCTGGAGAACTTGGGCGCCCTCTGCAGTCCCAAAAGAGACAGAAAAATAAGAAGCTTTAAATTCAGCGCCATAAGACCGTATTTTACAAACTAAAAAGCTAAAAACCCCAAATTGGTCAGAAATGTGAAAGTGTGCCTAATCGCCCACAGAATATGGTGGATAAGCGTGCGTTACTTTACGAGGTGAATATGACTGATCAATCAATATTTATTGCCGGCTTGAATTGCAATATATTGTATTCAATGGTAAGCATTCAGTGACAAAAGGCTTTACACCTTATCTCACTGTCACACACTAATTTTACTCATGGTGCCAGAAACAATGATCCCCGTAGTGCATTCTGATAGCAAACAGTGAAAGACGAACAGAAAGGCTCCCAACAAATGACTATACAAGCTCTTTTACATATGTGTACATATAAAACAGAGGTTATTGATACAGAGGTCAAGAAATGGAGGGACTGTTCAACCTATCCGAATGCAAAATGTAAATCACGGTTTCTGGCACCGTGGGTAAAAATAGTTTGATAATGAGATGAGGTCTAATCATTTTTCGCATGTGACTGAAGAACTAAAGATAAAAGTGTTGGCAACGTCACTGTATACCGCTGCGTACAAAGTTTTGGAATTTAAGAAGGTGAACTCGAATACCTTTTTGTATGTTATCTGCAATACCTTGTGGTCCAGAGGTAAAGTGTCAGCGCCTTCACTGCTGCGATCCGGGTCGGATTGCAAACAAGGTTTTGTGATTTTAATCAGCAACATCGACTATATCGACTACTTAGTCATTGCACTATTATATGCCATGAGTGTGCAAAGAGCCCAAAAGGTTATACATGGTAGCTCTTACTGTAGTCTTAATTTCATATACCTCCTGGTCCGGTACGCCTTATAATCCGGTGCACTTATTGTGTGGAAAATACGGTAAATAATTTGGGCCTCATATTAGTGGACTTTTGGGGATGAGCCATCCTTAATTCGGCGTTCTTAAATGCGGTCTCATTTAAAAAAAATCTTTAAAAGTGCTTTGTTGCCATCTTGTGGCAATGGTAAGTCATTGCAACATTTCTAAGATCGCCATAAAATAAAACTAAGCTTCTTCCTCCTGGATCCGGCAAACTTGTTTTTCTGGAACCGAGCCGCTCCCCAACACGCTAAAATCGTTCTCGTCTAAAGAGTCATTCGGCTCGGCGCAGCAGTTGACGAGGTCAATGGCCGCGTCTCCGCCATTATCATTCTCCGACTTTGTCATAATGTCAGGTGACGGCTGTCGGCATTCGACCGATTCGTCCTCGTCACTCACCGGGACGATGCTCTCGTTGGACGATGAGAGGGAGGAAGACGACTTGGTGGCCGGTGTCTCCTCCTCCTCCATCACTAAAACTGCCAACTTTGCCGTTTCCTCAACGGCGGGAGAGTGGACCTCCACGGGGGTCTCCGTGCGACAGGACGTCTGCTCGTCTTCCAGGTAGAGGACCGCCGGCGTGGAGGCGTGGCAAGGTTGGAGAACATCTCCGCCAGGTGTAAAGAGCAAGAAACTAGCACCATCTTTGTTTTTGGGACGAGGCTGGCGTGGAGCCGGGCTAAGGGGAAAGAAATCACTCAAATTCTTTACAAACAGTTGCCACAGCGACGTTCTCACCTCTCCACCGACTCGTAAAAAACACTGAAGATCGGCTCCTTGGCGGCGTCGTCCTCCTGCGCTTGTGCCCAGCCCCGATTGGACGAGGCATAAGTGAGAATGGCGTCCGTCACGGTGTAGGGAGTGTGGCCTTGCACGCAGTCCAGAATGTGGCCCACCGGTAGTTGCGTCTGCAGGAACAGGTGCAGCTGGCTGTCCGACAGGCACACAGTCATGTTCACAACCCTAGATGGTAGGGGGGGGGAAAAGACCACTGAATCAAAAAATACGGTGGTACCTCTTTAGACGAGCACCTTTTAACACAAGAATTTTGGAATGAATGGTAAATGGTCAGCATTTATATAGCGCTTTTCAAGTCAATGAAGACCTTCCAAAGCGTTTTACAATGTGCTTCACACTTACCCATTCACACACACACTCACACACCAGCAGGGAGTCAGCCATGCAAGGTGCCTACCTGCTTATTGGGGGCATTAGGGATTCAGTGTCTTGCCCAAGGACACTTCGACATATAACACGTGGGAGCCGGGAATCGAACCTGCGACCTCTTGATCGCAAGACGAGCGCTCTACCTCCTGAATACAAGTTTTATTTGCAACAAAAATCTTGTTTGCTATATGAAGGAAAATCCAGTTCACGGGCAGTGCCGGAGGCTACCACTAAAACCCGCTAGTGACCGCTTGAAGTCAATATCAACTTGTACGGTTTGTGCATGCAAACTACTACAGGCTATGAAACAAATTGAGCTGTGAAAAATGTTTGCGTGTACCTTTATTTAAATTTACAGTAACTCACATTTTAGGTGTACAGTCTCTCCATCTCATACCCGCCAACCTTCGCTTGCTCTCCTAATTAACGATTGCAAATCCTGATTTTCAAGCAATAGCAAACCTTACAATAATAATTGCAGCAACTATTTACTCACAGCAAGACAGACTTTGTTGAATATTGTGACAATATTAGCAATCTATGATGACTCTGCTACCATGAAATGAAATGAAATGGGCAAGACGAGATAGGTCTTTTTGGAAAAAGAATTCCCTGTATGAAAATATTATACCGCGTACACAATTTAAAATGTTCAAAAAAACGTATGAAATATGGGGAAACGATTTAAGTTGTCAGGCATGTGATTTCCGCAAGTCCTTGCAACCGTCCTGCCCCCGTCTTCCGCACTGCGCACACAGGAAGGGCAGAAACTCTTTTTACTTTTTTTATGTTTACTAACTATTTGAATATGATTTTACTGATCAGGAAGATATGTTTTATTTGGGGTTAGCTTTAAGGCTTTTGGGAGAACAGGATCAGACCACCAATCATTTCATGTCGGAAAAAAATCTCTCATTACACGAGCAGTTCGAGCTATAGGCACGATCCTGGAACGAATGAAGCTCGTATGAAGAGGTACAAATGAAAGTAAGATGTAAAATATCATGACGCACTTATCCAGGAAAACTTGAAGTCCCTGCCTCCTCCGCTCCAGGAAGTCCTCGTTGCTGAAGGAGAAGAAGGACTTTCCAGGAAGGTCTGGGACTGGCCTACGAGTCAGCGTAACGTCATTCAGTATATTACGTGCCACCAGAGGGCCCCAGATAAGTCCAAACGGGGTTGTACTCACACCAAGCCAGCGTTCTTCTGCAGCCATTTCTTCAGCCAGACAAATTCGCTGTAGCGCCGCCTAACGCACGACGTCTTGGCGGTAAAGGCCTTGCTGTTTGTCTGCAAGCACGCAAAATTTGCTTCAACACATTGTCCTCTCACTTAAAGGAGTTGCAGTAGACCAGGGGTCGGGAACTTTTTAAGAGCCATGAAAGCAAAATATTTGGAGTTATTTTTTGGGTGGGGCAGAGCCACACCATCTATTTTAAGACGATCTTCAACGAAACTGCTAAAACCGCTCTCCAGACAAAAGCTAATTCTTCAGCACATTTGTGTGATGATTGATGATTTTCATCAAATTTATAAATTTATAAAATAATATAAACATACCACATAGTATTTGTCTCCCTCCCACAGTTACTGACGAGTATGTGTTGAGCCTGACACAAAATACTGCAAACAAGAATACCAACCTATTTAGCTTCGGCGTAGATCGCTAGGTGTGCAAAGTTCCATCCCTACTGTCACCCCAAAGAATCGCTCTAATATCTTTGCTGGCATTTTGGGGTGTTTGTTATGTGGGTTTTCATCATTAAGTGTCTCAACAGTGAACATCCATTGTTTAAGGAGCTTCTATATAAAGGCTTCCTTCAGTCTTTACTGTAAATTTTAGTTGGAAATGTGTCCTTTTTATACTGGACCTCACAGTCCATGATCATAGCGTTGTTTTGGATTCTCGTGAAAAAAAAACTCCTCTCAAGCTTTGAAAAGGGAATTACATTTTGCCGCTGCTGACTTGGCGATCAGGTTACTGTGACAACCTCAGGAAACAAGCTGCTGACATCTTTATTTTCTCGCAATCTCCTCTCAACCAACGACAACTCGATTCCTTATGACAGGGGTGGGCAAACTTTTAGAGTTGATGGCTGCATTCGGATCAAACAATTGGCCTGGAGACTGATATATTTTTCCTCATGGGTAAGTTTGAAGCACATTGTAAAGCTCTTTGGGAGGTCTTTATTGACTTAAAAAGCGCTATATAAATGCAGACCATTTACATTTAAAAATAAATAGAGCATTTTCCCATCATAGTCATCAAAAAAATAAAGTCTCCTTAGTGATTTAAGATCTGGTATCAGTATTATCAAGTAAGTTTGTGGGCAAAGTGCGCTGCAGCAGACAAAGATCGGAAGGAGCTAGCAAAAAAGGTGACCAGACGATGAAGGTGCTGTATGCGGGTCAAATCAAGAGGCTTCGCCTGCTACTGGTAACCATGGAAACGTGGCCAGGCTGTACTTGACCAAGACATACAGAAAGTGGTTCCACACAAACCCAGGTGATTAACCCCTTAACGTTCCGACAGCGAACCAACGGACTTTTGATCAGCATATTGGTGTCTGTACGATGTCAGCAGTCATTGAAATACGTCATGCCACATGTCATTGGAAAACATAGTCAACAAGTTACCCGGATACAATAAAGCCTGCGTAACTCACCAATTACATTCCCTGGCGGTCATCAAATCATTTGAATGTCTGCAAAATGGCTTCGTTTCATCAAGGACATTCCATAGAATCCGTTAAAATATGTACTCCGAGATACACGATAATGCCTAACAAATAAATGGAAATCAACCTAAAAGTGTGCTTGGTTCGACGGTGCTTGTTGAAAATCGTTTGTTTCGATCCAAAACTCCCCTTTAAAAATAAACACACTCGTAAAATCATTCCCAGTATGGTAGTTAGCCCTCCCCTTTCAATTGACAACTATCTCAGGCAATAGGATCTTTTCATGGTCCACAACCCGCATTAGCCTAAATGGGCCTGTCCGATGTAACGGGTATCGCCTCCAATCGGTTCGAATATCTTCAGCCAGTAGTAACCTATTCAAATGGTGATTGACACATTTGTTAGCCAATATATATTCCATCATAAATGAACACGATTTTTCGATGCGTATTCAAGTCAGAGCATTTTTGTGCAAGACACACGATGGCAACAAAGCTGGCACCCAAAGACAAAAAAAAACTTTTAGCACTTAATCATAATATATAGATATCCATGATATTCTGACCATTTTTGTTCAGTGGGCCGGATTAAGAAGCAAAACAGAAGTCAAGTCAAGTCAAGTCATTTTTATGTGTATAGCCCTTAATCACAAAGAGTCTCAAGGGGCTGCACAGGTTATTGCACAGACTATTTTTTCACCATCCCCTGATCTGAAACCAACATGAGGGCAAGGAAAAACTCAAAAACCTCAACATGAGGAAAATGAAGAAACCTTGAGAAGGGACCGCACAGGCTGCAATGGATGTTGCAAGTACAAGTAGTACAGAGATATTGTCAACAAAAAATATAGGTTATTCATATGCTATAGAGTAGAAGTGTTTTTTAAGCAGAAGGGCGCTTGAGGCCCGCTAGCTGTAGTCAGCCCACCCCCGTCCCAGGAAGATGTCAAGACCAAAAACTTACTTTTACAAAAGGAAATAAGTCCCTCATTTTCAAGTGTTCCGGCTCTAACCTTCACTAATCATTTAAGAGGTCCTAATTTTTTTTCTAAATTTATGTTTTCCCATTTTTTTCTGTGAATGGCTTTATTATATAAAATTAATTATTATTGTTAGCTAAGGCTACATGATTTTGTAAAAAAAAAAACAGATGCGATTTTTCAGACCTAGATGTGATTTTCGATTTTAAAAGAAAAGCGGATTTTCTGTGCTAGCTTTGTTTTTTGGCAGGGAGAACATAAACATAGTGACATGCAAACAACTTGAGATGACGTACCTTGAAAAAAGAAACGCAGTGGTTTGCGCTTACACAGTCGCACTACGTCACATCGCGATATTGATTCGATTTCGGTTAATCGTGCAGCCCTAATGTGAGCTACAGATTCAAAAGAAATACAAACGTTTTTTCTAATAATATTAACTTTTCTTTTACGTTTAGTTGTTTAAAATTGCTCTATGTGTATTTCTCATTTTCGCAAATCATGATCGTCCCAATCCAACGACGAACTTGCAGGAAAATTCACACATTAAATTCTATTTGACTATTTTGTATTTTTGCAAAGAAAGGAATGCAACAATTTTTTTAATACATATTAGTTTTTCTCACGTGGAGGAAGATCTTGTAATCCACGTAGGAATTCCACAAGCCTTCGTTCTGCACGCGAGGATCTTGAACGCGAACTGCCACAAATTCCTGAATGAACCCAAAAATATTGTGACTTCAATGATGACACTGTGGCCAAATTTTCTTTCATGATGCTAATTTTTAATAAAAGACGCTTGAACTTAACGCATGCACTGGATGACATACTTGTTTATTTTTTTTCAAAACGTGTGACTTACATCTTGGTGGTTCATGGTCACAGATGCCATAAGAAGAGACACGGGAAGATGATGCAATTTACATGCCGTCCCAGAATAGCCTGTTGAGCGCAGGCAAAAGTTACAACTCTCCATCCATCTCTTTGTGTTGATCACATTTGTGTGAATTGTACATTTTTTTCTTAATTTTTGGTATCTAAATAAACACGAAGTGTATCAATGTTGATGACACCGAAGACTTGGTTGTTGAAATAAAATACCATAAAGTATTTAACCTTAAGTTAAAGGCACAGTGTGTAATATTTGCCAACTAGAAGTCACTATTGTGTAGTTTGACCAAAAATGAGAGCAACGCACAAGGAAGAAGACCAACTACGGAGACTCAGAGAGACAAAACCATTTTTTCGCTTTTCAAAAGGTTTTTGTTCTTTTAGGGTACCCGTAGCAGCAAGATTGTGGGCAATGTCGTCGTCTCTCGGTAAGCCTCATGATGATATTAATTAAAGTGAGAATTTCTGCCCTAAAGAATGTGTGCCCATTGCGAAAGACAGGCATGTCAAATGACTTACGATTATTCAAAAAACACAGTGCATTCATGTTGAGTCTTCAACTGGGAAAGACAAAACAAGAGTTGGCTGCTAAAGCAAACTACCAAGTACACGGTGCGTAAAATCCTTGAAAATGCTTGAATATGAATGTTGTGCTTTTAAAAATTAAAACGTGCTTGAATTTTGGGTGGAGTGCTTGTAAATGTTTGAAAGTGTTGCAATGTTTCTTGGCAGATGACTCAACACACCACACATTAAATACAATTTTAAAAAAGGAATCTGCTTAAAAATGACACTGACACTGCTTTCTAGTGGCTTCACTTTACCATTGCATTAATTCTTACCAAGTGGTATATTTTAATGGGAAGAACTTAAACTAAAAGCTAAATACCATCTTACCCAACACTTGTATGGGGAGAGATTTGTCTCAAAAAATATTTACACACGTGTTGTTCAGATCAACAAATATGTTTGCGTTTTACTCAAGACCCCAAAACATGTCTTGCTAAATTCACTTGCAGTTATATTTGTGGACCTGCAAAATCCATGATTCGCACTGGACTTCTTTTAATGGTACTACACAAATTAAAAATAAGCTTTGAATGTCCTTTAAAAATGCTTGAATTTAGCCATGAAAATGGTGTAAGAACCCTGCATATAGTAGTTAAACCTCAAGTCCATTTAATGCAGTCAAACACAAAATAAATTGCCACAAATTTTTACAGTAAGTTATAATCACCTTTCATTCAATTTGTCACGAAAATCTCCCATTTTCAAATGTTTGATTTAGTTTTGCTGTTATAAAATTATTTTTTTACTTGGTCTGAGGAAGTATTCTAATATTTTGAGATAGGATTTTTGAGTTTTTTTCAGCTGTAAGCCAAAATCAGCAATATTCAAATAATAAAAGGCTTGAAATAGTTCTGTTGATGTGTAATGAATCCAGAATGTATGACATTTTTGTTTTTTTATTTGCATTACAGAAAATAAAGAACTTTATCAAAATATTCTAATTTTCTGAGACAGTCCAGTATGTCTATTTGTTACAGGAAGACAGCTTTGCCACATCCAACAACCCAATTAGCAGGACTTTTTACTTTCTTGTTGCTTTTTTCTCAAGTGAAATTCAATTCAAAAATTGTATTGTACGTTCATTGTGTATTTTGCAGAAGCACAAATATATCTGCAATTTACATATGCGATTTTTTTTTTTTTTTTTAACTTTTTATTTCTCACACCAATTTTGACAGAGGTTTGATTCCACCATCTAGGTGGTCAAACAAGAAGAAAACTAATCAGGAAACCAACCCGGAGGTCCATTATCACATATGCAATTTTTAATATTGCAGGAGCATTTATCAAGACAAATGCTTTACAAATCTTGAGTAAATCACAAATATATATTTTTTTGAGAAATCTCTCCCCATATAGATGTGTAAAATTGACGGTAATATGTAGCTTACATTTTCAGGTAGAGGAAGTTCTTCCCATTACAATTTACTACGGGGAAACTACCTTTATTTTTTGCATGGCCCATAATAAATACACATTGTATAATGCCCTGTTGTGAAACATGGAAAAAATTTCAAGAATTTACTAGCACTTCACCTAAAGTTCAAGTACTTTTCAACCCTTGAAAACAACATTCCAGGATTTCAAGCACCTGGAGGAACCCTGGACTCAGCTTGCCACCTCAAGGCCAGAAAAGATTCATTTATTAAGATGAAAAATGAATGAGTGACCAATCATAACATTATTAGGAAATATGCAGGGTTCATACATCTTTTACCAGACCAAAATTCAAGCACTTTTAAAGACTTTCAAATCCAATTTTCCCAATTTCTGCAGACTATTAAAGGGAAGAAAAAAGTAAGTCGTGTATTTTGCAGAGCCACAAATATATCTGTGATTTATACAAGTTATTTTTAATCTTGTGTGTGCATTTATCAAGACATATGTTTTTTAGATCTCGAGTAAATCACAAATACGTTTTTGAGACATATCTTTTCCCATATAGGTGTTATGCAAGTAGAAATGACGGTAATATGTAGCTTATATTTTCAGTTACAGGAAGTTCTTATTACAATATAACACTGGCAGTTGGTAACTCGGTTTCCACAATGTGGAGTTACAGTAGATCTTATTTTCAGTGCCCGGCCTCACTTAACAATCCAAATTCCTGGTTGGGCAACTTCCTAATTTAAATGGGGCGATTAGAGGTCATAATTTCATATAGAATTAGTAACACAACTTGGTCATGTCTGCTCCTTAAGTCACCGTCATAGGACAATGTCATACCCGAGGCTATCGTGTAGCTATTCAGCCTTTCTCAAATATACCACTTCATTTTTTTAATGGTGCTCAAAAAAATTTTCATAATTTACACGTAATACTTGCACCAATGCACACTTTATAGTACCCTGTTTGGATGTAGTATGCACCTGTCTTGTAGGGAGCGATGACGCTTCATAGGACATTCATACAAACTAATGCCAGCTGCAGTTAATCACGAGGGAAAAAATGAAGTCAAAAGTAACCACTAGATAGCATTGTCTGTGTCATTTTAAGCAGAGTTGTTAGGAAACAAGGCAATATTTTCACCCACAATTCAAGTACTTATTAATTCTTAAAACACGTTAAATTTCAAGCACCTGTTTGGACCCTTAATTTCATAAGGTAAACTCATTACTCTTCGGGGAAAATTAGCGCAAACACAAAAAAAAACCGTCAACTCTCCACAATTAGTTGTAAAAAAATAAAACATTTTAAGATGAGTTAAAATTAGCAACTCTGTCAGTGTTTGTATTTATTTTGCTAATGCAAACAAGCAAAATGCTAACTAACTGGACTTACTTTTCATGTAGTAAACTGGCAAACTGCCGTCTGTTTGAGTTGTCCCGTTGTTGAAGTTGCTGTTTCTCGGCCAAAATAAAATAAAAAATCGGAAAGTGTTTCAGCCTGGCGGCTCGTTCATCCAAATGTTGGCTTCCATTGCGCAAGCCGCACTAGATGCAAGCTAGCCAACATGCTAGCTTCACTGTATCGTAACGCCACAGGGGCGGGGTCGCGTATTGTACGCGTGCGCAGTCTGGCGTTGCCTTCGGGATAGTTTTGTTTTTGTCGCTGTTTATATTAATTTTTTCCTCTTGAAAAAAAAATATATATATCATCCTGTGCCCCAAAAATAACCGTAACATTTTTCCTGTACCAAATATACGCCAAAGAAACAACACAGCCCCTCATAGGAACATTAAAAAGCGGACGCATTTCTCGTATACCTGAATTTCGAGGGATCCTGAAGCGACTTTTATATAATGTGATTGGTTGAAAACAAGGAAGCGAAGAAAACATTTCGCAGTTTCGTTGTTAAAAAATATTAATGTATTTGACAGAACAAAATGTGAAAAATATTTTAAAGTAACCTGAGGAGGTAACATTTTTATCCCTTGAAACATTGATTCGTGCCTAACTATTGAACAAGGCATGCGTTAAAAGTTGATTAATTTGATAAAACAAAATGTGAAAAATATCTCAGGGTCGTTCACACAATTCTTCCTATCTGAGAGGTGGGACGCTAACCTCGACAGGTGCAGCCAGACGGCGGCCATCTTACGTTGCTATTTTGACTAATTTCATGCAATTTTCAATGAATAAAAAATATATCTTTTTCATATCTATTTACAGTGCATAGCTAAAGAATGTTGAAGGGGTTGCAAAAATATTGCCATTTTCTCAACTCGGCCAACTAACACCAGAAGTTCCTTGATGACTTCTGAATGATACAATGTTGACCTAGATGGTTAAAGATGGAAAACAGAGTGTACCTATGTGTTATTAGGTCTCAGTTTAAATGCACCTGCTCCGGGATGCACTCAGAGGTTTATGAAAGGAAACACAATAGAACAGACATCATTATGAAGACAAAAGACCCCACCAGTAAAGGATTTTATACATTTGGACTATAAAGGATTTTATACGATTGACTAATGTAATGAGGATTTTTACTGAGTGGGCTTTAGTTCAATGAACAAGGTCAGGGCAGGCTGTTCGAAATGCATAATATTTTGTCAATGGAATTTTGATAACAGGACTCTGACGGAGGACGGCAGGCGTTGTTTTGAGAAGCCAGACATCGAGGCGCTGTGTTGTGAGAACGATGGGCGCAAACAATTCCTTGGCACGCCCATGGGAGGAGCCGAGACGCCATTTTGCGGGGAGACGTGGGCCAAGAAGAGAAAGCTAAAGGACTTCAGAAGAAGGCTTCCCACAGACGCCAACGTTACTTCGGCCATCTTCAATGGAGTACACTTAGTTAAATTGTTAGGAAAATAAATCCCCCCCGTGTGCAAATGTTGACTTTCCTGTTCATTTTTCTTTCAAGAAACGAGCGCGCATACATTTTTGGATGAATGTAGGTTGTGTTTGGTTAATTGAGTCAGATAACTAATTCGAACAATTTGGTAAACGGTACATTTTGATAATTCCCAACACCAGGCAGCTGGGGAGAAAACTGTATCAAAGTTCAAAGCAGGAATGGTATACAAGATTTCTCAACATTTACACATCTCCCGTGTGCGAAAAATAATGAAGAAAGCGTCAACTCACTGCAAACCTACTATGACCTGGTTGTCCCTCTAAACTTTCAGGTCAAACAAGAAGAAAACTAATCAGGAAACCAACCAAGAGGGTCATTATCACATTGCATGGCCTACAGGCATACACAGCTGATGTGGGACAATCTGTGCATAAAATAACCATTATTCATACTTTGGATAAATCTGCCCCTTTATAATAATAATAATAATAATAATTTCCTTTGTATTGTCATTCTTTGTAACAATGTACACAGAACGAAATGTCGATACACCTGACCCGTTGTAGCGAGCCGATGCAGCCGCAGCCAACAGAGGGCGCCACCATTTTACCAATTAGGTATGACTCGGCCGAGGCGCGAACCAGCGACCTCCCAGTCTCAAAGCGGGCACACTACCATCTAGGCTACTGAGCTGGTTTATGGAAGAATGGCAAGAAGAAAGCCATGTGCAAAAGTTTGCCGATGACACTGCGATCGTGGGATGTATCAGAAACGGGCAGGAGGAGGAGTACAGGAAATTGATTCAGGACTTTGTCCGATGGAGCGACGCAAACCACCTGCACCTAAACACCACCAAGACCAGAGAGATGGTGGTGGACTTCAGGAGAACCAGAACTCACCCGGTTCCTGTAACCATCAAGGGAGAATGTGTAGAATTTGTCCAGACTTACAAATACCTGGGTGTGCAGCTGGACAACAAACTGGACTGGACTGCCAACACAGAAGCTCTATGTAGGAAAGGGCAAAGCCGACTTTACTTCCTCAGAAGGCTGGCCTCCTTCAACATCTGCAAAAAGCTCCTGAAAATATTCTATGAGACAGTAGTGGCAAGCGCCCTCTTCTATGCGGCAGCGTGTTGGGGAGGCAGCGTCAAGAAGAAGGATGCCTCTCGTCTCAATAAACTGGCTAGGAAAGCGAGCTCTGTTGTGGGCAAAGAGCTGGACAGCCTAACAACAGTAGCTGAGAGACAGGCACTGAAAAAGCTGAGGTCAATCATGGACAATCCATCGCATCCGCTTCACAGCATTATCTCCGGACAGAAGAGCAGTTTCAGTGACAGACTGCTGTCACTGTCTTGTACTACGGACAGACTGAAGAGATCTTTTCTTCCTCATGCCATGAGGCTCTTTAACTCCACCCGGCAGAGTAAAGGCCCACATTAAACCACACCACCTACATTGGATATTACCGAATCTTACTGCATTATGTATTCTGTGTAGCACTATTTAGTTACTCTATATAACATGCTAAAGTGGGCATTTGCACGTCACACTGGGTATTTGTATATTGTATTCTTTTGGCTTTATTATTGTATTGTTCTCAGCTCAGGGATGCTGCTGGAAATGTGAATTTCCCTTAGGGGATGAATAAAGTATCTATCTATCTATCTATCTATCTATCTTAAAAGGCCAGTTTGATGTTCGCAAGAAGCCACATGGGAGACACAAATAACATGTGAAACAAGGTGCTCTGGTCAGATGAGACAAAATTGAACTTTTGGGGCTCAATGCCCAGCGTTACGTTTGCCGTAAGCATATCACTACACAGCACCCTGAAACACCATCCCCAGTGTCAAACATGGTGGTTGCAGCATCATCCTCTGGGGTTGCATTTTTTCAGCAGGGACTGGGAAAATAGTTGACAGGAAGATGGATGGAGCCAAATACTAAGCGGTTCTGGCAAAACTGCCTGAGTCTGCCAGAGACCTGAAAATGGGGTGCAGCTTCACCTTCCAACAGGACAACTTCTCTAAACATAAAGCAAAATTTAACAATGGAATGGTTTAAAACTAACAATATAAATGAAGTAGAATGGCCATGCCAAGTACAGATCACAATTCTATAGAGCAGGGGTCTCCAACCTGGTGCCCGCGTACACCAGTTCAGAGAATAGTGTAATAAATAGTCTGTACAGCCCCTTTGAGACTTCTTGTGATTAGGGGTTATACAAATAAACATGACATGACTTGACCAGGGTGCCCCTAAGGACAGCTGAGGTGCTCACGGACCTGTTCTGAAAATACCTCACCAGTCCTGGATTATTGTGATTTTCTAGTAAAATTATTTTTTTAGTGGTTGATTGAGTCTATTTATCCCTCCTTCTAAGAATTTGCCATGTAGTAACATAGTAACAACACAGTAATAGAGTATTTGGGGAAGGATCTAAAAAATGCTGTGCAAAAATGATCACCATCAAACCTTAAGGAACTTGAGCTGTTTTGCAAGGAAGAATGGGCAAATATTTATGTTTCAAGATGTGCAAAACGTAAAGACATTACCAAAAAGATTTGTGTCTGTGATTGCAGCAAAACGACCTTGTTCAAAGTATTAAATCAAAGGGGGCAAATAATTTTGCAACCCCTACTTTTGCAACTTTTGTATTTATTTGTTACCACAATATAAAATGTTAAACATATTTGGTTTCTTTTCACGATTGTGCCTCACATGTTGTTGAATCTTGGAAAATATTTAGATTTTTTTTCAATCAATGTTTGAAGCCTGAAATAGGGCAATATATAAAAAGGTTCTTTAGGGCAAATACTTTCCAAAGCACTGTATATAGTACTTTAACGAGGAGCCTCTAAAACCTAGCATTTTAAATTTTGTTACTAACATGTCATTCTTTTGTCTAAATAGTAATATACAAGTAACATGTAAGTGAATCCGATCCCCTTCATTAAAGAAACACCGTATTTATATTTTGTGTACTACAGGGATGTCAAACTCAGTTTGGCTCTGAGGCCGGCTCCAGACTTTCTGTTCTGAGGCCGGATCAGTAAACGAATATCAACCTCCGGATGATAAAGGATCTTTTCTGAACACAGCAAATTTATTCACAAACAATGAGGGGAAAAACATGTTCATATTTGGTATGTGTTAACTGGTATATCCGAAAAGGTGAGTGAATGCAGTTATACACCTGTAGCAACTCACCACGCTATGCAAACTCAATACTGCCTCGTAGCAGCCGGAGAGAGCATTTTTGGTATTCATTTATTTAAAAAAAACTTTGATAGAAATGATCCAGAGACTACTTCTTCCTTTTGACATTCTCAAAAATTAATGGCGGGTCAGAATGAATATCCGACGGGCCAGATCCGGCCCGCAGGCTGTAGGTTTGACCAGCCTGGTGTACACTTTTGTCGTGCCTTAATATTGTGAAAATAGAAATAATGGTTGGCTTTGTATTAACCGTTCAGTTTATTCAGGTACACCGAGGTTAACTAAGTTTCCAAATACATTTCAGTCAAAATGCTTTATACTTATTATTCATATGCATTATCTTCTTGTAAACCATGGGTCTCAATCTTACGGCCCGCAAACCATCTGCAGCCCTCGAGACGATAGTTTTGGGCCCTGCCGTAATTTGAAAACTTAATCCGGCCCGCACAAGCTTGAAATTGACTAGTTAGGCACAGTTTAAAAGGCTCAACCTCTTTCTAACCTTAGTTCCTGTGCCCCCCTCATGGCCAAATTCAAGCACTTTTTATGGACTTTAAAACCCAAATTTAATATTTCTCCAGTACCATTAAAGAAGAAATCCGGTGTGAATCATGTATTTTGCGGAACCACAAATATATCTGCAATTTACATTTGCGATTTTTCATCTTGTGTGTGCATTTATCAAGACATGATTTTTAGAACTTGCGTAAGTTGCTAAGATATTTGTGGACAGAACAGTACACGTGTAAATTTTTTTGAGACATACCCCATATAGGTGTTGGGTAAAAAAATTGGTAGCTTACATGTTTAGTTACAGGAAGTTCTTGCCATTACAAATTACCAATGGGAAATGCTACCATTGTTTTCTGCATAGCCCATAACTTTAGTCCATAATTGAGATGTAATCCTTGCACGTGATATACACATTTCATAGTGCCCTGTTTATGTGCAAGTTATGTCCCAGTCCTCCTGGGCTTGACCCGTAGGGGGCGATGATGCTTTATAGGACAATGCCATAAAAACTGATACCAGCTATCGTTAATCACGAGGGAAGAAGAAAAGCAATGGCAAAGCGAAGGCACCAGAGAGCCGTGTTGACAGCCTTTAAAGCAGACTACTTGAGAAACATGGCAACAAATTCAAGCGTTTACAAGCACTTCACCCTAGAGTCAAGCACTTTTAAATCCTTGAAATAACATTAAAAGTCAAGCATTTTAAGGATTTCAAGTCCCCATACCAACTCTTAAAATGAGTTTAAGATCCCTGTTTTTTGTAGCTCTTGACAAAACCTCATTACCAACGTAATTTATTGTATTTTAAAAGGCCCTCTCAATTTGAAAACAAAGATGCATTAATAAAATACACATTGGAATAAATTCAGGAGATACGGAGAGTGCGAGCACCCTCGGAAGGCGTCGCAACATAGAACGTCGCCTTTCTGTTGTATCGCACCTGGAGAAACACAAAGTACACGCACACCATTAGCACCGAACAACCACTGCCATAGTTATACACTTGGGCACATTATTACAATTCAGGATTCGTACATTTTTTTCATGGCCAAGTTATAGCACTTTTTAAGGATTTTCAAAGCCAAATTTCCAACCGAGAGTCATGTATTTTGCAGAACCATAAATATATCTGCAATCTACATATGCAGTTTTTAATCTTGCGTGTGCATTTCTCAAGACATATGAATTTTTTTTAGATCTTAAATCGCCAATATATTCGTTTTTGAGACATATCTCTTCCTATAGATGTTGGGTAAAACTGACTTATATGTATGTAATACATGCATGTATACTTATGTGTACCTCACATTTTCAGTTGCTGCAGGTTTTTCCGATTACAATTTACTACTGGGAAATACTACCTTAATTTTGAACATGTCCCATAATAAAAGTCCATAGTTGAAATGTAATCCTTGCACTAATACACATGTAATCATTTCATAAAACCCTTTTTAAGTCTAGCAAGTAACAAACAGTTAGAAAAAAAAAACATTGTTAAGCTAGTCATGTCATGTTTATTTAGATAGTCATCTCTGAATTACCTTTCATATGACTAGAAAGAGCTCACTGCCCCTTTCGGAAGAGTTGGGTCGATTTTTTTCCATACTTTTTAGTATGCTGTGTGAGGATTCTAGCCATTGTGTGTATTTTCCGTTTTCTAGCCATTATTTATTAAAACGACAGTCTCCTGGCATCTTTTAACTCTTGGGCACAATCTGTAGAAACTTCACACGACAACGCCAAATACAAACAAATGCCTGCTGCCGATGATCACAAGGGGAGAAGAAATTCAATGGATGAGTGAAACCACCAGCGCAGGTGTTTGCACGTCATTTTGAAGCAGACTTGTATTATTTTCTATAATTAATGCATTGTCAGAGAAACATGGCAAAAATTTCAAGCATTTACAAGCATTTCACCCAAAATTCAAGGCACTTTTCAAACCTTGAAAACGTTACGTTAAAATTATAGCATTTCAAACATTTCTAGCACACGTACGAACACTGACAATTCCAAACCATTGAATGTTTTGCCTTCTTGAAGTTGTGCAAGTTCCATGCATTCATCCATTATCTGCACCGCTTATCCTCAGTAGGGAAGCGGGGGCGCTGGAGCCCATCGCAGCTATCTTCGGGCAGTGGGCAGGGGACAGCCCGAACTGGTTTCCAGCCAGTCGCAGGGCACACAGAGACAGACAATTCACTTGCTCATTCACACCTAGGGACAATTTGAACCGGCCAATTAACCTGACATGCATGTTTTTGGAATGTGAGAGTGCCCAAAGAAAACCTACGCAGGCACATGGAGAACATGCAAACTCCACACGGGGAGGTCGCGGTAGCTGGACTTGAACCCTGAACCTCTGCACTGTGGGGTTGCGCGCTCACCACACTTCCGCCGTGGTACCCGTTGTGCAAGTTGTTGTTTGCATTTACCTGAAGGTGTCGGACCGTCTCGTCCACGGCTCGAGCCTCCAGCAGAGTGACCGTGCAACCGCCGAAGCCTCCGCCTGTCATCCTGCTGCCAAACACTCCCTCCACCTCCAAGGCTGCCTTCACCAGATCATCCAGTTCCTGACAGCTCACTTCGAACAGATCTCTGACCAAAAAGGAAAAAACGTTGGATTAAAGACAGAAGCAAATGAAAGGCAGCCAAACCTGCCAGACCTAAACCCTTTTCTGAGGACACACTTGACAGGAAGCTTAAAAAACTGCATGTGAAAAAAGAGCACCTGAGAGAAGTGTGGCTTTCCACCATGACTTTGCCAAACTCTCGGTAGGCGCCGCGCTTCAAGAACTCTGCCCCTCGCGCCGTCCTCTCAATCTCCTCAATAACATGACTCGCTCGGCGATAGGTCACGTCATCCAGTTGATCCTTTGACGCTGAAAATTGCCAAACGGATGAGGATCCCGAAGCCAAATTGGCCGTCTCACGTGTCATGACTCTGATAAGAAAAATCAACACAGCCCAGAAAATCATTGGCTGCTCTCTGCCCAGTATGGAGGACATTGCTGGCTTGCGATGCGGAAGGAGCCAACAACATTTAAAAGGGTGATAGCTTGAGGCCCCCAGCTTAATAAGAAAGTAAAAGGGAGTTTTTATTCTTTGACCACGAGATGTTGTAGTTTTATGTCGTGCAAAAACGAGTGGTAAGAATCGCAACTAAGAACACAAACTACGAAGCGACCAAAAATACATAACTTTTCTACCCGTTTTTTGCTTAGACTTTCTCCAGTTTTTTTGTTTTTTTTTGGTACCCGTATGAGCAAGATGGCATACAACTATTTTATCTCCCATTGTTCCTACAATGGATGACATTTTTTACAACTAAGAGGCTCTGAATTATACACGCTGTCCCGTGAGCAAAGCAAGGGTGGTGATAATGGTTTCATATAGGAGTTTAGATATGACCACCATATTTCACAGGTAGTCAGGTACGTTATCCTAGGTGTGAAAAATGCCCCAAAAAGCTGACTCAGCACTTTATTTGGGGGGGGGCTCATCTTCGGGTTTTTTTTTCGCAATAAAGACAAAGAAAGAGGGTGACTGAACAGCTGCTTTTTAACTTCCAGTATCCTTTTTTCTTTTGTTTTCTCCTTAATTATTTGCACTCTAGGTTATTTTCTTCCAAACAATATATATATATGTAGACAATCTTTGGGATTTCTTCCTGTTTGACAACTACACCTTGGATTACCTTCTATCCTATGGACATGGGCTTTAGCGCACGAAAATGCGTTTATTCGAGGAATCAACTCCTTGCCCTTAAGAATTCTCGTGCC
This sequence comes from Urocampus carinirostris, assembly GCF_059441175.1. Taxonomy (NCBI): domain Eukaryota; kingdom Metazoa; phylum Chordata; class Actinopteri; order Syngnathiformes; family Syngnathidae; genus Urocampus; species Urocampus carinirostris. The sequence continues at coordinate 8,495,542 of NC_142367.1, read as the reverse complement.
GGCGTGATGAGGGGACCTATCGTGGAAGAAGAGCCGGAGCTAGCTAAGCGGCTAGCGGCGTTATAAGTCTTCGGTACCGTCCGTAATCATGGTAAATGTGAACTCACTACCAAATAAGACCAACGAGCTGGCTGTACTGGTGAAAAACATCGAAGCGCACAGGGAGTGCAGTTGCTGTGTTTTACGGAAACGTAGCTCACGTTTAGCATCCCGGACGCTAACGTGTAGCCACTATACAGAGACACGAAAGCCTGCGGGAATCGGAGAGGAGGTGGACTCGCTAACACGAGGTGGTGTATCCCTGGACAAGAAGATTTCCATCTACCGCAGGGATGTCGAACTTTTGGACAAGCGTGTGACGTCATCCACTCCGCTACAAGCACCCCTAGAGCATCATGTTAATCTGTTAATAAACAACAGGGTAGACTGCTGGAAGTGTGAATTTCCCTACGGGGATGAATAAAGTATCTATCTATCTATCTTTTTATGGATTAATTTAAAACTGATTGATGTCTTTTTATATGAGTCCTTACTGGGTTTTTTTTTACTTTGTGTAGGAAATTAAAAAATATATAATTGAAAAACAGATGTATGTTTTTTTCAGAACTCGATTTGGCTAAACCTCACCCAGTCCCTAGCACCGGCGGCCCCCAGGTAACCTTGAGTTTGAGAACCTTGCTCAATGTAAACAATGTTCACTGACAGTTTGAATTTTAATGAGCAGCTGACGAAAGGTTGGGAAACCTTGCAGGTCCTCCATGGTGGCATCTCTCAGACTTTCTTTCCCTAAGACGGCGGCAGCCTTTTCACACTGCGCTCGTCGCTTGGCGTACTCGCCGCTCGCCAGAGAATGTTTGACGTTTGAGTTGGCGATGAGGAAGACCAGGCTCGGATCGCTCAGCGGGACGGGAACGGACTCCAGTGACCTGTCGAGAAGGTACAAGGATTGCACTGGACAGTGTCGGAATATAAACGTACCGTATTTTACGCACCTGATTATAAGGCGGACTCCCGAAAATGTCTTTGGTCATTTTTTTTTAAATGTACAAGGTGCAACAGACTTAAGAAAAAGGCACACAATTAAATAAGTACCATATTTGTGCATTAATAATTCGGTCAAAATATACCCCTCATCATAATTGCAAATATTGAAAGCAATGAAAATTGAACCTCGATCACTGTGGAGAGATCGCCAGATCCTATCCACTGGACTACTAGGGATACAGACTACACACAAAATGCAATAGGTTTTTTGTCATCATCACGTTATTTTTAGTCATGGGACCACGCAGTCGATGTGATTATTGGGCCAGGTCGCAAGAAAATTGTCAGACTTTTTACAGTTCCATGGCACAGAAACGGTTGAGGACCACTTAAATACTGGTTTTTTTTATTGTACGGATTTTGTACACATTTACATAATTTTGTGTGACTCGGTATTAGCCTGTGTTAGCCTTGCACAAAATATTTCTGTAAACAGTAGTTGGCAAGCTATTGGCATTTTTTTTACTTTTGTTACAGTTTTAAAACAACCTTATAGGGGTAGTGGTCGATGCCATTGCCTGAATAAACAGCAGTCAAAAGCAAAGTCTGGTTATTCGGAACGTCGTTCGCTAGCTGTCTAGTTCGGCCAAATCGGTGAAACTCGGGAAAGAGGACAGCATAACTGTCATAATTCAAGTATTCCAAATAAAACATGTGTATGACATGATGTCATCAGTATTTTCCCCCAAAAATAATTATCGACCCAAGAGTGTATGAACTAGTACGTCATGCATTGAAGGGGTAAGTACTCACAAAAAAAGAAAAAAAAAACCTCAAAAAAAGAATATACCGTAAATTCCGGACTATAAGCCGCTACTTTTTTCCCCCCAAACATTCAACCCTGCGGCTTATTCAGTGATGCGGCCAAATTATGTAATTTTTCTAACAGCCGCCAGCGGCGCTCGAGTACAAAAGGTAAGATTTAGACCGGTGGAATATATGCGCCGAGGAAGACTGCAACTTCTTAGCTTGTGCACAATTTAAATTAGCGTAGACATATCCTCACTATGTAAATTGCAATAAGAAATGCACATGAGGCAGATTTCAAGTCCGATAAAGAAGGAAACAGTTATTGCACGAGGGTGTTACTTGCGTGTTTTTGAATAAGGGAGCTAGCGTGTTTTTGAATAAGGGAGCGTGGAACGACGTCCATATGGCGATATCTCTTTCCGACACTGAGGAAGACGACTTTGGTGACATCAGTTGCAAGAAAGAAGATGAGGACGGTAAACCTTGATTTCTACAAGCACCGTATATTTTTTTAACAGTCTCGTTCACTGTGTTGCGAGCGTGTTCTTAGTAGCGTTTTGCTACCCTTCACAGGCACGGTTTGGGATGAAAGTTATAATATTATTATTAAAGCTTTGAAAACTCTCTCGGTGTACCGTCTTTCTTTGTAAATATGTGTAACCATATATAATATGTATTTACAACTGTATATTTTTGTAATGTATTTATTTTAGAGACTTATTCTGATATGTTTTCCCACGGGGGCTGATGGGAAGTGGAGTAAAGGTGAGACGTGTTTGTGGACGCAGCAGACAATAGTGAATATATATTTTTCCCACCCTTACCTATGGAAATATACCGTATTTTCCGCACTATAAGGCGCACCTAAAAGCCTTTATTTTTTTCAAAAGCTGACCATGCGCCTTATAATACAGTGCGCCTTATTTATGGATCAACATTAAGTCGCAAAGTCTTCCAACTAACTTGCAGCCACCGACTAGATTTTCCCCTGAACGCCAAGTAGTCCGCGGTGTATGCTGGGATTTATTTACCGGCGTTTCATTGACTAACCAATGTGTCAATCATCATTTGAATCGATCACTATTGGCTAAAGTTATTTGGAGGTCAAGGGGCGGATCCTTTTTATCATTTACAGGCTGGCATAGGCTTAAACGGCAAAACAAAGCCTGCAATTGGCAAAAAAAGATGAATGTGTATAGCACGTGGTTGGCGGCATACAGAAAGCATTTTTTACTACTCTGTATTTGTAAATATTTTATTCTGCTGGATTTACTACACTCACGGATATAAGAGGCTGCACATTATTATGAACACAACGACTTCGGTGAGCTACTCCGGCTATATATTATCCCTGTATCTTGTTTCAGACTGAACTCGATGTTTCTGTGATAAGCGGTGCAGATAATGGATGGAATGGAGTGTCTATTTTTAAATTAAACTCAATTCCAAGTGTTTATTGTCATATGCACAGTAAAGTTGCGAGCGAAAAAGAAAATAGAAAATAAGGAATGGTTGGCATTTCTTGAATCCCAAGACTTTAACCTTCCGAATGATATTTGGAACGCTGCATTTGAGAGACATCGTACGGACACCGCATCCGCACGTGTTCTCGACACGTATTTGCGTCTTTGCAAGCTTTCGGAATGTTAAGGTCAAGTCAAGTCAAGTCAAATTTATTTATATAGCCCTTAATCACAAAAATGTCTCAAAGGACTGCACAGGATTACAGTTACAAAATTACACAATTACCTGATCTTAAACTAGCAAACCAGCATGCGGGCAAGGAAAAACTCAAAAACCTCAGTGTGAGGAGAAAAGAGAAACCTTGAGAAAGGACCTCACATGTGGTAATCCCCCTTCCAGGATTGAACAGGGTGAATTACAATTAGCATTACTGTACACAGAATAGTAAACACTAAGGGGTAATAAGTTTGACTGAACTATATGACTGTTTTGTCGACGTTCCCATTGTAGCGCCTTATAATCTGGTGTGTCTTATGTATGTCAAAAATAGGACCAAAAACTATTTTTTCGGGGTGCGCCCTATAACCTGGTGCGCCTTATAGTGTGGAAAATACGGTACTTTTTTTCTTCCCCTTGGATTATTTTTAACGGGACCCGGACTCTGCAGGTTTGCATTGAATCATAACTCCCGGTATCAATTTCTGTTTATTTTGACCGGCTGTAGCTTTTGAACTGTCTCGGCCTCTTGGCTTTGTAGTGTAATATGATTTGACCGATAATGGATAATTGATAAAGAATATAGAACAATAAACCTCTAAAAATCCCCCACTCAGATACAATTGCGGGTCGGGTTTGGGTTAATTTTGTGATTGTGTTACATGTTTTAATGTGGGCGCATGCAGCTTATGTACAGGTGCGGCTTGTGTAAGTACAAAAGCGGTTATTCCCTTAAAATGGGGTGGGTGCGGCTTATAATCAGGTGCGCTCTATAGTCCGGATTTGACGGTACATTTTCTTTTCAAATTACTATAGTATTCCTTAACTTAACTAAATGTACCTGTTTTTTGATTACATATTTTGTTCTGTAACTGTAACGGGATACAAGTACAATTTTTTGTATCTCGATTATGTAACGACGTTACATGTGTTCCAATACTCCCCAACCCTGCATTCATTCATTCATCCATCCATTCATCCATTATCTGCACCGCTTGTCCTCAGTAGGGTCACGGGGGTGCTGGAGCCCATCCCAGCCATCTTCAGGCAGTGGGCAGGGGACACCCCGAACAGGTTGCCAGTCACTCGCAGGGCACACAGAGACAGACAATTCAATCGCTCATTCATTCCTAGGGACAATTTGAACCGGCCAATTAACCTGACATGCCTGTTTTTGGAATGTGGGAGGAAACCGGAGTGCCCAGAGGAAACCCACGCAAGCACGGGGAGAACATGCAAACTCCACACAGGAAGATTCGATCTCATGACCTCAGAACTGTGCCGCACACACGCTAACCATTGCACCACCGTGCTGCCCTTCATTCATCCATCCATCATCTGCACCGCTTATCCTCAGTAGGGTTGCGGGGGTTCTGGAGCCCATCCCAGCCATCTCCAGGCAGTGGGCAGGGGACACCCTGAACTGGTTGCCAGCCAGTCGTAGGGAACACAGGGACAGACAATTCGCTCGCTCATTCACACCTAGGGACAATTTGGACCGGGCAATTAACATGACATGCATGTTTTTGCAATGTGGGAGGGAACCGGAGTGCCCGGAGGAAACCCACGCAAGCACGGGGAGAACATGCAAACTCCGCACAGGAAGGTAGGTAGCTGGATTTGGACCCATGACCTCAGAACTGTGCCACAGACGCGCTAACCATTGCGCCTCCGTGCTGCCCTTCATTCAATAATATGCAATTTTGAACAACAAACCATGTTCCTCGCAGCCTGGGAGTTAAAATTTGGCGATCTAACCATTGTCAAGTCAAGTCAAGTCATTTTTATTTGTATAGCCCTTAATCACAAAGAGTCTCAAAGGGCTGCACAGGTTATTACACAGACTATTTTTCAGATTATTATTACACCATCCCCTGATCTGGAACCAACATGAGGGCAAGGAAAAACTCAAAAACCTCAACATGAAAAAAATGAAGAAACCTTGAGAAGGGAGATATATTGCATACTATAGTGTGGATGCCACATCTTTTTTTACAATAAAAAACATAGCTTACCTGCAGTCGATGAGCAAAGCGTGGCCCTCCGTGCCGAGGACGGCTACGAGCTGGTCCATGATACCGCACGGCACTCGGGCATGCGTGTGTTCCGCCTGCTGGCACGCCAATGCTTTAGCCATTTCGTCTCCATCGTCTGGTAACAACACCAAATGGTATGTTCTTATCCAAATTTTTTTGAGGAAAACCCGATTTGGCCCAACCTCACCCAGACCCAAGGACCGGCGCCCCCCCCAGGTAAATGGAGTTTGCTCAATGTAAACAATGTTCAATACATTGTTATATAAAAGAAAAGACTCTACTAATTCAATGCTTGCCTAAAAACACTTTAGGTCCGAACTTCAAAATATCTTTAAAGTCGAAAGGCATTTTTGTATATTTTGACCAGCCTTCAAAGGTCACAGATGCTTGACTAAATTGATGCATGGACCTAAAGGAACAGTGTGTATTATCAAATGCCTCCCAGTGGTAAATAACAAAATCAATTTTCTATGAAAACTGCGAAAATTCTCTCAAAATATCGAACAGTGCTCATTTTTGTATCGACAATGACTTGACAATATTGATTGTTCCTCGGTTAATTATGGTGCATTAGTGCCATCTGCTGGACACATGCAATACTAACAGGTTTGATTTGCTGTTTGAGCTTTTCTAGAGGAACGTTATTATTTTGTGCCCCCTAGTGATATAAAATACATTCGTTTGAAAAAAAACAATATTGACATGAATAATAAGCAAAAATCATGAACGATCGTATAAACATGCATTTTGAAATAGTAGGATGCGTTGTTTGAGGTGTCCTTAAAAAGGTTGAATGTGGAATATTTTCCCTTTTAAGTTTGTGTTAACAATCCCCAACTGAGTTCAAAGAGCCTTTCAGCATTTTTCCACCACCCATTTTATTTTAGCTTACTTTTTAGCAAACCTGGCCGAATACATCAGGTAGAATGAATGAGGGGTGGGAGCGGCTGAAGAGTGACGCCATCCTCGTCCCCACAATCCCGATTTTGTTTTAATATGTTAGTTAGTGTAGCATAAAAATTGTGTAATTGAGAAAGGTCCTGTTTCGAATAAAGTCCACATGCCAATCCAAACTCCAAGTCAGGTGAAAAAAGAGGAGTTTATTCGAGGACATCTCTTAGATGCATGTACTTGCACATGCATCAACAAGCTGACTAAGGCTCCAATGATGACACAAGCTGGGAGATGGCGCCAGCGAGAAACAAAGTCCTGAATCCATACAGCTTTTAAATACTTGTAGTCAAGTCATGTTGACTTGAATAGCCCTTAATCACAAGGAGTCTCAAAGGGCTGAACAGAATACAGACTATTGCAAACTACAGACTATTATTACACCATCCCCTGATCTAAAACCTACATGAGGGCAAGGAACAACTCAAAAACCTCAACATGAAGTAAATGAAGAAACCTTGAGAAGGGACCGCACATGAGGTCATCCCCCTTCTAGGATGACCAGGCTGCAACGGATGTTGCAATAACAAATATTACACAGATATCGTCAACGTGAAATATAAGTCATTCATAAGCTTTAGAATAGAAGTTTGTTTTAAGCCTAGATCTAAACAGTTTGGTCGGATGTTAGTCATGAAATTTGTGTTAATTTGACATTAATGAAGCTCACCAAGAGGGAGCGGACATTATTGTCCACCATCATGCTGTTAAGGGTACGCCTAAAACCCCCAAAATGGCTGGGCAAAAAAAATGAGAAGAATTTCGATGCCGGTGAAGCTTGGTCAATTTGAGCCTCCATAGTTTGTATTCTTCTTTGTGCTTTGAAGCACCCGTTTCCAGTTGCACAACACAATAAAATGACATCAGAGGTCAAATACTTAACAGTGTCCCTCTTTAGAGATTGTAGGTTAGCACATACGCCTAACACGCGAAAGGTCCCAGGTTTGAGACCGGGTGGAATGGCTGGGATGGGCTCCAGCACCCCCGTGACCCTACTGAGGACAAGCGGTGCAGATAATGGATGAATGAATGGATGGATGAATGAATGAATGCAGGGTTGGGGAGTATTGGAACACATGTAACGTCGTTACATAATCGAGATACAAAAAATTGTACTTGTATTCTGTTACAGTTACAGAACAAAATATGTAATCAAAAAACAGGTACATTTAGTTAAGATAAGGAATACTATAGTAATTTGAAAAGAAAATGTACCGTAAAATCCGGACTATAGAGCGCACCAGATTATAAACCGCACCCACCCCATTTTAAGGGAATAACCGCTTTTGTTTGCCTGGAGATGGATGAGTGCTACCAGGCTGTACTTGCCCAAGACACACACAACAGGAAATGGTGCCCCTACGGCCCTAGTGGTTAAGGAATCCAACCAACCGACCAACCAGAGAAGAAAAATGAGGGAAAAATAAACCAAAGCAGATGCTAGTCTTGTGCCAATGTCTGAATGCGGGCAAGCCTGACCTGACTTAAGTTGTTGCAGGAAGGTGTAAAAGGCGACTTCCAAGGAGGCCGAGCTGGAAAGGCCAGCACCCAGGGGCACGCTGGAGACCACCGCGGCTCTAAAGGCTGGCAGCGGATGGGCTGAAGGGCAGATGAAGGTCAAGAGTTGTGTAGCACTAAACACAAAGCCTCCCCCTTGATTTTGATTATAGAGTTATATATAAATGGTGACGTCACGTATTTTCGGGTACCTCTGTAATGACGTAAGACGCCTCTGACGTAGTTGGCCCAGTGCGGCGAGGCCACAGGGGCCAGCGAGCATCCCTCGTCTCCCGCATCCCCGGACAGGCGCAAGTCGATCCGGCGGGGTTCGTCGGCGTCCTCGCTGGCGGTGACGACGCTCGCCACGGAACCGGGTGGACGAGCGCACCCGACCACCACCGTCAGCAGGGGCAGCGCCTGCAAACGCAAGCATCACAACGCTGAAAGTGTTTGGAGCAGAACTTTCAGCCGTTCTGCCCCGTAGCTCTGGAACTCATTAATTACTAACTGACTTCCACAATTCTACTACCCTGTCCATCTTCAAATCCGAATTTCAACCCATCCGTTCCGACTTGTCTAACTATAATAAACTGCCTCACATGCCATCCCCCTTTTTTCAACCATACTTTGTTTTTATTTTTCTATTTATTGCTTGTCCGTTTTAGTTTCCCCTGACTAATATTAATATAATTTCCCTGTAAGTACTTCCATCTAAAATGATGTATTGAAATCAGGGGTTAAGTTTATATTCACATACATGTCAAAATTAGCTTGGTGTGTTAAACAGGCAGCCCGCGGGCCGGATCAGGCCCGCTAGGGGATTGGATCCGGCCCGCGAGACAACGCTCAGAGAAGCGCAAGAGAAAGAGAGCTGTAGGTTGAAATAGGTCCACTTGATGTTGCCAAAGCCAGGAGCCTCTCACAGACGCTGCACTTGTATTTCTCTCTCTTCCTCCATTTTTCTTTCACTCTATCTCTCTCTTTCACTCTCTCTGTCTCTTTTACTCTTTCTTTGTTCTTTTTTTGTCTCTTTATCTCAGTCTTTTATCCTTCTTTTGCTCTCCCTTCAGTTTTTCCTTTACTCTCTTTCTCTCTCTCTATTGCTTTCTCCTTCTGTCTGTCCCCTTTCTCTCCTCTTTTTCTCTTTGGATTTCATTCTTTTTCTTTCCCCCTCTCTCTCACTATTTCTGTTTTTATCTCCTGTTTCTCTCTCTCTCTGTCTCTCTTTCTTTTTTTGTCCCACCCTCTCTACCTTTCTCTCCCTATCTTTCTCTTATAAACCGGCCCCCAAGAGAATGTTTGTTCTATCGGGTGGCCCCCCAGTTTAAATAAGTTTGACACCCCTGGCTTAAGGTATGCAGTCTTGGGGAGGGAGTGTGGCTTGTGCAGGAACAAAATCAATGGAGCAAAAGTGAGCAGAGAATTTACGGTGAAAAAAGAGATATTATTTTTTCCTTTTCTTTTAAAAAAGGTATTTTTGCAATACACTATGCCTGTAGAAAGAGGAAAAAATCTTGGACATTACCCAGAAATGGAGAAGGAAAACATTTAGTGGTTCGAAGACTCAATGGAAACGGAGCTCTCAAGATTGCACAATATGAAGGGTTCAAGACATCCACTGGCTGGTCTAACACATTTCTTCTAATTATTTTACTAATGTGGGGGAAGGGAAGGGCCGGCCTGTCTAGGTCGCTTGGGACAATGACGACCAACAAGGTTGAAAGCCACGAACTTGTCTCACCAGCCAGGGAACATAGCGGAACCAAGCCAGGGGTTCTCCTTTTCCTTATTCCTCGGCTGAGGGATGCGACCAAAGGGATGGAGAGACTTTTCCAAGGAAAGGGTAGTTTTCGGCATGCCGCCAGTTTATAAATGACCTATATTTCATGTCGACAATGTTTGTGCATTTTTTGTTAATGCTACATCTATTGCATACTTGGTCATCCTTATTTATTTTATTTCTCATTATATTTGATATTTTATCGTTTGTTAATAAAAAAAATCCATTGCAACCTGGTCATCCTGGAAGGGGGATTACCTTATGTGTGGCCCCTTCTCAAGGTTTCTTATCTTACTCATGCTTAGGCTTTTGAGTTTTTCTTTGCCCTCATGTAGGTTTTACATCAGGGGATGGTGTCATAATAGTCTGTAGTTTGCAATTATCTGTGGTCTGTGCAGTTCTTTGAGACTCCTTGTGATTAAGGGCTATACAAATAAACACAACTTGACTTTCTCACCCTCTTTCTTTTTCCCTCTTACTCTCATCTATTTCTCGCTTTGCCTTCCTCCCTCTCTCACACACACTCTCCCTTTCCGTCTTTCTCTCTTACAGTCGTTTTTTCTCCCCATCTCTATTTTTCTCCCTCTTTCTCTCACTCGTAATCGCTTGATCTCTCTATTTTACCCTTTCTTTCGTTTTTCTCATTTTCTTTCTCTATTTCAATCTCCCTCACTCTTTCTAACTCTGCCCAATCTTTTATGCTTACTTTCTCTGTGTATCTTAGTTTCTCTATCCCTTTTTCTCACTTTCTCTTTGTTCTCTATTTCTTCTCTATTTCTCTTTCTCTCCCCCCTTTAACTCTCTATCTTTCTCCCTTTTCTTCTGTTTTTTCTACCTCTTTTTTTCCCCTCTAACTCTCTTTCTCTCACTTGTCCTTTGTTTTTCTCTACTTTGTCTCATTATTTTACCTTTCTCTCTATTCCTCTGTTAATTTCACTCTCTCTCTCTCACTCTTCCTCGCCCTCCTTTCTTGATTTATTTTATCATTTTCAATCTACTAGTCCGGTGGGTTTTTTTACCATTCGGCCCCAGTTTTACACCCCTGGGTTAAGGGGTCCTGGTACTGAAATTTGGGGCGTAAGGCAATTAATTTTTCAATTAAGTAATTAGGAAAAGTAATTGATGACTTTTTTTCAGTAACGCTCTCAACACTGGACGACCCCCGGCCGCCAACTATTCCTCACCATGGGGAGCACGTAGCCTCCGTTGTAGTCGGTGTGCTCCCCTATCAGATTGACTCGTCCGGGGGCGCAAACGGCGATATTGGCGGCATCTTCCCCGAACTCTCGCTCGAATAAACGCGTCGCTTCCTGCACGAGCTGGCCACAACTCGGAGCCGGAACAGGAGCGGTCATTGAGCGTAAATTTGACCGAAGCAGCAAAACAACAAAGCGGCTTTGCACTTATGGCGAGGTCCAAAACCTACTTGGCGAAACCAGGAAGTCCACTGACAAGTCGTTGCGAAGCGTGATTTGCTGGAAGGGGCGTGACGTCACAAGGCGCCAGAATAAGTAAATTAATCCATCAAAGCCTCCGGGCTTTTTTTTTTTTGTTTGAACAATTTTATTGACACTATTAACAGCAAATAAATGTGAGGTTTGAACATTTTTTTCTTGACAATCTTAACAGCAATTAAGCATATTCACAATTTCGTTATATCTGGCAATATGACGTTTTAACAATTTTTCCGACATTTTTAACAGCAATTAAACCCACAATTTCATTATATCATATCCCAACAATATACGTTTTTATCGACACTTTTAACAGCAATTAAAAACATTCACAATTTCATTATATCATATTCTAACAATATGAGATTACGAGGTTGGGACAATTTTTATCGACACTTTTAACAGCAGTTAACCAATGTGTAAAGGGCAATACTATTGTGCAAGGGCATAGCTCTGTCTTCTCAAGTGGGATAAAATCCCACCCTCCCAAGCAGCATCCTCCGGTCTTCTGCCCGGGATGCTCAGTCCTCCCACTTCTTGCTTCTACCTTCCACCACCACACGAATAACCGGGCCGTTGCTGCCGGGACCCCCGGTTCCCTCCTCTGGGTGGGTGCAGACGATTCTTCTTTATGGTATCTGCAGCCATTCGGAGCACAAACCGTTGTAGGCTCGTCAAACGCAAGCCCCCGCACAGGACTCACTGTTGCTCGCTCCTGCACAAAAGCAATAAGGGCCCTGTGATTTTGTAAAGTGTGACATTCTTGTGTTTCTAAATCAAATTTCTTTAAAAAGTCCCGAATAAAAAGATGTGTTGGTGGCAAGTTAAAGGACACTGGTATCAAGTGATTTTTTGGTACAAGCTTTAGCTTCCGCAAGTACGAGCCCATCCAGAACCGGATCATCGCTTGACTTTTCGGGTTGTTGGGTGGGCCCACAGCGTTTTGGAAGTGGAGGGAGACATATTTGGAGGAAGAGCTGGAGGTCAGGCACCCCTTTCCCCCCTTTTTCCTTTTTCTTTTTCATTGTGTCTCTTTTTATCCTTTCCCTCTTTGAGCCCCAGATAAAGTGAAAGATGGCTCGGTCCTTTTGGGCATAAAAACTAAACGGATTGATAAAAGCAGTAGGAGGATGATCGCTTTGATAATTAGGACCTTCCCCTTTAATGTCAGTTTTTTTAGTGTCCAAAAACCAAGTCTGTGCTTAACTTTCCTTGTCACATCGTCCCAGCTGGTCTCGCCTCCTCCATTCTCATTTAATTTTATCCCTGGAATTTTCTGGTCTGTCTTTAACACCGTCAGTGGGAGTCCTGTCTTTTCTGTCTCTGTCCACAGTCCATAAAACTTTGCTTGTGACTTTTCTCTATTGAGTCTTGACCCAGATGCCCTACCACACAGGTCAGTCAAATGAAATGAAAGTCAAGGGCTCTTCTAACAAATAAGAGGTCAGTACATAAAATGTTAAAATCATCACAAAACACACTTAGTAATTTGTCCCCCACTTCCTGGGATATTGATCCTTTCGACAAATCTATCTTTTCTTAAAATTTGTGCCAAAGGTTCAATGCAAAGAACATAGAGAAGGGGAGATAAAGGGCAACCCTGACGTAAACCGCAGTTGATCTCTACTGCTTCCGATAAATTCCCGTTAATCATGAATTTGCTGTAGATGTCTCGATACAGCAGTCCCACCCACTTGATGTATTTTTGGGGAAAACCACATTCTTGCAGTACCCTGAAGAGGTATTGTTGCGAAACCCGATCAAAGGCTTTCTCAAAGTCTAGGTTTAGGACCACTAGTCGCATGTTTCTGTCTCTCGCATTACAGATGGTGTCACGGATCAGCATGAGACTGTCGCTGATCTTCCTTCCCACGATGGCACAGGTTTGGTCCGGATCAACCAAGTCTCCCAAGACCACAGACATTCGTGTTGCTAAAAGCTTGCTGAAGATTTTACAGTCAACGTTTAAAAGCGTTTAGGGGTCGCCAGTTTTTAAGTCCGTTTTGTCGCCTTTTTTGTGCAATAATAATAACAATAATAATAATAATAATTTCCTTTGTATTGTCATTCTTTTGTAAGAACGAAATGTCGATACACCTGACCCGTTGTAGCGAGCCGATGCAGCAGCAGCCAACAGAGGGCGCCGCCATTTTACCAATGTTATAAGTCTTAGGTATGACTCGGCCGAGGCGCGAACCAGCGACCTCCCAGTCTCAATAGAGTAACTATCCCTATTCTGAAACTGTCTGGCATGTTGTCTCGACTGGAAAAATTGTTAAAAATAGTAATCAGATCCGATGCTAAAATATCCCAAAAAGTCCGATAAAATTTGAGGCTGAGCCCGTCCTCCCCGGGTGATTTGCCTTTTTTAAAAGTCTTTATGCAATCATTCAGTTGGTCTTGGGTAAAGTCCGATGCTAAAAAGGGGTCTTGACGCATTGATCTCGAGATATGATCTAATACATGTACCATTTCATTCTCATGTGTTTCTTTCCTTTCATATAATTTTTTTGTAGTAGTATTCGACTAATTTGGTTATTTCACTACTTTCCTTTGTTATTAGCCCGTTTTCCTTTTGGAGTTTAAAAAGCCCCTCACTTTTGCTCGTAATTAAAAAAAAAAAAATAGCGCGTACATTTTTCCCCTTCTTCTATTTCTCTTTCTTTGCTTCATATTATGATGCCTTTGCTCTTTATTTCCGCCAAAGCGTTTAGTTCTTGTTTGATCTCTCTGATTTCATCATTAAAGTCCATCCCTTTTTGTGTTAGGGTAAAATAGCGTTGGAGTCTTCTTTGTAGTCCCGACGTGCGTTTCATCTCTTTAAGTTTCTTGTTTTTCCCTGCATTTTTAAAAAAAAATCTGCGTTCATTTCTTTGTCATCTCCCACCATTGTGCTCATGAATCATACAAGTCTTGAAGGGTCTGCCAGTCCTTGTACCGCTCCCTGTATTGTGCAGCTAAGGCCTCATCCTCCAGTAGGGAGCAGTTCAACTTCCACAGACCCCTCCCAACAGTCATACCTGAAGGAAATGAGAGAGAGCAGGACAGTAGCAAGTGATCTGAAAAAAAGGCTGTTATCTGGTATCACTCAGTGTTAAACCCCTTGTAAATATGTAGTCTATTCGAGAGGCTCTGGCATTGTCACTACTGAACCAGTTGAAGCCCTCCTCTCCTGGATGTATGGATTTGAAACAGTCTTCCAGTTTAAATGTCCGGCACATGTCCTGTAATAAAATCGATGTTTTATCTACTTTAAACTCCTCATCGGTCCCCTTTCTATCCTTTCTACTTGGGATGCAATTAAAATCTCCTCCCACGATTAGTGGTTGATGGCCAAGCATATGTGACTGGATGTCTTCTAAGAGTTCGTACCTGAGTTGTCTGTTGGCATGGCCATATATGTTAATGAGGTTAAAATCATTCCCTATATAAGAAAGTTTTGCTAAGATTGCGCGTCCGTCCCTCATCACAGTACTCCCCTTTATGATGAGTTGATGGTTGTTTATTAAAATGGCCACCCCATCGTTACTGTTTTCATTTGAGCCACTCCATAATGAAAGATATGGCCAAATCTCTTCCCATTGTTTATGATTCTTTAAAAAGGGGATGCAGCATTCTTGTAGTAAAACACATCCGTTCTAATGGTTTTTAAAAACGATAAAACGCTGTGAGCTTTAACCTTTGATCTCACACTTCTCACATTGATAGTAGAGAAGGTAATGTTCATAAGTGTTGTTAAAGTATACAAACTACTTAGACGAAACCGGGGGATCCGAGTCCATTCTCCGGTGGTCATTGAGAGTGTCACCTGTGTCGGATTTCTGATTGGGGCACAAAGCACCACTAAAGAACGGTACCTCATTTGGAGACCCACCAGGGAAAACTCTGGAATCCTCTGACTCTCTGTCTGTGGTTCCAGGTCTTCCCCTTTTTTCTGGGTTAGGGGGTGGGCCAGAGGACCCATCGGAGGGTCTCTTAATTCCCTGCGCACAAGGGATCAGATTTTTTTCTTCCTCGACTTCCTCCGGCTCAACTTCATACAGTTCCCTTGTGGGCGTTTTTATCGGCAATCGGCTTTCCTCTATATCTCTTATCTTTGTTTCCGGTGTTTTCACCACCCCCAATTTTGTTCTATTTTTACCCCTCTTTCCAGTGGCCGTATGGGTTTTGGGAGAGTCATTTGCCTTTTCGATTTGTTTGTCCTCTTCAAATTCCGATAGTGGAGTAAAGAACAATTTTTATTTTTTGGACTCTCTTCCAGGCCCTTCCTGATTAATATGGGTTTTGGGAGGGGGAGGGACAGTTGCCTTTTCTATTTGTTTGTCTTGTCTAAATTCAGGTATTGTATGAAAATTCAAATTTGAATTTTTGGCCTCTCCTCCAGGTCCTTCCTGACTCAAATTTGATTCTTTGGCCTCTCCCCCAGGTCATGGTGAAATAACCAAATTAGTCGAAGACTACTACAAAAAATTATATGAAAGGAAAGAAACACATGAGAATGAAATGGGCCATGTATTAGATCATATCTCGAGATCAGTGCGTCAAGACCCCTTTTTAGCATCTGACTTTACCCAAGACCAACTAAATGATTGCATAAAGACTTTTAAAAAAGGCAAATCACCCGGGGAGGACGGGCTCAGCCTCGAATTTTATCGGACTTTTTGGGATATTTTAGCATCGGATCTGATTACTGTTTTTAACGAGTTTTCAGCTCTGTCTTCTCAAGTGGGATTCCATCCCACCCTCCCAAGCAGCATCCTCCAGTCCTCTGCCCGGGATGCCCAGGTGGGTCCTCTCCCTTCTTGTTCATTTTCATTGGGTATTTCCATAACTTTATTCATTTCATTGTCTTTGTTATCTTTATTCATTTCATTGTCTTTGTTACATTTATTCATTTCATTGTCTATGTTGTCTGTAATCATTTCATTGTCTTTATTGTCTTTGTTAACTGCCTTCCTAGCTTTCAACTTGTCAGCAAACAATTTCGGGCAGTTCCTATAGAGGTGGTTTGTTTCTCCACAGAGGTTGCATTTTCTGCTATTGGTACACTCCTCAAAAGAATGTCCAATTGTCCTGCACTTTCCACAAATAATTCAATCACATACCTCAGCCAGATGCCCATGCTCACCACATTTGCGGCAGAGTTTTGGTTGTCCTTGATAGTGGATAAAGCCACGGTTTCCCCCCAGGACTATCGACGGGAGGTGTTTCAGTCCCTGAAAGCCCTGAGGGTCTTGCCATTGTTGGATAGGTATCCTCCAGGTACAACTCCAAATGCCGTTCTCATCCTTCACCTTCATAGCCTGGCCTTTTATCGAGCAGTATCTGCTCAACCAATAACAGATGTCGTCTGCATTCACCACTTCATTAAACATCCTGACAATGACTATCTTGCTAGCATTATCAGTCAGCTTCTCCACCATGAATCCAGAAAACTGGGGCCTCACCCCCACAAAGCGATCCCAAAACTCTTGCAAAAGAGCCGCCGTTACGAAACTTACATAAGCGATCCCAAAACTCTTGCAAAAGAGCTGCCGTTACGAAACTTACATCAAAGCCCTTGCCAAAAGGCAAGGTTATAATGCAATATGAGAAATGAGTTTAAGGAAGACTACGGGAACCGAATGTGTCTAAAAAGCAGCCTCTGTTGTCCATTTTTTTCCCAGCCTTTCTCAAAGAAAGACAAGAAGTAGGGAGACATTTTTTGGAATGATTAGTAACTAGGGAAGAAGAAATAAGAAAAAAAGGCAAAAAAGCAAAACGACAATACAAATAAGTGTCATGTCCAGCATGGTCGCCGTGGCGACCGGTTGGCCCCGCCCCCTGGGCACCGGCTGTAGCAGATCGTCTAATTTGCGTGTGTGCTTCTTAAGGGTGGTTTGGGGTATTGCCGGGGGATGGTTCATTGCGTTTTCTGTTCTGCATTAATCTGTTCTGTTTGACCTGAGGAAACCTGTGTTTGCCCGTTCTGAGTAAAAGCCTGTTTTGTGAGTATTCCTAGTCTGAGTTCCTGTTTGCCTGTAAGCCTGTTTTTGTTTTGTTTTGTCCCTGAGTGTTGGACAACTTTTATTTTGCTAAATAAAAGTAACTGGTCGTTACGCGATTGAGTTCATCCTTCCTGCCTCCTGCCTCCGATCTGGTCCGGTCCCGTGACAAAAAGTAGGGGAACAGAGAGCAAAAAAGGAACATTTAGAAAAAAGGAAAGAAATACTAAAGAGGAAAAAAAAGACAAAAACGAAAAATGTGGAATTTTTCTTTTTTCCTTTCATTTTTTCTTCTTCTTGTCTTTTGTTTCTTTTTTCTTGAGTTCTACATTTTCTTATTTCTTATTATTTTCTCTTTACTTTTTCCCCCTTTTATTGTCTCTTTTTATTTTATTTTTTGTTTATTTTTTTCTTAAGTTCTAGATTTCCATTTTTCTTTACTTTTTCCCCTTTATTTATTTTCTCTTTTGTTTCTTTGTTTTTTTTTAATTTTCTATTCTTTTCCAAATTAATAAGGTGCGTTTTGGTCGGTTTGAGTTTCCGTTTTTTGTCTTGTTCTGTTGTGCTTTTAGCATGACAGAAAACAGCGACATCTGTGGGGAAATAATAAAATAATATCACACACCGTCCCTTTAACTTTCACATTAAGGCAGGGGCCTCAAACGATCACTCTAGGGGCCACAATCGGCCCCGGGGCCGCAAGTTTGAGACATATGTTATAAGGTATTTGAAAGCATCGGAACTATTTATAGTTCGACAAATATAATCTTTTCCTGTCATACTCAAGGAGGGGAAACTGCTCATCGGCGTATTCTATAGCAGTGATGTAATTGTATTTTTTTTTAAATGCTGTACCTTTAAGGAACTCACAACATGTATGATGGGAGAGAGATCCCAGGAGAAAAAAAGGAAAAACTGCAGATGCAACTGATCCGGTTGATTAATGAAAAGTTGCCCAAAAAGAAGCTGTATGTGATCCCTGCAAATGAACACTTAGCTGAGACACTCCATATCCATTTTGCCCCTGGGTTTCAAGCCAAGATTTCCTTCTCCATTTCTTGGCACTGTCTAAGACCTTTTCCATTCCTTCCTGGAATGGTGTATATCACATTTACGCTTAATTCTGTGCCCACCTTTCCCCCATTGATTTCGTTGTTTCCCTCCCCCACGCGGTGGCTACCATTCGCTACCCTAACTTTATTTAGTTTTGCTAGGTTTACCATTCGTAACTTTGCTAACAAAGTGAAGTTTGCTTGTTACATAGGGAGCAAAGGAGGAACACTTACCAATCAGAGGACATTGTAATTTATGACCTACTTTTTTGGTAGTAGCAATAAGAAAAGGAGACATTATAACACATGATTTGCTTTTAAAAATCAGCAGAGTAATGCAGCATGCTGTAACGACAGCTGAATTACAAAACTGTATCAATAACGCGTTACATGGAGAAAAGTATTTATGTTCAAGGTACGCATTGTCACGGTTGCCCATTGCCCTCACTTGGCCCCGCCCGTTTGGCACCAGCTGCAGCTCGTTACCTGATTGGCTTCCCTCCTATTTAAGCTCAGTGCTCTCACTCACCCCTTGTCAGTCCGTCAACCAACCTCTGCACCCGCAAGACGTTTGTTTAGACTCTGTCTGGTATCCTGCTTGTGTGTCCTGTCCGGTATTGATCCCGTCTATCTCGTCCTGTTTGATATCTTGCGCCAGTCTCCCGTATCCATCGTGTCTGTCTTGTCCTGTCTGATATCTGACTTCAGTCTCCGATATCCGGTATCGATCCTGTCTGTCTTGTCTTGTCTGATATGTGACTTCAGTCTCCAGTATCCGGTATTGATCCCGTCTGTCTGGTCCTGTCTGATATCTGACTCCAGTCTCCAGTATCGATCCTGTCTGTCTCGTCCTGTCTGATTTCTGACTCCAGTCTCCAGTATCGATCCTGTCTGTCCTTTCCTGTCCGATATCGATCCCGTCTGTCCGGTATCTGCTTGTGTATCTGGTATCGATCCCGTCTGTCCGGTATCAGCTCGTGTATCTGGTATCAATCCTGTCCGTTATCGACCCAGTCTGTCCCGTATCTGCTCGTGTACCTGATATTTATCTCGTTTGCCTCAGGCTTCTTGTTTTTCCATGCTGGACTTCTGTCTTACTTCTTCTGCCTAGCGATCACCGAATCACTGGCGTTTGTGTTCAAGCGCATGACTGCCTCATTCCCTTAAAATAAAGCTGGTGTGGAAACGTTACGCATTTGGGTCCTCCTCCTGTTCTGGTTCTGACACGCATTTCTTTATAACGCTATAGTCCCAACACTGTTCTTGAGTCAATAAATATCATTAATGGCTTCAGCATTCTGATAAAATGGAGGAAGGGGAGTCACACAAACAGGAAGAATGGAATCAATCATGTTTCCACGCTTGATTATAGATCCATATAAATATCTTCCGGTAATACTCTACAACATTTAGTATTTGAAAAACATGCAAAACATTTGGAGGACTCCCGGGCCTGAGAGCATTTTTTTACAAACGGCAACTCATAAACAAGAAATATAACACGTCATTCACAAAAAGTCAGAATAACTTAGAGATACATACGTTTGAAAAACGGTTCCAAAGAAAGTGAAAATTGCTTTTGGACATTAATTTACTGTCTTTGTGGATACGTATCAATAAATATGCATCGATAGGTGCGCGAGTGTTGGCATTTGTCATCCTTCCAAGCCAACGAAAATACAATAATTATATAGAAGTTCTCTGCTGGGCGTATCCAGTCAAATCGATATGGTCCACCACCATCCTCCAGAGGGCGTCAGCTGAGAAGTTGAATGGAGAATCACCACAGCGGGATCAAATCCCCCAAACCTGCGACTTATTAACAGCCCTGCATGTAATGACTGTGCCGACAGCAGAAGCTATTGGATCGTTGCTTTCCATGTTGATGTCCTGCCTGTATTTGTTTCCCTACCTTTTAGTGCCTGTTATTCCAGATTTTTGTGCCCTGCCAGTTCTGAGTTGTTCTGGACTGTGTTTTCTGTTTGTCGCCCCTCCTTCCCATATGCAGAACACTTTTTGTTAATTCCCTTTGCCCCCCAATGAACTTGTCAACTCAGCTCTGTAGCTGCGCCTGGGCCCGCCTTCGTAAAACAACCAATACAAAGTTTTGGGATTGGCCATTTTCATCCAAGGCAAAAAAAAAATCTAGTAGTTGACCATTTGCCTTCCTGAAACAAACGTTGCCGTGCATACGGACGTGTTGGTGTTCATGTTGTCCTTCTTGGGCAAAAGTGGACAATTTTCGCTGGCTTTGCCGTTCGCTTTGCCATCTTAGTGATCGGATATCTCCAGGTGGATGAAGAGCGAAGACGGCGAAAGGCTGGAGCCGTCCTGCTTGAGGAGTCGCACGTGGCGATAACCTGCCAAGACCACATTAGATCAAAATCTGGAAAGGTTCCCGTGCCAACGAGGGCTGTGGGCACATACCTGTACGCAGACTGACGAAGGGCAACGTGGATTGTCCCAGGACGCTGTTGCTAGACGTGTAGTCATGATCTTCCACCACAAAGCGAACTAACGCCAGGGCGGGAACGTGCACGCGGAAGTGGAAGGTGACATCCCACTGTGGGTTGAAACCTGTCGGCAGTGGGAACCCACGCTGAGCTCACTTCAGACCGTCCTACAGGTCAGCTGGGGTCTTTCCTACCGTTATTTTCAATGCGGTGCGTTTTCTTTCTGTCGTTATCGATGGGAACGCCATGCACCTCCACCCAAACGTGGGGGTCCACCACAGCTGTGGGCTTGGTCCCTTCTTGCTTAGGGAGCTGCTGCGCTGAAATCACCTGAAAGAGGTGTGGCCCCTGTCAATCAAACCCTACTGAATTCTCTCGTTGGGCCTTACCCTGACAGTGAGCAGGACAGGGGTGTGTCCAGGACCCCCGCCTACGTTCTCCGGATCGAAGGTGGATCCCGGCTGGCACATAAACGCCGGCTTGAGGACGTAGCCGCATTGGCCGTTTCGCAGGAACTTGCCACGGTTCAGGTCCATGGCTTCCCCGGGAGTTTGGAAATTCAGAGCCACTGGCAAAAACAATCAAAATAAGTCTGTGTTGCAACAAATCTTGGGACTGTTTTAGCTTTTGACCGAATTCAAAGACGAGCGAGCGGACAAAGATCAGGTTTGCGGCGGTTACCGAGTTGGCAGCCGGCGTTCCACATGGCCTGCGGGTTGTAGTTGGAGGACTGCAGCCGCTGCCCTGACGGGTAGACCCGGCTAAGATGGCGGCTGTTGTGGCGCACAAAAGACGGGCCTGTGGGCGACAATCATGAAGGCCACTTAATGCTCTGTTCCCGTCCCATGAAAATCTGCCCACACTGCATTCCGAGGCGGACAGTACCTGCGTCTTTGGCATAGGCGAGGGCTTCGCTTTCTGAGAAGGACGACATGTGGCTGGGTGGCGTTTGAACGGCCCGTTGAAAGCCTTCGAAAGGCACGCTACGGGTGTAGACTACCAGCTCTGACAGACCGCCGCCCGCCTGGGAACGGGACAAGATCTCAGTGGCCCCGTTTGAACGAGTTGTTTTGATGAAAACGCCGTTACCTGCTGGTGACCTTCCACCGGACTCTCCTTCTTGGCCTTCACCAGGATTTTGCCCGAAAGATCCTGCAAGGGGCAAACACAAGCACAGTTGAGCCGTGCTAACCAAGCCATCATTTTGCCCTCTGGTGGCAGTTCTGATAGTGTTCTGAGCTATCGCACCAGCAACTGATGCATGCCCTCATCTAGAACAGGGGTCTCTAACGTGGTGCCCGGGGCACCAGGGTGCCCACTAAGAACAGCTGAGGTGCCCGCAGACTAGTGGTGAAAATAGTTCGTCAGAGCTAAGTCATTGTGATTTTCAACCACTAAAATTAATAATTTTACTAGAATATCACAATGATCCAGCACTGTAAATGGTCTGCATTTCTATAGGGCATTCCAAGTCACTGAAGACCTCCCAAAGCGCTTTACAATGTGCCTCACACTTACCCATTCACACACACACTCGCAAACCGATAGCAGCGTCAGCCATGCAAAGAAACTACCTGCTTATCGAGGGCGTTAGAGATTCAATGTCTTGCCCAAGGACACTTAGACATATAACTAATAAGCTATTTTCTAAACAGGTCTGCGGGAACCTCAGCTGTCCTTAGGGGGCACTTGGGTGCTTGCGAGCACCAAGTTGAAGACCCTCGGTTACGATACACAATACTTTTATTGCACTACTATTATAACTTAGGCCGGTCTCTAAGCACTGAGTTGTGAATATTTTTCTGCATTTTCTCTTTAAGTTTTATTATGTGTTTACCGGGAGTGTCATGTCTAACGTTGTTGCATACAGGGTTTTCATGGCCAAATTCAAGCACTTTTTAAGGACTTTAGAATAAAATAGAATATACCTTTATTGTCATTGTTACAAAATGGGTTTACATATGGTGACAACGAAATTGGGCATGACACTCCAGTTTTACACATTCACAGTGAGGTATGAGCCAAGAAGATAGAGGAACAGAGAAGATAAGGTTATAAAACAAGGGGAATAAGGCTATAGTTATAATTTACATGGTATTTACACAAGAGATGTCGGCATGTGGGATGTTACATACAGTTGTTATCGTGAATTTCAAAGCCAATTCTGCAACTTCTCCAGTACCATTTAAAGAAGAAATTCAATGTAAGTCATTTCCACAGCCCTGTTGTTTGAATTTACTGAGTGACAAAAGAACTAGAAAAATATATAAATCCTAAGCCAAATATTAAGAAGCCTTCACTGAATAGGGTATAGAAAAAGACTGAGTTTCTGTGCCCGATTTCATTAGTCTTTGCTGCCCACTGTTTGGTCTATATTTGAATCAAACCTTCTTGTTCTTCTCCTCACTGACAACACTCAACAAAATGTCCAAAAAGAAACGTCAATTATTCTGAAGTTTAATCTATGTGTGAACTGAGGCGTGTCACTGTCATTTTTAAGCAGACTTGTTTCATTTTTCTTCATTTTCAATACGTGGTCTATCAAGCCAGTTTGCCGAGACACATGGTAACAATTGATTTACAAGCACTTCACCCACAATTCAACATTAAAATTAAATAATTTTCAAGGATTTTAAGCACCCATACGAACCCTGAACGTTTCACCACATTGTTATCGACGACAATAAAGACAATTCAATTAATTCGTGCAGGTTCTTGTGCAGGAACCTTTGTAGTCATGCGCCCGCGTTTGTTTTTGGGTGTGGAGCGACTCCACCGTCCTACCTCCGGTGACGGTAGGGCGTCAGGAGGGAGGTCGCGGAGAGGCCGGGTCAGCAGCCGATCGCCCAGAATGCCGCGCAGTTGTCGGGCCAGAGTCGCTTCTTGCTCTGGTGAGCAATGGTTCTCCAAGGAGAGGATCAGCGGGTACGGCGAGGCCTGAAGCACCGAGGACGTCAAGAATCGCCGTTTCGTGATGACAGGTGAGAGGCACCACCCACCTTGAAGGCGTATTCCTGGATGGTGTTCAGAACTTGGACCAGGGACACTTTGGTGGTGAGCGTGTAGCCGTGGTAGATGACGGGCTCGCCGTTGTCGCCGTCCCAGCAGTCCAACTCCACGCAGCGACAACCGGCGTTCAAGGCCCTCCGAGAAAAAAAAGGAGAAAAAAAACATTGTGACATTCCTACAGGCCCCTAGAACGATGACTAACTAAGACATGTTCCTCCCCAGGGCCATCACCACCCTAAACAAGCACACATGACTAGGAAAAATCCATAGCCCATGTATAAAAAGGAAAATGGGTATTCATTTATTTTTCATAAACTTTTACAATTTGGGCCAGTTTTCTTGTAAATAATAGATTTGTATCTTGTTTTTCTCTTTTAAAAGGGACAGTGGGTAATATCTAGCGCCTCCTGGTGGTAAAAAAACATATTGGTTTAAATGAGCAAAAGTAAATGAACCATCATAGAAAAATGATTTTATGAAATAACCGCGGGTCAAGGGATTTGCATGTATTTGACGTAACTGCTGACACAATCTTGCTGCTCGGAAAAAAAGATTTTGTTTTATTTATTTATTTTCCTTTTTCCCCTTTCCAGCTTTCTTCTTTTTATCTTATTTTCACGTTTTCTTGTTTTTTTTTCCTTTTTTCTTTCTTTTATTTATTTTATCACTATTTTCTTTTATTTCATTTATACAGTGGGACCTCGCTACTTCGCGGTTCGACGTTCGCGGCTTCAGAGCTTTGCTCTGTAATGGTTAAAAAAATATATTATTTTTTTTTGAAGGGGCGTCGCTACTTCACAGATTTTCACTTTTTGCGGGTGGTTTTCGTCCCCATTAACTGGGTCTAAAAAATAATAATAAAAAAAAAAAAATTAATCATTAAAAACTCCAAATGTTATTTGTTAAAAACGTTTGATTTCAAATTTTTTTAAATTTTTATTTTTTTGAAGGTGCGCCGCTACTTCGCGGATTTTCACTTATCGCGGGTGGTTTTGGTCCCCATTAACCTCGATAACCGAGGTCTTACTGTACTTCTTGTTTTTTTCTTTTTTTGAGTTTGTCCCTTGTTTTTCTTTCTTTCTTTTTTTCTTTTTTCCCTAGTATTTTTGAGGGTTTTTTTTCTGTCATTTCTTTCTAATTTTTCTTGGTTTTTCCAAATTTTTTATTTTCTATGCAAAAGGCTGGGGGGTAAATGTGAATGAAAATGGTGCTTTTTGGTCACCTTGAGTCTCCAAAATGATATTTGTTTCTGCTCTAATATTGCTCTTCAAACATTTTGAGTTGCCAACCCCTTGGTTAAACGTTCCCTCACCGGATGTAGGGCTCCACGCTGCTCTCGCCGGTAAGCTGATCCTTGCTGAGGTACGTGTTGTGCGAAGACGAGATGAAGTAGTGCGCCAGCGGCCGCGTCATGTCCTGGTAGATACGAGCGTGATCCGGATCCAAAGCGAAGTTCTCCTTAGACAGCATGTACATGGTGAAGCCGTTGGCCGTCATCAGATGGTTCTTCTGAGCTGCGGAGGTTTAGACAAACGTTCAGGATTTTGGCGCTGCCTCCAAACCAAGGCTGCAATGATTACTCGACGTTGCTGAGAAAACCGACGAAATTATTATTTTTTGTTGACTATTGTTGCCAGAATTGTTTTTCCTCAGAGAGAGGGGCATCTCTACATGGATGCAATCTCTGCTGAGAGTTACACATGCACAATAGCCAGTAACGTCTCTGGAGTGAAACATGAACCTATAGAAATGGCAGCATCAACGTGTACCAAATCTTTGGATACAGCCAATAAAAATACTCTAAGATAAGTTTACGAACCAGGTCTTGCGTATCATGGCGCTAGATCTGTGACAGATGAACATTTGAAAAGCACGTTGGACATTTAAACAAAACGGAGTCTGACACACCTCGGTAGTAACGTTCAAGCCAATACGGTTTGATGACATGTATTGTACATTTTATACATGTACATTTCGCTATAAAAGAGAGCTTAAGCTGTTATGCCAGACTGTGCCCGACAAACATATTAGAAATTAAATGCATGCAGTACAAGAGAACAAATACCAGTTGTTAAATCATTAAAAACTACAAATGTTATTTGTTATAAACGTTTGATTTCAAACTGTTGAGAATCGTTAAGTACTTTTGTTAGATTTTGCGGTTGACCACTGAATTTCTTAACAAATGCCAACAGTTGCGGTTTTATGCACGGGCGAGGCAGGGGGCGGCATTTTTACCATAACGCAAGGGGTGCGGCACGAGATCTACCCCAAAAAAATTAAAAAACATGACAGTAGGCGTTCGCCGAAAAACCATTTTGATTTATATAACAACATATGACTCTGCCTATTGTCAAACGGGCACCCTTTTGTTGCAGCTTTGACGCCTCTGCTTGCTGGGAAGGTTTACAAACAAAGCAGTACTTGTCATTTTCCCAAAATACCATGTGACTTGTTACTTTTATTAGGTCTCGGATGTGAATATGGAGCAGGTGTGTTCAATTTGTAGTACAGCTCTCACGGTCTGTCATACTGGCCACTGAAACTCCCAAAATGGCACACCATGGTAGGGAACTTCCTGTGCATCTTAAAAAACAATTATGGCACTACATAAGGCTGGCCAAGGCTACAAAAAGATTGCAAACACCTTGAAGTTGAGCTGCAGTACAGTGGCCAAGGTCCTTCAGAGTTTTAAAAAATCAGGATGTATTCACAACAGGGCTAGTGTTGGACACCCCAAGAAGCTGAATGAATGTGCACAGCGTCACATCGAAAAGAGATAGGCGCAGGAGTGCAGGAGTCATTTAGTGTCAGTTTGAATGCACCTGCTCTGTACTGGGTTCAGAGGTGAGTGAAAGGAGGCACTGGGAAACAGACAGCATTATAAAAGTCATAAAACACACCAGGCACGTCTACAATATAGTTATGGGAAGATTCAAATAGGATACAAGAAGATTTTGCAACATTTACACAACTCCTGGAGCACTGTACAAGCAACAATATCAAAGAGCATAAAACCATTACAAACCCACAAAGACCATGCTCTTCCTCTAAACTTTCAGCCCAAACAAGGAAAAAACTAATCAGAAGAGGAACCAAGAGGCCCATGAACACATGTAGGCATTCACAACAGAGCTGGGACAGTCTGTGCATAAGTCAGCTATTGGTCATACTCTGAATACATCTGACTTTTATGGATGAGCGGCAAGAAGAAAGCGCCTTCAGAAAGAATACTATTCAAAAATTGGCCTGTTTGGCATTTGCAAGAAGCCACAAAGGAAACAAAAATAACATGTGAAACAAGGTGCTCTGGTCAGACGAGACCAAGAGGGAACTTTTTGGGCTGCATGCAAGGATTTACGATTGGTGTAAGAGTAAGACTGCACAGCAGCTTGAAAACACCATCCCCCCTGTCAAACATGGTGCTGGTAGCATCATGCGCTGGGGGTTGCTTTTCTTCAGTAGGGACTGGAAAATTAGAGGTGGTGGGTATATGGATGGGGCTCAGGTCCACCTTCCAACAGGAAAACAACCCTAAACACAATGGAAGAATTTAAAACCAACAATATAAAGGTGTTACAATGGCCATGCCGAAGTCCAGACCTCAATTCTATTGAGCATTTATGAAAGATCTGAAAGATGCTGTGCAAAAACGATTGCCATCAAACTTTAAGGAAGCAGTTTTGAGTAAGGAAGAATGGGCAAATATTTTAAAACTCATCGAGACTTACCCAAAAAGACTAGTGGCTGTGATCGCAGCAAAAGGAGGTTGGTCAAAGTATTAAATCAAAGGGGGCCAATATTAATGCAACGTCTACTTTTCTTTTTTTGTTAGTACGTTGATTTTTATAAAATATTTTGAGTTTTTTATACAAAATGTCTGAAAGATGATATGAATTCTTGTGAGGCCAATACTTTTGCAAGGCACAGTATTAGTGGTTAGTTGCTCGCAGAGGCGGCTGCACGTACCCCAAGGGTTGAGTTCATAGGTGAGGACGAGGCTGCGGGCGTGCGAGAGCGAGGCGTCCTCTCCCTGCTCGGCCAGGAAAGCTCGGAGATCTTCGGCGGTGAGGACGGCCCCGTTGGCCGAGTAGCGGGCAAAGACGGCGTCGAGCTCGGGCCGGCGCAGAAGTTCCCTGCAGAAGGACTCGATTTCGCCGTGCTCCAGGCGCCCGTCTGCCGAACGGTCGCACTTCTGTTGCCGGGGAAACGGGTGCCGTCTTAGCCCGAATTTATATATGATGCTATGAAAAAGTATTTGCCCCCTTCCTGATTTCTGTCATTTTGGCATATAATCACTCACAAATGTTTCAGATCATCAAACCAATTTTAATTATCACAGAAGTTCTATCTATCTACTATCTACCTTGGTCATATCCCTCAAGAGGGGTGAACGACAGCAAGACAAACACATACGATAACAAAGAAAATAAAAAGGAAAAAAATAGCAAAAAACACACAAACATTTTTGAACCATGGCCAAGCCAAATGCCCAAACACCCAAACAAGTTAGGCACCTAAGTCGGTCATGCTTTCGTCCCTCTTGATGAAACGGGACACAAGAAAGCAGCCATGTCACTCGGGTCAGGGTGACACAACATACTCTTTTTTTCAGCAACAGGGCCCGACAGCTTTCGCTGGTTTACCCCAGCCGCATCATACAGGTGCCCTGGCCATCCCTTAGAACGCGCCCAAACATCCCACTATCCTTTTACAACACCTCTCCACTCATTCCTATCACCAACAAGAGCTCAAGCTTTCACTAGTAAACCAAGAAAATACAAAATGCAGTTTTTAAATGATGATTTCATCTATTAAGTCACAAAAAATTAAAGCCTATCTAGCCCTATGTGACAACGTAATTGCCCCTTGAACCTAATTGTAAGATAAATCCAGACTTTGACTGGGCCACTCTAGAACCTCCATTTCGTTTTGTTTTTTAGCCATTCGAGTCATGATTTCTGATTCAGGGCCCCTATGAATGCGCAATTGGCGCCAACAGCCCTGAGCACTGATTGGTCCATGGACTCTTTTTAAACCCCCGGCTTCCAAGAGGAAGCCGTCAGACGGTTTGCGAACCTATGCTCCCAGCTAGGCAAGCTCATACCTTCCGACATTTTCCTGCCCTGTTTTCTCCTCCCTGATACCTGCTGCCAACCTGTTTCTGGACCTGTTTCTGCCCTGATCGGGCATCCTGACCACCGACCTGTTTTGCCCTATTTCCTGCCTGATACCTGTTGCCGACCTCTTTTCTGAAATCGATACCGCCCTTGCTCTCCCGTCCCGGCTAGTAACCAGTATCCCTGCTGCCTACGATTATCCTTGCTTGACACAGAAGTGCCACTTCCGCCTTTCCAGCCACCTGCTACCCGTGTCCGTCAACCATCGGTTCGTGGAAGCAAGCCCTGCTCTCCCTCTTTATCAATAAAACTGAGTAAACGAACGCTACTGGGTCCTGTCTCCGTTTCTGGCCTGTGACAATTCGGGTGAACTTGCTGGTGTGTTTTGGATCATTCTCCTGCAGCATGATGCAAGAGAGTTTGAGGGCATGAACTGCTGGCCGGACGATCTTCTGGTAAACACCTGAATTCCGTCAACTACAGTAAGTTGTCCTGGTCCTGAGGCAGCAAAGCAGCCCCAGACCATCACACCACCATGCTTTACGGTTGGCATTATGTTTTTGTCAAATGCTGTGCCATTTTTCCATCAAATGTAACGTGCTGCACACCTTCCAAAAACTTCAATTTTTGACTCATCAGTCCACAGAATGTTTCTCCAAGAATCTTGAGGATAATCAAGATGCTTTTTGACAAATGTGAGACAACTTTTGGTGTTCTTTTGTGACAGCAGTGTTTTTCGCCTGGGAACTCTCCCGTGGATGTCATTTTTGGCCAGGGCCTTTCTTATAATGGAGTCGCGAACAGTAAATAGTATGGGGCAGCTTTTCGGCCTCGGGACCATCCCGACTTGCTGTGGTAATGAATTCTGGTGTTTACGAGAAGATTCTCAAGGAGAATGTCCAGCCATCCGTTCGTGCCTTCAAACTCAAACGCTCTTGGATCATGCAGCACAGCAACGATTCGAAACACACCAGCAAGTCCACCTCTGAATAGCTCCAAAAAATTTTTTGGAAGGTTCGGGAGTGGCCAAGGCAAAGTCCAGATTTAAAATCCTTTTGCAAATAAGAGTGGGCCAAAATTCCTCCATAGCATTATGAAAGACTCATTACCAAATATTGAATACGTTAGAGTACTGCAATCTCGCTATTAGGTTCAGTGGGCAATCCCTTTTTCACATAGGGCCAGATAGGTTTTTGTCACGGTTGCCATGGCGCCCAATTGGCCCCGCCCGTGTGGCGCCAGCTGCGGCTCGTTGACAGATTGGCTTCCCTTCTATTTAAGCTCAACGCGCTCACTCACCCTTTGTCAGTCCCTCAACGAACCTCTGCACCCGCAAGACGTGGGTTTTGACTCCGTCCGGTTCCTTGCTCGTGTTTCCGTCCGGTATCGTTCCCGTCTATTTTTGTCCTGTTCAATATTGTTCTTTAGTTTCGTTCCCGTCGTCCCGTTTGTCCTGTTTAATTTCGATATCTAGTTTTGATATTAATCCTGTCTGTCCCGTCCTGTATCAATCCCATCTGTCCGATATCTGCTCGTGCAATTGGTATCGATCTTGTCGGCCGCTGGCTTCCTGTCATTCCACGCCAGACTGCCACCATACGTCTTCCGCCCAACGATCGCGATTCACTGGCGTTTAGGTTATCGTGCATGACTGCCCCATTTCCCGTAAAATAAAAGCTTGTGTGAGAAACGTCACGCATTTGGGTTCTAATCCTGTTCCAGTTCATGACAGGTTTTGATTTTTTTTGTGTGTGTGTCTTAGTAAATGGAATCAAAATTTCAAAACTGCCATTTTGTATTTTTTTGCTTTACTTCTGTGTAATATTAAAATTGGTTTGATGATCTGAGACATTCGTGAGTGATAAAATGAAAGAAATCGCAGAAATTGGGAAAGGGGTAAATACTTTTTCACGGCACTGTACGTGTTAGCGTGTTAGCATGTTTAGCGTTGGCACCTGAAAGAGTTCTCGAGCGTATTGCTCGCTCATGTCGATGTTGATCATGTGGAGCAACGTCCTCACTTCGTCGTAACTCATCTTGTCGTCGTGGTTGCTGTCGGCGCGACTCAGGTAAGCCTGGATCCAGGTGAGGCGCGTCGTCAAGGGAACTCATGCGTGACTAAAAACCCTCCCTCAAAAGCGGATTTCAGAATGGATAGTAGATCATTTTCACATATGGATTTTTCTTTTCTGAGCAGCACTTGAAAGGGCCATTTTGAGCTTGACAGTGCTTCTTTAACAATGTTAGTGGAGGATGGGGGTAGAAAATGAAGGATAATAATAAAAAAAAGGATAAAAAGGCGGGAAAGTAAAAAAATGAAAAAGTGGAAAAATACAAAAGGAGATAAATAATATAAAAAAGGAAAACAAAAAACATTATAGAATACAAGGGGAAAAAGAAAACTAGAGTAAAAAATTGTAAAAGGGGAAACACAAAAGAGGAGGAAAAGGAAACCTAAGAAGTAAAACAGTTAAAAAGTTGAAAAAAAAACAGAACAACGAGTAACAAGGACAAAAGAACAAAGGAAAAAGAAAAAAGCAAAAGAATAAAGGAGAAAAAAAAGAAAATAATGAATATAGGGAAAAAAGAGGAAAAACAGGACATTGAGAAAAAAGAGACAAAGGGGGAAATAAATGGAGGAAGAAAAAGGGTAATATGTAAAAAAGGAAAACAACGGGAAAAAAATAAAACAAAAAAGAGAAATAGGAGAAAAAAGATAAAAATGGAATAAGGAGAATATGGAATACAAGGACAAAAACAGTAAAAAACGGGGGGAGATAAATTTAGTGGAAACAAAAGAAAAATATAGTGGAATTGGGAAAAGGCAGTACAGAGAAGGGAGAGAAAGAGGGAAAAAATACTAAAAGGGAGAAAATGGGAAAAGGCCAAAGGATGAGTGGAAAATGAAAGGGCAAAAGTAGAAAAAAAGAATTAAGGAATAAACTAAAAGAATGAAAAAGGGAAAAAAAATAAAAAAGGGAAAAGGCACAAAAGGGAAAACGGAGAAGACAGTTGGTACAGGTAAAGGGGAAAATGGAAAAAAAGACAAAGGTTTAAAAAAGGAAATAAGGAGAAAAACAAAAGGAGGGGGAGAAAAAGGTAAACGATAAAGGGAAAAATTGAGGCGTAAATGAAGAAATGGAAAGATGTGTTTTCGCATTTAAGAGCACTTTCATAGAAATGGGTTCTCGAACAATGTCAAATCACTCATTAAACCTGCTATTACTGTAATTGTCCAGCAGATGGTACTAATGCAATACAAACAACCAATGAAGAATCAGCATTTCATCAAAACAGTTTCCAATTTCCAAGGATATTGATCCAGCTTTTCCTTGTGGCTCATGTTCTGGACGGTCTCCTGTAGGGTTCGGATGCCTCGGCCCCAGCGAGCGGCCTCCTCGGAGGTGGAGCACAACAGGTCCAGGTTCTTGCGGGGCCCTCGGAAGACCAAAGTCAGGAAGCGACCTGCCGGCAGCTTCGCCAGCAGGGGGCGCAAACTCTCCGACGGGCAGCCCTCGCGCACGCACTCCACTTCCGCCACCAAGACTGCGAAATGACACACAAGAACAAAAAGTCAGCAAAAACGAAACAAAAGCAAGCTTCCTGACATTCCACTTCAATAACAACATTCCTCTTAGATTGGTTGTTAGGTACAAAAATCACTTTCATACCTGTCAAACTCAGCCTAATGCTCGCCTTATTAAAGGGACAGTGTGTTATATTAAGTGCTTCCCTATTGCACAAATGACAAGGGAACAGAAAGTGCTGCGGAAAAAACAGAGGAGAAAACAGAAAATAAATAGTGTAAAGAAGAAAATTGTAATGATGACATGTTTACTTCAACACAAGGGGCGACTCTTAAAGGGGCAGTATGTAAAATCTAGTGCCTCCCAGTCGTACCAATTTTCAAGGGAACAGAAAGTGTTGTAGAAAAACAAAGGAGAAAATAATAGAGTAAAAAAGAAAAATAATAATTATGACATGTTGAATGCAACACAAGGGGCAGATTCTTAAAGGGGCAGTGTGTAAAACCTAGTGCCTCCTAGTTGTAAAAATCTCAAGGGAACCAAAAGTGTTGTGGAAATACAGAGGAGAAAACAAAAAATAAATAAAGTAAAAACAGAAAAATAATGATTAAGACATGTTGGATTCAACACAAGGGGCAGATTCTTAAAGGGACAGTGTGAGATATTAGTGCCTTCTAGTTGTATCAATTTCAAGGGAACAGAAAGTGTTGTAGAAAAACAAATGAGAGAACAGAAAATAAATAGAGAAAAAAAGAAAAACAATAATTATGACATGTTGGATTCAACACAAGGGGTCGATTCTTAAAGGGACAGTGTGTAAAATCTAGTGCCTCCCAGTTGTAAAAAATTCAAGGGAACAGAAAGTGTTGTGGAAATACAGAGGAGAAAACAAAAAATAAATAAAGTAAAAAAAGAAAAATAATAATTAAGACATGTTGGATTCAACACAAGGGGCAGATTCTTAAAGGGACAGTGTATAATATTAGTGCCTTCTAGTTGTATCAATTTCAAGGGAACAGAAAGTGTTGTAGAAAAACAAAGGAGAAAACAGAAAATAAATAGAGTAAAAAAGAAAATTGTAATGATGACATGTTTACTTCAACACAAGGGGCGACTCTTAAAGGGGCAGTATGTAAAATCTAGTGCCTCCCAGTCGTACCAATTTTCAAGGGAACAGAAAGTGTTGTAGAAAAACAAAGGAGAAAATAATAGAGTAAAAAAGAAAAATAATAATTATGACATGTTGAATGCAACACAAGGGGTCGATTCTTAAAGGGACAGTGTGTAAAACCTAGTGCCTCCTAGTTGTAAAAATCTCAAGGGAACCGAAAGTGTTGTGGAAAAACAAAGGAGAAAACAGAAAATAAATAGAGTAAAAAAGAAAATAGTAATGATGACATGTTTACTTCAACACAAGAGGCAGATTCTTAAAGGGGCAGTGTGTAATAATTCGTTCCCCCCAGTTGTACTAATTTCAAGGGAATAGAAAGTGTTGCAGAAAACAGAGGAGAAAACAGAAAATAAAGTGAAAAAGAAAAATAACAATTGGGACAAGTTGGATTCAACACAAGTGGCAGATTCTTAAAGGGACAATGTGTAATAATTAGTGCCCCCCAGTCGTACTAGTTTCAAGGGAATAGAAAGTGTTGCAGAAAAACTGAGGAGAAAACAAAAAATAAATAAAGTAAAAAAGAAAAACAATAATTATGACATGTTGGATTCAACACAAGGGGCAGATTCTTAAAGGGACAGTGTGTAATATTTAACGGTACAAAAAAAAATACTAGGCAAAAATACATCAACTATCATACGAACGTTATTTTTGATAGAAAATCATAGGTGGGCACAACATTCAGTTAGAAGGGTCGACTGCATTTTTGGTCTCGCTCCTTTTGCTCTCCCAAAATAGTTCGCCCACCCCAGTGATAGCGGACGGACACGAGGAATGATGGCGGCAAGAGAAAAAACAAAAAGGAGATCTGTGTTTTTCACGTGACGGCAACAATATTATGAAAGGCCAGTGAGCACCAAAGGCCGGCTGCTTTCCCGAATTTGCCGCCTGCCCTCTAATCATAATGTTTGAAGATTTTTCATGCGGGGCAACAGGGAGCAGCTGCAGGCTTCCATTCAACATTTTAAGTACAAGTTAGAGAGCTGAGGAGAAGGCCTCCGCCCGACCGAGAGCAAGGAGGAAAGCGGCAATTACAAGGCGGGCCCCCGAAAAAAAAAAACACAACCCTTTTAAGAGCCGGAAGCAGACACGTGGCAGGACTTGCGTTTCCAATCCGGCTGCGAGACAACGCCGAGAGAAGCGCACGAGAAAAATGAGCTGCAGTTTTAAATAGGGTCCACCAGGTGTCACCAGAAACAATCATCACTCCCAAAGCGATCTTAGATGCGTTTCTTTCTCTGTCATTTTCTCTTTTTCACTCTGTCTTTCTTTCGTTTTCCTCTTTTTCTCCCTTCTGCTTTTCTCTCTCTCCTTTTTCCCCTCTCTTTTATCCTCTCTGACACTTCTCAATTTATATTTATTTATTTCTATCAGGTCTCTCTTTATGTCACACCTTTCATCCCTATTTTTCTTTTCTTTCACACTTTTCATCCCTATTTTTCTTTTCTTTTTCTCTCCCTCTCTCTCTTTTTCTCTTGTTCTCTTTCACTCTATTTCTTTTATCCCTTTTATTTTTCTTTCTTTCTCTATTTTTCACTCTTTTTGTCTCTCTCTTTCTCTCTCTCTTTATCTCTGTCTCCATTTAATATCCCCCTCCTTTCTCTCTCTCTTTTCTAGTTTTCTCTCTCTGTCTTCTCTCTCTCTTTATGTCTCTTTAATTTTTCTCCCCTTCTCTCCTGTTTTTCTCCCTTTCTCTCTCTCTCATTGTCTTTCTTTTTCTCTCTCTCTCTCTCTCTATATATATATACTTTCTCCATTGCCCTTTCTTTCTCTCTTTCTGTCTCTCTCTTTCATACACTTTTTATTTCTCACTCTTTCTCTACTCTCTTCATCGCTCTCTTTCTCTCTTTATTTCTCTGTTTCCTTCTCCCTTTCTCCCTTTTGTTCTACACCTATCCATCTCTCTCACACCCTTTTATCCCTCTTGCTTTTTCTTTTTTCCTTTCTTTCTTTCTTTCTTTATTTATTTCTTTGTCTATAATTCAATCGTCTGGCCCCTGCGAGTGTGCTTTTTCTATGACGTGGGGCCCCCCAGCTAAAATGAGCTTGACACCCCTGCTTTAGAGTCTGGTCTGTAAGCCCAGCAAAAATCTGGACGAAGTGGCTGGGGAAGAGACGGGGACTCGGGCATTCGGTTCCAAGACCTCCCTGACATCATGTTTCAGGCACATCCTCCTGAAGGGAGGCTTGGGACGACCCAGAATATGTTTTTTCGTCTGTTTGTGAGCCCAGCAAAGATCTGGACGGAGTGGCTCGGCCGTTTGGTTCCAAGACCTCCTTGGTGACATATTTCAGGGAATTCATCAAAGTAGATCACACTAACAGCCATTAAACTTGGCTGCACAAAGAAATACAGAATACTGTGTTGCTTTAATGGCAAAAGGTTGGAGAATTTCGAAGCGTGCAAGTCCTGAGCCCAAGTCGGAACCGAATTTTGAGCTGGGTCGGTACAATGGGATCAGGCCGGGCTTCTCTGCAACTTCTTTTTCCACCAGTCATTGTTCATCGTCTTGGTTTGTACTGTATAGTCTTGTTTACCGTAGATTTCCTTACAAAAGACAGGCTCTATGTGTCGTGGGTCTCTTCCCCCTCTCTCACAGTCTGTGTTGCCAGCCCCATGACCACTGTCAGATCCAGAAAACCGGCAAGCGGCAAAGGCTGAGGTGGGCCAAAACCACCCCCCCTACCCCAGGTCCTTGAAAATGAAATAGGAAATGTCACCTCCATTTTCGACCCAAGCTCAAGCCCTGGCTTTTGATCAAACCCAGGGTGGCTTTTGACCCAAACCGGGTGACGCTTTTGACCTAAAGCAGGGTCACTTCTGACCACAACCGAGGTGGCTTTTAACCCAAAATGCGGTGGATTTTGACCCAAACTGTGCTGGCTTTTGAACCAAACTATGGTGGCTTTTAACCCAAAATGGTGTGACTTTTGACCCAAACTGGGGTCACTCTAGATGCAAACTTTAGTCGTTTTTTGACCTTAACTCAGGTTGTTTTTGGCGCAAACTCAAATTGATTTAACGCAAAATTGGGTTGTTTTTAACACAAAGTCAGACTGTTTTTGACCCAAACTCGGTATGTTTTTGACGCAAACTCTGTCGTGATTACCTAACTGGAGCCACCTGAGGTAATCAGCTGGTGTGCTGGAACGCGATTTCCTGATTGGTGGAAGCTTTCTACATAAGCTGTTAGCGTCCAGAGATGGACGTTCGAGTGTACTCCTCGTTTCCCTGAGTGAGCCTCCAACATTCAAGGTACCACGATCCCTTTGTGTATTCCAAGTCTGATTCTCGTTGCCTGACCCTTGTCTGTTAAAAGTTTACGATCTACTCTTCCGTCCCGGCCACCGACTTACCTGCTACGTTACTCGTCACGCGTTTTCACCACGGAGTTGCCATATCGTCCAAAGAGGCTGTCTGCTACCAAGAGACGACGTCCCAAGCCTGCTCCACCGAACCTTGTCCAAATAAATCCTTTAACTGACGCTATTGGATCCGAGTGCTTGTTCTGGTCCATGACAGAGTAAAGTTAAAGCGGGTGAAAAACAGGGCCCAACGTGACTGGCGAGGATTGAGCCGCTTGGCCGATCTAATATATTCTAAGTTCTTGTGGTCAGTCCAAACTATGAACGGCACCGTTACCCCCTCCAACCAATGCCGCCATTCCTCCAGGGCTAGCTTGACGGCCAACAACTCACGATCCCCCACGTCGTAGTTGCGGTGGGCCGGGGACAACCGCCGGGAAAAGAAGGCGCACGGGTGCATTTTCTGGTCCTTGTCCGACCGCTGGGACAGGACAGCACCCACTCCCACATCTGAGGCGTCCACCTCCACCACCAGTTGGCGCGCAGGGTCAGGCACCTGGA
Source organism: Urocampus carinirostris (assembly GCF_059441175.1). Classification (NCBI taxonomy): domain Eukaryota; kingdom Metazoa; phylum Chordata; class Actinopteri; order Syngnathiformes; family Syngnathidae; genus Urocampus; species Urocampus carinirostris. The sequence goes on along the minus strand of NC_142367.1, from coordinate 8,458,164 downwards.
GTATGGGGGCCGTAGAAAAATGAGTTTTTAGACGGTTGAAAGCTGCATTAGCCTCGGAAGACCACCGAAATGGCTCTTTAGGGCTGGTAAGAAGCGTGAGAGGAGCTGCCACCGAACTGTAGTTCCTGATGAACCTCCGGTAGAAATTGGCAAAACCAAGGAATTGTTGGAGTTTTTTCCGAGACTCAGGAACAGGCCAAGAGGTGACTGCTGATACCTTCGCAGGATCCATCTGAAGGGTCCCCTCCGCCACGATGTAGCCCAGGAACGAGACTGTCTTGGCGTGAAACTCGCACTTCTCTGCTTTGACAAATAAAGAGTTCTCTAGGAGACGACGGAGAACCAGCTGGACATGTTTTCGGTGTTCATCGAGGGACTTTGAGAAAATTAAGATATCGTCCAGATACACAAAAACAAAACGATTAAGCACATCTCGTAAAATGTCATTTATCAAGGATTGGAAAACGGCTGGAGCATTGGTTAATCCGAACGGCATTACCAGGTACTCGTAGTGACCGGTGGGTGTGTTGAATGCTGTCTTCCACTCATCACCCTCCCGGATACGGACTAAGTGGTAGGCGTTGCGCAGATCAAGTTTAGTGAAGATCGTGGCCCCCTGTAGAAGCTCAAATGCAGAGGCAAGCAGAGGCAAGGGATAGCGATTTTTAACTGTGATTTCATTAAGGCCCCTATAATCTATACAGGGCCGGAGTGACCCGTCCTTCTTTCCCACAAAAAAGAACCCCGCCCCTGCAGGAGAAGAGGAGGGTCGAATGATACCAGCCGCCAAGGCATCGGAAATGTACTCCTCCATGGCCTTTCTCTCGGGAATGGACAGGGAGTAGAGGCGGCCCCGAGGAGGAGCAGACCCAGGCAGGAGATCAATCGCGCAGTCATAAGGTCTATGAGGGGGCAAGGAAGAGGCCTTAGCTTTACTGAAGACCTCCCGTAGGTGGTGGTAACAGGCTGGGACTTTGGACAAATTGGGTGGGGCCCTCGTGGAAACAGGATGATTTGGGTAAGGAGCGGCTCGCAGACAGGTTTGGTGACAGTCCATGCCCCATTCAAGTATCGACCCAGTGCGCCAGTCGAAATGGGGGTTGTGTTGCACCAACCAAGGATGACCCAGAACAAGGGGTTGGTTAGGGGAGTGAAGTAAATGAAATCGGATCTTCTCTCTGTGATTTCCAGACAACTGTAGTTCTATGGGTTCAGTTATTTGGGATACGGTGCCTAATAGGTGACCATCCAAAGCCCGAGCTGATACCGGGTTAGGAAGGTTTTTAACAGGTATCCCCATCTTGTGTGCGAGTGACAAATCCAGGATATTTGTTTCGGCGCCAGAATCGATCAGGGCATGGAAGGGCTGAGATGAACCGGAAATAATGAGATTTGCCCGGAGAACAGGTCTATCAGTCTTGGGGGACGATACTAAAGCAGAGCTCAATCGGACGTCCCCTATATCCGACGAGCGTTGGCTTTTAACGGGCAATTGACCACCCTATGTCCCTGGCCGCCGCAGTAAAAACATAACCGTTCGGAACGCCTTCGCTGGCGCTCTTCGACGGAGAGAAAGGTGCGGTCCACCTCCATCATCTCATGAGGTGCGGTAGAAGTGGTTGGGGGGTTCGGTATCCTACTCATGTCTTGACTTTGCCTGGTGATGGATTGGCTGGGATTTTCTCTCTCTCGGCGTCTTGCCTGGACCCTACGGTCGATCCGGGCGGTCAGTTCGATAGCGTTGTCAAGAGTTACCGGAGGAGCGTGGGATACCAATTCGTCTTTGAGATAACCGGACAAGCTATGGAGGTAGGCGTCGACCAGCGCCTCTTCGTTTCAGTGACTCTGGGCTGCTAGAGTGCGGAAGTCAATGGCATAGTCGGCAATGGAGCGTCTCCCCTGGCGGATGTTCAAGATGGAACGAGCAGCATCGACTGATGAGGAACCAGAATCAAATACTTTAATCATTTCCTGGCTTAGCAAACTAAAAGAGGTGCATGCTGTCGCCCCTCGTTCGTATTCTGCTGTTCCCCAAAGGCGGGCTCTGCCAGTCAAATGATTTATTACATAGGCCACCTTCGTCTTTTCGTTCACAAAGGCTCGCGGTTGTAGATCAAAAATTAATCGGCAATTTATGAGAAAGGGGCGGATCTGGGCGGGCTCTCCATTGAATCTCTCTGGCGAACCTACTCGTGGTTCAACACTGCCGACCTGATCAGAAAGAGGCGGAACCGGATCTTGTGGTCGTGTTGCCGGGGAAGCTTCGCACTGTTGCTCAAAAAATTGTTGGTGACGTTGTACTTGCCGGACCAGTGTGGATACGTCATGGGCGATCTGTTGTACCGCGCCTTCGGTATGTAGTAGGCGCTGTAGCGCGGATTCCTGCTCGGCATCTCCGCATTTCTCGGAGGTGGGAAAAAATGACGCTGGATCCATTTTTTGGTTCGAGTGTTCTGTCATGGACCAGAACAAGCACTCGGATCCAATAGCGTCAGTTAAAGGATTTATTTGGACAAGGTTCGGTGGAGCAGGCTTGGGACGTCGTCTCTTGGTAGCAGACAGCCTCTTTGGACGATATGGCAACTCCGTGGTGAAAACGCGTGACGAGTAACGTAGCAGGTAAGTCGGTGGCCGGGACGGAAGAGTAGATCGTAAACTTTTAACAGACAAGGGTCAGGCAACGAGAATCAGACTTGGAATACACAAAGGGATCGTGGTACCTTGAATGTTGGAGGCTCACTCAGGGAAACGAGGAGTACACTCGAACGTCCATCTCTGGACGCTAACAGCTTATGTAGAAAGCTTCCACCAATCAGGAAATCGCGTTCCAGCACACCAGCTGATTACCTCAGGTGGCTCCAGTTAGGTAATCACGACAAACTCGATTTGTTTATGACACAAATTTGGGTTGTTATCAACACGAACTTGGACTGTTTTTGATGCAAACTGAGATTGTTTATAACGCAAACTTGAGTTGTTTTTAATACAAACTCGGACTGTTTTTGACGCAAAATCGTTTTGTTTTTAACGCAAACTCAGTTTTTTTTGGACACAAACTTGGGTTGTTATCAACACAAACTTGGGCTGTTATTGACGCAAACTCAGATTGTTTATAACGCAAACCTGGGTTGTTTTTAACACAAACCCGAACTGTTTTTCACACAAAATCGGTTTGTTTTTGATGCAAACTCGTTTTTTTTTGTCCCAAACTTGGGTTGTTATAAACACGAACTTGGGCTGTTTTCGATGCAAACTCGGTTTGTTTTTGACGCAAACTCGGTTTGTTTTTGACGCAAACTCGGGTTGTTATTAACACAAACTTGGGTTGTTATTAACACAAACTTGGGTCGTTTTTGAGACCGACTTGGCTTGTTTTTAAAACAAACTCGGACTATCTTAACTGCAAACTTGGGTCGTTTTTAACACAAACTCGGACTGTTTTCGACGCAAACTCGTTTGTTTGTTTTTACACAAACTTGGGTTGTTATCAACACAAACTTCGGCTGTTATTGACGCAAACTCAGATTGTTTATAACGCAAACCTGGGTTGTTTTTAACACAAACCCGAACTGTTTTTCACACAAAATCGGTTTGTTTTTGATGCAAACTCGTTTTTTTTTGTCCCAAACTTGGGTTGTTATAAACACGAACTTGGGCTGTTTTCGATGCAAACTCGGTTTGTTTTTGACGCAAACTCGGTTTGTTTTTGACGCAAACTCGGGTTGTTATTAACACAAACTTGGGTTGTTATTAACACAAACTTGGGTCGTTTTTGAGACCGACTTGGCTTGTTTTTAAAACAAACTCGGACTATCTTAACTGCAAACTTGGGTCGTTTTTAACACAAACTCGGACTGTTTTCGACGCAAACTCGTTTGTTTGTTTTTACACAAACTTGGGTTGTTATCAACACAAACTTCGGCTGTTATTGACGCAAACTCAGATTGTTTATAACGCAAACCTGGGTTGTTTTTAACACAAACCCGAACTGTTTTTCACACAAAATCGGTTTGTTTTTGATGCAAACTCGTTTTTTTTTGTCCCAAACTTGGGTTGTTATAAACACGAACTTGGGCTGTTTTCGATGCAAACTCGGTTTGTTTTTGACGCAAACTCGGTTTGTTTTTGACGCAAACTCGGGTTGTTATTAACACAAACTTGGGTTGTTATTAACACAAACTTGGGTCGTTTTTGAGACCGACTTGGCTTGTTTTTAAAACAAACTCGGACTATCTTAACTGCAAACTTGGGTCGTTTTTAACACAAACTCGGACTGTTTTCGACGCAAACTCGTTTGTTTGTTTTTACACAAACTTGGGTTGTTATCAACACAAACTTCGGCTGTTATTGACGCAAACTCAGATTGTTTATAACGCAAACCTGGGTTGTTTTTAACACAAACCCGAACTGTTTTTCACACAAAATCGGTTTGTTTTTGATGCAAACTCGTTTTTTTTTGTCCCAAACTTGGGTTGTTATAAACACGAACTTGGGCTGTTTTCGATGCAAACTCGGTTTGTTTTTGACGCAAACTCGGTTTGTTTTTGACGCAAACTCGGGTTGTTATTAACACAAACTTGGGTTGTTATTAACACAAACTTGGGTCGTTTTTGAGACCGACTTGGCTTGTTTTTAAAACAAACTCGGACTATCTTAACTGCAAACTTGGGTCGTTTTTAACACAAACTCGGACTGTTTTCGACGCAAACTCGTTTGTTTGTTTTTACACAAACTTGGGTTGTTATCAACACAAACTTCGGCTGTTATTGACGCAAACTCAGATTGTTTATAACGCAAACCTGGGTTGTTTTTAACACAAACCCGAACTGTTTTTCACACAAAATCGGTTTGTTTTTGATGCAAACTCGTTTTTTTTTGTCCCAAACTTGGGTTGTTATAAACACGAACTTGGGCTGTTTTCGATGCAAACTCGGTTTGTTTTTGACGCAAACTCGGTTTGTTTTTGACGCAAACTCGGGTTGTTATTAACACAAACTTGGGTTGTTATTAACACAAACTTGGGTCGTTTTTGAGACCGACTTGGCTTGTTTTTAAAACAAACTCGGACTATCTTAACTGCAAACTTGGGTCGTTTTTAACACAAACTCGGACTGTTTTCGACGCAAACTCGTTTGTTTGTTTTTACACAAACTTGGGTTGTTATCAACACAAACTTCGGCTGTTATTGACGCAAACTCAGATTGTTTATAACGCAAACCTGGGTTGTTTTTAACACAAACCCGAACTGTTTTTCACACAAAATCGGTTTGTTTTTGATGCAAACTCGTTTTTTTTTGTCCCAAACTTGGGTTGTTATAAACACGAACTTGGGCTGTTTTCGATGCAAACTCGGTTTGTTTTTGACGCAAACTCGGTTTGTTTTTGACGCAAACTCGGGTTGTTATTAACACAAACTTGGGTTGTTATTAACACAAACTTGGGTCGTTTTTGAGACCGACTTGGCTTGTTTTTAAAACAAACTCGGACTATCTTAACTGCAAACTTGGGTCGTTTTTAACACAAACTCGGACTGTTTTCGACGCAAACTCGTTTGTTTGTTTTTACACAAACTTGGGTTGTTATCAACACAAACTTCGGCAGTTTTTGACACAAACTCAGTTTGTTTTTGACACAAACTTGGGTTGTTTTTGAGACAGACTCGGCTTGTGTTTAACACAAACTCGCTTTGTTTTTGACACAAAATTGGGTTGTTTTTGAGCCACCTGAGTAGACAAGAAGCCAAATGAGGTGCAACTCACAGGATTGCTGCTCCTTAGCCCGCCGGAACGTTTTGCGGGACTGGCACCAAACCGTGACACCGTCCTCCAGCAACTTGAGAGAGCGTCGCTTTTGCCAGCGAGGCGATCGCACCTGAACACAAAATAACAGGCAGCCATAACTGTTTTTTTACTTATTATCCATGAATTAATTATTATTAATGAAACTCTTCCATATGAAAAGTCAGTCCAGGAAGTCCTACCGACCTTCACCATGTTGGAGCCCTTCATCATCCATTGGATGTCTTCATTATCCTGCAAACCTTCAAGAAAAAAAGAAGAAACGTTAGCAAGAACAGAAATGGGCTAACTTTTTGAGTCACCGGCCAAATTTGGTTTAAAAATTTGGCAGAAGGGCTCAGCGAGGGGTACAAAAAAAATGATTGACTGGTTGATTTTTTTCTAAAACTTCAGAAATACATAGGTGGAGGGAAATGTAGACCTATCCAATTTTTCTGATTTGCGTTTCTGAACAAATATACATGCAGACATTTACATGTCATTATTAATTTCTGTCACGTTTGCCATGGCGCCCAATTGGCCCCGCCCGTGTGGCGCCAGCTGCAGCTCATTAACAGATTGGCTTTCCGTATTTTTAAGCTCAGTGCGCTCTCTCTTACTTTGTCAGTCCGTCAACGAACCTCTGCCCCGTCCTCGGTCCTGTTATCCTGTTGGTATTTTCAGTCCGATATTGTTCCTGTTTATTTTTGTGCTGGTTAATATCGGTTTCCAGTTTCGTTCCCATCTATTTTTGTCCTGTTTATTATTCTCTCCTGTTTTCGTTCCCGTCTAGTTTGTCCTGCTTTATTTCGATATCCTGTTTCTTTATCAATCTTATTTGTCCCGTCCTGTCCGGTATCGACACCATCTGTCCGATATCAACTCGAGTAATTGGAATCAATCTCGTCTGTCTCTGGCTTCCTGCCTTTTCACACCAGACCGCTGTCTACCGTGCATGACTCACCATTTCCCGTAAAATAAAAGGCTTGTGTGAGAACGTCACGCTTTTGGGTCCTGATGCTGTTCTGGTTCCTGACAATTTCATGGCTTAACTCCATCAAGTTTGTTTAGATCACTCAGAATAAAAGCCGTTAATTAGGCCCCAGATTTTTAGCACTAAATGTGATAATATGCATGGAAAAATTGAAATAGGGCTAGCTCAGAAAGGGCTTTTTTTTAACGGCGTGATTTTAAAATAATTTACAAGATTTTAAAAATCGCAAATACAAGGTTTTGCACAAAAGATCCAGCAGGGGGCAAACACAGGCACAATTTAGTTGCACCAGCCCAGACATCGTTTGACACTCTGGAGCTTGGGTCTCCAACGTTGTGGCCGCGGGCACCAGCGTTCCCCCTAAGGACAGCGGATCTGTTCTGAAAATAGCTCACCAGTGCTGGGTCATTGTAATTTTCTAGTAAAGTAAGTCTTTTAGTGGTTGACCGAGTCTATTCAACCCTGGTTTCGGTAATGAACCTGGCAATAAGACAGTAATAACATAGTAATAACATTGTAAGTTGTTATTTTAGAAACGCATATAAACATGGGTGCCCTTTAAACTAAAAAGTGACGCAAAGTAGCTCTCAGCTTGAAAAAGGTTTGAGATCCCTGCTCTGGAGGCTTTCAGTTCTGGTGGGTTTCTGAGCCATCGGCCCGGCACCTGATGCACATACTCATCTAAATCCTGCTGCATCAGTCGAGATTTTGATACAGGAAGCTTGCTGTCAATCGGACTTTGTGCACAATTTCTGGTACTTTGGTTTATTGCTGATGTTGAGTGTAGGATGTCGCAAAGGGGCACTACTCTTCACCATGGAGAATTTGTGATTAAGGGCTATACCAATTAACCTTACTTGATTCGACCTTCAGTTGGCCTGTTTTACGCCTTTCCCAAGGTTAATGGAATCTTTAAGTTTGCAGGGGTGAAAGCCAACCTTTACTGTTTAGCAGCACTTCCAGCATCATGTTCATTTAGTCACGTGTCAGATTTTTGTACAGAAAACTTTGAAGGCCACGCCTGCATTTGTTTCCAGGTGGGAAGCGGATTTCCCAGCACACAATAATGTAGCCATTTATTTGAATGTTGGTCTTGAATGCAGGTTACAATAATGCTTAAAAAAATGGATGGGGGGGGAGAAGACACACGAAGGGACACTGGAATCAAAACAACAATCCTTTTTAAGTGGAACTGTACTGGTTTTAAAAAACATTTTGGTAACGCCAGCCTGAAAAAAAAGATCTCATATTTTCTGTACTATAAGGTGCACCTAAAAAAACCTAAATTGGGCCAACATATAATCCGGAGCACCTTATATCACCGAAAGTACTGTGGATAATATTCGAATAGTTGCATACAATACAACAGTGCATAGTTACAATCAAACTTGCATACGGTAACTGTTCTGCCTTTGAGAAGCAGTGGTCTTGGAGTGCTCTTTTGTGGTTTATATATATATATATATATATATATGTCATGATGACTGATTAGTTTCACCTGTGCCCGCTCGTTTGGCGCCAGCTGCTGCAGGCTTCCTGATTGGTTCCCCGTCCTATTTAAGCTCAGTCCTTTCACTCGCCTGTTGTCAGTCCGTCAGTGAACCTCTGTTTCTACAAGGCAAGCACTTTGACTCTGATTCCCCTCAGTCAGGTTTTTTGCACCCGTTTTCCACCCGTCTGTTCCTAATTTCCACGTTTATCTCCGGCTACGACCTGTTTTTTGACCCCGACCACGTTTTGCTCTCCCGTCCCAGCTTACGACTCGTTTTTGATCCCCACCACGTTTTGCTCTCCTGTCCCGGCTATCGACCTGTTTTTCCCGTCTTCGACACCCAGTCTCCCGCTCCGGAAGATCCCCTTCCGCATTCGGAACCCTGTTCAGATTCTGTGAGCGGCCTGCTTCCTGCGTCCAGCGACCACCAGATCGCGGGCGCTGCCTTTTCCTTTTTATCTCAATAAACTTGTGGTTAACGTTACGCGATTGGGTCCAACCTTTGTTCTGGTTGTGAAAATATATAAATATATATATACATACATACAGGAGCCATTGAGTCAAGAACACATTCACATTTTTCACTCCCTCAGGGAAATTTATACAGAGGAAAGAATTCCCAGCCCCCTTGTTCAACCCAACCGATGTGTTGCAACATCTCATTGGGAGTCAGTAGGTGGTTTGTTGATAATAACAAAAAAGAAGCACATCACCTGGATGGCAGCTTAAATTCCAACTCGAACGCTCATTTCAAATGTTTTTTTGTTGTTGTAAGTATGAAACATATTGTGATTACTCGAATGAAAATGTATGTATATAGTAATAATTTGTACAAAATACGTACTCTTGTTTAAATTGTTTTAAATCATGCTACATACGGTAACTGTTCTGTTTTTTAGAAACATATACAGTGGTTTTTGTAGTGCTCTATTGTGGATAACTGCTGTTTGTTGCTAAAAAATAATTTCAGACTCCAAACCAGATGTCATTATGTTAATTTTTGTTCTATAGAAATAAGTTATTTTCATTTAAACGTGTTTATTATTCATGCGATCCTCACTCTTACTGTAAAGTTTAGCTCTGTGCACCTTATAGTCTGGTGTGCCTTATTTATGAAAAATAGATCACAAAAGACTAGTTTGGGGGTGTGTCTTAAAGTTACGGTAATTTGAAGGAAACGTGCCATTGAAAACGACATAAGCAGCAATTTGGAAGCGTGGACATGTGTTGGAAATAAACTCAGAGACCACAAACGAGGACTGCGCCCTACTTGATTACCCCTTGACCAAATAAATGACAAGGAGACGTCTTCACGAGAAACACAGAGAGTAGGAGAAATATATTTTTTAATTTTTAATTTGAGAGCCTGACTCCGATTTCCCGAAGACTTTAGCTGACTTGAATGCAGTTTTTGTCTGTTTGCACGTAATTCCACTTTGCTGGTATTGGACATTTTAAGACTCTATTAGTCTGATTAAAAAGCGGGTGACCTGAATCCGGACGGTAATTACATGAACGCATCATTTCTGATGATTGCTTTTCTTCTCTTCGGCTCCAATCAATGGCGATTAGAGTGCATCGATCACGTCAGTTTTGGGTCATTTTTCATTTACAATAAGATGTCAACATTTTTGGATCTTACCGAGACTGGTCAGCGGGTGGATGGCCTTAGACCTGGACTCGGACGTCCCGCCGTCTCCATGACGCCGGGGGTTTGCTTTCCGTCTACTCGCCAACATCCTTTTAGGGATGAATTCGATTTTATGTGCACTGCAATCTCAGCTTCTTTCCTTCCCTCCACTTGAGGCTTGCAATGTGTGCAAGATTTGTCTTTATGGGGGGGACCTTGCGCGCGTCGTCCCAGACGTCCCTTCGCTGACGTCACAAAAACCGTTTCAGTAACAGTGATGTGTCGTTCGCGAGCGAAACGGCTTTTTAAGCAGACTCTTGGAAGTGATCGACGGGAGCCGATGTCAAGCCGAAAAATATCGACCCTGCGGAAATCCGAAGTTTTTGTACGCTTGTTTACATTTCCAACTAAATGCGACTTGTTTGCGGTCTTCTGGGACTTCTATATGCCCCTGTGTGAACAAGACAAGTGACGTCAGACACAAGACACAAATTGTTTGCAAAAGTACTCATGGATGCTGACGCCGTCACATATCTGGCCATTTCAAAGTTATAGTGCTACTAGAGGCTGAACATAGACCTCCCCCAAATATTCAATAAACCCAAAACCTCTCTTTCCCGCCTTTCAGTATTTTTGTCCACCATGGTGTGTTGAGTTCTGTGCTACACAGAAGAATATGTAAGTATCCCACTTGGTGCTACATCACTTTAAATACAGTGGCTTGCGAAACTATTTGGCCCCCTTGAGCTTTGTGACCTTTTGCCACATTTAAGACTTCAAACATAAAGATAAAAAACTATAATTTCTTGTGAGGCATCAACAATAGGTGGGACACAATCATGAAGTGGAACACAATTTATTGGATATTTTAAACTTTTTTAACATATACAAAAAAAAACAACGAAAAAGTGGGTGTGCCAAATTATTTAGCACAGCCCCATTGAGTTAATACTTTGTAGCGCCTTTTGCTGCGATTACAGCTGCAAGTCGCTTGGGGTATCTCTCTATCGGTTTTGCACATAGAGAAGTTGATATTTTTGCCCATTCCTCCTTGCAAAACAGCTCGAGCTCAGTGAGGTTGGATGGAAAGAGTTTGTAAACAGCAGTTTTCAGTTCTTTCCACAGATTCTCAATTGGATTGAGGTCTGGACTTTGACTTGGCCATTCTAACACCTTGATATGTTTTTAGTGAAGCATTCCATTGTAGCTTTTGCTTTATGTTTTGGAACATTGTCTTGTTCGAAGACAAATCTCCGTCCCAGTCTAAGGGCTTTTGCGGACTCCGTCAGGTTTTCTTCCAGAATGGTTCTGTATTTGGCTCCATACATCTTCCCATCAATTCTAACCATCTTCCCTGTCCCTGGTGAAGAAAAGCAGGCCCAAACAATGATGCTGCCACCACCATGTTTGACTGTGGGGATGGTGTGTTGAGGGTGACGGGCTGTGCTGCTTTTACGCCAAACATAACGTCTTGCATTACCAAAAAGCACCTTCTTCCACATGTTTGGTGTGTCTCCCAGGTGGCTTGTAGCAAACTTTAAACGACACTTTTTATGGATATCTTTAAGAAATGGCTTCCTTCTTGCCACTCTTCCATAAAGGACAGATTTGTGCAGTATACGACTGATTGTTGTCCTATGGACAGATTTTCCCACCTCAGCTGTAGACCTCTGCAGTTCATCCAGAGTGATCATCGCTTCTTGGCTGCATCTCTGATCAGTTTTCTCCTTGTATGAGCTGAAAGTTTAGGGGGACGGCCCGATCTTGGGAGATTTGCAGTGGTCTGATACTCCTTCCGTTTCAATATTATTGCTTGCACGTGCTCCTTGGCATGTTTAAAGCTTGGGAAATCTATTTGTATCCAAATCCAGCTTTAAACTTCTCCACAACAGTATCCCGGACCAGCCCGGTGTGTTCCTCATCCTCATGATGCTCTGCGCTTTAAACAGACCTCTGAGACTATCACAGAGCAGGTGCATTTATACAGACTCTTGATTACACAGAGGTGGATTCCATTTATCATCGTTAGTCATTTAGATAAACATTGAATCATTCGGAGATTCTCACTGAACTTCTGGACAGTTTGCTGCACTGAAAGTAAAGGGGCTGAATCATTTTGCACACCCACTTTTTCGTTTTTTATTTGTTGAAAAAGTTTGAAATATCCAATAGAGTCTCTTCCACTTCATGATTGTGTCCCAATTATTGTTGATGCTTCACAAGAAATTACAGTTTTATGTCTTTATGTTTGAAGTCTGAAATGTGGCAAAAGGTCACAAAGTTCAAGGGGGGCAAATAGTTTTGCAAGCCACTGTATTTAGTGAAAATCAACTACAGGCTGCTCTTGTAGTTGAATTTTGTATCGTTTGGATAATAAACCCTAAGTAAAACTTGCCTGGCTTCCCTTTGAGGTTTTATGTATTGATTCCTGTATGGCCAGACATATAAGTTGCTCACTTTGCCAAATATTAACTTTAAATAATGTTTTTTAAGCAAATTTGCAAATCTGTTGTCGACTTTTGTGGCTTTATTCGCTGTGGATTAAAATCTAACTATAAAAGAAACATCTCACATCTGGTATTTTAAGGGTATTCGTAATGACAGAATAGAACATGGAATGAGATATAGCAGATATGCAAATGATCAAGTAATGGGAGGGGCCACAAATCAAATTTTGCTTAGAGCCCCATGATGGATTGTGGATCAAATTTAATTTGGGGTCACACGTGTTAAAAACATAGTTGATTTCTGCGTAAAAACGCAGAGCACACTACAGTTTTCTAAATGTGTGAAATTCAGAAACTGAATTTTTGAATAGCTGGTTGAAAAATGCGGTGTCATCATTTCAACAAAGTAAATATTTCCCACCGGCTCAAAAATGATTTTTATACAAGGAGCAAATGCTCTTGTGTTCGAAAAAGTAATTTTGTGCATTGGGTTACGAAAGAATCAATAATATATGGATTTAAGAAACAAAAACAATCCTAAGAGCCGTTAGGGAACTGAAAGAGTCGGCTCTTTTTATTGGGCGAAGCCGAAAAAGCCGGTTCTCAAAATCAGAGACGGAGTTTCTATATGGAAACGCACGAACCAAACCGAGCGCCCCGAAAGCAACTGAATGTACCGATGCTATATTTGGCAAAAGTCAAGCTAACGTCAGTAAGGCCCCTCAGACAACCTTTCAAAACAAAATCATAATAAAACTACTAAAAGAGCGAATGTGCAAACTCTTCTAACCTTACCATCAGGAAGAATAAATGATGAAAACTGAAAAAAATCATGGCTCATCTTGACTGCAACAGCAAAAAGCCGACAACGTTTATGAAATGAAACAAATTTTACCCAGTTTCCGCTTTAGCCCGATACAACTACTCTAACTTGACCATACACGCAAACCCGCTAATCAGATTACTAAATATAGACGAGCGGCTGGGCAGTGGTAGTTCATAAAAGGAAACCAACACCTATTCTTTCGAATAGCTTTTGTTTTTTTTCCACCATCTACAAAAGTTTGTTCTTGAAAATTTGCTAATGGGGGGGGGGGGCGGCAGGGGGGGGTATTGGTGTCGACAACCATGTGTTTTTCTCCTACATTTTTTGCCAAACGATTAATTTGGGCGAATTTAAAGGAAAAGTGTGCGTTATTTGACCACTAGATGTCGCTGTATTGCGTAGTACAATTGAGGGTTTGAAAGCTACAGAGACTCAAAGTGAGCAAACCACAACATTTTTTCTACTCAATTTCTTCCCCAGTCGTTTACAAGGCTTTTACCCTCGGATTCAAGAAGGCTCCCTGTAGGTGAACATCATGTCATGTTAAAGGGACAGTGTGTATTATTCACACCCCCCGGTGGTTTAAAACTCCACTTGAAAAAGCAAACATATTATTTTAACGAATAGGCAAAAATTACATGAACTATCGTGTAAACATGATTTTTTTTAATACATGGCGGTTGAGAAATTAGCATTTATTTTACACAAAAGGATCCTCACCTAGAGGGAGCTGACATGATGGGCCGCCATCTTGCTGCCAAGGCTACTCCTAAAACCTGTTTTTTTTCTTTTTTTAAATTTTTGCGAATAACTGAGATTTTTCTAAAAAAAACTTGAAAAAATAGAACACAGTGTTCAACTATAAGATAATTTTTGATCATTTTAGATCTATTTTTTACTTGTTTCTTTTTTCACGTTTACTTATTTTTCTTATTTTTATTTGTTTCCCTTTTTTCTTCACCTTTTCTCTTTCTTTTTTTCTTTTTTCCCCATTTTTTCCTTTTTTCTCTTTTACATTTTATTTTTTTCATATTTTTCTTTTTTCCCACCCTTTTCGTATTTCCCTCTCTATTTTCTTTCCTTTTTAGTATTATTTTTTTCAGATTTTTCTCCCTTTTCCTATTTTTCTTTTTTTTCCTTTTTTAAATTTTTTTATTGTTTTTCGTTTTTTTTTTTTGCAAAAAGCTAGGCAAAGGAAAAATAATATTGTGTTTTGGTCACTTAGAGTCTCCATTGTTTGTATTCTTCCTTGTGCTTTATAGCTCTCGTTTTCAGTGGGACAACACCGTACGTGGTCAAATATTACAGACTGTACCTTCAACTAAATTAATATTTTTCCACCTACAAGTATTTTAAAAACTGTACGTTTACATGATAGTTCATGTGTTTTGTCTGATTATACAAAAAAAAATTTTTTGTATGTATGAAGTTATTTTCATCTGTAGGAGGGACTAAATAAAACTACTCACTGTCCCTTTAAAGAAGCTGGGTGCCAATCGGTGCGCTGTGGGCGGTACCGGAAGTGGCCGCCGAAGCCCTCCTTGCAGTAAGTGGACCTTACTTTAACACGCTAGCTTCCCCTTTTTGATCGCTCGAGACAAATGGGTCACGAAATGGGTCAACACTTGTCGCTTCCGTGGAAAGATTTGCATGATCTCATCAATTTTTGTATTTATTGACATCAAATCTTTTGTCCAAAGTCCAAAGTCAGCCGGACTCGGTCGATCGGAGGCTTGTGGAAAAAAGTAAGAATGGTAAACAAAACAACTATCAAAACTTTGATCGCTTTCATGATATTTGGGGAGGTATTTTTACTTCAGATAGCCGACCGTTATAGCTTAATCTACCCAAAAAGGTCATATTTAAGTGCGTGCATAAACTAACCACCGGATAGTGCTGTAACGGCAATCTAACGGTTCCTTTTCCGACTCCAACTCCTTTAAAGGGACAGTGTGTACTATTTAGCGCCTACCCGTGGTAAAAAACAAAATCATCCCTTAGAATAAACACAGTATTGATCTGAATGATAAGCAAAACTACATATATAAACGTATATTTCTAACAATACCTGTAGGTTGAGAAATTTGCATTTATTTTACATGACATAAGCCTCACCTGAAGGGAGTGATATATTTCTTTGCCGTCTTGCTGCTACGGGTACCCCCAAAAACTCAAAATATGTATGTAAAAAAAAAAAAAAAAAAAAAGGAAATGCATACCTGTCAACTTGTACGGTTTTGTCATACAAAGTACGTTTTTTATGCGTTTTAAGACGAGTACGACGTACAAGGAAATCTGTACGAAAAACACAAATTTGTCAATAATGGGTACCATTCGGGGCAGCACGGCGGCGCAGTGGTTAGCGCTTGTGCGGCACAGTTCATGTCATGGGAACCTCCTGCGTGTGTTCAAATCCAGCTCCAGACTTCCTGTGCGGAGTTTGTATGTTCTCCCCGTGCTCGCGTGGGTTTCCTCCGGGCACTCTGGTTTCCTCCCACATTCCAAAAACATACATTTCAAGTGAATTGTCCGTAGGTGTGAATGAGCGAGTGAGTTGTCTGTCCCCGTGTGCCCTGCGATTGGCTGGCAACCAGTTTAGGGTGTCCCCTGCCCACTGCCCGGGGATGGCTGGGATGGGCTCCAGCCCCCCCGCGACTCTAATGAGGATAAGCGGTACGGCTAATGAGATGGGAGAGATGAGATGGGTACCATTTGGTAAACACCGACTATCACGAAACGGCAAATCAATAAAGTCTAACGAGTTCGCCGCGGAAGCCTCTATCTCAGTATTGTTTTTTTCGTTGCAAACGAAGCTAGCGGTTTGATGCCAATGTGCGCATGCGTCTGCCGCCTGGGGATTTCCCATCATGCATCATTCCGAAAAAAAAAAAAATATATGGTGTACGATTATTTTGTAGTTTGTACGGAAAAATACGACAGTTTGTACGGGCATGGAGCCGTGGAGGTTGACAGGTATGAAAATGGTGCGTTTTGGTCACTGCGTTTGTATTCTTCCTGGTGCTTTTTAGCTGTCGTTTTTGGTTGCACTCCATCAGGAGTCTCCGATTGATACCCGCGGGCACCAGGGTGCCACCTAAGGACAGCTGAGGTGCCCGAGCATAGCTCGCCATTCTGATTTTCTTGCAAAATGAATGTTTTAGTAGTCTAGTTAACACTTCTGTACTTTTTAATCATTAACCTGATAATAACATAATAATAACATGATAAGTTATTTCTGATTGTATAACAAACTGGGTGCCCCTAGTGCTGATTAGTATCAAAAAGTAGATATCAGCTTGAAAAAGGTGGGAGAACCCTGCAGTACACCATACAATTGAAGATAGATAGATACTTTATTATAGGGAAATTCACACTTCCAGCAGTATCCTTTTGTTGTTTATTAACAGGATGGCCTCGGGGTGCTGTGTTGTAGTTTAACAACAGCAGAGTGGATGACGTCACACGCTAGGCCAAAAGTTCGACGTCCCTGCAGCAGATGGAAATCTTTGTGCCCAGTGTTACACCACCTCGTGTTCACGTAGATAGCGAGTGCACCTCCTCTCCGCTTCCCGCAGGCGTGTGTCTCTGTCTGCCCTAACAGCGCTGAAGCCGGGTAGCTCCACGTTAGCGTCAGGGATGCTAGACATGAGCCGTGTTTCCGTAAAGCACAGCAAACTGCACTCCTTGTACGCCTTGATGTTTTTCACCAGCACAGCCAGTTCGTCGGTCTTATTTGGTAGAGAGTTCACATTTACCATGATTACGGACAGTACTGAAGACTTATAACGCCGCTAGCCACTTAGCCTTAGCTCCGGCACTGCATCCACGATAGGGCCCCCTCATCACGCCGGCACGAGAATTCTTCAGGGCAAGTAGTTGATTCCTCGAATAAACGCATTTTTGTGCGTTAAAACCCATAACATTAGGATAGAAAGTAATCCAAAGGGTAGTTGTCAAACGGGACGAAAAACACCGAAGATAGAAGCAGACACTTAAAACAATAAATCACAAAAAGAGCAAAATAACATGGAGCTGCTGGAAAGGCTTCCGCTCGCGGCGGCGCCTATGATGTTATAATAATAATAATAATTTCCTTTGTATTGTCATTCTTTGTAACAATGTACACAGAACGAAATGTCGATACACCTGACCCGTTGTAGCGAGTCGATGCAGCCGCAGCCAGAGGGCGCCGCCATTATAGCAATTAGGTATGTCTCGGCCGAGGCGCGAACCAGCGACCTCCCAGTCTCAAAGCGGGCACACTACCATCTAGGCTACTGAGCTGGTATGTTGAAGTAATTGAAGTAAGATTGCGCTCGATAGCTAAACCCAACTCAGGCCCGAGCTGGACCCAATAACTTGATTTGGGGGACAGAGCCCGAAGCAAACCTGAAATTTGATATCTTATTTGGGAGAACTCGGAAAAGGATGGTTGCTTTTAGCCGACTACACGAATTTCGGCTAAGGCTTGGGCCGGTCTCAGGTTCATGCACTGAAATCTAGTGTTCAAATAATACACACTGTCCCTTTAAGATGATGGCTCTGTTCGCAGGCATCCTGACCCCCTCTGCCCCCCAACCCGATTCAAAGAATCATGAGTGTCCCGGCAAAGTCGGAGGGCGACCACCAGAAACGTTTTCAGGTCGCTGTCGATGTCATCCGGAATCTCCCCAAAGAAGGTCAGTTCACAAAACCTGGGACTCCAAAGTGGGGCCCGGGGGCCCCTTTTGGCCTGACGCATACACTTGAAGGGACGGTTGCCCGCAAAGTGTGTTTGTTTGCTTTGTGAAAAGTGAGGCGTGGGTGCTTTTGGTGTGAGCAGGCCCCTACCAGCCGTCCTACCAGCACATGCTGCGCTTCTACGGGCTCTACAAGCAGGCCGTTTCGGGCCCGTGTGCGGTGCCACAACCTGGCTTCTGGGACCCACTGGGGCGCTACAAATGGTGCGTATGGTGTCGGCAACACAAAGCCAAAGCGTTTTTTTGTCCGAATGTATTCTTGGAAGACAGTGGTCGTCAACCTTCGAGCCGTGGACCGGTACCGGGCTGTGGGTTGATTGGTACCAGGGCGCACAAAAAAATTATATTTTACCTATTGTTGTTTTACTGACACTGCTACGTTTTAGAATGAGCCTGAAACGGAGCTTTGAGGAGGTATGTTTGAATTATAAGGTGAGGAGCTCAGTCATCCGGGAGGGACTCTGTGTAGAGCCACTGCTCCTCCGCATTGAGAGGAGCCAGTTGAGGTGGCTCGGGCACCTGATAAGAATGCCCCCCGGACGCCTCCCCCGGGAGGTGTTCCGTGCATGTCCCACCGGCAGGAGGCCCCGGGGGCGACCCAGGACACGCTGGAGGGACCATGTCTCTCAGCTGGCTTGGGAACGCCTCGCGATCCCGTCGGATGAGCTGGAGGAGGTGGCTGGGGATAGGGACGCCTGGGCTTCCCTTTTAAGGCTGCTGCCCCCGCGACCCGACCCTGGATAAGTGGAAGATGATGGATGGATGGACGTTTGAATTAAAATGAGTGTGGTCTGCACCGGCGGGCGCAGTTGCCTGTCAGGCGGTGCAGCTGTAAAGTTGGAAATAAGGATTCCCGCCAGTCCCAGATACAGTGAAAGATGAATCCAACCAACTTTTTGCGTATATAGCTAATCATCTCAGAAAATTGTGTTTTTCGACCAGCGTGTCGTGGCACACTAGTTATTGTCAGGTGTGCTGTGGGAAATTATCCAATTTTGTACCTGTTCGGTCTAGCACCTGGCAGACTAATCAAGTAGCACTCTTTACTCTTCCATACCATAAGCAGAAGTAGCAGGTAGCTAAAGGTCTCGTGCTTAAAGACGAGCGAGTTAGTGACACACGGATGCAGCGACAGTTGGATAGCAGAACAACTGTGAAAGTAAGGAATCTGTTTTTGAAGAGGAAAAATGCTGATCCAGAACAGCGGGACAAAATCCGGACCCAGATGAGTCGAAGTCGAAAGAAAGCAAATATGTCCAACAAAGTTTCATTTTGATTTACTCTTACCAGATGTGCAATGACACCAACTCCAATATGCTTGGTAAAATACTTTATTCTTTGTGTTTGATTCCTGTTCAAGACGTTATAATATAATTTCAATTTCAATGTTGCGAAACGCTTATATTGGTAATATAAGCCTTTGTTTCACATTTTCAGCTGGTGGTGCTCCGCAGGACTTTTTCATTGAAAGAAATGTGCTTGGCTCAAAAAAGGTTGAAAACAGTGAACTATGTCATACTAGAACGATTGTAAACAAACCTGCTGCTATGGGAAAAACCTTTGGCAACAGAGTTGAAGGATGCATGGATCCCTAATTTAGGAAACAACACAAAGTCCATATAACACTAACAAGCTTTTCGCGTGGTTGGTTCATTCGATGAGTTTGTACTTGTAATGACTTGGCACACGGATCGACGTGAAATTTTGCGTCGATTGTTATTAACGACCACTGTGTGATGCGGTTTCCACGCTGTTCGGAGGTCCCTGGTTCAATTCCAGATTCTGGCCTCCTTGTGTGGAGTTTGCATGTACTCCCCTTACTCTCTGGCTCTCCATTTTCCTCCCACATTCTCAAATCATGGCTGGGATGGGCACAGCACTCTTGCGACCCTCGTTAGGATAGGCGGTTCGGAAAATGAATGAATGTGATTTCGGTGTGATGTTCCGAGGAGATCTAAGTGTTCTACAAGGCTTAATGTTGTTATTATTATAAATATTATAAGTGTTATTATTATTATCGGTATTATTGTAGAAAAGAAACAAACATATTTAATGCCGCTCTTGGGCCAGACCGTAAAAATATTGTCAGACAATAACCCGGTCCGTGGTACTGAAAAGGTTGCCGACCACTGCGGTAAGATATTCACAAAATATAAATCTCTGAATCGTGTCCGCCAGGGAGGCTTGGAGTCGGCTAAGAGACATGAGCAGCAGCGCCGCCATGGCAGCCTACGTGGAGCAGATGAAGCAAGTGGCGCAAGAGGTAAGCCGCGAGAGAATGGGAGCCCGGGCCTCGCTGATGGATGCCTGGTTGGCCATCCTTGCAGGTCATTGACACGGTGCCGATGGACGAGCACACAGCCTCCCTCTTCCGCCTCTTTGAACCGCTCTACACCGTCATCCACGACATGCCGCGGCCTCCGCGCACACTGACCTTGCTGGCGCCAGGTAAGCCGATCGCTTTCAAGTTTGAAGAGCATTTCAATGGGGCTGATTCCATTTTTGTTGTTCTAGAAGGCTTGGGAGCGCCTGAAGATCCACCAGCGGCTAATGAACGGGATGTTGAGGTAAGATTGGGTCCAAAAAAATCAAGGCCAACCTGACCGGGCCCGCGGTATTAAAGTCTGAACCAGCCTGCGCCCGACCAATGAACATGATTTGAAGGACCAAACCCGAATCAAACTGGATAATAAATTAAAGCCTATATGCAATGAAATCTAAGTTAAACAACACTGGATAAACATTGATATTTTTTACATTTCTGTGTCCATAAAGGTTACATTAATCGTCAGTTTTCCATCAATGGCGGATTTGTTTATGAGTTGACAAGATCATTTTCTGTCTGTTATTTTGATGAGTTGAAAATTCGGGCAGCAGTCTGTCCTTAAGAATCTAGCACAGCATTTTGAGAGAGTGAGAGAGGCAGATTGACAAAGAAGAACAATGAAGGGTGGATAATAGACAGAGAAGAGAAGTTCTTTTAAGGCAAGTTCTGTTTTTTGTGGACCACGGTCTCTCGTGGCCAAAACTATTCAGGGCCTCTAAACGCCTCAGCTGTTATGTTAGCGTAGCAAAATCACAGTGAGTTGGGACTGGATACTGATTTAATCAGTGTGTCTTGCACATCATGGCCAATCCAAGACTTTCCTTTTTTAGAATCTACACATCGTTTCAGTATACGTTTTCATAAATATATATTTATTTTTTTAAAAGTCAGCAAGAGAAGAGCTTGGCCTGACCCAAACATATTGATTGACACCTTTGACCAAACCCAGGCTGAAACTCAGTTTAAGAGCTTGCCTCTAACGAGAGGGCGAGAGCTTTGCCGATGGCGCAGAGGTCTGTTACTGACTCCACGTACGTCCTACCAGTCCGAAAGACGCTGCAAAAGGCCGCATATTAAACGTTGAATATGCAACCTCAGTGGAAATGTTTAAATCTAAGCTTAAAACTCACTTCTACTCTATAGCATACGAATAACCTAAACTTCTTATATCTTATATGTAGTAACTTGTGAAGCCCTTTGAGACTGATTGTGATTAAGGGCTATACAAATAAAAATGACTTGACTTGAATATATTTGTCTCCCAGAGTGCGGTGGCAGCGGCAGCCTCGAGTATTCTGGCGGACGACGCAGGAGAAGGTCCAGAGCGAGTTGGGGGTCTGAGTCTGCCAGGCAGGGAGCACCAAAGTCGGCAAGCGCACACCAACTCTGCTATTTCAGTCTCGTCAGCTGTGGTCAAACCGCGACGCAACGTGAAGAGTGAGGCCAAACAGCGCCGGCTGGAGCACCTCGTCCTAGCCGCCCTGATCCGCTTGCGAGACGACCTGAGGAACGTGACGGGAAGGCTGCGGGTCCTTGAGGGCACGTGTGCAGCGCTCGCCGCTCCATCGCAGCCAGTAAGCGGGGTAAGTTAGCACTTTGCCGATTGCCAGCGACACGCAGACCAGCGACTTCTTTGATTTCCAGGAAAGGCGGGCATGGTTGTTGGACCCATCGTCTTTGACCTTCCTCCTCTTGCTGCTGTGGCCATTAGCAGCGCAGGGTTTCCTTCACCTGTTGCGAAAGATCAAGAAGAGTCGGCGCCTGCTCACCTGAAGACGCGTCAAACTCGCCAGCAGAATCTCATAGGTCGTACCCCGACAATATCAAGGACTGGAAATTCCTGCCACAAAAGATGCGTTTGGAAGTGGACTCAGATTGGAGATCGATAAGACTCCGGCCTTGCTCCTGTGCCTTTTTTTGACTCCTTTGCAAAATAAATCAACTTTCCTGTCTTTCAAAAAAATTCAAACACCTTTCTCTGGTAACATTGTCATGAAATCATTTTATTCATTGCTGCCACAAACATGCTTTTTGGCAGCTGGCCCACGTGCCACAACTGGCACTCATCTTTGCGAACCGCTGACAGGTCAACAGTGGAAACAGAAAAATCAAGATTGCACTTTTGGATTGTCACTCGTTTTAAAAACCACATCAAGTGTGTTTTGGCATCCTGAAAACAGACAGCTGCCTTTGAAAAGACCAACTTGAAAATATTCTGAACAGAGGGTTGAATATTGAGGTTGTGTTGTAAAACTTTTGTCCTTTAAACCAGTAATGTGTGTCGACGGCAGGATCTGCTCCTGGGCCAGGCATCATCAACAGCTGCAGGAGACACCAACGGGTGTTGCTCCATTAGCCACCACGAAGAGCCTCTTTGCCAGACAGGACCAGGGAGGGGGCCTGTTTCCCAAGGATGCTGAGCAGCGCTTCTAAGCAGGTGCTCCCTTTCAGTTACTCCTACGTCAAAGTTCACAGAATAAAATGCCTCGCTCCGTCTGCCCACGGCTTTCTTGTTGACTAGGGCGGACGGGCGTCGGGAAGACTGGCAGAGGACCGGGAGTCCGGTTGGGAAAATCCACAAGGGCACTTGAGGCACGTTTCTCATAGAACGCAGGGGGCAGGTCATGCTGATAGTGCTGGGGTCCCTGTCCCGATGCCCTTGTTGGACAATTTGGCGCTCTTCACACGTGCGACGTTGTGCCGCTGGCAAAGGCTTGAGCAGAGTTTGTGCTGGCCTGCTTTTTCTGTTGCCAGTTTGCGAAAGAAGCGAAGACTGTTCTTCTGCAAGTGGCGGTACCTCGTCCACTTGTGGCGTGTTGTCCGGGGCCGTCCCACCGAGAATTGTTTTACGCTTTCGAGTCACCGTGGAGACGCCGGCGATGCTGGCCTCTTTCAGCAAGCTCCAAGAAAGCTGAAATCAGTGAAACGTCATAATTCGAATGGCGCCTGTACGCAAGCAGACACGTCTGTAGACTTACCTTGTGCTTAGCAGAGTCGCTGGTAGTGGAATCTGCAGATGGGCAAAAGCAAAAAGAATGAGATGCCACTTGGACGACATTTTGTATTTTACATTCAACTTTGAGAGACGTGGGAATGCCGCATGGGAGTTGAGGGACGGGGTTACGTAAATGCTGCAGCTACTAGCTAGCCCACCGCAACTGGCAAGTTTTGTGCTGTTGCCTTTGACAGAAGTAAATCCTAACCCCCTCTCCATCTACCTTCCTTTTAAAGACCTATACCAAAGCCTGGGGGCATTTCTGGTTGCATAAAAAAGACGAATGGAAAGCAAACACAGCAAACACAAACAAAAGGAAGGAAGGAAGCAAGGCCTGGTCCTACCCAAGAAGCGGATCCGCTGTTTCAGCTATGGGGTAGGGAGGGAAGCAGCAAAAGGAAAGCAGAATTTGGACACAAGTTTAGTTCCAACTGCAGCATTTCCCTCTCAGACTTTCCAACTTAATTCGTTGGTTCAAAAGGAGCAAACGTTCCTAGCAAGCCTCAAATGTTAGAATTTCTCCTTGTTAAAGAAAACTATTTGGACTGTATCAGGTCTACTTTCGTTTGGCCTTTCAAGTCGAATCATTGTGATGGATTTGATCAAACATGGACGGTCGTGTTTGTGGTCTGCAGCACTGTCTTCTGCTGGTACCCGAAGCGGAGGTCAAAGACTCTCACTCACCTGGGCTTTGTCCCGGCATCCCCGGCCTGCCGATGTTGCCTAGCAAGTGCCGTATGTCTGGCAGGCCCGGCGCTCCATTCTCTGGCGCTCGGTCCTGTTTGTCCAGCTCCCCACCAGAGAAGAACCAGTCGCACTAGGGCAAACCAAGACGAGAAGTGGGTTGGCGATTGAACACTGTACTGTACAAGAAAGTTTAACAACTTTAGCATATATTCATGTTTTTGTGAAAACTGCAAGAGCGCCTCATGTCAATACATCCAACCTGCAAAAGACCACAAGGGCTCCGAGGCGAGCTGTCAAAATGGCTGAAAGCAGGATATTGATAAACGACTAAAATCAATCCAGAACAGCTGTGATTTTGCAACATCTCAGGAAAAAAGTATAAAAGGTTTGCTTCAGATGTCACTTTCACACTCTTGTTAGAATGTAGCCTTTCTCTACATCACAATGGGATCCGATTTAAACTTCTTGAGAAAAAGTGGATCTCCAACATTTTCATCACCCGAAATTCAACAAACACGTGAAGGAAAAGAGGGAAAACTGTCTTCCAACATGACTTTCAAGCTGCTGTTTTCAAGCTTTTCTTTCTTACATGCAGGATGAGCGTCTCAACGATTTTGTATCGGTCAGGCATGTGGGTGACCATGTCCGCCATGCTGTCTTCAGACGTCCTCACCAGCGTGGGGCCAAAGACCAGCGCCAGGTTCCTGGCCTCCATCTGGATAGACACAAGGCGGCCAAATGCTCGACTTTACGTCTTCCAGAT
The DNA here is from genome assembly GCF_059441175.1 of Urocampus carinirostris. Taxonomy (NCBI): domain Eukaryota; kingdom Metazoa; phylum Chordata; class Actinopteri; order Syngnathiformes; family Syngnathidae; genus Urocampus; species Urocampus carinirostris. The sequence goes on along the minus strand of NC_142367.1, from coordinate 8,433,488 downwards.
GCGACTCCATGGCTAAGCACACCTTGTTCTTTTCTGAGTGGTCGGCGACCCGTTTCAGGTGGCGCATCAAGTATTTGAGCGTGTGGTAGTAGTGATCCGGAAGCTCGTCAATCTGCAGGCAGATCAGGATATGACCAGTGCTGGCAACTAGACGGCACTTATACAAGTAGCTACCAGTTTTTTCATTGTCCTCAGACGCTCCTTGGCGTCCTCCAAGCGGTTGGCATCGATAAAGCGAAGGTACTTGTCTGCCAAAAAAAGAAGACAAGGTCAGGAAAGGCATTTATGACGGAGAGGACAATGAAGCGCTCCTACACACCGTCAGTGAAGAGCGGCTCAGGTAGTTTTCTGAAAAAGGCCTTCAACAGGCTGCTGATGACGTTCAGATCCCGCCAGCGCTGTGGGAGACAACGGGGAGAGAATTTTTCCCCCTTTGCAAAACCAGTGTCCTTCCAAAAACGCCACCGGCTTTACCTCCTCTGCCGTATGGAACTCCAAACCCTTGTTGAGATGCTCCTGCATGTTGGCCACCATCGCGTTGTTACCCGGAACACGGTAGATGCCTGTGTAGTCCAGACCACTAGCCTCTACCACGCTGCAGCACATCTCCACAATCTGGGGGACAAACTGGACACGGGCACCAAAGAGATGTCAGGCTGAGGGACTGGGACTGGGCATGATACGGATACCACTTACTTTGTGGTTGAGTGCAGGCTGGCACTTCTCTAAGCGCACGCCGAAAGCCTTGGGCTCCTCTGTTTTCTTGGACCTTTTTATCAAATGGAGGCCCCACGCCGTCTTTTTCTCAAGTGGAAACCTCAGCTGTGTTCTTCGGGTGGCGCTTTTGGAGTTATCCGATTCGGATCTGCGTTTTGTGTCTTCATCCAACTTGTCGTTGATCGCAGCTTGCCTGGAGTACGTCGTCTCCTATGTTGCAGGTGAAAAATCCACAAAAGGACTACAGCTTACCCATCCCCCCCTTGTGATTTAACCTGCTGGTGGATCTGGCCGTTTTGCTGGATGAGCCGGATCCAGGCCAGCATGTCTTCAGCGTTTTGGGCTTGCAGCAGGAACTCGCACAGGTCGCGCGTCATCAGCCGGAGGGTGTGCTTGCGCTTGGTGTGGCCTGTGGCCACGCCCACCAGGCATCCGCCCAGGCTGATTGGGGGGTGCTCGTCCAACCCGCCCAGGACTGCCTCTCGCTTGTCTTTGTAAAGGAAGAGGGCGTGGCCGCCCAACACTGCAAAGACGCGCTTCCAAGTCCGAAGACTGCTTCCCGCTTTCTAAAGGTACCAGCCAAAAATGAAAAAATAATTGTTGTCATTCAGGTCCTGGATTTTACCTTCCCCTCGTCGACGACAATGCGCTTGCAGTGCAGCCAGCCCTCCTTGCACACATCGCTGACAGTGCTGCTGCCCAGCTCCCAGGCTGAGTGGCGCTTGGACCGGGCCTCCTCTCGTCCTCGGAGATTCTCCACCGACTAGAACCCAAAAAAAGAATCCATCTTTTGGCAGACCAGAATTTAATAATGCAAACTCACCCCTTCAAGGAAAAAACTCTTTACTCTTTTTGGAAGTTTCCTGTGGGACACAAAGGACACAATCTCGGTCTTGTGCTTTGACCCATTTTCAAGACCAGAAATTAAACAACCAGACCAAGCAAAATTCCCCAAAAATATGGGCGCGACCTTACGTGAAAAGGTGGCCCTCCTCTCGGAAGTTGTTGAGACCTTCGTCGCATGACTTTGAGCGCTCGGTGGAAATGGCTAGCAGGTATGAAGAGCGCCGGACTTTGATATTTCCTGCTCACAACACAAACAAGGACAACACCGGTACAGGTGAAAAGTGAGTTCTCGCATCACATGCCAGGGTTAGTCAAAGCTTTCATCAGTGTCAGACTTAATGCGATTAGTGCAAGGAAGACCGACCTATGAAAGGGATGGAGGCCAGTGAGTTGTAGGCTTGCCGAGCCAGGCTGCTGTCGGCACTGCCAACAGACCTGGGAGAGGGTCTTGCAGTTGAGGACCCGGGCGATCCAGGGCTCATTCCAGTGGGAGAGGGACTTTTGTCGGGCTGTTTTCTAGAGATGGGGGTGATAAGTGCGCGGGCAGCAAAGCCCGTCTGGGTAACCACGTCTGACGCAGACAGGCCAATAGGCCGCGGCGTTAGGATCGGTGGTTCTTGACCAGCAGCAGAAGTGGGGGTTGGCGTAGGAGGCAGGAGCTGGCGCCTCTGTAAAGATGCAGGCGGGCTGTTGTTATCGTAAGACTGGGTGGCGGTGGGCTTGGTTTGGTGCTCGGCCAGCTGTTGAACCGTAGGAGGCGCTGCAAAGTCTAATTGGGTGTCATGATCTTGCGCTGCTTTGGGATGCTTTGGTGGACTACAGTGGGAAGACCCCTCAGAGCAGGGCGGCACCATGGCGGAGGCCTTTTCTAAAGTTTCAACAGAGCGGCCAAAGTTGTACTCGTACTTTGCGTACGCCGCCAGCAAACTCTTGGAGCGCCATGGGTCCCGCCCACATCGGCCCAGCAGATGCGAATGGTGTTGTTCTGAGGCCGTTTGATGATGACGCCAGAGGGTCTCCGATGGGACGGCAAAGCTCTGCCCCAAGCCTCGGTCGGACGAAGCCTGGCCCTGCAGGGGATCAGAGACTGTGGGTAGGTCGCTGAGGTGGGCTGGGGCAGCTGAGGCCACGGCGGCGTTGTGGTTGGCAAAGTGAAAGTCGAGGGCGCTGGCAGCCGAGGTGGGGCGGAAACGGCGAGACGGAACAAAATCGGCGTCCACTTCCTCGCAGGCTCGTCTCCAAGAGGGTGTTGGAGACAACTGGTGGCGGATGTCGGTCGGGCCGGGCCTGCACTGACAGTCGTCCAAAACGCTGACGGGTCGGTGACCTGCCCGAGACGCCAGTGAGATGGGATTGCCAGATGAACAGTAACGGAGGGGGGGCTCGACGAGGCCTCGTTCCTTCGCCCAAACGTCTTCTGACAAGTGGACCTCCTGGGAGGACGCCTGTCAGACACAGACAGAAGACATTCACACTTTGTACGGCACCTGACCAGGGTGCCGCAAGAACCTGTTTGAAAATTCAAACCGGTAAAATGGAAAGAAATGTGAAAACTCACACTTATCAACTGGAGCAAGTCTTGATCTTTGGCCATCACCGACAGCTCTAAATACCTTTCACTAGTAAAATAGCATACTTCACACAAAAGAACATTTTGACGTTTTTACGAATGCTGTCCTTTACCTGTTTTGGATGAGTCCAATCACCTGAGAGTAGCTCATTCCTAAAACGTTCTCACCATTCACTTGAACCAGACGGTCCCCTGACACACACAAACAACAAAAAAATTGCCCTCGATCATAGACCAAAGATATACTATATAAGGCGCACATAAGTCTCTGATTTCATTCAAAATGTAAGACGCACCCTATCGGGGAGTGCGAATCGGTGTGTGGCAACCAGATAGGTGATAGGGTTGGGAGCTCGCCCCAGAGAATGTCAGGTTACAGGTTCGAGCCCAAGCTGATTCATTCATTTTTGGGTAAAAACCCTATGATTTTTGAGATCAGTCACATTTCCAACTAATTGTGACTTTTATGTATCTTCTGTGACCTTCAATCTTCTCTTGTTATATTGCCATCACATCCGGCTTGCGGCAGACAACACGTGACGTCATACGCAATGCAACGTTAGCGGAAGTGCTCATGAATGCTAACACCATACGTTATCTAGCAATTTGAAAGTTATTGTGCTACCAGAGGCTAAAGAGAGTTGTCCCACCAAACATGAAAAAAACCTCCCTTTACCTCCATTGAATGCTCTCTGTGTTTTCGTCTGCCCTGGTGTGTTAATGTCTACGCGGAAGATCATGGAAATTGAGCAGCCGCAAGAGAATTTAATATGTTGTTGATAAATACAGCAATAGCTACGGAGAGTGCGCCTTTTAACACATGGGCATGAAAATACAAAACTTTTGGTTCCCATCAAGAAACCGAGATATTTTTTTTCATGAATATTCACCAATTACCACGTTTGGCCAGAAAAACAACCAGCCCCATTAAATAGAATTGTAGCGGATTACCGGTGCGCAGGCCAGCTTGATGGGCGGGGCTATTTTCTTTGACACTCTTGACAAAAATGGTGTCCACAGCCTCCAGATGAGCACCTGCGGCAAACAAACACACAGGTGAAGATCTACTTGGAAAGCATCCACGTGAACCAACTTTAACTAAAAAAGGGTTTTTAAAATGGCCTCACATTTTTGGACAGCATTTCCATTTTCTTCATCCTTTGAGAAGAACAGAACATGTTAGAGGGATTTTAAATCGTGGGGAAACATTGAAAGACTCAGCATATTTCCACTTGCTGTATGAATTGAAACCAACCGAGTTCATTCGAGGGAAAACAGGGCCATCAGGGAGTGGGGCAATGGGGGGGGGCGAAAGGACAGGGGTGAAAAAGTGCAAGCGGCTTACCTTGATGTCAGGCAGACAGGACACGGGAGGGTAAACGATAAAGTGGCGCAGGGTAAAACCGAAGCCTTGCGAGTTCTTCTGGAGAAAGACGGTTCGAAAGCCGCGCCGCCGCTCACCCTTCGCTTTGGTCCAGCGGCTGCTGTGGTGGGATCGCACCATGCTTGCGTTTGGTCCTTGAGCCTGTCAGGAGCAAATCGAGGGATCGTAAATCGATCAGGAATGCTGAGGTCCGAGATCGACCCCAAAGAACCGGTTTCAAATCGTCTGTTGTGATGGGTGGGACATGGCAACGGCATGACCCACGAATGACTCAGTACGCCATCGCTTAGTTGTGTTTGTGCTCAGCCATCTTACCAGAGAGGCAAGGGGGTGGCACCCGGGCGATATTGGCGCAGAAAGAACCTTAAGCGAGGCCAACCAAATGCAACGAGGCTCGGCGTGGCTGCAGTCCACCCCTAGCGAGCACAAGAAGCGCCAGATGTGTCCCGAGGGGGCCGGGGCCACGCCTGGCACCCTTGGCATTCCCGGGGAACAGCGGCAATGCCGAACCAAAACCGTCCACGAGGAGTGCGTCGAGTCGTGGCAGTGCTCGACGCTCGCCCTCTTGGAAGGCGCCAGTGCCACCGGACCGTGAATCAGGCGCTATATTTAGTCTTGCTCTCCGACCAGCCGCAAGCGCTCCTCGGTTTCGGTGTTTGGGGTGACGGCAACTGGAGGAGTCCTGGGTACCGATCGATCCACGTGACGTCGGTTATCATCGAAGCAACTGAGACGAAAATCTGAAGAAGAAACTCCACAAGAATATCTTGAAGATGAAGAGCATCCTGGCTTTTTGTCCTCCCTCTCTGGCACTTTCTCTCTCTGGCTTTGATTTTCCCTGTCACATTCCTTCACATTCCCGGCTCGCCTCCTTGGGCCGAGCGACTAGTCATCCTGAGAGTCGAATTTTTCTTGCCATCTCAATTTCCTGACAGGCCAGCACTCTTTTTTCTGCTCCTTTGACTTTGCAAATTGGGTTGCATCATTGCTGGTCACGTGACGTCCTAACCAAATTCATCTTGAGGCTATCTTAGAGCATTTCCTTGCTCTTTATTCGCAATCAAGATGAGGAAATCAGGACGGCGTCTTGTGAGTCACGTTTGGCCTCCGCCAGAGGCCGGCGGAGAACGTCACATGAGTGCTGCCCCCCCGAGCTTCAAAATGCTGCGGCACAACTTATACGACGCAAACAAGAACATCGTTCTCGTTTTTGCTAAATGCGGAGAAGGTGTGTATACAAATACATACACACACATGTCACTGATCATCGAGCATAATTGCAAACCTGTCAACGTATAAGTTTTCCCCAAATTTTATTGCTCATTTTTTGATCATTTCAAATTGTGTACACCGTATAACCATTTTGTATGGGAAATAAATACAATAAAATACACTGCTATATATAATAAGTGACACTGAATTTACTGCAAGTGGGGAAAAAACTAAGAAGGTTGGTGAAAGAATTGTCTCATCTCATCTCATTAGCTGTACCGCTTATCCTTATTAGGGTCGCGGGGGGCTGGAGCTAATCCCAGCCATCTCCGGGCAGTGGGCAGGGGACACCCTGAACTGGTTGCCAGCCAATCGCAGTGAAAGAATTGTGTTTTTTTGTTGATAAAACAAACTTGTTTATACAAAATGTCTTTGTTCTTCTCAATATAGTCTGTCTTGCTGTGAGTAAATAGATGTGATTTGTGTTTGTGAGATTTATTGTTCCCTTAAGAAGGGGAATTGCAATCATTGATAAGATGAGCAATCGGCAGAGGTCGACAGGTATGTAATTGCAAGCGTCAAACACGATTCCCGGATGGACAAAATAGAAGTGATGGGATGCACGTTGGCAAGCCTGGCCACGCCCATCTGTCGTTTTGCAGAAGCGCAAGGGGATTTGCTTTTAATCTGATCATCTAATCCTCGTCCGTGAGGCTGCAACCAAACAGAGCTACGAGCTCACATTGTTGCAGAACGCTCTTATTGACTCCCAAGGCTGAAGATTTTCCCAGTGTTCTAAATACATTTTGGATTCAGAAGCAAACGAAATATTGCCTCAATCAATAAAACCTCAAAGGGTTGTGTATAGCCACTCGAGAACCAGAAAACTTACAATGCGTTTGAACCATGAAAGCAGCAAAGAAATGCCGGCGCAGGAAGAGTAACTCCCCAGACCAATCCAGGTCAACAACTGGCGGCGTGACTCGGAGCCACGGTACACGTGTGCACCTTCATCACCTCCCAACCACCCCAAAGACCTGCAGGCCTTTACCCCGGGTTTGCAACATGGTTGGACGTCTCTTTTGGTCCAACACAAGGCCGTTCGTGTTGAAGAACTGACATTTGGACTGGGATTTCAGAGAGAGGCTATTGGGCGTGGTTAAGATCATGGAGAGTCTGCCAAAGGAACAGAATCCAATAACTCATCACCATAGCCTGTCTCCTACAGAAACAGATGTTCCTCAGAATAATCTAGGGCAACCATTGGACCCACAATACACGTGTGCACCTTCATCACCTTCCGACCACCCCACGTACCTGCAAGCATTCATTGACTTTTTCAGTCCGGGGTTTTTTTGCACAGTGGGGATTTCTATGGGTGCAAAACAAGATTGCTCGTGAAATTCTCAGAATGAGGCTGTCGGGGGCGGCCAAGATAGCCCAAGGATAGAAGTCCAAGAAAAGTCAAGGCCAATGACCAATCACTGAAGTCCGTTTTGTATTGCGACAGGTGTCCCTGCAGACGGTGATCTCAATGAGACGTTGAGACTTTGACAACCAAGAATCCGGGCCAGTTGATGTCAACGGAAAGTCAACAATCTGTCGCAGGGACTCGGCTTTTGCCGCAGGCTCCTTCAGGGCCAGAATCTACATCTTCCACTCGTTTGTCGGATTGCTTGATTGATTGATGCAATCGTGGTCAGCGTGAGTCGACTCGACCACGTCTGGATAATAGCCAGATGACGAAAAGACCACAGAGAGCCCTTGAGGGAGCGCTCAAAAGAAAACCTTTTGTCAGGTCGGGATGAAATGGCCTTGCACAAACACGTGAGCGCACACACACGGCCAGCTTTCATAATTCTATTTTAAGCGCGAATGAAGTTAAGTGAACTGGAGCGGAGGAAACAAATCCACGTTGGCACAAGCGCCCTAGCCCCGCCTCTCCACGCCGACCAGCAGTGAGCCCGACAGGGTAACACTACCGAATTGCTCCGCATCAAGCTTGCTTTCTATCTGACGTCCTCAATTTGCCGAATTTAAAAAAAAGCTTGGAGCGACTTAGCTGCCTTTTGCAAGATGATGATTGCTTCCTTTCGGTTTTTGTTTTTGTTGAGTTTACCTTTCAGCTGCGTTTCAACAATAAGTTTTCAGATCACCCTTTGTGATGTTTCCTCATTATGTAAAAGATTTACAAAATAAGTTTTCATTGGGTGCAAAAAAGCAGATTTTGCATGGATGGAGGTGACATGTCCTTACCCATATCGAGCAATCATTATTTTGTCATTAACAACGTTATGTAATCACTCAACATTTAAAAAAGATCGATCAATTAACATATTGTTCACTGGGCAGCGTACAAAGGGTTAAACCACGTTCTCTGCCGAAGTCCTGAGTCATAAAACTACAGGTATTGGCTGTGCCTTTCGATTATTCCACATGAGACTTAAATATGGTCCTGACAAACACCGATACCAAACCTACATCTTTGATTGTGTGCATATCCTAGAAAATCGCGCTCATTAGTGCTGAGCTATTTTTGTATTTGATCTGACAGAGGGAGGGATGGGTAAGGGGGGTGTTGCACCTGGGGCATGTGGGTTCCACCTTAAAGGCACCATCTCGTGCACAAGTTTATGAGATCTTTTTGAGAAGTTTATGCTCGGACTCAAACTTGTTGGTCCACTTGTGAAAAGAAAAATGTGAAAAGATTTGAATCGAGTGTGTAGAAGCAATGCTGAAGAACTTCGAGTGCAGTCCGAGGTTTTTCAATCACAGGCCACTAATTGTTGTTTTGGGGAGGCAGCTAAGCTAGTTGACAAAAGTGGCCGAAATTCTCATGGAAAGCGAAAGACATTTCCACAAAGTTGTTCAGCAGCATGCATTTGATGTCCCAGTGGTGCTTGAAAGCATCTTCTGGTCATTAAAACAACAATGACTTTGAACAATAAGCAATAAATACGTGAATTATCATATAAATGGGCATTATTAAAGTACTTGTAGGTGGAGAAATGTGTATTTATTTGACATTACATGAAGTTCCCACAGAGGCAACTGACATAACTGTCCGACATCTTGCTGCTAAGGGTACTCGTTAAAAATGTTTTCATTTTTCTCTCCTTTTTTTTTCTTGCTTTTTTTTCCCTATATATATATATATCTATTTATTTTTTTGCTTATTTTCCCTTTATGTCTTTTTGCTTGCTTTTTCTCATTCTTCTTTTATCTCGTTTTTCCCCTTTAGATTATTTTATGTTCCTCTTACTTTAATCTTTCTTAATCCTTTTTTTCTTATTTGTTTGCGAACAGAGCAGCCAAATAATAAGAAGAAAATGTTGCGTTTCTGGCTCAGGATTCAAGTCCAGATACCGCAGCCTCTCCGTGTGGAGTTTGCATGTTCTCTCCGTGCCTGTGACATTCCCAAAAACATGCATGTCAGGGTAATTGGTCTGTCCAAATTGTCCCTCAGTGTGAATGAGCGAGTGAGTTGTCTGTCCCTGTGTGCCCTGTGCCTGTCTGGCAACCGGTTCAGGGTGTCCCCTGCCTACTGCCCGAAGATGACTGGGATGGGCTCCAGCACCCTGCGACCCTACTGAGGATAAGCGGTGCAGGTAATGGATGGATAGATGTTGCGGTTCACTGGCCCCCTATCCAGCATGTAGGATATTGCCAGCTCTCGCTACCTTAGCAGAACCTAAACCTAGAGGACGCCTTAAACCTGCTTTTTGGAACTGTTACCATCAGGCCAATGGTTAAGATCCCACAAGGCCAGAACTAACAGACTAAGGGATAGCTTCTTCCCCAGAGCTATCAACACACTAAAGCACAGTTTTCGAATAGTGTTTTAAGTGTAATATCCCGGTTCTAAGTGCAATGTCCTGGTCTTAAGTGCAATATCCCAGTTGTGTTTAGTTTTTATTTTAGATCGGAACACAATATACTAGACGTGGTCATGTCCTATTTTCTATTTAGAATATTTTTATTATTTCATTTGTATTATTTTGCCAACTTGAGTGCAATCCTAATTTCGATGTAGCAAACGTAACATGGGCGTAACCAGTATGTGCTTGAGCACCCCCAAATTCAAGCTAAGCACCCCCAGAAATGATACTATGAAAAACGCTAGATAATATTTTTTTTCTTTAAAAAGTAAAAGAAAACAAAAATGTGAACAACGCATTGTCAGATACACTCCACTACCTTGAAATGGTACAGTCCATTTGATTCCTAGGACCGCTTTCGCCCCCTCCCTGCGGCATAGCGGCGCAGTTTGTGGAGGCTCCCACGTAAGTGTTGGGTGGAATTAGAAAGTGTTGAATAGAATGCATCATTGTCTAATAAGTTCCATGCTTCTTCTGTCTCTGTATTCTTTTAGAAATAAATAAGAAAAAATGTACATGGCATAGTAAGTGTTTCTGCTAACAACATAGTGAAATGTGATGTTCACAAAAGGGAAGTGACACTCCTAAAGAGTGTTGAATGAGACTAAATCACTTGAGAGAAATGAACCAGCCCGACATGCACTCCCAAACCTCTGAACCTAAAATCGCCCCTGCATTAAACCACATTTTGGAACACAGTTTTAAAAGCATTATCCCGGTTGTGTATAGTAGTTATTTTAGATCTGGGTACTTTGTATAAGAGGTGAATACTTTAATTTTTTTTCATTTGTTATATTTTTATTGTATATTTTACCAACTGGAATGTAACACAAATTTCTTTGTAGCAACACAATGATAATAAACATGATTGTCGCGGAAACGCGCATGCGTGGGTGAGGGCTCACCTGGTCCATGGTTCCAAAGTGTCCGATGTGTTTCAAACAGGACGAGGACCCAGAGGTCTTCAGCCACACGCACGCGCCTCAGGGCGAGGAAACAAACGAGATGTAAAGCGCGCCCATCACCTTTCTATCTCCTCACTTTTAGCACTTTTATGCTGTCCCAAATGTAAAGTCCGTCGTAGTAATTGCGCCAAAGCCGTCCATGTCTTCAGGTGGTCCAGTCCGGTCCGGCGTTGCTGGCTGGATGGCTGTCTCTTTGTGTGCGCGTACTGGAAGTTGTCCCCACGTCAAAATCCCTCCCCGAGCTCGTCCTTGTTGTTGTTTCTCGCCCCCCTTCCTCGCTGTGGAGCGCATTAACGAGAGGACGGGATGAGGGAGGGATCGAGAGGGAGGGCATGCGTGCGTGCGCGTCCCATGTGACTGCGTGCGGGCTCGCGCGCTCCGATGGGGGCTTCTTCCCAGCTGTCACCTCAAAGACAATAACAATGATATTAAAAGAAAAGTTGAAAAATCTTGATATTGTTTACTCTAGATTTATAGCTGCACAAATATATGTTGACAATATCTGTGTATTATTTGTTATTGCAACATCCATTGCAGCCTGGTCATCCTGGAAGGGGGATTACCACATGTGCAGTCCATTTTTCCTCATGTTGAGGTTTTTTTTTAAGTTTTTCCTTGCCCTCATGTAGGTTTTAGACTAGGGGATGGTGTAATAATAGTCTGTGGTTTGCAATAACCTGTGCAGCCCTTTGTGATTAAGTGCTATACCAGGGGTCGGGAACCTTTTTGACTCAAAGAGCCATAAAAGCAAAAAATATTAATTTTATTTTGGGAAAGAGCCACACCATATATTATGAGACAAATTTACTAAATTGCTAAACCGGCGCCCCAGACAAAAGCTTAGTCTTCAGCACATTTATTTTTGATGATTTGATAAAAATTATGAAAAGAGAATAATGCCAGAGCCCCTGTCCCAAATTCAACAAACAGACCACTTTAAAATTGTCTCTTTCTTGCAATTACTCAAGATCGGTTAAACTCCTTTTGACCTTTTTTTTCATACATATTGGTTTCAAAACCAGATGCAAGCAGTTATTGTGTAAAAACGTCACAACATTCTGAGAATAGGGAGCCTTATGTGCTTACCTTTGGCGAGAGATGGGAGGGAATGCTTGTACTTTTTGCATAGCTCCACACATCCCTCCCACTCACCCAATCAAATGACTAAGTTCACTTCCGGTGTTCTGGCGTATTTACAGTTCTGTGGATTCATCATAAAGTATCTGAACACTGAACACAGATTATATAGTGAACTTTTAAATAAAGGATTCTTTAGCGTTGTACAGCCAAAACGAGTTTTTTCCCCCCTTTTTTTGTGTGACACCTTGACTGTAAATTGTAGTGCAAAACGTGCCCTATATATACTGCGAAGTGTTTCCCCAAAATTAACTTTGGTTTGGCATTACGTGTATCTGAATAGGATAGACAATTCCGGTTTTGAACAAGATGGAGAAATTTTGCATGCAATCAAATTGGTCTCTGAGCCACAGATATTCATAGAAAGAGCTATACAGTATATGGCTCGCGAGCCATAGGTTCCCGACCCCTGTGCTATACAAATAAAAATGACTTGACTTGACTTGACAAATATAAATGGCCTTTATTTTGTTTCCAACTAGTGTTGGCAGTGACGCGGTTATACCTGTCAACCTGTACGTTTTTGCCGTACAAAGTAAGTTTATTATGCATTTTAAGGCGTGTGCGACGTACAAGAAAATCTGTACGGAAAAACACAAATTTGTCAATTATGAGTACCATCCTATCTATCACGAAACGGCAAATCAATCAAGTCAAACGAGTTCGCCACGGTAGCCTCTATCTCGGTATCGTTTTTTCGTTGCAAACGAAGCGAGGGGTTTGATGCTACTGTGAGCATGCGTCTGCCACCTGGGGATTTCCCATCATGCATCATTCCGATCACACGTGAACAAAGTGAAATCAGAGCAGTAGGCCTACATTACAACATAGTTTTTAATTTTCTTTGGATACAATCATCAGGTCGCAATGGCCGAACCTAAATAAAAATGCCGTAAGTCATTCTGATCTAAAAACAGCAGGCAGGGTTGATTGAGTAAACGGGAAATACATGTGGTATTAAAAAGATCGGATTTCATGTGGTAATTATGTAGTGAAAGGAAGTACGTCTCTTTTTCGGCTCAACTCATTAAAGAGAGCCGGCTCTCAAACGGCTCACTTGCTTTGATGCATTATATTACGAATTATTATGTTGTATAAAAAAGTTAAGAAAAAAAAGAAGTATAAAAGGAGAAAATGAAAAAAGACAGGTTTGTGGTTATCCCTTTAATCAGTATATTACCAACAATAATTTAATGCAGAAAATGAATTCATAATTTGAATAAGAAAATGTATTATTCTACTTAACTATATTTGCTTGTATTTTTTCCTTTTACAGTGAACGTCCAAGCTACTTCATTTTTGAACTTTTTTTATAATAAACCTCATTCATGTCGAGCAACTCAGGATCTCACAACAAAATGTTAATTAACAATATATATGATATAGCAAAACATATGCACAATATAACATATTAAACTACATAAATAAACACGTTTGGAAAAAAAATATGGTGTAAGATTATTTTGTATTTTGTAAGGGAAAATACGACAGTTTGTAGGGGCATGGAGCCGTGGAGGTTGACAGGTATGCATTTAATGCCAGACGTTTCTATCAAATGCGTCTGCCAGTCATTTTTGCCATTTTGGTTCATTCGGAAAATTACGTTCCGCAGCTATATAGGCATGGGCATGGGCATGGGCGTAACCAGCCTGTTTTGGGGGGTGCTCGAGCACCCCCAAATTTGACCTAGGCTCCTCCAAGAAGTATTTTTAAACTCTTTTCCATTATAAAGAACAGAGTAGGCTTATATATGATTATAAAAACGAGAAAATATTTTTAAAATTAAAGCAAAACAAAAATATGAACATGTGAAGAGTCGGAAATACTTAACTGCCTTGAAAATGGTTCAGTCCAATAGATTCCTAGCACCGCTACCGCCCCCCTTCCTCCCCTCGGTTAGAGTAACTTGCTTCATAGCGGCGGAGTCTGTGGACTCACGTGGAGGCTCCGGTTCAATGCCGGCATAAGCAAGCTAAGTGGCTGCTAAGGGCCCCACAACCACTAAGGGGCCCTCACGAGTGGTTAACTTTTTGGGTGCCAACATTGCCCCCTTGTCAATTTGTGTGCCCACACGAAAATACTTCTACAGAAATACAACAATAATACCACACAATAACTGCAAAACTAAATATCAAATATAGTGCTTAAAAAGAGGGACCCCAAATATTATCTTGCTTTCATTCTGAAAATAAAAAATAGTATAGAATGACTACAAAAATACTACTACAGTAATTCTACATTACAAAATAATACTACTGAATTACTCAAAAAAAAAAACTACAAAAAGACAACTAGAGAAAAAATACCAAAATGCTAGAGAAATATGACAAAAAAATACTACTATGGAAATACGACAATAAAATCTACAAAAGTACTGCTTTGGAAATACTGCAATTATACTTCTACTAAAATACTAAAAAATACCAATACATAATACTATGATATAAAAAAGTACTGAAGAAATATTACTACAAAAATACTACTACAAGAAGTTTATAACAGAAATACTGCAAATTACACCTATAGCGATACTACAAAAAATCCCCAATGGAAATATCTCAAAAATACTACAAAAGTAAAACTACAGTAACACTGCACTACAAAAACACTACAGAAATACTGCAGATATACAACAACCATTCTAATATGGAAATACTACAGAAAATGTACCAAAATACAAAACAAATAATACTACGGTAATACTAGAAAACACTAAAATCACAAAACTACTGCAATAATACAAAAATACTATGAAAACACTACAGATATACAACAATCTACTTTTGAAATACAACAAACGTACTACAGATATACTAAAAAATACTCCGATGGAAATACTACAGAAAAATTACTTCCATCATGCTTTAAGATTGCCACCATCATCCCAGTGCCAAAGAAACCCCAGATCTTATCATTCAACGATTACCGGCCCGTTGCACTGACTCCCATCATAATGAAGTGCTTTGAGAGACTGGTTAAAGAGCACATCACCTCCAGTCTCCCCTCCTCACTCGACCCCTTTCAGTTTGCCTACCGGACAAACCGCTCCACCGGGGATGCCATCTCCTCTGCGCTTCACCTGAGCCTGACACACCTAGAGGAGAAGAACACCCATGTGCGGATGCTGTTCCTGGACTTCAGTTCAGCATTCAACACCATCATCCCACAACACCTGGTAGACAAAATGAGACTCCTGGGTTTCAACACCCCCCTGCGGAACTGGCTGCTGGACTTCCTCACTGACAGACCCCAGTCAGTGCGGATTGGTCAGAACATCTCCGATGTCATCACCCTCAGCACGGGCTCCCCCCAAGGCTGTGTCCTGAGCCCCTTGCTGTTCACCCTGATGACACACGACTGCGTCCCTAGGTCCGCCACAAACCACATCGTGAAGTTTGCGGACGACACAACAGTGGTGGGCCTCATCAGGGATGACAACGACCTGGCCTACAGAGAGGAGGTGGAGCAGTTGGTGGGCTGGTGCAGGGACAACAGCCTGGTCCTGAATGTTGACAAAACTAAAGAGATCATTGTCGACTTCAGGAAACACCAGCCCAACCATGCCCCACTTTTCATCAACAAAAAGGCTGTGGAGGTTGTCAGCAGCATCAAGTTCCTAGGTATGCACATCACAAACAAACTCACCTGGTCCGTGAACACTGCATCACTGGTTAAGAGGGCACAGCAGCGCCTGTACTTCCTGCGGAGGATGAGGAGAGCCCACCTGCCCCCACCCTCCCTCATCACATTCTACAGGGGCACCATAGAGAGTATCCTGACCAGCTGTATCTCTGTGTGGTGTGGAGGCTGCAGCGCTTCCGACTGGGGTAGTGTGAGGAGGGTGACGAGGACAGCAGATAAAATCATCGGAACTTCTCTCCCCTCCATTCAGGACATTGGCCAGAAGCGCTGCCTATCCCAAGCTAAGAACATTATCAGGGACCCCTCTCACCCCCATCATGGACTGTTCACTCTGCTAGCCTCTGGGAAGAGGTACTGCAGTGTCCGGTGCAGGACCACCAGGTTCCACAATAGTCTTGTCCCCCTGGCCATTAGACTGTTAAACGGTCAATCAAACACATAGTAAATCTAAACTGCTGCTAATCTGTACATCTGTTGGGTTTGTTTGACTTTTTGCACTACTGGCAGTTCTTTATAGCTAGCCACTCCTTGCACATCTGTTTCTCTGCACTATTGTACTTACAGCGTTATTGTTACAGTGTTATTGTTACTGTTTACCTGGCTTGTTTACCTGACTGCCCATTTTGCACATCTGGTTAGCTGCTCCTCTTGCACTATTTGCGCGACTGTAAAATACTATACATAGCCATAATTACTTAGTATATTATTAGTACTCAATACTCCAACTCAATACAACATTTTATTTATATATGTACATTCAAGGAAACTGTGCGGGTCAGATGTATCGACATTTCGTTCTGTATACACGTGTACTAGAATGACAATAAAGTAGATCTGAATCTGAATCTGAATCTAAGCCGTATTCAGTTTATATGCGCATATTTGATTGTGTGTCTGTCACCAGTAGAGTAAGGTAGGCCACAAGTGGGGAGGGGCGTGGCTTATGCAGGAAGAACGATTTCAACGAGGGAAATGTCAGCACAGAATTTGAGAAAAAAGAGACTGCTGCCTAACGTGCCTGACTCCCCATTTCCCGTAAAACAAAAGGCTTGTGTGAGAAACGTCACGCATTTGGGTCCTAATCCGGTTCCGGTTCTTGGCAATCATTCCTGGAGGAAAAAGAGAATGACCTGGACAGTACCCAGAAATGGAGAGGGAAAACTCTTGAGGGCTTTGAGGACATAAGACAAAATGGATATAGAGTGTTTGTCTCTCAAGTTTGCAAAAAAATCCAATATGGAGGGTTCTTTTTTTATAATGTGATTTTTTTAAAGGAGTTTTGGGGGGTTGGGTTTAATATGAGTATAATTTGTAACGGATATTTACTTTCCTAGTAACGTGTTACTTTTGAGTGTCAGTAATCTGGAGGGGGTAGTGAAATAACTAGACACTGTAGTTAATTACTTTTTTTGGTAACACATCTTCAATTTGAAGGCCCTTCAATTTTAATGCTTCGTTTGCAGGAAAGTCCTGGCTATAATGCAGAGTTTGCAGGGCCTAAACAAAGTGAATTTAGTTCCAGTAGGAATGTGGAGGAAATCGGAAATCCTGTGGTGCTTCCCTTGAGCTGGGGAGCTGGGAAGTTCCCCCCCCCCCCCCAAAATTTTTTTTTTTTAAAATCGTCCCTCATCCAGGCCAAGAGCGGCAGGAAAAGACAGCAAGAGAAATGCTGCTATCTAGCGGTTGATAGAAAAAGCGCTGCTCGAAGTTTGAGACAAATGAGATTAATCCTCATGCTGCTTTGTCTAGTTTTTAATTTTTTTAAAATACTTTATCTTTAAATCAAAGGCAAAACATATTTTTTTAAGAAAAAGAAACACCAGAACGCTGTCCAAAAAACAAACAAAAAACCTGCTGACCATTCTAAGATATTGCAATGACAGTAGCATAGGCACCTATTACAATTCTTATGCACAGATTGTCCCGCATCAGCTGTATAAGCCTGCAGGCCATGCCATGTGATAATGGACCTCTTGGTTGGTTTCCTGATTAGTTTTCTACTTGTTTGACCTGAACGTTGAGAGGGACGACCAGGTCCTAGTGGGTTTGCAGTGGATTTATGCTTTCTTCATTCTGATATTATTGCTCGCATACAGGGATATGTGTAACTGTTGCAAAATCTCCTTATATCCCATTCCTGCTTTGGAATTTGCTACAATTTTCTCCCGGACCTGCCTGGTGTGGTCTTTGGTTTTCATATGCGGTCTGTTTTATTGTCTTTCCTGAGCCCATCCCAGAGCAGGTGCATTTCATCTCATCTCATTAGCTGCACCGCTTATCCTCAGTAGGGTCGCGGGGGTGCTGGAGCCAATCCCAGCAATCATCGGGCAGTGGGCAGGGGACACCCTGAACTGGTTGCCAGCCAATCGCAGGGCACACAGGGACAGACAACTCACTCGCTCATTCACACCTAGGGACAATTTGGACCGGCCAATTCACCTGAAATGCATGTTTTTTGGAATGTGGGAGGAAACCGGAGTGCCTGGAGGAAACCCACGCAAGCACGGGGACAACATACAAACTCCGCACAGGAAGTCTGGAGCTGGATTAGAACCCACGCAGGAGGTTCCCATGACTTGAACTGTGCCGCACCTGCGCTAACCACTGCGCCGTCGTGCTGCCAGGTGCATTTCAATTGAGACCTAATAACACATGAGTACACTCTGTTTTCCATTGTTAACCATCTAGGTCAACATTGGATTATTCAGAAGTCATCAAGAACTTCTGGTGTCAGTTGGCCGAGTTGAGAAAACAGGGGGGCAATATTTTTGCAACCTCTACTTCAGTTTTTTAAATGCAATGGAAAAACGTTTAAAATTGCTTGTATCCACTTCCCGCATTTACAACATCAAGTGGTTTATTTACGCTTGTACAGAGTGAACGCATGCCAAATTTTAGTGTTGAGAGCATTTACACCTTTTTAGTGTTAGGTAAAGCCAGTTGGCTCCAAAGTGATGCATAGTCGTCCAGAACAATTTTATTTGGGTATAGAAGGGCTTGGTGAAGACCTCCAGATTAAGTGATTAAGTTTTTAAAAATGTTTTATTTTGAAATAAAGTCTTATCTTTTGCTGTTTGTACATCTATGCATTTTGTGCAATAAGTATTTTTGTCACCATCTTTATTTCTTAGAGATTGGCTCAGAGTTATTTTTTTTAATCTCATCTGCTAAAAATTGCCATTGTTAAAAAAATCCTGTCGCTATAACTCTTTGACTTTTTCAAGGCTCTATGTGTGATTTCATTTTCCCATATCATTTTGTTTTACAAATATACAAATATATCAAACATAGTTTTGGTGGTGAGAAGGCCCTTCGGCCGCAACCTGGTTCCCTGTCCTAGCGGCATGAGAATGCCCCTCGGCCGCTCCCAGTTCTCTGTCTCGGCGGTGAGGGGCAAGGACTTTCAGCCAATGTTCTGTGCTGCAACCTCCAGTTTTTGCTTCCCCCACATGGGTCCATCACGCAAAAAAACCTTAACACAATGACCCAACGAAGAATGGTGTCCAAACTGTCATATGTAAAGGGCTAGGATGATTAGGGACAGGTGTGTAAATATTTGACACAGCTGTGCCCAGCTCCAAACCTGATTGGGGCCCTCTAGTGGAAGGAGGCTTACTCGATCTCTACAAAATGTCCACAATTGATTTGTTATCCTTCTACTAATACACATTTCATAGTGCCTTGTTTAGGTGTAGCATGCACAAGTCCTCTTGGGCGCGAACTGTAGGGGGTGATGACGCTTCATGGTACAATACCATACAAACTCATGCCAGCTGCTGTTAATCACAAGGAACGAAGAAATGTAACTGAAGAGCAATGGCGGTGTTATTTTTAAGCAGACTTATCTAGAATTTAAGCACTTTTCAATACTTGAAATCACAAAAATTAAATTCAAGCGTTTTCAAGGATTTACAGCACCTGTACGAACGCAGTATATTCTTCCTAGTCCTTTGCAACACACGTTCTCCAGTGCACCACACAACACGCCAATATCTAGTGGTTAAATAGCACACATTGTGTCTTTAACTTTCACAATAAAAGAAGGGCCTCAAAGTGTAATCCTAGGGGCCGTAAGCGTAATAAAATCCTTGATTTGGACAAGAAATGTCAAGGCTTTCTTTGGCATTTGCTTGGTGGCGCAACTGTCAACTGAGGTCATCATCATCCTCCTCCTCGCTGTGACGTCACAGGCTGCATCACGTCACGCCATCTCCACTGACCTGAATTCAGCCCAAGTCCAGAACCTCCACTTGCTGTTGTTTGTTTTCGTTTATTTTATTTTAAAGAGAATTTTCCTGCAAGTGCGTCGCTCGACTTCGGTGCGCCTCAACGCACGCATTTCTCGGTTCGGCCCACGGGCTGACGTCACACGGGACCGCTGAGTCCAGCTGAGACCGCTCGGATGGAGGAACCCGAAACTGCTCCTCAGAAGCGGTTCCGAAGAGGACATCTATGCCGACCACGCACAAAAACGGATTAAAGTGTGAAAAGTCCGATTGAAGGCGTCTCTTCTATTGTTTTTTTGCGTGGAGCCCAAAGTGGAAGTGGGGATCGGAGATTGAAGCAAATGGTGAGGCCTTCAACGACACTCATTCCTCATTTGCATGCTCGATTCAACTCCAAATAGATAAATCTTAAAAAAATACTTGCAAAAATGGTCTTGATGATGATGCAGCCCATGCGTGAAGTAGTGCACATTCAACTTTAAGAAGCGAGAAGAAATATTTTTCTTATTTACTGAACAGGCGTGAAAATTGGTCAGGGTTTGAAAACGGGAGAAGGGTTTCGAGGAAACCTTATATTTATAGTTGGGGTAGTTTTTTTTCAATTGAAAATCGGTATGAAATTGTGTTTGACTATTTTCATCTCAAACTAAACATTTAAAGTGACAAAGTTGATTGAATACATGCATCTACTTGATTCAAATCATTTATTGACATAAAATGTACAATGTCCTTCAAAGTCTGAAACATCATTAGATACATCAAAGAATTGTTACCTTCTTCATACTTGTTGTGTTTATTCACATGTTTCAAGACAACTTTCTGTTTTCTTCAATCTCTAACATTTGTATTAAAAAATAAAGCATATTGTCATAATGAGATCAAATCGAAAGCGCGTTACAGACGAATAAATACAGTACTCCTGCCTGTGTGAACTACACTGATTGTAATTCAAACACACCACCTTAAATGCCTAATTCACTCAGGGAAATCTCACAAAAACTCCCTCGACACCTCATCGGATCCATACAATTTATATACGTCACCCTTTTTGACTTCAAAATGGTGAATTTCACCTATCAATATGCATTTCTCGTTGCGGCCAAAAATACCAAATACATGAAACTAATAATGGCTTCTTTCTGCAGAACATTAAAAAAATGTTAATATATAAATTTGTCGCTAGCAGTACTACTGTCATATCAAAATATATTTCACGCAAGTCAGGAAGATGTTTTTATGTGAGGGCTCAATATTTCCTGAAGATGTGAACAGCAAGTGACAGAAGCTCACTGATACAGTTATTGTTTAGTAGACACTCAAAATAATGAGAGAAGACATTAATCAATTTCAAAGTTGTAAGAATAGGAGAGGGCCGTACAAAACTCTAAGGAATTTTTCAGTTTGTAGTTTAACAAACACTCAAAAATAGGAAGAGAAGACATCAATGTATTTTGAGCTTGCAAGGAGAACAAGAGAGGAGTGGCAAAATCAAGAACCTCAAACGCAAATATTCCGAATTGTTTTAAGAGTTCTTTATTTTTATTAAAATATTCTAGGTTACAAAAGGTAGACCAGTCCTAGAATTCAAAGAACAGCAACATGATTGGCCAATAGTGACAATGATGTAAACGGTGCCTCAATCTCCTTTGCAGGTGTTTGATGGTAAAAACCGATTTTAAAAAATCCCAATAAACATTGACTCATCAGCCCCGCTCCATTACGTCATAGAAACAAAAAAAATCCAAGCAGTCTTCATTGTCAGCAAGCAAAAAAAAACCCCATGCAAACATTAAATTATTTACACATCACTCACTCTTGCTTAATAAAAAGCATGCAGCAGAGCATCCATTTTTATTATTTTTGCTTCGACAAGAGCAGTTGCAAGAATAACTTTCATCTTATCGTATGATGAATTTTCTTGACTATTGCCAGGAGGTTCCTGTCCTTGGACGTTGGCTTCTCCCATGTTTTTTATTCATTTTTGTTGAAAATAGCGCCACGCTCATGTACATGGCTTTGTCTTTATTGTGCGCTGTGCAAAAGCTCCGAATCAGTCACGCTTTGTTTGGTCGGGGGCTCGCTCGCTGGAGCGTTATGAGGGCACGCGTGTTGCACACACAACCCCAAGGAGCGTGAAAACACGCCACTGGCAACCCAAAATAAAATTAAAATAAAAAACACTGAACGAGTCCTCAAAGCTCAATAGAGTCGGCCGCTCTGAAAGTTCAAAAGGTTTACTCTATTTTCCAGACAATAAGTCGCAGAATTTTTTTCATAGTTTGACCGGGTTGCTACTTATACTCCGATGAGACATATCTGTGAAATCATTGACACATAATTAGCGGGTATATAATTTCATGTTACTTTCACATTAAACTACAAGAGGGCGCTCTAGGCCTGTGTTGATCATTTCAAACACACCCCCTCACCCCCAGCAGTGTTTTTCAACCGCATCTGAGCTAAGGCACACATTTTTCATTAAAAAATCTCGATGCACACTGTCTGTAGATTTTTTTTTTAATTTGATTTTTTTAAGCTTAAACTGATTATAAAGTTTTTCTCATCGATTGTGGTCACCGTGGCTCAGGAAGTAACACAGGTTAGCCATTTTGCTGTAACAGATTTTTAACATTTTTTCTAAGTTTTATTGTAATTTTATTTAGGTTTTTTTTTCCAGGAAAATAACCCACCCATCCATCCATCCATCCATTATCTGCATTGCTTATCATCAGTAGGGTCACGGGGGGGCTGGAGCACATCCCAGCTATCTTCGGGCAGTGGCCAGCCGCAGGGCACAAAAAGACGGTCAACTCACTCGCTAATTCACACCTAGGGACGATTTGAAGCGGCCAATTCACCTGACATGCATGTTTTTAGAATGTGGGAGGAAAAAGGAGTGCCCTGAGGAAACCCAGGCAAGCACGGGGAGAACATGCAAACTCTGTACAGAAATACTGGTTACTGGATTTAATCCCATGACCTCCGAACTGTGCCGCAGACACGCTAACCACTCAGCCGCCATGCCACCCTTAACTTTATTCCATTTATTTTTCAGTGTTTTTTCCCTGGCAATCTCAAACAGAAACCATTATTGAATATGTGTCCCTGTACTACCCCCTTTAGCAGATAACTAGTATATAAAAGAAAAAAATGAGTTGCCACCTACTGATACGGATGAAAGTTTAAGTTACTTAGTTGATCACTAGAAAAAAAAGTTTTTTGTTTGTGAAGATAAAATTGGGCAATTTCCAGCAGCATACCAGAAAAGTTCTCCCGGCACATTTTGTTGGTAAACACTGCCCTAGCATATGTCACTCGCGCAAAAATCACGAATATGATTTATTATCTGTTTTTAGGGGGATATGTAATAGAAGAGTAAAGAACATAGCCAGTGTCTGAAATAACATCTGCCCGGACGCCCGGGATGTGCATTTTTGTACGTCGGGCATACAACTTACAAAACGTCTCCGGATGGGTGGCCGACAACTTTTTCAAGAAAAAAATATCATTAGACACACAGAGAACACAATACAAATGGATTAGTGGTAAGGAATAAAGCCAAAACCTCAGCCCCAGAAGAAATATTCAAAAGAAGCAAACAAAATTTATGACACTACAAAACGTAAACTTACATTAAAAGCATTGTGGAAAGAGGAGTTCATGTGGCTTGTGCAGACGACGCAATGCAAACATTGCATGAATGAAGATGAGTCAATACAGGTACATACGGATGGCAGATGGAAAACAGCGATGTCATACTGTATACATACAATGAATGTTATAAGTAGATTTATAATAAACTTAATTTTAAAGTGTTGTTCTGTTATATATTCTGATTATCAATCCTTAATACCTTGCAACAATGTTTTTTTTTGCGATGAGTCGTCTTATTGTGTTCCAAGTTGTGAAAAATGGGGCAGGCAACTTTATGGCTGGGCAGGCAACTTTTCAGAGTTGTCTGCCCTGGTATCCGCTAACTTTTTGTCATAAGTTTCAGACACTGACATAGCATTTGAACCTTGTATAGAAATATAGAAAATATTTACGTTGGCGAAATAACACCGCCTCCTTTTACTAATCTGGACATGAATGTTCAGAAGATAAGGCGTCATTTCACCAAAGTAAATATTTTCAACTTGCTCAAAAGGGATTTCTAATAGATAAAAACAAACTAAACAAAAATGGCACTGAAAAAAAATCACATTCTGCAGATTGCAAGCGGAAAATAGTCAAATATGCAGACAAAAAGCAGTCAGCGTAGGTGACAATGCGTCTAGTGTAAGCAACGTAGAAGCGGGAGACAATATATGGTTTGATCGTTTAGGTTGACAGTTACACAGAGGATGTAAATTTTATTGGATTTAGTGACTGTGAGCAAAAAATTGTTTTTGGTAAACATGTTATTCCTGCAAGAGTTATCGGAATAACTTTTAATGTGTTACGTCTTTACTGGAATTAACAGGCTTGTCAATCATGTAACCTGTATACCGTTTAAATTTATATGGCCTGTTGGTCTCTTTTTTTAAATTGCCTTTCAAGGTGACATGTATGTTTTTGGTGTTAAATTCCCCCCAAAATGTCACTTATATATGTTTTTTCCTTAATAATTATGCATGTTTTTGCATGGTGGAACTCATACTCCGGAGCGCCTTATAGTCTGGGAAAAAAAGCATAATTTCCTGCGGTGTGCAAAGGAAAAACTCGCTTCACCGTGGTTCCACCAAGGCTGAGAGGGAAGAAGCACAAGTTAGATAAGTTAAGGGAAGATCTAAAGTGGTGGTCGGCATTTTTCTTTGCGTCAACGGGTAAAAATTTGCTGTTGAACTGGGCTGTGTGCCGGTCCACAGGACCTGAAGAGAGTCCTGTCCTTCCCCCCCTACCCTGGGGACTACCTGCATCCAGTGGTCTACGCCTGCACGGCAGTCATGCTGCTATGCCTGCTGGTGTCCATTGGGACCTACCTGATCCATCACAGGTGATTCTTCAAGCACACACAATGTCTCTTCTGGTTTTGCTTCTACCTTTGGCATCTGCATTTTTTTTACCCCTCTCCAGCGTCATCCGTATCAGCAGGAACGGCTGGCACACGCTTCTCAACTTTTTGTTTCACACGGGCGTGACCTTTGGCGCCTTTGCGGGAGGGGTCAATCAAATTGACTCTCCTTTGGCCTGTCCAATTGTAAGTAGCTCTCCTTTCTCCTTCCAACACTAACATGCGTTGCTCAGTATTTGGCTGTAAACGGCAAAACTGCCGAATGAAATAAATATGATGAGTCATCAAATTTCGGTCGGATAAAGTGATCAATTTATAGTTTAGTAGACTCTAAAAATAGGGAAGACATTAATGTATTTCAAGGTCGCGCTAACAGGAAAAGACCATACAAAACCCACAAGATGTCTAGTATCCAGATTAAAGGACTAAATGATAAGTACATAGTTCAGTAGACACTCAATATGAGGAGAGAAGAATCAATGATTTTGAGCTTGTAAGGAGAACAGGAGAGGACTGTAGATCTCATTATCTCCAAGCTGTTTCTTTTTATTAAATCTAAGTTAAAAAAAAAAGTCCTAGTGTGTAATATATTTTGACACTAAATAATATAATATTGTCTATTGCGATGGAAAAACGGTGCTACGGAACACAGCGTAGCCAAACATGGTGGCTACCTTACATAGGGATTCCACTATGCAAAACTTTCTTGACCTATGATTTTCTATAAAAACTAACATTGGTATGACAGTTCAGGTATTTATGCTTAGTGTTCAAATCTGTTTTTTTTTTCAACTGGATGAAAGTTGTTTTTACCAGTACAAGGCACTAAATATTACACACTGTGCCTTTAAGAGCGTACAAATCCCAGAGCAGCAACATCATAGGCCAATATTGGCAATGATGTAAAACAGTGCATAATAGTCATAACAGCAATAAAACCCTGGTATCCTAAGCAATCTCCTTTGCAGGTGTCTAATAGTAAAAACAGAACAAAAACAAATCAGAAAAGTCAAATCAATGAACAACAGTGAGTCAAAATAATGAAAGACCCTGGCCTCCTAAGCAATCTATTTTGTATGCGTCCATCAGTAAAAAGAGAATTACCTTCATTATTGTAAGCAAGCAGAGTAACAACAAATCTGAAAAAAAAATGACATGATTTATTTATCATAAAGCCTTAAGTTGAGTCATCTTGGTCACTTGAAGCTCTCATTAAGTAGACAGTTCAGAATAGACAAAATAATGAGTTTTGTTATTGTAAATGTGTAGCACTGAAGACCATTCATCTGAATGCTTGACGAGGACGTGATTGCCAAGATTAGTCAGCCGCAGCGTGAGGGATGGTGCTGCTTATTACTTTAATGTCCAAGCAGCCATCTCATCTGCCTGCTTCTCCACTCTTAGAGACACAAGGACTTTTAAGCGAGTTGTTCCACAGAAAAAGCAAGGAACACGTTCATTAATCTTACCCCAGCTTACGTATCACAGAAAATACAGAGCTCATTTTAGAAATGACCAAACCTTGCCCAGAAAACGTTGACGGATTTAGGAGAAGTCATTGTCGTGTTGTCACGCTCTTCTCCATCAGGTCGGCATGGTGCTCCAGTATGCTTCTTTGAGCAGCATGCTGTGGCTGACGTTGATGGCCCGAAATATCTGTCATGATGTGTCCAAAGACCCACTCAAAGCATCAGATGTCCTGGTTGAAAGCAAAAGCGGCGTTCTCAGGTAAACTTCAAACAGTTCTCAACAGAGAGCAGCCCAATTTTTCTGGTCTTCCCTTGTAGATTCTATCTGGCGTGCAACGGAATTCCCCTCCTTATTGTGGGAACCACCGCAGCCTTCGGAACGGAAAACTTTGGCAGCAGGGACGGCGCACCCTAGTAAGTCGTCATTGTAAGCAAGCTAACTGACAAAAGCATCCTGATGTTTTTGCATGTCTGTTGCAGTTGCTGGATGGCATGGGAGGCCAGCTTGGGAGGCTTCTACACCCCGGTGTGTCTCCTGGTCTTGGTGATGTGTGTGTACTTCTTGTGCACTTACGTGCAGCTCAGGCGCCACCCGGAGAGGAAGTACGAGCTCCGAATGCTGAGCGAGGAGCAGCAGCAGTTGTCGTCTGCGGAGCAGCCTAACCAAGCGGACCTCGGGGGGGCTCCGGGATCGACTGGCGATCGCGCTGTGTCTGAGCTCTCAAACGAGCACTCTTTTCAGTCACAGTTGTGCACAGGGCTTTTCACCCTGTTTTTATTTGTGTCCACATGGGCCTTGGGAGCGCTGGCAGTATCTCTGGGCCGCTTTCTGGATATGATATTCAGTTGTCTGTATGGCGCGTTCTGCGTCACTCTTGGGCTTTTTCTTCTCATCCAGCACTGTGCCAAGCGTGATGACGTGTGGCACCGCTGGTGGGCTTGTTGCCCCAGCACAGCTAAACTGGCTGACGAAGATGGTCACAGACAAAACCAGAAACAGGAGGATCTCCATCAAGCGCACTGTCAACTCAACTCCTTCTGCTTGGGCAGGAAGCCGCTACTGTCGCCACAAATGGCTCCAAGTGTGTACCACCAAAATGCAGCCACTTCCCCAAATCTGGCCGCTAGTCACACCGCTTCTTGCTGCGTGGCAGCCATGAACCCCACGGCAGCTGCTGCCACCTCCCCTTTTGCAGAGCCTGCACTATCAGTGTGTCCGCCCGCCCTTTCAGACGAGCTTCCTCCTCCTCCAGTACCACTTCAGAGTTGCCTCATTGACAGAACCAAGTCCCGTTCTTTCAACCATCCACGTCCCTGTCTCCGCAACTACCGCACCCACGTGACCTCAAACAGTATGGATGGGAGTTCATGCAGCTCCCAGCCAGAAGTCCCTAACAATATGCACTACCTGGAAGGCTCACCTGTGCCAAATAGTCTACACCCGGACCTGCAAATTTCCCGCCCCAGCCCTCTCTTAGACCAGCACCAGAGCTCTTGTCACAACCTGCAGGACTCTTCTAGCCACAGCGTCCTTCTGCCTTCCCAAAGGCTCAATGCCTGCCAGTGGCACTCGTACAGTTCAGCAACCGCAAGCTGCTCTGAAACGTCAGATAGCAACACTTTGCTCTATCCGCAAGACCCTGAAACGTCCTGCTACACCTTGAAGATCCCAAAGAAGGACTGGGAAAGACAGTTGGAGTCAGAGAACGGCTACTGCCCGAGGAATACTTTGCCTCGACGACATGCCACGATCAACCGGCGAGTAACCATAGGCAGAAACCACAGCCTGCAGGAAGATAGCCTGTTTGTGACGGATGCGTCAGGGAGTATACGGACTGGACCTTGGAAGAATGAAACCACTGTCTAGTGAAAACGCCCAAACTCTTAGGTGGAATTTATGAATCAAGAGATTGAATTAATGCTATTTTTCTTTACGTTGCACTGTGATTTATGATCAACTGCAAATATTTTTTGTCTTTATCAAGTACAGATCCTCCTGAACTCCCAGTGCACTTTGCTATTATTGTCGTCTACTTCATGTAGCATAAAATATAGGGGAAAAAAATGTTTTTAATGACTCCTTCGAAATAATAAAAACATGGCAAATACGATCAACCGTTTTTAACTTTCCTCTAAATTCAAGCTTCATATTACATGATGAACAGTTTGTTGGGGGGCACTTTTGTGTGTGGCCAAGAATTGCTCTGCAAAGTTTGTCCTCTCAGATGTTAAAGTTATTGTGGTTTGAAAAAACAATTCATGAATCATTTTGTCTACGTCTTTTCTGGTTCGTTGAGGATGAAATGATTTTCTTTCGCAAAAAAAGATATTGGGGTGCCTGCATCACAATTTTAAAATGGTGTTGTGTATACCTGGGTGATTGTTGTGTCCCTACCTTGCCATATGCCAAAATACTCCATGTCTGCACTTCTAAATATGGACCGGAAGACGTCCTTTTTGAAACTGCATGACTTAACGGCCATGCATTTTGACTTGAAGATCTTTCAGAATTGTTCACAAAGAAATCAACTTGTTTGCGTAGGTCAGAGCACTTGAGATTTATTTTGGAGCTCCGTCAGAACTGTCAAGCAAGCTGGCTGGATCCACAAGGACTGGGAAGCTTGGCGCCAACAACACCGTGGTACAACAAAGGAAGCGTCACAAACGTTTACAGTGCGCAACTTTTGTGGATTGAACAAGAACCGTTGGGTCGACTGTTGGTAGATTAGGCTCTTTCTTGAAAGTCTTAACTTTTTGGACGATCTGAACTATGACGCGACACATTATCGTCCTCTTATTTTGTCTGCAAACAAAATAAAATGTCTTGTAATACACGGTCTTGCTTTTGCTTCTTTTTTATAAAAACAACATTAACAATGGTTAACCTTCTCATTAGCTATTAACACTGGGGAACAATACATAGGAGAAAGAGAACAACCAGTACCCACTGGGATGAGTTCCAGCACCCTCGGGACCCGGAGCGCTAGGAAAATCAATCAATCGGGAAAGCAATCAAGAAAAAAACAAAACATCTCTGCCAATGGTGATTAGCATTAATCCTCCCCCACACGGTCAGGCAGCGCTCTCCTCCAGCCACGGGCCACTGGCTCAAACCACTTCAGCAGCAGAGTCAGAAAAATTCATGCCGCCGTGCCTGATGTGAACGTGACCTATTTCAAAGCTTGCCGCCATGGCTTCCACTTTCAAAGATAAACTGGACCAGGCCAAGTGCCACACCCTAAACGGAGTTAACACCAAATGTTTGATCCATCTAAGTGGGCGGCACATTTCTCACCTTTACCGTGCACAAAGTGGGAATATTTTTTCCTCCTATTAACCAATTTTGAGAAATAAATGCCTTTTGTAGTGCCATGCAGCTGCCTAGAAAAATTTTAGCCCACCGAGAACTTCAGCACAAAAGGGTACATGTTACTTTTTGACTTGCATTGTGCCCAAAAACGTTTTGATTGTTCGCCTGCCTTCTAGAGACCCAGCCCAGCCATCCCTTACTGCTTTCAATTATTGATTAGTGTGTTGTGTGTGGCTGAAAGCACTCTCAAGATTCAGTAAAAACACCCTCTGCCGTTGATTTCATTTATAGTTACTAACATTATCCTTATACTTTTGTTGACCTCACTTGTCCCGTCAGTTGTACAAATCTATACACACAAAAATGGACATTGAGAATTGGATGAAACAGAAGCCTAACAGAACTAACTCGATGGACAGGTAGCGCCCCCTATTGACCAGGCATGGAAAGGAAGGGAAAATCTGTTGAAAATATGAAATGGAAGCCTCCTTTTGATTGTCTGGCTTCACTTGAATTCCAAGAGAACCCACACTAGGCCCTACAGTGAAAACATTGTTTATACCAGACAGACAAAATGCAGACCTGAGAAAAGAGTTAACTGTTGATACATTTTGCACATCCTCATACTTTTATTACAGTGTCACGTATTCACAGTTCGGAGACCAGCGCATGACTGAAATCACATCACATCCATTTCCAGACAGAAGCACCAACAAAATAGCTGTTAAAAATACATTTTTTTTGAAAAAGTGTTCCAGGGAATAAAAACCGCAAAGAGTTCCTTTCATAATAAAAAACTTGCCTAAAGTTGATTCCAGCCTCTAGTGGCCTCCATGAGATGTCGCTGGCCGTGGCTGATCCAAGGTTCCTGGCTGTTAAATGTACGACCACAGAACCAGCAGCGAAAGACAGTGGACTCCTGCCGGCTGCTGAGAGTTGGCCCCACTATCTCATACTTTTTGGTAGCCTTTTTTCTCAGCTTGAGTTTGAGAAGAAAACGCTCCCGGACCGAACTGTGAAGCGATCTCGGGCCAGGCCGCTGGCTCGACAACGGGACACAATGGGTCTTCTGTCCCGGGAAGCTGAGCTGAGCAAGTGCTCGGACGGTTGTCTGTGAGAGCGTGACATTGGCGACCGCGCCCCGATGCCGATAGATGACCTTCATGATGTTGGCCACTTCGGGAATATCGACGTCTGGATGATTGAGTACCACGACGGGTTGGTACCTACGGGGACATTTAATAGTCTGTAGACGGGTGTGTGGTGAAAGTCTCAAGGTTCTTTCCACCTCTTTTGCTACGGGACTCCAAAAGACAGTAGAGGCTTTTTCAGTCTGAACTTTGTTGCTGAGCTTTCTTGCTTTATGCGTCGTAACAGGAAGTTCATCAAACATTGCTTTCCTGCGCACTTTCCTTCCACTGGGAGGTCGAATGGGCCTGGGGGCCAGTTGAGGTTTGGCCGCGTCACTGGCTTTCATCTTTGGTGTGGATTCCCTGACAGTGACCATCTTCATATTGTTGCGAGTGTTGGCATCGGTTTTCTTAGAAGGCATGAGCAAACACTGGGATGGAGGAAAGCTGGCCAGAAGAGGTGCTTCACAACTTGGGGAAGGCGAGCCGCTTTGAAGCCGACTGGCGGCGGGGCTGACAATTTTCAAGACAACTTTGTTTCCTCGTTTGTCTTTGGTGTGGCAAGACTGAGCAGCGTTTTTTGTTTGGAGATGGTTGAGAAGCACATCGGACTTGGGTGGAGAAACGTACCGCAGCAAAAATCTCTGGCGACCAGTTGGTAGAGCGCTAGATTTGTCAGCAGAGCTGGCAGGCATTGCCAGAACAGTTCTTGAGTTCAGTTGGTGTTTTGCACTAGCTAGCTTGAGGCCTGAGCCGCTCCTGGAATGAACTGATCGCTTCAGCAAGTAGCAAGTTGGTTGGGTCTTAGTAATTTTGTCCGTACAGGTACTCTGAGACGCACTTGAAAGGAGCACATGACCTTTACCATTTGAGCTATTGATGAGAAAATGGCGCGTAGAGGCTCCGGTACCGCTTTGGAGGAGTGTCGGCACGTTATCGTGACCTTGATTGGCCAAATTGACGACTTTTTGAGGGCCTGAATCGGCAGCCGGATTGACTGAGGTTTCAAAGCCTTTTTTCATGTATGAGACATTAATTTGAGGATTTGTGCAATTTGTGATAAGCCGAAATCTTGGAGCAGGCTTGACCTGCGATGGAATGGCGCAATGATTCTCATTTATGTTTACGACAACTTGCTGCTGCTCATCGAGCGCTTCAAGTTGTTGATTTATCTTTGTTTGTCTACAAGAATTGGTGTTTTGCAAATATTCATTTTGTTCCTTATGGAGCTGCTGCAAAATGATTTCATTCGAGTGTTGTTCTACAAAACTGCCCAATTCAGAGAGATTTAGTTTATGTAAGACGTTTTCAGATACTGGAAGGAGCTCCTCCTCGATTTTGATTACGTTAAAATCTTTCAGCACAGACTCTGGGTTCTCGTCATCACTATCCTGGAAAGTTTTTGCAGACTCCGCCAATGGTGGCCTGGCCTCGACTTCTCGGTGATCAGACACCAGGTGTCCTTCTTGACACCCTCCAGGTGAAATGGCAAATGCTTCTTTGGAATAATTGTGGAAAGAAAACACTTCATGGTTGACACAAGTTTGCAATGTTGTGGCATTTTCTTGGAATGAAGTCACCTCTGTTGGAGGAGCAAAACGTGTCCATTTTTTTGAACAATTTTGGAAATCTATCAAGTTTGCTCCCGTGCTTGCTTGACTTTCGGGTTGGCTGATAGAAATAAATCCGCCATTTTCAGTAGGGTTACAAGAATTTTCTTTGTGCCCATCAACAAGCTTTCTTTTAGTGTTAAAAATTATGTTACTTTCATCCATCGAGCCACAACTCCCAACTTTGTCTTTACAGGATATTTTTTTAGGCCTTGTTTCATGGGAAAGATTTAATGTCATTTCAGATTCGTTTTCAGAATGTTCAAAGCCCGATCTGTTATCAAACAGGTTTATTTCTGAGCAGGCCATTTGACGAGGGCTATTTTGTCCCCTGACTACAATCGAATGGAGGGAATTTGTTGCAGCAGTTGATGGCCCATTTGTAGGACTATATAGAGCAGACTCTAGGGGGAAAATCGATGTTTCTTCCTCTTCAATCTTCACCTTCACCGCCATGATCTCTTCTGTTTCATTGCCAGATCCACTTTCCGGTGGAGTAGCAAAGTAATGTGGCGAGGCACTTTTCCTTACAGACGTGGCCCCGTTTTCAAGAGGCTTTTGAGACCTGGTGGCCAAAACATCTAAATCTTCTTGAGGCTTGGCTACAGGTATGACTTTGAGAACCAAATGTTTTTTCCCATCAACGGTCTTGAATCCCATCATTTTGGTTGTGCAGTTGGGTGGAAGCGAGATGTTATTTTTGACCATCAAAACCGTCAGCGCATTGGGATTGGTCTGTGAGCCGGAACCGTCGTTGTCCAGCAACATTTCCGATATTGATTGTTCCGCATTTAAGAAGTTGTTTTTTACCAGAGAACTGTCAGGAGTTTGGTGGCCTGCCTCCAAATATTTCTCAGACGTGATCCCACCGTTTTGGTTTGGTAAAGTCCCTGAAATACTTAGACCATTGGGTAAGGTAAGCGTTTCTTGCAGCTCAGAGATATCATCAAGAATATTTTGGCCTGGAGTATCTCCATCTGCTAAAACTTTTTCTTTTAGACGGACTTTTTTCTTGCATGGACATCCGCCCGCTTTGCTGGTGGCGAGAGCGTGTCTTCGGAGTTGCCTTGTGTTTTTTGCACAATAGCCACACGATTGACAAGTTAGGGAAACGGCGTGAGCTTTGAGATGTTTGTGGTGATCGGCTTTGTTCAAGCTGACGTGTTGACATTTGGAACATTTCCAAAGACTCTCGTTGTGATGATGAATGTGTTGAACGAATGTTCCCGCGTCCACTGTTGTGAAGTCACACCGGTCACAGTGAAACTTTCCGTTCTGACTGTGAAACATGATGTAATGTCTGGTCAGCAGAAGCAGAGAATATTTGATTCCGTCCGAGCACAGCTCGCACGTGACCAGAGTATTTTTGTGCCCGATCCGATGACACTGAAGGGCCGCAAATTCGTTTGTGACGAATGCGCACAAATCACAAGGGTAAGTAGGCAACGCTCCTTTGTGGGAGCATTGAAAATGTTTCAGGAGATCGTTGGGACTGTACGTGGAAGTGTCCTTGCAGACGGAGCAGCCGAAGCTCAGGATATTTCCGGAAAAATAAGCCCCTTGCCGAATTTTGCAATTGACTCTCTTGGTGGAAATGTTTCGCTTGACCGGCAATCCGTCTGGATCGCGGCGACTGCGTAAAGTTCTTTGGGGGCGACGCCGAGAGCCTTTGTCATCCTCTACAGCTAACGTGCTGTACTTCAAGGCAGGAGTGGGAGCTACTTGAAGGTCCTCTTCCATTTTTACAGACCTACAAGCGAGAAGAAAACAACTGTTGTAAGTCATGGAAACACAGAACCATCATCGGGTTATTTTTCTTATTTTTTTACTTATTTAGTTAATATATTTAAAATTGCCTTTTGTATTATTATTTAGGACCATTTGATACATTTTCTGGTTTTGTTCACATCACTTTTGTTTTAACTGTAACATTCCTGAACAATTCGCCGAAAATCCCAATCCAAGACATACATACCCAAAGTAGATTGAATGCTGTTCTTGAAATATTTGGAGAATATACAAGAATTGGTCTCTTTTGTAAGGCAAGACTCTGAAGTTTTGCCCCAAACTGAACGATCCCTGCAAGTGATACTAACATTGAGTAATCAGAGTCGGACCACACATGAATAGAAGGTTTTTATTCTCGCCTGATTTTGTATTTCTTTTTTGCAATCACATGCAAGATGAGTGTAACAGGGGCGACTTAGCTGTAAAACAGGTGACGCAATAACGTGAAACCTTACCTGGTATCCTGTCAAATTTGATCACAATCTGAAGAAGAAAACAATGTATTCTATGATTTTTCTAAGGCTGGCCATTTGGAGACTAATTTACTACACTAAAATGTTTGTAAATTTGTATTTTACTTTGGCCATTGTTTTGCCATTGTGAAAGATTTGTAAATGTTTGACTTATCTTAACGGAAATCAAATCAATGATTGTGCACACTTGCGTGTAATGATGTTGCGTAAAAATGAATCACGGATTGCCTTGCACACATAATTTTCTGCTGTTTTGAATACACCCCTGGAAAATGGCATAAAATTATGTTTGAAATTTAATTGGCTAACCAATGAGTCAATCATCATTATTCGATTTGGTTACTACTGGCTGAACATATTTGGACCTATTGGAGTCGATAACAGTTTTATTAAACAGGCCCATGTAGGCTAACGTGGGTTGTGGGTCGTGAAAAAAAGTCTTATATTTGCCGAGAAAAGATTGATTTAAAGTGGCGGGCAAACTACCATTTTTCGGAATAATTTTACGAGTCTGTTTATTTTCAAAGGGAGTTTTAGAGTGAAACGAACAAATTTCAAGAAGCGACGCCCAACAAAGCAAAAATGTTTTCAGGCCGATCTCCATTTAGCTGTAGGCATTATTGTGTGTTTTGGAGTACATATTTTACACAGTTAGAGTCGACGGACAGCCCTTGATGTGACGAAGCCATTTGCGCGGACATTCAAAGAATTTGAAAAAAGCCAGGAGAGTTAATGGTGAGTTACATCGGCTTTATAGTTTTTGGGTATCTCCTTTCAGACTGATCGTGATGTTTCTTTGATGAGTGCATTTTGAAATGGTTATAATATCTTGAATCTCAATAATTTTAAGCTTTCCGATGATATGTGACACGTTTTTTTTTATCAGAAGTCCGGTGGCCCACCAGTGGGGGGCAAGGGTTAAGGTACCGTATATTATTAAAACTCTTTCTGTGTACCGTCTTTCTTTGTAAATATCAAATCTTATGTTTCAATGTGGGCAGGAGGGGCTTGTATTCAGGTGCGGCTAATGTATGTATTTTCTTAAAATAGCACTTTGTTTTGAAACCATTTTTTATGAAAGAAATGAAGGTCAAAATGAGCCTCAACAATCTTAAGTAAATGTGTAAGGGAGACACATTTAAAGAGGTATATTTGTTGATATGGGACAAAGGCTCTGGCATTATTATTATTTCATAAATTTTAGCAACTTATCCAACGTCCCACAGAGAAATAAAATGCGCCGAAAAATTAGCTTTTGTCTGGAGAGCGGTTTTGCTGAATTTTGTCTTATAATATACGGTATTGCTCTCACAACATCAACAAAAATGCTAGTATGGCTCTTTGAGTCGAAAGGTTTAGCGACCCCCGACGTACTGCAACGACAAAGAACAAGATTTTGATAACCAATTACCAAGAGGTATATTTACTATTTTCTATGAGTTGGCATCAATGTGTTTTACACCATTACATACCCCACATCTTTTACCTATGAAATTAACTTTTAAATGGAAGAAAGTAAAAGTGTTTACCTTAAAAAGAATCCTTGCAGCTAAAGTTTCATTCGTGGTGGTTGAAAGAGCCGTTTAGATCCTTGATGGTGGGCAAGGCCAAAGTTAGTTGTCATGTCTCCTGGTGCTTCTTTTTTTCTGCTGGTGCTTTTCAAAAGAACAAAGAATTATTTCCCTGTACGTAAAATTATTTGCAAAGCAGATTAAAAAACCTTTGGTAACAAGCATTGTAGTTCGTTATATAACAAACTTTAAGACAGTTATGGGCAATTTTGGTTGTGTCAATTGCTGTTAGGGGCTTGCACTGGGCTAACTTATAAGGAAAGGGCCCATTTCAAAAGAAATGGAGCCATGCCCATGATAACGGAACAAAGTAATGAATGGCAGTCGGCACAAACTACTGAAAGTAATTATTTTCCCTCCGCAAATTAGTAAACATACAATGCTTTACTGAGACTCTTGCATTAGAAGAAGCCCCAGGCTTTATAAGAAAACGTTAGAAGAGAAAAATACAAAAGTAGACCAGGTGCATGCCACAATGTTGGAGAGACATTTGGATTGTGCATGTAATACTTCTGCTACTTTGTTGAGGCTTTTTTATTTCATTCAAATAAAGACAATTGTCGATACAGAATGGCAGAAATGCACGTCAAAATCTAATTAATTCAAGTTTCACTTACCCAATTTGAGGTAAGACAGGCACTCCCGGAGGTCAACTATTTGGAAATGGGAAAAATAAAAACTGAAATAAGTCTTAAGTGTTTTTTATTGTACATACTTCTTCGTCTCCAACATAACTTTAGCAAGTTTCATTTCAAAAGATTAGCTTGATTTGATGTTTACCGGTAAAACTAAACCCGTCAGTCAAGTCACATTTATTTGTACAACCCTTTATCAAGGCTACAATTACAACTTACCCTGATCTGAAACTTGCATGCAAGCGAGGAAAAAGTCAAAATGTTCAGCATGAAGAAATAAACCTTGAGATGGGCCACGCATGAGTTATATCCCCTACCTGTTATTTTTAATGACACTACTAGAAAATCTAACCAGTTACTAATAGAAGGAAGTAGCCTAAGCCAGATTGTGTGTTTATAATCACAGAAAACAAGAATATAGCACAAGCCTAATATTTTCATAGCACCGTATTACAATTTCTAATGGGGAAAACATTCTCATAACTGTCAACCTATACGTTTTCTCTTTATTTTAGACGTTATTTGATAATTTCAAATTGTGTACGCCAATTTTATCCTGCCTTTTCCTCTTATTCAAATTGCTGGTAAAAAATGATGTCAACGTAGATTGCTCATGAGGATGAAGTCAGCAAAATCCTGCAATGTGTAAAGAGCAACACTACATGTACTGCAATTTGGAAAGAACTAAGAAGGATGCTGAAGTAATTGTGTCGTTTATTTGGTAAATAAAATTAACTCGTTTATACAGATTATCTTTTTTTTTAAATAAACAAAGTCCATCTTGCTGTGAATAAATGGGTGCTGCATTTTAATTAATAAGGGAAGCTATTGACTGAGGTATGCTATCTGAATCAAATCTGATTCACTGATGAATCAGTTATATTTCAATTTCATCATTTTCATCTTTGTGACACAAGAGTTGGGACTAACATGTTTAAAAAGGAACTACATGGATCATTACTCTGCTACTCGTTAAAAACAGAATACGAAATGCAGTCTCCTTTGAATATTGAGTGCTCCTGCTCGCTTTAAGACGTCACACACAACCCTAGATCTGCTAAAAGCGAATTTAGTGGTGGTATTTGTATGTATCGACATTTCGTTCTGTATACACGTGTACTAGAATGACAATAAAGTAGATCTGAATCTGAATCTGAATTAAACTAAGTACAGTTATGGTGGTGCCATCTCAAGCATAGAGTAGAGGGCAACTTATTTCTCCCTACTGTTTATAGTTGCATCCAAGCCAAATTTAAAACTATAAAATAAAATACTGAAATCAGGGGTGGCAGCTTATTTGGTTGTGTATCACCGGTAGCGAACGGTAGGCAACACGTGGGTAAAAGGCGTGGCTTATACGGGAACAAACAAAACCTTTGGGGCAAATGTTAGCACAGAATTTATGGTAAAAATTTGAGTTTTCCTATATTTCTTTTATTATATGGTTACTTTAAAGCGGTTCCAGGGGCTCAATTTCTCTGCGAGTATATACACCGCAATTTGTAACTAGATAGTTACTTTGAGAGTCACGTGCTACTTTTGGGTGTCAGTAATCTGGAGAAATAATGAAATTACTAGTTACTTCATTTAAAAAGTAACTGTCACTATTCTTTTTCAGTAATGCGCCCAACACTGCAAATAACATCAATATCAAGGTTGCAACTATTTACCAAGTATGCTGAGTTACAAAGGCCGAATACCCTCAATGATAGATCTGATGAGGGAGATTCAAAAGTTAGCCAAAATACTTTATTACTGCTAATTCATTGAGTGCCATAACGTTTAAAAAAATTTTCAGAAGCATTGACCCAGAGTGCTAAAACATAATAGTTGTTGTTGTTTGGATTTCTAAAAGTGATTCTAAATGCTTTGGCGCCATTGATCAGTAAGTGTTGGAGGTATGATCTTGGGCCTGGAGCCTAAGGCCGACCAACCCGAAATTCGGGTCGGGCCTAAAATGTTGATCATTAAGTTCGGTTTTGGCCAGGTTTCTCTCTCAATGACTTATTCTTTAAAAGCATCCTTCCTGTGGTGTGATTAAATGTAAGTATTGTAACCGCCCCTAAATGCTTAAGGAATGAGCTGATTGTCTTTGGCAGTAACAAAGTGTTTTTGAAATCCAGTTGTATGAGATTAAATGTTGGCTGTTCTGTAAGTTCCAAAATAAACCATTGTTCATCTTCCATTAATCAGTGAATTCATAACACGCTTCTCATAGTTTTTTGTTTTCATTTGTGGCTCTCGCAGCCCAAGTGCAATTGCCACAGAGGCAGGGGGAAAGGGGCGGCTGGGGTTGGGTGGCATACTTGGCAAAATTGGCAGCGGCCATGGAGGGGGCTGGGGGGATGGCTTTAGTCAACTAAAATCACACTCCTCCAGATTGCTCACAAATAAAATATGAAAATTCGGCTATGCTTCGGGTTTGGTCACTCAAATAACGTTAATTTGTCAAGCTCGGGCTGGGCCTTAACGAACACTCACGGGCCTGGTAGGGTTGGGCTTGATTTTTTTTTTTTAGGCACGATCTTGCCTCTAGTAAGTATCAATCCTCTGGGAAGGGTTTCAGTATCAGAAATCCCCACTAGATGGCAGGAAGGGCGTTGATCTGATCTTGTCCACACATACGTGTAGCTTTTCTTCCTCTATCCAGTGATTGAGAGTCACAGGAAACATCGGGCGTTGAAATGTTCTAGCAAAGGTTCAGTGTTCTTGCATAAAATGTTGTTTTGCAAAAAAAAAAAAAAAGGCCTTTGCATTTGGGAAAATAATTGTTTAGATATT
The DNA here is from genome assembly GCF_059441175.1 of Urocampus carinirostris. NCBI lineage: Eukaryota > Metazoa > Chordata > Actinopteri > Syngnathiformes > Syngnathidae > Urocampus > Urocampus carinirostris. Next base: position 8,394,151 of record NC_142367.1, on the reverse strand, counting down.
GGAGGTATCACAAATACAAAAATAAAAAGCACTGAAGTTAAAGTTCTGCTTGAAATGCATCCTTTGACTAAAGGCTGTTTCTCTCATTTTTCCTGGAAACTATTATTTTTAAGAAACCTAGCAAGCCAAACACCACCCCAGTGCAGAACACTAGCATGGACTTTCTGAATGACCTCAACAATTTCTTTGGTAGGTTCGAGGCACAAAACAGCACCCCTGCAGTGAAAGCGGCTCCAAATCAGGACGAAAGAGCACTCCACCTGGACTCATCTGACGTGAGGAAGACCCTGAGAAGGGTCAACACAAGGAAGGCTCCAGGCCCGGACAACATTCCGGGGCGGGTACTTAGGGAGTGCGCCGATCAGCTGGCTTGTGTACTAACAGACATTTTCAACACCTCGCTAGACCAAGCCAAAGTACCATCATGCTTCAAATTTGCCAACATCATCCCAGTGCCAAAGAAAACCCAGATCTTATCACTCAACGATTACCGGCCCGTTGCACTGACTCCTATCATAATGAAGTGCTTCGAGAGACTGGTTAAAGAGCACATCACCTCCAGTCTCCCCTCTTCATTCGACCCCTTTCAGTTTGCCTACAGGACAAACCGCTCCACCAGGGATGCCATCTCCTCTGCGCTTCACCTGAGCCTGACACACCTAGAGGAGAAGAACACCCATGTGCGGATGCTGTTCCTGGACTTCAGTTCAGCATTCAACACCATCATCCCACAACATCTGGTAGACAAAATGGGGCTTCTGGGTTTCAACACCCCCCTGCGGAACTGGCTGCTGGACTTCCTCTGTGACAGACCCCAATCTGTGCGGATAGGTCAGAACAGTTCAGATGTCATCTACCTCAGCACGGGCTCCCCCCAAGGCTGCGTCCTAAGCCCCTTGCTGTTCACCTTGATGACACACGACTGCGCCCCTAGGTCCGCCACAAACCACATCGTGAAGTATGCTGACGACACAACGGTGGTGGGCCTCATCAGGGATGACAACGACCTGGCCTACAGAGAGGAAGTGGAGCAGATGGTGGGCTGGTGCAAGGACAACAGCCTGGTCCTGAATGTTGACAAGACTAAAGAGATCATTGTCGACTTTAGGAAAAACCAGCCCAACCATGCCCCACTTTGCATCAACAACAAGGCTGTGGAGGTTGTCAGCAGTATCAAGTTCCTAGGGGTGCACATCACAAACAAACTCACCTGGTCCGTGAACACTGCATCTCTGGTTAAGAGGGCACAGCAGCGCCTGTACTTCCTGCGGAGGATGAGGAGAGCCCACCTGCCCCCACCATCCCTCATCACATTCTACAGGGGCACCATAGAGAGTATCCTGACCAGCTGTATCTCTGTGTGGTGTGGAGGCTGCAGCGCTACCGACTGGGGTAGTGTGAGGAGGGTAACGAGGACAGCGGAGAAAATAATCGGGACTACACTTCCCTCCATTCAGGACATTGGCCAGAAGCGCTGCTTATCCCATGCTAAGAACATTACCGGGGACCCCTCTCACCCCCATCATGGACTATTCACTCTGCTAGCCTCTGGGAAGAGGTACTGCAGTGTGCGGTGCAGGACCACCAGGCTCCGCAATAGTCTAGTCCCCCTGGCCATTAGACTGTTAAATGGTCAATCTAACATATAGTTAACTTAAATCTAAACGGCTGCTAATTTGACTTTTGCACTAGTGGCAGTTTTTTTTATAGCTTCACTCCTTGCACATTTGATCTCTGCACTATTGTTACTTACAGTGTTATTACTTACAGTGTTATTGTTTACAATATAATGGTACTGTGTACCTGACTTGTTAACCTGACTGCCCATCTTGCACATCTGGTTAGCGTCTCTTCTTGCACTATCGGCACTATGGTAAATAACACAATACAGCTTTATTTATATCTGTACACTGAAGGACACTGAGGGAAACTGTGGGAGTCAGATCCATCGACATTTCGTTCTGTATACACGTGTACTAGAATGACAATAAAGTAGATCTGAATCTGAATCTGAATCTGAATGCTCAACTGTTGTCTACTAAACAATGGTAAAAGCTAGAAACTTGAATGAACGATGAGGGTTGAAGCCATCTTTTGATAAGTCCTATGCCTATATAGCTACAGGACTCAATTGTCTGTAGGCCAAAATGAGTCAAAATGGCAAAAATTGGCTGGAAAAGTCTCTTCCCATTTGAGAGAAAGGTCTGGCATTTGATGAGTTAAGTGCAGGGGGGAAAACACTTTGACGACAATGGCTTGCTTGACTTTAGGTAGTGAGTGTCGACCAAGTTTCAAGGGTGGCCTTTGAAGTGCAATTCATCACTACAACGAGAGATAAATGCACAAGAAACTAATGGCACGATATTTTGAGGGTCATAAATAGACGCTCTCACGACGCCTGGAGTTTATTGACGACTTACTTGAGATGTAAATAAAGCGGCCACCCCTCACCAAGATACACAAAGTTGGGAAGAAAATGAAAATGTTCTTACTGTAGACTTGAGTCAAGTAGAGGCTCACCCCCCATCACCAAGCAAAGTGGTTTGTCGCTTTGTGGCTTTTTTTTAAAAATCGGCGTCCTTTTCAGCTCTTGTCTGTTTCTGTAAAGCCACAGCGACGGCGGCCATGACACTACATCCGGGTGATTGGCTTGACGACGCTCAACTAGGAGCGGATGGATATGACTTCTTGATCACAAACTCAAGTAGTGCTAAGCAGGTGGACTGTTCCTTTTTGTTCTCGAAACTTTGTCACAAAGTGGAGGAAATGGCCACGCCAAATTATTCTAAGGGGGAACAAAGCAGGTCTGCAAGCAACTTCACGATTGAGTGGCTCGCGTGCTTGTTAGTGCTTAGTGGAAGGCGAACCAATGGCGGAAGCAATGGCGGAAGGACGCCATTTCCCTTGCAGATTCGTCAATGTCGTTCTTGTTTTAAACACCGACTCACCTTGCAAAAAAATATACATTTTTATTTTATATGAGCATAACAAATTTGGCCTATGCATCTATATTTTCTTACCTTTGCAGTAATTATCTACAGTAAAGTTGATCCAGGAAGGACACTGACGTCACCGAGTCCAAGCGGCCATTTGACTGACGTCATCAACTATGCGTCAACGTGGTTATATTTGTGTTAAATGTTCTGATATTTTAAAGCAATTTGTCTCTATAACAGCTTAAGTTCTGGAATATCAATATAATTATCCGCACATACTTTCACATTTTTTACAGGGAAAATCACAGCACAAGTAATAATAACTTCATATGACAGGAGTGGCTAACTACAGCCCATGGGCCACATGCACCCTGGGAGGCTTTTTCATCAAGCCCTCCCAAACGAAAATGGTCAAAATATAATGAATATATATATATATATATATATATATATATATATATATATATATATATATATATATGTATATATTATACTTTAAGAGTGCTGCAAAATTAAGTATTTAATTCAGTGCTTAATAACAAGGACCTAATAATATGTTATCCTGCTTTCATTCTGAAAATAAATAAAACATATTAGAAATACAACACAAATACTACTACAGTAATACTCTAATACAAAATACTATTGCAGAAATATTACAACAGAAATACTACAAAAAAACAACTGGAGGGATCTTACAAAAGCACTACAGAAATATTACGAAACTACTACTATGGAAATACTGCAAAAATACTACAGAAATACAGTACTACACAAATTTTGTTTGTCTGACTGTCTGTTCTGTCTAGGGCCCTTAACCACACGGGTCGTAAGGACACCAATTCCTGTGGTGTATCTTGGGCAAGTACAGCCTGGTGATGTCTATCCCTCTCCAGGCCAACTTGTGTTTCCACTCGGTGTCGAACATGACCTTTTACTTGACACTACTATGGAAATATTAAAAACACTACTACACTTCAGTAATACTATAATACAAAAATACTACTAAAGAAATCTTACAACAGATATACAACAAAAATACTCCAGATATACTACAAAAATCTGATCGCAGAAACACTACCAAAATACTTTAAAAACTACAACTGAAAATATAAAATTTAGTGCTTAAAACAGGTACCTAATATATTATTTTGCTTCAACTGTGAGGGTTTCAAAACCAAGTTGATACTAATCCAATTAAACAGAAATATAACACGCTGATGTCTTAATGTGTATTTTTTCATAAATTGAAAATGTGATGGCTCCCCTTGGCCAAATTTCAAACTCCAAATAGTTGCCCACCTCTTTCATAAGACAATAGACAACAAAATCACATTTCCTGAGAAACAAAAAATAATATAATTCATAATAAAACTTTATGACGCTGTGATAAGTAGATTAAGAACCGTGTACAGTGAAGAAAATAAGTATTTGAACACCCTGCTATTTCTACCATTTTGAAATCATGGAGGGGTCTGAAACTTTCATCGTAGGTGCATGTCCTCTGTGAGAGAGATAAACTAAAAAGAAAAATCCAGAAATCACAATGCATGCTTTTTTAACGATTTATTTGTGTGATACAGCTGCAAATAAGTTGCAAATAAGTTTTTGAACAACTTTGTATCATTTAGAATTCTGACCCTGAAAGACCTGTTCGTCCGCCCATTAGAAGTTCGCCTGCACACCATGTATTATTTTGAATCTGATGCACCTGTTTGAGGTCGCTCGCTGCATAAAGACACCTGTCTATCCCTTACAATCAGTAAGACTTTAGCTTGGAACATGGCGAAGACCAAAGAGCTGTCCAAAGACACCAGACACAAAATTGTGCACTTCCACAGGGCTGGAAAGGGCTACGGAGCAATTGCCAAGCAGTCTGGTGAAAAAAGGTCCACTGTTGGTTGGAGCAATCATTAGAAAATGGAAGAAGCTTAACATGACAGTCAATCTCAATCAGAGTGGAGCCTCATGCAAGATATCACCTCATGGGGTCTTTGATTCTCAGAAAGGTGAGGAATCAGCCCTGAACTACACGACAGGATTTGGTCAATGTCCTGAAAAAAGCTAGGAGCACCGTTTCCAAGGTTACTGTAGGTAATACACTAAGACGTCATGGTTTGAAATCACGTATGGCACGAAAATTTCCCCTGCTTAAACCAGCACATGTCACGGACAGTCTTAAGTTTGCATATGACCATTTGGATGATACTGAGGAGTCATGGGAGCAAGATTTGTGGTCAGATGAGACAAAAATAGAACTTTTTGGTCATAATTCCACGAAGCGTGTTTGGAGGAAAAAGAATGAAGAGTACAATCCGAAGAACACCATCCCTACTATGAAGAATGGGGGTGTTTCTCTGCACATGGGACAGAACGAGTGCACTGCATAAAAGAAAGGAGGACTGGGTCCGTGTATTGTGAGATTTTGGAGAACTACCTCCTTCCCTCAGTCCGAGCGTTGAAGATAGGTCATGGCTAGGTCTTCCAACACGACCACAACCCGAAGCACACAGTCAGGAAAACCAAGGAGTGGCTCAGTAAGAAGCATATCAAGGTTCTAGCATGGCCCAGCCAGTCTTCAGACTTGAACCCAATCGAAAATCTTCGGAGGGAGCTCAAACTCTGTGTTTCTCAGCAAAAGCCCAGAAACCTGACTGATCTAGAGAAGATCTGTGTGGAGGAGTTGGCCAAGAGACCTCCTGCAGTGTGTGCAAACCTGGTGAAAGACTACAGGAAACGTTTGACCTCTGTAATAGCAAACAAAGGATACTGTACCAAATATTAACATTCATTTTCTCAGGTGTTAAAATACTTATTTGCCTTATATCACTCACATTAAAAATAGAATCTGCTCATTTTGTAATCATTATATTCTAATCACCATTGATTATTCTCATGTCAAATTACACAAAAACTTTGGCAACTTTGGGTCACTCCTGTAACTTCTACTTTTCTTACCACCTTATCCAGAAATCATATTACATTTGGAATTGTCCTTTCAAACAAGAATGATAAAAGGTCAGAAAAAAAACTAGTTTTATATATGTCAAAATTAATCCACAAAACAATACAAAAAATGTAAACCCACTTTTCAAAATTGTGTCAACGAATTTGGTTTTTGGGTTAAATCTTTCAACATGATAAACATTCCCGATGATCAATGTAATATAAAATATGCTTAAAAATCACCCCCTTGTGTCGAAATAAACATGTCATCGTTATTGTTTTTCTTTTTAATTCATTTATTTTATTAATTTATTTTCCTTTTTTTCCCCTCTGTATTTCTGCATCACTTTCTGTTCCCTGAAAGTTATTAAATATTTTGTTTTACAAATACAGCTTAAGTTTTATCACAGCATCCAGTGTTTGCTTGACTTGCATAATAGTAATTTTTTTTCCCATGTATATGTTTTTTTCACCAACTGTAAATAAAACTAATACAATCAGTAAAATTTACTTCTAAACTGAGTGTTCCAAGTAAAACCGAAATACAGAAAAGTTCAATATTTTCGGGATTGTTCTCATTAAAACAATATTACTTTTTTTGGGAATATGTTTCTAAAACGGTTATTCTATATGCATACATGCCAACCTAGGGTAAGATCTTAAGCCCGACGGAAGCCCGAATGGAAATTCAGGTCGGGTTTAAAATATAAACCATTATGTTTGGGTTTGAGGAGGTCTGGCCTTCTCTCTAGCTTTTTTTTGTTTAAAAATATCCACCCGTCATTGTTCTTTTTTTTCCTTCTATTTGTGGAGGATCCGCGCGGTGGAATCCGTGCGTCCGTTTGTTGGCACACTTGTCGCTCTGTTGTACTCAGGGAAGTGGGTGCGCAGTAAGCAGGTGAAATCAGCCAAAATCACACCTCCTCTTCCCGAGTCCTCACATATAAAATATGGGAATTCGTGTTTGCTTCTGGCTCAGTCCTTCAAATCAAGTTATTTAGTCTAGCTCGGGCTGTAATACCCGCCGGTCTGGCCTGGGCTGTATTTTTTTCGGCTTGATCTTAGCTCTCATGCCAAACGTTAAAAAGCGCACCCTATTTTTACATGCGAAACACATTTCGTCTTCAAAATATTGGCCAAAAAAACGAACAACATGAGTTTGTTTAAAACCTGAAGTGGCTAACTGTTACCGAAACTGAAATCTAATTATTAAATTGTATCGTTTACCAAATTTTTCGAATTAGTTATCTGACTCCATTAACCAAACCGAACCTACATTCACCTAACAATGCGCGATCGTTTCTTGATGGAAAAGATGGACAAGAGACCGGCATTTCCACAGGGGGCATATTTAATTTCTTTAACAAATTAACTCAATGAACTCCATCGAATATGGCCGAATTAGCCGAATTAGTGTCGCTCGAGTCTCTGTCAAGCCTCCTCTCTCTCGTTCTTTAGCTTCTCTTCTCGGCCCACGTTTTTCCGCAAGCTGCTGTGCCGGCTCCTCCCATGGGCGTGCCAGGGAAGCCCCCACGTGGGCTCCACCCCCTCGCCTCGATGTCTGGAAAAACTCAAAACAGCAGAGCGTTTATCAAAACAATCCCTGCCGTCCTTCGTCAGAGTCCTGTTATCAACAGAACTAGACAAAATATTCTGCATTCGGATCAGCGTGACCTGTCATTGAACTTAAGCCTACTCGGTGAAAATCTTCATTGCACTCAATAAATGTAACTTGTATTTAACCGTATAAAATCCTTTATAGTCAAATGTATAAAATCTTTCAACGCACAAAGACCAAGTCTTGCTACAAAATTAAGCGTCGTAAACTAAAACATTAGTCTTGAGTCATGGCCTCTTTTTTTTAAAAGCGATATATTCTATAAAAATCAGTAGATGTTGTTAAAGGGATTCCAAAGGACCATTTTTTTTCAATTAGGCACAGAACGTGCAATGTTCCTCCCCAAAATCGTGCAGAGATGTTGCGATACATTCTGAGCACCAGGGGACTCAAGAAATGTAATCTCATAACTGATTAATTTGACTCATATCCTTTAAAACAAAGTTCTTAACAATTGATGGTTGGTCCAGTTGAAAAACAGGCGGTGATTGTTGTGAATAGCGATTGCATACAACTCATTAGTGCTTGGAGATATTGGAACTTTGCTCACCGTGTCGCTGGGGGCCTTGCGACTGTTTTGTCTGAGTTGTGTGCTTTGATCATCAAAAGCTTCATTGGGTAAGTTCACCTGCTGCCATTATAGTCCGTGTTCCTTTTTTGCCTTGGTCTTCCATTAGAAAGTTGATTGTGGCTTTTCCTTTGTGTTTTTCGCCACGTGTCTCACTGTTGGTATAATATTGTCCGGTAAGCTCACCGTTAGCTTTGAAGCTGACGAGAAGGCTTCCATTTTTGTTGTTTTTGTTTTTGGCTTCTAGTTAGCCTGGCTGCTTACTTCATATTTTTGGTAGGCCATTTTTGCTCCGATCAGTCCCGGTTAGCCCTCTTTTGCAGCCATCTAGCCAGCCGTGTCCATTGGTTTATTGATGACTGGATTAGCCCCCATTAGCTCTCTGTGAGTTATTCTCCCAGTTAGACACATTTTAGCTGGTCGCCGTTTGGTGTACCATTACTGCCTCGACCTGCGACACAACGCCTATATGCATTCTCCCAAAACTACCACTCGTAACCTCTTTGACTAATTTTCATGTAAACCAATATGATGGCTGGCTTGTGAGGGTGCCAGTGTTACTCTGATCTCGTCACAACTCAGCAAGTCAAAAACGAGACAGGCAAAAATGCATTTTCTCAGGAAATAAATGGAATATAACGACAAAATCTAAATAGATATGCAAAAAAACCTGTTTTAGAATTTCGGGTATACCTTTAAGGGGAGACAAGTGCTAGTCTAACAGGGAAACGGGTCGTGTTGATGAGTATGCATGTGTGTCTTAAAAAAGCATGTGTATGAATGTGCCTGGATTTGTTGCCATTCAGTTTTAGTACCAATTTCAAATGACAAATCACATTGTGTTAGCCCATCAAAGAATTAGCTCATCGAGCATTTAATATTACATTTCAACACAACAATATTCAGCATTGACGTGGACATTGTTACTGTTACAAACATCTTCACTTAAGCTGTGGTGGGCATGAAAGTCTGCAAGTCATCCTTCTGCGTTTGGAAATTCTTTTCCTGCCCAGAAAAGCCGCAGACCGAATATTTCTGTCCATGTTATATGACGTAGAACAACAAGAGATCAGCGCATCTGGTGTGATCCTCGTCTATAACAGCAGCAAGTTCATTGTTGAAAATGATTTCGCCAGCAGATCTCAAAGTCCTGCCGTCATTTTTCAAACCAGTCCTCATTGCTCCAAGTCAAGCGAGTCAAATCTTCATGCCAAGTTTGGCTTTCTGCGGAAGAAAAACAGTAGTCAGCGTCTAAGTTGCAACTTTTTCAATCAAGTGTTAGTGCGGTAATGATGTCAACTTACGATCCCTGCGGCGTGTTTTGGTTTGACGCTGTAGGAGGCTCGCTCTTTGGCTTGCCGGAAACATTCCTCCGCTACTTTTAACCTGTGGAGGCAGATTAAGAATTGGCATCAATGAGAACCATAGTGGAAGGAACAATGGTAGCCGTGTTTACCTCTCCTTTAGAATGCATTTGTTTTCCTTCTTCCAGAGGTCCTTAAAGTCGGAGGAAAACTCGTACCAGATGGAGAAGATGGTGCTGGGGGAAACTTCCTTCTCCCCAGCCTTTGCCTTCACTGAGTAGTAGACGGTGATCTCCAGGAATCTACGGAAATGCAATCGACAAACATTTCAGCTTTTGATGGAATGATGATTTTGCTTTCACAGGTTCCATCAGCTTCTTCTGTTCACTCCCTTTTGTCGTACATTTTTCAAATTCTCGATTTTTGCGCAACATCAAGGACATCCGTCAGAGTTCTGATGTCAAAACTTTGACATGCAAAATCCAAGGATAGCGTCATTTTAATGCAGGCAATTTGATGGTTTGATGGTACTTACAATTTGTGTGTGCTGCTGAGATGACTTTCCAATGCCTCCAGTTCAAGTTTGGCTATGGAAGAGGAATGAACAAAACTAACTGTACTTCACAAAAGACAGTTTTTATGTGAGATTCATAGGGTTTTCAGTATTACCGCAAATATCATTAATTCAATAATTATCATGGGATTTTCATTCCAGACCACGCTCCCAAATACAAAGCGTGGCGAGCGATACAGTTTATCAACCCCAAGACCGCCTGTCTTTTTCTCAATACCTTGGGAAACAAAGTCTTCCATCTTGTCTTTGAAAGGTTGCAGGTTGTCTTCAACCGAAGCTTTGCACACTCGCTCCACCTCCGAGGTGCAAGCTGAAATAAAGGAAATTAAATTGGCCTCAGGAAAGGTACAAGGGCTTAATCCTCCTCCCACGTGTTATGAGCGATTGGAAATTACATCGGAGATCTTTTCGGAGTCGCGTCAGATCTTTGTGAAAGTCTTCAAATTTCATATGTGAAGCCTGGAAGAGCTCGTGTGGCTCGGGTAGAGGATAGACACAAGTGTCTTTTCCAGCGTCCTGCAAAGTCATGTGGAATGTCATCATCAGAGGACACAATCCAGACAATCATATACATTGTAGACTAGGAGACAGCTGTGTTTAAGAATATGTCAAGTGTAACTACTTAAACAGTAAATTGGCATTTGGTTGGCATTATAACATTAAGAGTTAAAAAAGGAAGGATACTGTATCACCTCATCAAAATTCCTCAAGTAGTAGGCAACAATGTAACACAGCAGACTTTTCATGCTGTCCTGTATGAGAGGGGAAAACTTGATGTTCACCTCTTCTTTTTGAATAACTTTACTATTTTTAAATTTTGATTTGAAGCAATTTCCTCACACTGCTCTTGACGTCTTTGAGTTTGGGAAGGATGTCCAGACTGAAGCCATCCGCCTGACCTCTCGTGCGATTTCCTCCATTCATAAAGTTGCCGAAAGCCAGCACCAGACCCAGAACACGCTTCACCTTCTGGCTGTCCTGTAAGAGCTACCAAAGGGGGAACATGTTAGCTTTGCTCATTTTCATTTTGATTTACATTGAATCACTTTGGATTTATTGCAAGCCTGATTTAATGTGTGACCACAACTGCTAACCGATAACTCCAACTCATTGAGCGAAACTAATTCAAATCTGTCAGGAATGGGGTCCTTCACACGACACGAATTTGCTGCATTTTGATAAGCAATGATTGAACTCCTTTGTTGGAGTCGGGCAGGTAACAATTCACCTTGCATACACTCAGCAGCGTATCAAGTTTCTTCATTAAGGATGACATGCACTCAGAAAAGCTGGACTGGAAGAGGATGCAGAAGACTCGACCGGAAAAGCTGGGGATCTGGGAGAGCTGGTAGAGAAACCTGAAGGTGGTTCCAAAAAGGACCAACTCAAAGTCAGTGACAGTTTGGCAATAACCGGTAAGCAAAACAGCATCGACTCACTGTTCTGGTTTGTCCAGAGGTTTGGCATTCTCCTTGTCTTTTGTAGATTTCACATGTTTTTCAATCTTGTCCAGTTCCTCTGGTAGCGCCCTCTGAAAAGTCAACATCATCGAGGTGCTTTGTTAGAACTCCATGACTATTTGAAGCACAAAAGCTTTCCAAACTTACATTCTCGTAAAGTGCCTGAAGGGTCTCCAGGTCAACGACAGAATTGTCCAGGTTCAAGACGGCTACAAGAGGAAAAAAAGGTCAGCTGGCAAGTCAAGGCCAAAATACATAGGCACTCACCGTGCTGGATGTCTTTCATGTCCAGATGCAGCGACGACATCAGGATTCCCACAGCTTGAGAACGTTTGTTGCTCAGAAGCTTGACCACCTAAGCGGGAATTGAAAATGTTGACTTTGAAAACCATCTATATTTTCAAAGTAAAGAATAATAGCGCTCCTGCCCAAGAAGTACTGCTTTTTAGCAAGCAGCAAGATAGAACTTTTTTCTTGTTTTGTAAATGCAAATACTGTGACTATCTCTGTGATCGAGTACTCTATCCACTACTCGACCACCTTCGGAGAAGAACCTATAAGTGTGGCGTCAGTGTAGCTCACCTGTTTCGCCTTGGACTTGGAGATGGTGTCCGAGAGCGGCTTCTTTTTCTCCTTTACAGCGGTTTTGGAAAATAATTCTACAAACTCTTCAAAGTCCACATCAGGCTCCTCGATGGTCTCCCAAACGGATTCAGACGATATGTCCCCTCTGGTCAAAAAGAATAAGCATCAATAAATGTTCTGATTATCTTTATGGCAGCGTAACTTTCAAAGCAATAAATGGCTTAAACTGATCTTTCCTATATAGAGGGAGGCAATATTCCCTAAATTATCTTTAGGTGTCCAAAACTGTTTGGGCCTTGATCAAATAGGTTAGTATTAAAATACAGCATTTTCAATTGTAAACTCAGAACGAAATCTTTCAGATAGAAGTGAGTGCTCCGCATTGTTGGTTATTTGTAGCCATTGACAGAATAGCCATTTACTTTTTAGTGTGCAACTGGATTCTTGTCCAATAGAGTGGCTTCATAGGCCTGGGAGGCTCCACTGCCGCTTTCCTGGGGGGCTTCTCCTGTCCGAGGCCCAAAGTATACAGCCCCAAGGGCAGAGGAGGCGGCAAGGAGCCTGCAGGGGCCAAAATAAGACCAGGTGCGGGAGGGGGCGGGGCTTGAGGAGGCCTTTGAGATAGAGTTGAGCTGCTCCCTGCAGGGAAAGGAGGAGCCGGTGGTGGCCCAAAACCACTGGGCAGGGGAGGGGGTGGGGGTGCAGATAGTCCGCCAGGTAAAGGAGGAGGTGGAGGTGGAGCATGTCCACCAGGCAGTGAAGGCGGTGGAGGGGGTGGAGGAATGCCACCCGGAAGAGGAGGAGGAGGTGGTGGTGGGGGTAGAGGTCCACCAGGAAGAGGAGGTGGAAGTGGTTGAGGTGAAGCAACACCCGCTGGAAGTGGAGGTGGTGGTGGTGGTGGTGGGGGTAGTGGTCCACCAGGAAGAGGAGGTCGAGGAGGTGGATGAGCAGATCCACCTGGGTCTGGAGGTGGCGGTTCCGTTATCAGCGGAAGAGGCTGGCCCCCAACAAGCACAGGTGGGGGTTGCTGCTGGCACAAGCAGGTGGCTGTAGGAGGCAGCGGGGAAGCGGCGAGCCCACCGAAAGGCACTTTCAACTTCAAGCTGTCATCCATAGGGGATGTTTGCACCGATTTGGCCTCCAGGGAACAGAGAAAGTCTGCGGGCTCTGTCTGAAAATGAGCATCACACACTTCCCTGGCGAGGCCTTCCTCCCTGTCATGGGCCTTCTCACCCTGCAGGTCTCTGTCCAGCAGGGGGGGCTGCCGCTCTAACTCAGCAATCTTGCTCCTGAGATCTTCGATGGTTTGCTCCAGTTGTTGGATCACGTTCACATGCTTTTCTTTCAGTTTTGTGCCTCTCAGAAAAACCTCCTCCTGGAAAAAAAGAAGGAAAAAATCATGGTCACTCAACTTCTGAGGACAAATTGACAGCAGCTTCAGTGTGACTCACTGGACAATTTTGGCTCTCTTTCGCTGTTTGCCTCAATGCCATGATACCGCTGGGTGGTTCTAGAAAAAAATCCTTTAAATTATCACGATTCAGTCCATTAAACAAGCAAACGTTTGGTTAATCATGATGATTCTGAAGAACAATTTCTCTTTTTACCCGTGTTATCGGCAGCCTTGACCGCAAGGCGGTCTCCACTCGCCCTGAAGTCTTTTAGCTGGGCCGGTTGCTTGGCTTCGATGGGATCAAGGGAGATGCTGGGCTGGTTGACAGTGGCCCACGTGTACAGCTGGTCATGCTGTGGAAACAGTCATGTCCATTTTTCAGGTGCTTAAAAGAAAAATCTCCAGTTGGGCCGGCGGAAGTTGCCTACTTTGAACTCGGATGATCTGGCGGGCTTGCCACGTGCGGGGCTGGCTCCCAGCTGCTGCCTGAAGCAGTCAGTGAAAGGCAGGAGAAGGCCCATGGCCAATATCCGGGAGCACAGCCTCTCCGCCTCCTCTGGTTCTTCCTGTTGTTGTTGAAGGAACAGTTTCTCCAGGAGAGTTCGACCTGGGCATTCGGAAAAAAGTCACAAAACGGAAAAATGACCAGAAAACAACAGACTGTAATTTCTGTTTGCTTTTCTTTGTCAAAACATCTGGTTTACCTAATGGCTCATACATTTTGAAAAGCACTCACCTGTAAAGACATCTTGGAAAGAGCAGGCAGCCATTGGGGCGCTGACAGCACACAGAGGTTGGCTTCCTCCCCCTCGGTCCCGGTAGTCTTCCAAATACTCGGCATCGTGGCTGAAAAGCTTGCGCCTGGTTCTCCTCTCGAGCTCGTCCGTCCAATCGGCCGAGCGACTTAAAACACCTGCTTCGCCACGGCTGCATTGGCTGACCGCTTGCTGCTCGCCGCCCATCATCCTGACCACAAAAACGTACAATAGCTTGTATTGATGGCTCTGTCTCACAAAATTATTTCAAAAGTCATCAGTCCAGAGCAAGAAGAACTCCCTTCATAGATGCAAATATCTCAGGTTATGTTTTAAAGCTAAGAAAATGTGTGAGCTTTATTATGATGACAAAATTTTGTCTGAAATCTTTACCTTTGGAAATGTTGTTGCACTCTTCGTGGCGATATTGGGCTGTGAGAAGGGGACAGACCTGGCGAATGCCCTGGGGAGCTCAGCTGTCTGGTGGTTGTTTTGATGTAGGAAGGAAAGACGGGAGGATAGGGTTTGACAGCAGAGTTGGAGGGAGAAGCCGCTCGGGTAAATTGGTGAAGGTGTTTAGCCAAGGTGGGGCTCCCTTGGTATGGTGGAACACAAGCACCAAAGGCATAGTCTATAGTTGAGCAGTTGCCTTCCGACAAAATAGCGGAGCAGTTAATGAGTGATTCAGCACTGGCGTTTCCTTCAAATGTGATCTCTACCCCTATGTGGGTGTCCGCCACAGAGTGAGCGCTAAGGTCACTGACCCCAGACTCAGTCTGCTCCTCCATGAGGTCTTTGGCTGCTGCTCCTTCCAACATGAGGTCAGGAAAGCTGCTGGTGCTGGTTGTCATCGTAACTGAGTTGACTGCCGCTGCCCTTTCGGTTGCCAGGAAGGTGGGAACGGACTCTTTTGTAACTTGGGTCTCATAAACCGAGGGTGACTCGGTGGCTTTCTCACTATCCCTGCTGATGCCCCCCACACCTTCCATCTCCTTCTGCACATCTGGGCTCCTCTTGGCTTCCTCTCTGAGTGAAAACAACTGTAACACACTCTCTTTGTCAGGACTCCAGACCATATCAGAAGAAGGAGCGAGCTCCAGGAAAGACAGTGCATCTGATCCAACCTCCAAGTCTGGCATGGGGGCAAGAACTTGGGCCAGGGGCAGTGTGGCAGTACTCTTGCTGCTCTGTGTTCCGGTTGCTTCTCGTCCCAAAAGAGCTTCACTTCTGCCTTGTGCTCGTGAGCACGGAACGGAGTCAAGCCCATCATGCTGTCGTTGAAGTTTGATGGCCATCTGGATGTCGGCAAGCAAATCATCATGATCTGCTGCTGAGTGAAAGCTGTAAATGTCCGTGTCAGAGCCAGAACTACCGCCTTTCTGCCCCCCGTTCTCCACGTGTGGGACTGCCGACCCTACCCTGGCGTCTTCCTCCTTCCGCAGCTTCTGCTCATGTTTGCCCGGTTCCGAGTAACCAGGCTCAGCGTCCGAATGGCCAAGCTCGTCAGCAGACAGATCGGGGGTTCTGGAGTTGGTCGACGCCAATGCATCCTCACTGGAACCTGCCACAGAGTCTTTACCTCTAAGGTGAGTCTTTTTCTTCCTAATGGAAAAAACAGACGACTTGGATTCGCATTTGGCTTTCTTCTTGCCTGGAGCTGTGCCATGTGTTCTTCCTCCTTTTCCTTCATTCTTTGCAGGATACTTCTTTGCAGCCCGCCTTGTCGCTTCCCCTCCTCCCTCGCTCCATCCCTCTTCCAGGGAAGGGTAACCACCATTACCGGATGCCGCTGCAGATCTTTTTTGTTTAGCTTCCTGGTTGCCCATGTTGCCAGAGATGCTCGAATGCTACATTTGTCCTCTTGCCCCTGGTACTCCCCAGGACAGGTTGAGCACTTTACCCTCTGGTTAATGGTGCGCAACCAAAGATAGTCATCTTAGATATGCAAATCTGGCTTGTTACAGACTAAATCTCGTTTGTGGTTGCTGTGGCTCGATGTTGATGCTGATTCAGAGGAGGCAGAGCTTTGCCCCCCACCCGTTACCACCCCCTCCGCTCGCCTTTATTTCCCTGTCAGACGTACCCTCCCCCGTCTCTCCATCTGCTTCCAAAGTGTGACGCAAGCGAGTGAGCGAGCACAGTAACGCTCAGGCAGGAAAGCTGATGAAAAAGATGTTTGCCTCATTCCGTGAAAGAAGAAAGTCGGAGCCCATAAAAATACCGATTGGCTGCTGTGAGTTTGACAAAAGGCTCATTGAGTGCCTCCTTTGTGGCGGTTCCTCACTACATTACCCAGGATTCTCCCCATCTTCTTGATTTGGACCAATGTGCCGATAGCTAAGATTTCTCTTTAAAGGGACAGTGTGTAATATTTAGTGCCTCCTAGTGGTACAAAAAAACTTTCATTAATGCAATAAAAACATTTATTTGATTACCAGGCAAAAATACATGAACTATCATACCAATGTTAATTTTTCTAAAAAAGTCATAGGTTGAGAAATTTGTATTTTGTTTGCATAGTGGAATCCCAACATAAGTCGCCGCCATATTTTTCTGTCATTGCTGGCTTGCTGTGACACTGTTTTTTTTCCCATTAAAAGACAGTGCCATTGATTGTTCAGATATTACACACTGTCGCTTTAAAGTACCATCACTTCCAAAATCAGGATCATGGAAAGCTGCAATCAGACACATTCAGGGCACACAGCGGATTTGAAGAACGTTCAAAAACAGGTCACTGGAAATAAAATAAAAAACACATCGGATGCAATGTCTAGTCAACAAAGCAGCAAGTTAGCCGAGAGCGAACATTTTTTCAAAAGGAAACTGTTTATTCAACTTTACTATCATTTCAAACAAACCAAAAGAAAAGCACAAAACACATATGTATTAAACGGATATGGCTAAATGCTGATAATGCTAACAACACAGTTGCAATGTGAAGACACTTTATGCGAGAAACATTTCTACACAAAGGGTGAGCAATACAATAAAACCAGATTTCAATGGAAACATACAATACAAATGGTTTTACCCGGCGCGCCTGAAGAATCCTCCAATTGCAAATGCCACGACTGACTTGCAATTTTAGAGCTTTCCCTCCACTAACACACCTGCATCCATTGAGGTGGATTGCTACTAGCTGACTACAGGTGGTGCAGTCGAGCTCAACTTCGACAAAGCGACATTTCCGTGCCACATCCTCACCACCGGGTCAAGAATGGTTGGAAAGGCTATTCCGCTGTTACACGGGATCTTTCTTTTTCCCGGCCGCCGCGTTGCTCTTGTTGAAACGAGGCTTGCTTTTGTTGGCGTGCCAGCGGCAGGTGAGGATATCGTGGAAGGTGTTGCGGAAGGTTTTGTTACAGAGGGCATAGCACATGGGGTTGATGGTGCTGTTGACATAGCAGAGCCAGTAGCCAAGCGCCCACAACGTGCCCGGGATGCAATCTTGGCAAAAGGTGTTGACCAGCACCATGATATTGTACGGCAGCCAGGTAGTGATGAAGGCCAGCAGGATGGCGCTCAGCGTCTTTGCCGCCTTTTTGTCGTTGGTCTTTTTGTCGTTGGCCTTTTTGTCTGTTTTGCGTTTGCTGCCCTCTGTCTTGCCTTTCTTTGCCTCTTTAACTGATACGTTTTCTGGGGATGTGTCGTCAGGCACTTGAGATTTTCCGTCTGTGCCGCTTTTCCCTGTCTTTCCATCTGTAAGAAACAAACCAGAGAATTAGAGAGTACGCAAGCTCCTGCATTCCATGTTCTCAAGTGCTGCGTTGGTCGGACCTGCCGCAAGCCTCGTTTGCTCGGCACGGTCCACTTCGTCCTCCGAAGCGTCTCCCTCCCGTTTGAGGGCTGCGTCAACAGCTTGGGTCCGGCGTGCCCTCCGGAAAGCAAAGCACAAAAGGAAGGCCCCGAGCTTGCCTGTTCCTTTCGCCCCCATCCGGTTGCTCTCTGACATGTCAGAAGGTGACCTGTTCTGCTCGTTGTCGCTTTGTTCCTGGTCTGGTTTTCCCTTTTGGCTTTGGCTGTTGCCGGCCCCTGAGCCTTTCAGTCCCTGGATGTCCTTGGCTCGTTTCTCAGTTTCCTGATAGATCTTCCAGAACAATGTGGTCATGATGGTCACCGGCAGATAGAAGGCTGCGATAGCCGTGCAGAAGGTGATGATGGGCTCAGACAGAAACTGGATGAAACATTCGTTTGCTGGCACGGTCCGTTCTCCCACAATGTACTGCCAGAACAAGATGGCGGGGGCCCAGAGGATAAACGATATAGACCAAGCTAAGCAAATCATAGTCATGGCCCGCTTGGTTGTGCGCTTGGCCCGATAGGTCAGAGGCCTGGTCACTGAGAAATATCTGGACAAGGGAACAAAAAGGACGAAAATCAGAAGACAGTTTTGAAACGTGCCCATGTGACCGACTCGAGATTTTCTGCAACAACGAGTTCTCCTCAGATGGTTTGACCCACTTGACCATCTGGAATGAAATAGTTTCTAGGGAACAGGAATTGAGTTATCTGAAACTCTCTCGGGATCTGGCGAAGGACAACCATGACTCACCTGTCAAAACTGATGACAAGAAGGTTCATGACAGAGGCGTTGCTGGCCACGTAGTCGATGGCCAACCAAAGGTCGCAGATGAGTGGTCCCAGGGCCCACTGGTTCATAATGATGTAGGTGGTGTACAAGTTCATGGACAAGGTGCCGATGGTCAGGTCGGCAAAGGCCAAGCTAAGCAAGTAGTAGTTGTTGACCGTCTTCAGTGCCTTGTTGATCTTGAAGGACAGCAGGACCAAGATGTTCCCAACCACTGTCACCAGCGACAATGAGCCGGTCAGGAACACGATGATGAGGACCTAAAGGCAGAGAAAAGAAAAACTTGTGAGACAGCCAAATAAGTCTCTGTTCACACGCATGTCGCTTTTCAAGTCAAACTCTGATTGGCTTTGTCTGGTGTGTTTGCAAGCTAGCACAATGTACGACCGATAAGAAAAGAAAATTGCAAGGGTAAAAAAAAAAAATAAAAATTCTCCATCGTGTCACCTGCAAGACCGTGTGTCCTCCTAAAGGGTCAAATGTGTCTGCTGCCTGGAGGATGCTCTCGTTGGCCGGCCGTTCTGTGAAATTAGCCCCCTGCCAAATAACGGCCAAGCTGCCGGACAAGATTGGCACTTCAGGGTAGGAGCCGTCTGAAATGCAAATGTTGGACGTTAACTTGTATGGAAGGAAAGCTTAATTTAAAGGGAAATTGCGTAATAGTTGTCCACAAGGTGCCATTGTATTGTGCAGAGAGACCTAAATAAAGTGCTTCAAAGCACAGGGAGGAATACAAGCAACAAAGACTCAAAGAAACCAAACTGCAGTTTTTCCTCTAATTTTTTGTCAGGCCTTTTGTGAAGAATGAAAGAAGAGGGAAAAGGGATAATAAAGAAAAAAAGATAATAATTGAGACAAAAAGAAAAAACAAAAAGAAAATTAATTGAAAAACGAGAGGAAAAAGCAACATATAAAACAGAAAAAACAAAAAGAACTAAGAAAATGAAAAAGAGAAAAATGTAAGGAAAAAAACAAGAAATAAGAAAGAAAAAAAGAAGAAAAAGAGGACAAAAAGAAAAGAAAAAGAAAATAAAAGGAAAAAAAGATAAAACAGGAAAAAAAGACAAAAATAAAAATTCAAACAAAAAACAAAATCAAGAAAAGAAAAAAAGGGGTGAAGAAAGGAAAAGAAGAAAGTTGCATAAAAAGGAGAGGAAAAGGAAAAAAAATCTGAAGACTACCAATATGGTCCGGGCTGGACGTGTGAGCCGACAGGGCGTTTTCATCCATTATGACCAAACCGCATCCCAAGAAATCTATAAGAAAGTGTGAAAAACATCAAAATGGGAAGAAGGTGGCTGCATTTATTGCCTTGAAAATGCAATGTCAGACTTCTGATCAGAATATTTTTTGTCAGGAGAAGAAAAACTTTGTAAAAATACAGTGATACCTTTACATATGAGAATAATTCCTTCCCGGATTGTGCTCGTATCTAGAATTGATTGTATCTGAGTTATGCAAAATAACTGAAAACCAAATGATCCATTGCCGGCCTCCCAAAAGCATCCAGGTTAACCCTAAAGAGCTACAGTGCCTTGCAAAAGTATTGCCCCCCAAGAACGTTTTGACACATTGCCATATTTCAGGCTTTAAACTTATAGATATTGAGAAAAGAATTTTTTTTAAGAATCAACAAAATGTGAGACACAAAAGAAACCGAATTTATCAAACATTTCATATTGTGCTGAAAACTAAAAAAACTAAAAGTGGGTGTTGCAAAGATATTGGCCCCTTTGAGTTAATAATTTGTACAATGTCCTTTTGCTGCACTAGTAACCACAAGTCTTTTTGCTATTTGTATCTATGAAACAGAAATATTTGGCCATTCTTCCTTACAAAACAGCTCAAGTTCCTTAAGTTTTGATGGTGATCGCTTGGACACAACATTTTTTAGATATTTCCACAAATGCTCTATAGGTTTGAGGTATAAACTTTGGCTTGGCCATTCTAACATCTTTATATTGTTAATTTTAAACCAGGGTGGTTAGCCTGGTGAATCTGGTTTCCCATTCTAAGGTCTCTTGCAGATTCCAACAGATTTTCTGCCAGAATCGCCCCATATTTGGCTTCATCTGTCTTCCTATTCAACTTAAATGATCTTCCCAGTCCTTGTTGAAGAAAAGCAACCCCAGAGCAGGATACAACCACCACCATGTTTGACAGTGGGGATGGTGTTTACAAGGTGATGTGTATTGTTACTCTTACACCAATTGTAACAATTGTAATCAGCCTAAAAATGTCAATTTTGGTCTCATCTGACCAGAGCACCTTGTTTCACGGGTTATTTGTTTCTCCCATGTGGATTGTTGCAAATGCCAAACATGCCTTTTCATAGTATTCTTCAGAAGGAACTTTTATCTTGCCACTCTTCCACAAAGGGCAAAAATATGCAGAGTATTACTAATAGTTGTCCGCTGCACAGATTGGTTATGTGAAGTGATCATGGACCTCTCCTTGTTTGCTCTCTTCATTTTAAAATTACTCCTCACACAGTGCTCTGGGACATGTGAAAATGTTGCGAAATATTCTTGTATCCCATTCCAGCTTTGAACCTTTCCACAACTTTATCACAGACCTGCCGGAGTGTTCTTTGGTCTCCTCAACGCTATCCGTTCACCTCTGAGCCCAGAGCAGGTACATTTAAACTGAGACTTAAAAACACGCATTTGCCAACTGTTTGTCCTTGATAGTCACTTAGTTAGACATTGGATCATTCAGAAGTCGTCAGGGAACTTCTGGAGTCAGTTAGCATAGCTGAGAGAACAGGGGGCCAATATTTTTGCAAAACCTACCTTTTAGTTTTCTTTGTTGTAGATATGATATAAAATGTTGAAATAATTTGGTTCCACTCTACGATTGTGTCTATATTGTTGTTGATTCTTAGAAAATATTTCAGTTTTTTTAACTTTCAAAGTTTGGCTGAGTCGTTTGAGGTGTCCTTAAAAAGTTGAAAATCGAATGTTTTCTCTATTAAGTATGTTTTAACAATGTCCAACTGAGTTTAGAGAGCCTTCATATTATCTTTTTCCACCTGGCCTATCTGCTATTCACTTACTTTTACCCTTGATGTTCTGGCCACGGAACTAATTACGCTGGAGGAAAGGGGGAAGGGCGTTATTTTATGCGCATGCTCGCGGTTTTCTTTTGTTTCAGGATGAAAGTGGTGAAAGTAAGAAAAGGACTGTTTCAAATACAGTCCAAATGCTAACCTCCAAAAAGATAAAAAATGAAGAGTGCGCATCCAAGAATTTCACATACTCGCACGTGCAACTTGACAGAGGCTACAATGATACTTTAAGCCAGAGGCGTGTTCAGGAGAGTGAGTGATTGCTATCGCGAGCTATCGCTAGCTTCTGAACGGCCAGTGATTATTGAGCGCTCGCGTGCCCGAGTAATCACGGGAGAAAGACCGCTTACTTTGATTTCCAACATGGCGTCGACAGTGCAGAAGATGGAGGATCTCACCCTGACGAGTGCTGTTGGCGATGTAATATATCGTCTTACATTGCCTGGTAATGTTTGTGAACAATGCAAGACAGGTATGACCCTTCCACTGCGTTTAGGATAACCTTAACTGTGTCAATCTGCGAACTGTCGCTCATATCAGCCAACTTGCTCAAAGCAAGCTGTAGAACGAAATCCATTGTACTGTCGTCGGCCATTTTGGATCAGTAAGGCAATCACAGTGAGCGATTACAACCGTTTAGCAGTGCGCGGCAAGCGATTAACAAGAGACTACATGTCTGATCACTCTCCTGAACACGCCTCAGAAGAAGGCCTCAGCAAGTAGAATATTTTGAAGTTTGAAGCCTGATGTGGCAATACAACAAAAAGTTCTTGGGGGCCATTACTTTCGCCAGGCACATATCTTGAGCAGTTTTAATAGAGGTAGAAAGCATGGAAATTGATGGTTAAAAATATAGGTTCTAAACAGGCAGGCAGCCAAGTCATCTTAAGTTGTTTTGGTGATTATGGTATAGATTAGCATAGCCTGTAAAGAAAATATAAGTGCACTAATACAGGCTGTACTAATTAACGCCAGAACCATCATTGACATTGACTTCAAAATCCTGGAGTGACCTATGAAGTCCTTCTTTTAGATTCACGACAAACATGTGAGGGAACAAACGTAACGACAGCAATTGGAAAGGGAGACGAAACGTACCCAGAAGCTCAAGCAGAAAGACACGAATTGAGACGGGAGGCTGAAAAGCGTCGCCGATCGCGCTTCTGTGTTGAGGCCGTCACAGAACACCGACTGTGAAAACAGGAAAGAAAACAGCAGATTTTAGAGTAAAGTGAAAAACATCAAAGAAATGGCAATATTTTCAGCATTTCAAACACTGTTAAGTACAGGGGTAACCAACCAAATGGTAAATGGACTGCATTTATATGGCATTTTAACCGTTCACTGAGGCCCTCCGAAGCACTTTACAATGCACTTCACACATTCACCATTCACACACACACTGGTTGCTAGCCAGTCGCAGGGCACACAGGGACAGACAATTCACTCGCTCATTCATTCCTAGGGATAATTTGGACCGGCCAATTAACCTGACATGCATGTTTTTGGAATGTGGGCGAAAACCGGAGTGCCCGGAGGAGACCCAAGCAAGGACGGGGAGAACATGCAAACTCCACACAGGAGGTTTGATCTCATTTTTTTGCCAATAAGTACTGTACAGAATTCAGGACCGGCCCAAGCCTTGATGGGGCCCCAAGAAAAATTAGATTCGGGGCACCCTATTACTTGTTCATCTGCATACCTATTAGAACTTATTCAATGTTCTACTTCAGGGGTGGGCAACTATTTGGATTCGGGGCCCGCATGAGACATGATATACTTCTTTTTAAATTGATTAGTTTCATCTAATTGGTTTTGAGATGACCACGATTAGAGCAAAAGATACATTAGGTCCCTGTTTCAAGCACTCTATTTGTTATTTAGTTTCGAAGTATTACTATAGATTTTTTTTAGGGTTTTTGTAGTATTTCTGGTCAGATTTTTATTGAAGTTCTGTAGTTTTTTGCAGTGTTACTGTAGTTTTATTTTTGCACAATTTTTGTAGTATTTCTGAAGTATTTTTTATGAAGTATTTCCATAGAACTTTCCATTAGAACTTTTGTTGTATATTTGTAGTATTTCTTTAGTATTTTTGTAGAACAGTTTTCCTGTAGTTTTAATTTTGTGGTATTTTTGTGATATTTCCGTAGGATAATTTTTGTACTATCGCTATTGGTTTAATCAGCAGTATTTCTGTTGTAATCCTCCTGTAGTAGTATTTTTGTAGTTATATTCCTCTAGTAGTTTTTTTTTATATCATAGTATTATGTATTTGTATTTTGTAGTATTTTAGTAGAAGTATAATTGAAGTATTTCCGAAGCAGTAATTTTGTAGATTTTTTATAGTATTTCCATATATTTTTGTAATCTTACTGTAGTTGTCCTTTTGTAGTATTTTTAAAGTAAAGAATTCAGTCGTAGTATTTTGTAATATATTATTACTGTAGTAGGATTTTTGTAGTAATTCTATACTATTTTTTATTTTCAGAATTAAATTAAAATAATATATGGGGTGCCTGTTTTTAAGCACTATATTTGATATTTAGTTTTGTAGTTACTGTGTAGTACTTTTGTTGTATTTCTGTAGAATTATTTTTGAGTGGGCACACTAATTGACAATGTTGGCACCCAAAAAGTTAACTACTCTTTAGGGCCACCTAGTGGTTGCAGGGCCCGAAGCAACCGCTTAGCTCGCTTATGCTTTGGGTCGGCTCTTACAGGGGATTGTCTGGGAAAATATATAATCATAACTTAGAGCGGTCTCTAAAAACTACATTTTAAAAAGTTTGTTTTTTATCCTGACAGTCTTTCAACTTATATTTCTCTTTAAAGCCCTTATGGCATGTTTTACCCAGGAGTGCCATGTCTAATCTCATCGCATGCAATGTTTCACCACATTGTTATCAAGTACCATGAAGACAAAATTTGAATCCAATTCAAAATGAGAATATTGCGTTCAATTGCTTTTTTTCCAGTCATGCATCAAAAAGAGAGAGACGCCTGAATTGATTACTGATTGATTATTAATTGAAGAAAGAAAGAATGAAAAAAAAAACAGAAAAAAGAAAGAAGAAACAAACAAGGGAGAAAGCGAGATAGAAAGCAAGAAAGCAAATAAGCAAAAATGAAAGAAAGCAATCAAGAAAGGAGGGAAAAAAGTAAACAAAAAGCAAGAAAGAAAGAAACAAAAAAGAAAGTCAGGAAGAGAGCAGAAAAAAGAAAGTTAGATAGAAACCAAGAATGTGAGATATAAATCAATGGTCTGCAATTTATACAATTTATACAATATGAGTTAAATCAAGAAAGCAAAAAACAAGAAAGCAAAAAAGTGAGATAGAAAGCAAGAAAGTAAGAAAGCAAGTGAGTTAGAGAGCGACAGAGCAAGAAAGCAAGGTGGCAAGAAGGCAAGAAAGCAAAAAGCAAGAAAGAAAGGAAGCAAGAATGCGATCAAGAAAGCAAACAAGAAAGAGGGATATAAAGAAACAAAGAAAGACAGAAAGAAAGCAGAAAAAGAAAGAAAGTGAGATAAAAAGCAAGAATGTGAGATATAAAGCAAAAAGCAAGAAAGCAAAAAAAGTGAGATAGAAAGCAAGAAAGCAAGAACGCAAGGAAGCAAAAAGCAAAAAGCAAAAAGCAAAAAGCAAGTAAGCAACTAAGCAAGTAAGCAAGTAAGCAAGTAAGCAAGAAAGCAAGAGAGCAAAAGAGCAAAGGAGAAAAAGAGAAAAAGAGCAAGAAAGCCACAAAGCCACAAAGCAAGTAAGATAGAAAGCAAAACGCAAAAAGCAAAAAAGTGAGATAGAAAGCAAGAAAGCAAGAACGCAAGGAAGCAAAAAGCAACTAAGCAATTAAGCAAGTAAGCAAGAGAGCAAGAGAGCAAGAGAGCAAGAGAACAAGAGAGCAAGAGAGCAAGAGAGCAAGAAAGGAAGGAAGCAAGAAGCAAAGAAAGAAAGGAAGCAAGAAAGCAATCAAGAAAGCAATCAAGGAAGATGGAGAGAAAGAAAGCAAACCATAAAGAATAAAACAAAGCAAGAAAGAAACAAAGAATGAAAGAAAGAAAGAAAAAAAAGAAAGTTGGTGAGACCAAGAAAGGGAGATAGAAAGAAAGCAAGAAATCAAACAAGAAACAAAACAAGACAAGACAGGAAGAAAGAAAGCAAGAAAACAAGAAAGTGAGAAAGAAAATAAGAAAAAAACAAGGAAGTAAGAAAGAAAAAGGAAAGCAAACTAGAAAGAAAAAAGCAATAAAAAGAACAAGAAAGAAAGAAAGAAAGCGAGAACAAAAGGAAGAAAGCAAAATAGAAAGACTTACCCATTAGACAGGGGCATCATCAGAGCTCTGCTGGAGGAAAGTGAGCTCGTGTAGATGTTTCTTCTGGATCTTGGTTGTGCAAGCTCCTCCTCCTCCTCCTAAGCTGTTGGGGCCACACAGAAGAAGCTCCGCCTTCTCAAATGACATGACCACGACTAATCGAATGGTCGGAGTTTGTGCAGAATTTGCAATAACCAAAACAAAACACGAAACATGTTACTGATTTTATAAATATAATACAGACGACTTTACTATTAAACATATGCGTACCCAACCCTTTTTTGGTTGGGCTTAAACACCCCCAATTCAGGGGTGTCAAACCCACTCTAACTCGGGGGCCACACGATAGACAACGCATTCTCTCGGAGCCCAGACTAGTAGATTAGAGAGAAAGAAAAAAAAGAGAAATAAATAAGAGAAAGAGAGGGAGAGAAAGAGGAGAGGGTTGGACAAAGAAAGAGATAAAGGGAGAAGAGAGAGAGAGGGAGAGAGAGAGAGAGAGAGAGAGAGAGATAGAGAGAGAGAGAGAAAGAAAACATGAGAAACAAAAGAGACTAAAAGATAGTGAGAGAGGGGGAAAAGATAGAGAAAGAATGAAATCCAATGAGAAATAGAAAGAGAGAATGAGAGAAAAGAGGAGGAGAGAAAAAGAGAAGGGGAGAAAGAGAGAAGGGGAAAGCAAGATTGACAGAGAGAAAGAGAAAAAAGAGAGAGAAAAAGACCGTAAAAAGACATTGAGAGAGAAAGAGGCAAAGAGGAACAAAAAAGACTAATAAAGAGAGTGAAAGAGAGAGAGAGAGAGAGAGAAAGAGAGAGAGAAAGAGAGAGAGAGAGTGAGAGAGATACAACTACAGCATCTTTTTGAGAGGCACCTGGCGCTTCTCTCAGCGTTGCCGGATTCAATCCCTTAAGGGGCTTGATGCGGCACCGCAGGCCGCCCGTATGACACCCCTTCCCTAATTCAACCAAAGCATCCCCAAAAATTACATTTTTTTTCCCCAAAACTCTCTTTCCTTAATGCCTCCTAGTGGTACAAAAACACTTCCATTGAGTAAAAATAAATAAATAAATAAATTGAATCTAGGGAAAAATACATGAACTATCATACAGCTGCACAAATAATGTTGTGATTGTGCTATCGCAAGGCACTGCGGTTTTTCAAGGATTTATAGTTCCATGTTCGTGGGTCATGGAGTGCTTGGCTAACCGGAATTGTCACAGTTTTAACAACATAAGCCATTAAAGGCGAGGCATAGTTTGCAATCAGTGTTTGCGTGATTGTGATAGGCTGGGGTATGCTGTCAGTCAAGCAGCGGACATTTTACACAGTTGGCCACCAAAACCAATGACAACGCGACAGCGAGTAGACCTAGTGGCTCGTTACATTGAAAAGAAATTCATTAATTGACACAAACTGAGGAAAGTCTGAAGAGCAAATAAATGGTGATCACCAGCGTGTGCTCAGTGCATTGTTATCGCGTTTGGGAATCGACTGATGTGGCCGCGGGAGAGATTTGTCTGGCCTACGGTTAGGCTAACAATACTCTCTTAAAACACCCCTGCTGAACTGTATTTCACCAACGCCATATCTATTACCCATGACACGAATGACCTGCAGCTACAACTCATGGTAAACAGCTCCATTCGTGACTCTTGTATTTTAATCATAGTAGAGACTTGGCTGAAGTCGCAGTTCTGTGTTGTGTCTTTGTAGAGCTATAGTGGTTATTTTGTTACGTATACTCTCAGTAATGTCATCTCAAGGTAAGTTTGCATGTCACTAGGATTAGGTTCTTACAAAAAAAAAACAAGTACAGAATAGCAGTTTTCCTTTAAAATAGAAAATCGCGTCGAAATTGCAACAGAGGTATAAACAATCGCAATCAGGTTTTTTTCCAAATAGTATGTGGTCTAACGCCTTGCAGAGTAATCATATTATATTATTTTTGTACTATTAGCAGCAGTAGCAGAAGCTATTTGCCAATTCAAAATGAATGAATGTTGACATAACATGTTGTCAGGGTTGAGATTGTGATAAGGTAAAGAAAGAAACACACTCTGAGTCAGGTATTGATGTTGAGTAGAAACGAATCTGATTGGTTTAAACAATGTCACATGATTACATGGAGTGGTATACTGTTGGTCGCTAGATGGCGTGCGAGCACGAAAAAATGAACAGTAAAAAAGTGAAAGTTTTGTAACATAAAAGAACGATGAGTTACTGTAAAATCAAGCGAGTATATCCGGGGGAGGCAAGCTTGTGATCAGACTTCCCGGCACTAAAGTGAAGAAGTTTTGACTAATAGTTAGCGGGCCCCAAGATGGTACAATTGTTGTGAGTATACAAATAACACCTGGCTTAGGCTGGCTTGAAAACACTTGTAGTATAGAATCAAAACACTTTTGAGTATGGAATCATAAAAAGGCACAATTTGTCATGATTTGCCATTTGCCCTCACCTGTGCCCGCTCGTTTAGCTCGAGCTGCTGCTCGTTTCCTGATTGGTTCCCCTCCTATTGAAACTGACTACTCTAATTCACTCTTTGTCAGTCCGTCAGCGAACCTCCGCACTTGTAAGGCAAGCATTTTTTTACTCTATCTCCTGTTTTGTTCCCAACCTGCCTTGTATCCTGTATCCTGTTCCCTGATTCTGTTTCCTGTATTAATCCCTGATCCAAGCCCAGTTCTCCTGTCCCAGCTACCCGTATCCTGATTCTGTTTCCTGTATCAATCCCTTGATAAAGCATTGGGTCCCCTGCTTGTACCCGTCGAGACACAATTACACCATAATTTTCCTTGCATATGTTCGAAAAGGAATAGGAAGAAGTATATGCTTTTTTAATTCTACCCCTTCGACTTAATTGATAATTGTGTAGATCTCCTGTGTATTCACACAGAACAAACCTTCACGAATATACATACATCGGTTCTGTGGATGCACAGTCACTTCATCATCATCATCATCACCACAACTAATTTCACTGTCATCATCATCATCATTGCAGTCTCCATATATTTTAGTATACTATATAATGAGAGTATCTATTTTAACAACAATAACTCTCATTGGTGCTCATTGTCACAACCGACCGTTTTGTGGTGTGTGTTGTCCATCATCGAGGTATCTTTGACCTGCTGTTAGAGGGGGGCCGCCCCCAAGCAGCAGGATCACACATAGCTAAGTGTCCAGATCTGTGCACTAAAAATACAAGACATGGGAGCTTGAGCCAGATACAGGCGCTCCCCTACTTACGAACATTTGAGTTACAGAAAATGGTTCATACTACCACTTTTGCCGGGATGTTAAAAAATATCCGGACATTGCTGTAAGTTGGATTTTGTATTGTGTGTTTTTCCGAGTACAGGACATTACTGTAGTGCTTCTTTCCGCCACTACCGGCATGTGGCGCTGTGAGAGCTCACCCAGCATCCACCCTAAAGAAGAAATCCGGCTTCCTCCTTCTGTCACAGTCACAGTTCGTTTGTAAACATACCGCACTGTACCTTCAGCGCCTTAAGAACTTTGATATTATTATTGTTTAATAACTCATGCATCAATATGGTTGGTGTAAAGTGTAACGAAGAGGTTACGCCGTTTCATTTGAAATGAAATTGGAATATGGAAGCTTATTGCTGTTGAGAAAAAGGTTGAATCACTTTTTTTCAGCCACTTTTTACCAAGGAGGAGGAAATCACCTAACTCTTGAAGCCCATCTTCCAAAAGTAAGCTGAACTTAACTTAAATTATCTTGATAGGGCATATTATTTTAATAAATGTTCATTTTTCAGTACAAAACAATACAGGTTACTTATACAACCCTAAACATACTTATATGAACCTTAAACATACTAATATAAACCTTAAACATACTTATACAAACCTTAAACATACTTGTAAAGACCTTAAACTGTCAAGAGCAGAACAGAAGGAAGACCCAGATGAGTAACGTTTCTCACAAGTTTATTGAAATATAGAGGAAAGTCAGCATCAACGATCCGGGAAGCAAGCCACTCACGGGATCGGACCGTGTAATGAATGCAGAAGTGGATCTTCCGGAGCGGGAGATCGTAGCGTAGTTAGACGAAAAAAACAGGTCGCTAGCCTAGACGGGAGATCAGAACGTGGTCAGGGTAAAAAAAAACAGGTCGTTAGCCGGGACGGGAGATCAAAACGTGGTCTGGGTCAAAAATGGGTCGTTGCAGGAGACAAACGGGGAAATCAGGAACGGACGAGTGAAAAACGTGTGACAAAATGGGACCGACTAAAAAATGCCTGCCTTGTGAAAACAGAGGTTTGTTGACGGACTGACAAGAGGCGAGTGAAAGGACTGAGCTTAAATAGGACGGGGAACCAATCAGGTAACCAGCAGCAGCTGGCGCCAAACGAGCGGGCACAGCGAGTGTAATGAGTAATCATGACTTAAACATGCTTATATAAACATTAAACATACTTATATAAACCTTAAACATACATTCCATTCAAACTATAGCACTGAAGCAACTTAGGAATGATTGTCCAGAACCTATCTCGTTCATAAGTAGGGGAGCGTCTGTACTCCCAATTGTCTGCCCTAACTAAGCGTTGTGCAGATATTTCTGTTTTATGATCTTATTAAAAGTTATCTCTATGATGTGTTAATACTATAACATAACTTCATTCCTCAATGTAAAAAACACCTATATAGTTAATATAAGATTTTTTTTTTACATTTTCAGTTGGTGGTGTCCTGCTGGATTTTTTTTGCAATGGAAGAAATGTGCCTTTGCTCAAAAAAGGGTGAAAAACACCAGTGTAAGCTATGTTTGGTTATCCGCCCAGCACCAGCATGGACATTCGCAGTTTTTTTCTGTAAAAAAGTACCATGTTCAGGTGAGAGTCTATTGCACACACACACACTCACAGAGAAGCAAATCTGAAGAGTGGGTGAAGTTAAAAACATCCTATCCAGAATAAAATGTAAGATGTATCCTGATAATTATGCATTTTCTTCGCAACAGTTGACCACATAATAACCACATTTTGTTGGATTACCTATAAACCATTTACTATTAATAAAATGTTATGAATTGACACAGATTTTTATGATACTGAGTAAAACAGACTCCAGCACCTGGGTGTGAAATAGATGTGCTTCAACAAGTGTATCTCCACAAATTTATTGACAAGTTTGCTACCCTCAAGGTCAGGCGACACAGCTTGAAGCCCCAGTGTGTGATATTTGACCACTAAACGGCACTGTTATCTAATGTGAAACAAAAACCAGTGCCATTGGTATGACAGTTCAGGTATTTTTGCCTATTATTCAAATCAATGTTTTTTTTTACTGAATAAAAGTTTTTTTGTACTCCTAGGAGGGACTAAATATTACACACTGTCCCTTTAATCCGTAAAGTGTAGATTGGAATTATAACGTTTTGAATAGAATGCATCATGGTCTAATGAGTTCCATGCTTCTTCTATACGTAAATGGCTGTGTGTGTGTGTGCACTCTATTAGAAATAAATGAGTAAAAACTGGGCATTGGGTAGTAATAGTGTATTTGCTAACCACAAAGTGTCAGGTGATGCTCACAGATAGGAAGTAACACTGGGTGTCAGAACCCGAACAGATGGTGGACCCAGACATGTCACGTTTTCACACAAGCTTTATTTTACGGGAACGGGGCAGTCATGCGATCGCTGGGCAGAAGAGATCGAAACGGGACAGGACAGATAGGATCAATACCAGATACAGGATACACAAGCAGATACCAGACAGGATGGGACATACGGGATCAATAACGAGCAAGATACCGGACAAGACGAGACAGATGGGATCAATACCAGATACTGAAGCAAGATACCGGACAGGACGGGACAGACAGAATCGATACCGGATAATGGTTACACGAGCAAGATACCGGACAGGGTAGGACAGACAGAATCGATACCGGATACTGGATACTGGAGCAAGATACCAGACAGAGTCAAAATACAAGTCTTGCAAGTGCAGAGGTTCGTTGACGGACTGACAAGGAATGAATTAGAGCTCTGAGTTTAAATAGGAGGGAAGCCAATCAGGCAATGAGCAGCAGCTGACGCCAAATGGGCGGGCCCAAATGAGGGGAATGGGCAACCATGACACTCCTAAAAAGTGTTGAATGATACAAAATTACTTTAATTAAAAAACGAAACATAATCAGCTACACACTCACCAAATCTCTGAACCTAAAATCACTCCTGCTTTAAAATAGTGATGTGCACTCGGGGGAGGCAAATGAGGCAGTGCCTCACCTGACACCAGGCAAATATGAAATACGGTACCGTATATTAAATGGTTACATGCTTTCATTTTCTTCTCATTGGCATTTTCCTTTTTCAAAATAGCTGATTTTCATGATATTGTGGATACATTCATTGGATTAGTATATAACTTGTCACTATGCTGCCATGAGGAAAGAGAATTGCATGCCTCACTTTGCATCTTTAGATACTCTGAGACAGCTATGTCAAACTCAGTTTGGCTCTGGGGCTGGATCCAGACTTTTTGTTCCGAGGTGGGACGAATAGCAACTCCAAATTCTTAGCTTCGTTTTAAGTATTATGCTTTATCGTTCAGCCCACATTAGTCACCTGCCCTACATAATATAATCACGGCTGACAAGGGATATTTTCTAAACATAGCACATTTATTCACAAACAATAAAGAAAACATATGTTTATGTTTAGCATTGAATGTGTTGATTGGTTTATTTTAACAGTTGAAAAAATTTAGTTTTACTCCTGAACAAACTCACCACGCTATACAAACTCAAAACTGCCCTCTAGCGGCCAGAGAGAGCGCTTGGTCTACATCTATTTAAACGAAAATCATAACTTTTGACAGACATGACCTGGAGACTTGCTTCTGAACACCGTCCATGACTTTACACATTTGCGCATTACTGGCCACTTTACCTATTTTGCACACCTGCTATTGGAAATATTCTTTTTTTTTTATTTTTTATTTTTTATACTATTGATATTCTTAGCTGTTATTCATTGTCTTACTGCTGTAACAAAATACATTTCCCCATTGTGTGACAAATAAAGGATTATCTTATCTTATCTTTTTAAATACTGTACTCAGAAATGTTTTGCGCACCGGATTCAATCATCAAATGGGCAGGATCCGGCTCGCTGGCCGTATGTTTCATACATAGTGCTGAGCTGTAATACATCATCAATATTCCACCACATATTACCTATTGTAAAGGCAATAGATAGGCAGTTCAAAAGGGAGAGGATGAATAACGTAGCCTTGAGGAGGTGGAGTTGTCAAGACCAGAACTGAAGGAGGACCCAGATGCGTAACGTTACTCACAAGTCTATTGAGATATAGAGGAAAAATCAGCGCCAGCAATCCGGTGCTCGCTGGACGAGAGAAGCAAGCCGCTCACGGGATCGGAGTGAGTTCTGAATGCGGAAGTGCATCTTCCAGAGCGGTAGATCGTAGCGTGGTTAGACGGGGAAAACATGTCGTCAGCCGGGAATGGAGATAAGAACGTGGTCAGGGTCAAAATACGGGTCGATAGCTGGGACGGGAGATCAGAATGTGGTCGGGGTCAAAAAACAGATCGTAGCTGGAGACAAATGGGGAAATCAGGAACGGACGAGTGGAAAACGGGTGACAAAACGGGACCGACGGGAGTCAGAGTCAAAAATGCTTGCCTTGTGTAAACAGAGGTTCGCTGACGGACTGACACCAGCGAGTGAAAGCACTGAGCTTAAATAGGAATGGGGACCAATCAGGTAACCAGAGGCTGCTGGCGCCAAACGAGTAGGCACAGGTATGTACAATGAGTAATCATGACAGGAGTATAATAAAGAGTTTAGAAATACACTAGCTGACCATGAGGAACAACCTGAAAGAAGGAGAACTTAACACTTGAAATTGTGTGGCAACTGCTATTTGTGTCAACACACGCAACATTGACTTATTTGGCACTAAACAAATTCAAATCACACTTTTTACCGGTGATGCGCAGTCAGGGAAGGCTGTGCTTTACCTTTCATTCATTCTTTCATTATCTGCTTATCTTAAGTAGGGTCGCAGGGGTGCTGGAGCCCATCCCAGCTGTCATTAGGCAGTGGGCAGGGGACACCCTGAACTGGTTGCCAGGCAGTCGCCAAGCAGTGCTTTTTTAATGATGCAAAGATACAAATTTAAATATGTAAAATGGCTATATGTATTCAGGATTTAAAGTTTTTTTTCTCATTTAACTTAAGCATTTTTACATTTTATTTTCTAAAATTGATGAATTAAAACATAATGTTATGGATATTATCGATGCAATTAGTATGTAATGTATTACTGTGTTGAGGGCCTGCAGATGCATAGTGAGGCACACAATTCTCTTGGTTCACGACAGAGGGCGATAGTGAGAGAAAGGATTGTGATTTGGCGCTCCAGATGAAGAATGAAGAATTAGTCATAGTATTGGCAAGCTAAAAGCAAGTCAAACTATCCACTTTTTTTTCTATTTTCTATCAATGCTTTAATTCCAAAGGAGCAGTTCATAGACTTTAGTTATAAGTTAAGTCTTCTTGGCTACAATTTCTTTTTTGCTTTTTTGCTCTGCCAATCAAATGATGAATATGATTTCTTTATTTGAAAATCAGATTGGGCCCCACTAGACCATGAATTAAAATAATTTTACACTAACAATCATATCAATTGTCTTTTACCATTCAATGCTTTCACAACTTCGTAAGCAGGTCCTTTTCAAAAGTAGCAAAGCATCACGGTTATAATAGGTTCCTAGCTGTTCCTCGCACTCACCTCATCTTGTTTTTATTTCCTGTGGAAATCCTTTTAAGGGTGGTCGTTCAAGCATGGCGTCTTCGCCACCATTGGGCAGAGGAAAACTTCCAGTTAAATTTGTTGGAGAAAAAAAACAATCAGAGCACATAAACAAATACTTGAAGCTGCCTGGGAACCAGTTCAGGATTTGGCAGCCATGTTGGAGGTGAGTGGCTGCGAATCTTCTACTAACTGTGGTCATTTTGATAGTTAACAGCTGCAATATTGTAGTGATTTTCTTGTGAGAGGACCTTTCCTCGCTCGGAAAATTCCAACATCGAATGTGATCTCAGAATCTTAACAACCTCACTAATACGTGGATTCTTGTTGTCTGAGTATAAGGTGAAATGTAATGAATATGGATTAATCAACCTGACTTGACACTTTCCCCTTTTCCCCTTATCTGGGTCGGGTCACAGGGGCAGAAGCCTCAGCAGGGAAGCCCAGACCTTCCCATCCCCAGCCTCTACTTCCAGCTCATCTGTAAGGAACCCAAGGCCTTCCCAGGCCAGCCTAGAGACGTAATCTCTCCAGCATGTCCTGGGTCATCCCTGAGCCTTCTGCCAGAGGGACATTCCTGTAAAACCTCCCAAAGGAAGCATCCTTATCAGATGCCTAGGACACCTTAGTTGGCTCCTCTCAACTCAGAGGAGCAGCGTCTCTTCACAGAGTTCCTCCCAGTTGACCAAGCTTCTCACCCTATCTTTAGGAAAGAGCCCAGCCACTCTGCGGAGGAAACTCATTCACGCCGCTTGTATCCTAGTCCTGTTTTTTCGATCATGACCCACAGTTCATGACCATAGGTGAGAGTAAGAACGTAGATCAAAGGTTAGGGGATGGTATAATTGTAACCTGTGCAGTACTTTGAGACATTTTGTGATTAGGGGTTATACAAACAAATGTGACTTAACTTGACTAGATCGACCGGTAAATCGAAAGCTTTGCCTTTCAGCTCAGCTCCTTCTTCACCCTGACAGACCTGTATAAGGTCCGAACGACGGTAGATGCTGCACTGATCCTTCTCCCGTTCCTTAATATTCTCGCTCGTGAACAAGTCCCATGGATACTTAAACAGGATTTCATCCCTAACCCAGAAACAGTATGTCACCATGCTCCTGGAGAAAACCATGATCTTCTTAGAGGTGCTGATCTTCATCTCGGCCACTTCACATTCGGCTGTGAACTGCTCCAGGGAGAGCTAAAGATCACATCAATGAGTTTCCTCCACAGTGATGCAATGCTGAGGCTATCAAACCAAACCCCTTCCCCGACAAAGCTGCACCTAAAAATTCTGTCCATAAAAGTTATGTGCAGAATAAGTGACAAAGGGCAGCCTTGGCAGAGACTAAACCCCCACTGGAAACTGATCAGACCTACTGCCGGCAATAAGGACTAAACTCTGACTAGAAATAAAATCCTTTTCCATTCCTTTCGAGCTGAGTCAATGAGACCTTCTTTCCTTTCCAACTGACAAGTCGCTTTCCACCTGGAGGCCTTCTGTTTAGTTATTTTTAATGCCAACGTTTGGAATTGAAATCAAGTGAATCTCAGCAGTCCACCCCATACAGTAAGAATGTAGGTCAAAGTTGGATGAAGTGTTCAACGAGTATCATAATAAAGGATTCAACCGTCACAATGTGTTGATTTCGTAATGAATTTATTGGCGAAGCCTTCAAAAGTGGCAAATGAAAGCGCAAGCATAAAACTCTTCATTCAGCTTCAAGTGGCAGGCAAGCCTCATTTCTCAAAAGCGTCAAATGTGCAAATTTGTGACGCTGCGACAGGATCTAAAAGTTCCTTAAATCGCACATGAATGTTTACAAAATGATTTATCTTCAGGCACGTCATTTTGGACTGCATTGCAGGCAAAATTCAATACGGTTGCACTTTGTTTTTTGTCTTTTTTTCACAGCCGCCTTCCAATCATTTATTTAATTATTTTTTATTTAACGCTCGTTACCGTAACGCCAACGCGAGAAAAGAAAAAGTCATGATCGGACGAAGCTGTGAGTTTCATGCCAAGAGTTTGATGTGATGCCAAACATTCCCGAAAACACGAGTGCTGCAGTCTGAGGCAGACCATAGATCTGCGGAAGAGCTCGGATACATGAAGGTCACTCCAATGTCGGAGGCGGCGCCGTGACGAGATGCCAGCCACCTTTCAGTTGAGTTGATCTTCGTACTGTTTGCGAAAGCAATCGCCGGCGGGGAAGAACTCCCAGCAACGTTCCTGGTACATCTTCCACACGTAAGATTCCTTTGGCACAAGACAAACGAAGCAACGGATGCTGAAAATGGAAGGCCAGAAATCGAGATTGAGGTGCTTTTACCTGGCCCGTGTGCTCTGTTTCGTCTTTGTTGATCAGGTACATCACAAAAAACCTGAGGAGAAACAAAAGACACGTCACAGACAGTGGAGTTGTGTACACTCCAGTGTTTCTCAACCCTTTTCTCGAGGCACAATATCCACCAAAAATTCTTTAAAAAAATTATTACCCAGCACTAGTTTCAATTGTTTCTTTCTTCTTCTTTTTTTTAAACCTTCAAATTATAGCATTTCCTATTTTTTTTAACATCTTTGGTCACCCTGGCTCAGGAGTTAATACAGGTTATTTATTTTGGTTATTAATTTGCTTTCACTTTGGATTTTATGATATTTTTAGCCTGTCTTCCTTTCTGCCTGATGAAGCTTTGTACCTTTAAGCTCAAAGAAAGTTTCAAGAGCCGTTGGTTGAGGAAGCGACATGCCTACTCACAGGTAGTTGGCCAAGTTGTGCTCCTGCAACGTGTGCGTTTCAAAACCGTGTGGCACAGTGTCGAAGTAGTCGTTGCCGATCCCGCAGATGAAACATTTGGTCTGGAAGACAAGACGATCCGATCATTGCCAACACCCATACCGGGCCTCGTCACCAAGAGGAACGCCTTTTACCTCCATGTCCTCCTTGACTTGCTCTTGCTGATCTCTCAGTTCTCCAAAAGCGTCAATGATCAAACCTACCACAAAGCCAAAGTGCTCCATTTTTGACATGTAGTTCCTACCAGAGACGCAAGGTTCCCCTCACTCACCTTGGATGATGGCCAAAAGGATGACGATAACGAAGAAGAAGAAAGTGATGTCGAATATGATGCGATAGATCTCGTATTCGTCTCCTGCCGGGTCCTCAATCTGGTCGCCGATGCCACCACCTGCTCGCACCCCCACGTACATGTGGAACATGTAGCACTGGCCGAGACATAAAAAAAATCATACTTTTCAAGTGATTTTAAACAGCAAGAGGCAGATTTTTCATATGTTTACTAAGTGGGAGCAGGTCTATATTGTGGCACAGTTATCGGAGTTCAGCTTTTACATTTTAAATTGTTTAACATTTCTAAAAATGGCACCGCTTTAAAGTTTTTGTGTTTGGAGCGTCCCTAAATTGAGCAGGAGAAAACTAATGAAAGGAATATCCTTACAGGTGTGTCAAAATCTGCCAGCGCAGACCATTGAAAACCTTTTATGAAAATGAAAAAGGCTATCCTCATGTGTCCACTTCTTTATGCTGGCCTTCGTGCGGAAAATAAGCAGCTCCGAAAAAAAATCCTTAATAGGAATAAATGAAGCTCTTGCTAGGGAATGCTATGGGTGGTTGCCTTGCGGGATTAACTTGGAAATTTGCGGGTGACGGGAGCCCGTCACTTCCAAACCATAAATGGACACTTTCCTCTCTTATGAGTGGCCCCAAAGCTTTCGCGGGTCACAACAGCTGTGAACGACTGTTGGGGCGTGACCAGAGGAAAAGCAAACATTTTCATTTCTGGCCATAATCGTATCAGTAGATAGATAGAACGGCCCAAGCTAGGTTTTTTGTCACCCTTCCAAGTCAAACGTTTGCCAAACTCACCGTCAACATGTCATCACACTTCATGTCCGGTAGCTGTCCATCTTCACTCTTGTTATAGAACTTGCGGAAGAAATTGAAGGCCACCACCGTGTACAGGTAGACCACCACTGCTAGCAGGCCCACTGTCAACACCAACTGTCCAACAAAGAGGACAAAGAGTGCTAGTGTCGTTCGGCCTGCCAGAATAAGACAAGCAGATGGGGTCACACCTGTTTGCCGTTGTGTGTGACGGAAGACAGGATAGTTCGCAGGGTCTTGAAGCCCATGGCGATGTCCAGCAGGTGGGCGGCAAAGAAGAAGTTGTTGTAGTGGCCCAGGACAGACACGCTCATGTACCAGGCCAGGTACAGAAATGACTGGCGGGTTAACAAACTAATAAGCCGGGTTGGACCTGTAAGCCCCGCCCACCCAACTCAAAAGTCATGCTTACATTGTCAGTGAAGACCACACCCAGCTTCCAGATCTGGTATTTAACATCCATTGAGTTCAGCCTGTTGAAAAAAACAAATACCATTGTCAGAGCCATGCAGACTTTTTCCCATCTCGTAGGAACGCAAGTCAAGTCAAGTCAAGTCACATTTATTGTATAGCCCTTAATCACAAAAATGTCTCAAAGGACTGTACGGGATTACAATTACACCATCGCCAGATCTTAAAACCGACATGCGGGCAAGGAAAAACTCAAAACCTCAGGGTGAGGAAAAAAGAAACAAAGGCTCTTTGGGCTTTTTTTGGTTACAATCGGCTGAATGAGAACGTTGCTTGGACCATTACGCGGTCACACTAAGAAGAATAAGGAGAAAACAAAAGAGCAGAAGAAGGAGCGCCTGTTGGACTCACGCGGCAGCCAAATAGCTGTCCTTCCTGGGCCTCCTTTTTTTATGAGCATCACTGAAGTCCAGAGCTGCTTTGTCCAATCCCAGAAGTTCACTGATCCGGTCGTGACCATAAAATTCGCCATATTTATCCATGACCTGTGGAAAAGCAGAGTTCCTGTCAATGGAAACCGTTGGAGGTGGAGTGTTTCTATTTCAAGCGGGGCCTACCTTCCTCTTGACAAACTTATCCCAGTAGTTGTTTGGGAAGGATCTAAAAATGAAGAAGCAAAATTTCAGCATCAGTAAAGGTCTTTTGGGTTCTTCTGGATTCCCCTAAAGGCAGTGGAGGTCTCTGTGTGTCCCACTGATCTTAGAAGCTTAGCTGACCATAGCACTGGCAAGCTACAAGCTTAGACAGGATGAGGGAGGTTTCTCACATCACATCTTACCAAGGAACAGATGTTTAGAACCTTAAAACTCTTCTGCACAAAGTTCCTTACTGTGTGTTTATCAGCAGTCGGTCCCACTGGCCTTTAATGTCGTCCTCGGATGGCTGCTCAGTGATGTAAAGACCGTCGAACTCCAGCTTCCTGGCCACCTCCTTTTCGCGCTTAAATATCACCAACGGAACCTATATTGGGATCGAATATAAATTGTGAAGAAAAAACGTCAGCGTTCTCCTTGTGCTCCATTACAAGCCACCTCAGAGGACATGAAGGTACCTTGAGGCAGTAATAACCGATGATGCAGAAGAAAGCCACGACAGTGTGCAGGACGGCCAAGATTCGCAAGGTTGGCTCCATGTAGCCGCTGCCCTCCTCCAAGACGAAACGGACTCGGTTTGACGAGGAGCGCGCTGCTACTTGGTCCGGCGACCCATCCGTGTCGTTGTCTGGCAAGTCCCACTGAATCCCGCCAGAGAGCGGGGCTTCCTCGGGGGTTTTCTCCGGGGCTTCCTCGGACAAGGACGAGGAAGCAGAGACCTGAGAGCAATCACGATGTTAGAATTTATGCTGACCAAGAAAAAGAACAAGTGCTCGGGCTGAAGACCATGGACAATCGTCTGCAGATCTGCATTTGTTTGCCAATGTGTCAGTAAGCACCTTACACCTCACTAGTCACTATTTAGGCAAGTTTAAACTCTGTTTAGTTTAGAAGACCATATCACCATATTCTTAAGACAGTGTAGATGAATTATATCAGCTTTAGACATATAAGGATATTTTTTGTGCAAACTGCAAATTTACAAGTTCAACCTCATGTCAAGAAGTGATCAACCAAAAGACCATAGTGGCACAGTGGTTGGAGGCTAACTGTCAAAACGGCTAGGATAAGCAAGAAACTGGGCAAGGTGCAAGGAAGTCCAAAAAAGGTAGAGGCCCAGAGCTGGCAGCAATTTTTGAGTCAGCCCTGTACAGCCTTCGTAATAAGTTAAAGCTTGCTTTAAATTTTGCTTAGACACACTATTGCCAAAATGCAGCCTTCTCTTTATTACTAAGGTGTCCAGAATATTCTGCCCTTAAAACTTCTCAAGAAGCATCGCCAGCCTATGATTTTACCAAAACTAACGACCTTTAACAATTTCCAATGCAAATGTCCTGGCTGACCTTGTAGAAGAGAAGAATGAAGTTAATGGCAAAGGCTACAAAGAGGGCCATCATCCTCAGGTTGTAAAAGTTCCTTGCAAAATAGTTCTGTGGGGAAAAAACACAAAAAATGGCTTAAAACTGACGGATAAACATAAACCAAAAGAGAATAGTTGGAGGTACCAAAACTTTGCGCTGGTAAGCAACGATCTTTTTTGAGAAAGCCGACTCCTGAGAATCGGGTTCGTCTTTGGAGAATCTGCGACGTTTTGCTTTGGGCTTTGTCTTCTTCTTCTCCTTCTCTTCATGTTCACTCCTGAAATATTGGTAAAACATTTAATTGGCACATCATCACCAGTAACACTATTTTGTCAAAAGTGTATTACGTCTGTTTGTCCTCGGATGGCTTCTCCAGTGCTGCTTCTTTCTTCTAAAACAAAGGAGATATCTAGTTTAAACCAAGGGTGGGGGTGGTGGTTGGTGGGTGTTGTGTTTGTGGAGGTTATAAGTGGCCAACATTTCTGATCATCTTGCTATTTGGCTTCCCTCACCTGAGGCGTCGGAGGATCCGGGGGTGGTGAATTGAGGATTTCAGTGAGGCTGGCACGGGGGTCGTGGGCTCGAATCTGATACTGTCCTCCCTCCCTCCGCAAATCTAGTCCAAATATGTCTGACAGCAACTCTGTGTCAGCCGTGTTAACAGCCAAGTACGCCAAGTCCTCCTTCTGCCAGCTACCGCCCAAGCCTTTGCTCTCTCGCCTCTCCCCATCCGGAAAGGGCTCCGGCAGGTGGGACAGTAACTCGGACACCTAGATAGATAGATAGATAGATAGATAGATAGATAGATAGATAGATAGATAGATAGATAGATAGATAGATAGATAGATAGATAGATAGATAGATAGATAGATAGATAGATAGATAGATAGATAGATAGATAGATAGATAGATACTTTATTCATCCCCGAAGGGAAATTCACACCTGATGGCAAAAGCAATGTCAACCGCTCAGGAATCTGATACGCATGTGGCCTGCACAGACCTTTAAGTTCTCGGCGCCACCCGGCGGATCGGATCCTGACAGGTTGTTGAGGAAAATCCTGCAAAAGCCGCGAAGCACACTGAAGGCCACGTGAAGGAGGCCCTGCAGCACACAGCAGTGGAGGGAAAGCAGCACGCTCAGCATGTCTTTAGACGTCATGGCCTTTATCTTCTTCATCTGCTTCTTCAAACGCTTTATGGACAGCACCTGCAAAAACGATTTTCATCCTGTTGATTTATGGGTAAAAAGCAAAGTACAACTTGTGAAATCAAGAACTGACCTTGATTAGGAGCAGCAGGTTAGACCTCAG
Organism: Urocampus carinirostris; assembly: GCF_059441175.1. NCBI lineage: Eukaryota > Metazoa > Chordata > Actinopteri > Syngnathiformes > Syngnathidae > Urocampus > Urocampus carinirostris. Next base: position 8,351,584 of record NC_142367.1, on the reverse strand, counting down.
GGCCACCAGCGCCGCTCGTGGCGTAGCCTGCGAAAAAAAGGCAGGGTGGGGCCGGGCAGCCTCATGCTTTTCGGGCTCGTCTTTGACGGATGAGCGCTCGCCAGCGTCTGACATTTGTGCCGCCAGCTGCATCTCGAAGATGGTGTCCTCGCAGAAGTTGACAAAGAGTTCCATTTTCTCCTTCTCGCCTCCTTCGTTCACAACGTCGAAGATGAACTGCCGCTTGGATTCTTTCACCTGAAACGGGCCAGAAGGAGGGAGAGCCGTCTGATAGGCGCCAGAACCGGAGGTCTGAGGTCCGCCTGACCTGAGGTTTCTCCCACTGAGTGCGGCTGGACTCGCTTATCTCAAAGTAGACACGCTCGATGCGCTTGGCACTGCCCATGATCTCGATGCGGCCCAGGTAAGGCTGGAAGTAGCTGAGCACGCTGTGGGCCAGTCGTAGGAAGCCCTGCAGACGTTTGTCGTGTGGCATGTGCTCCGACAGGTTGGTGAGCAGGACCGCCACGTTAAAGCCGATGTCCTGGGAACCAGAACCTTTGTTCATTCAGCGACAGGTAAAGCCGTCCAGGACAGCGACAAGCATACCTTGGCAGGCTCGTGGAAACGCCTGACAAACTCCTCGTAGTCCAGGAGTTCCTTCTCATCAGTTTCGGCGCAAGAGAGCAGGAAGTCAGTCTCGGATGGTGTGTAATGCTTATGGTTCTCCATGGCCTTCTGGAAGTCCCTCTTGGAGATCACACCTAGTGTGGCAAGGCTCGGTCAAGACCGTTGCATGGCTCGCTTGACGGAAGTGGAGACTTACCTTTTCCGTCCGGGTCGAACTCCTTGAAAGCATCAGAAGAGGTGACGTCTTTCAGCTTGAGGAACATGTCAAAGAACTTGAGGATCATTTCTACATTGTTAGATGATTCCACCAGCATGTCCACCATCTGCTTGCCGATGGTCCCATTGACCACGTTGCCTGTCCCAAGGAAAGAAAATGCTCTACTTGGCAACAGGCATCAAAATGAGAGACAAAAGCAAAATGGCCGTCATACCCTCCATCATGGAAAGTAACATGACCACCATGTCCTTCTGAAGATCCATCAGCTCCTTCAATAGCTCAATCTGGCTCCAGTCCTATATAGGGTGAATGGTTGATAAATGAGAAGATGAGCATGAATTAGAATGTGCTGATTTCTTTCCCTGACACACCTGAGACAATTTCATCTGCATGTGCGCAAAGACGTGAAGAAAGCCGACCACGGCGTCCCAAAGCCGACTGTGCGCCAAACTCTGCTGGTTGCCAGTGCACGGACCCTGCAAGGTGACCCGGGGCCAGCTTAGCTTTTTGGTACGCTGGAGTAGAAGATGTTGTCCTACCTGGATGTACTCGGTCAGGGTGTTGAAGACTTGCTTTGCCACGTGAATAGCCTTGGAGAAGTTCCTCTGGCCTTGTTCGTCGATGGCGTCCTTGCCAGAGTAATGCCAGTAGAAATCGCTGATGGACTCCTGTTAACACAGAGGCAAATACGGCATCAAAAGGCAGTCCTTCATCTGGGAGATAGTTTTGTCCCCTCAAAAACCTGCACTCTGAGAAGGTAGTCAACAGTGGAGATAATGATGTTGACCGTCGTATTATTCCCTGTTTGCGTCCTCAAGTAGTTCTGGAAATCTGAAAAAATTCACACCTCAATATGATGAAAAAAATGGGAAGTTGACCACATCCAAAGAAGAACCAACTCTACCTGTGTTGTGGCCTTCGCACAGAAGCTGAAGGAAGCGGAACAGGTCACATGTGAACTTATCATCCTGCATCACCTTCTCGCCTGTCCTTGAGACAAACGCAGTGAGCGATGTTGGAGAAAAAACAAAAAGCGAAGCTTTTCGTACCCGATCCCTCCTCCGCAATCATGCCCAGTCCCTCTGCTTTGTTCTGCCTCTCGTAGGCGTTCAGGTCCAGGACGCTGACCAAAGAAAACTGAGGTCAACACTGCACTTGTCCGAGGTGACGGTCTTGACTCGCTCACCTGCAGGACCGCATGAGGCCGGCCAGACTCTGGAAGAAGCCCACGTCTTTACGGTTCTTTAGGTAGTCCAGCATTTTCTGTACAATACATACACTCTAGATCAGAGGATTGCACACGATGACATTTCACTGCATTTTGGGCCAACAGTACCAGCTGCACGGTGGAGTTTCCTCCCTTGAGGATAGCGATGCCGAGTTTGAGAGTGGAGGCCACCATGGGGCCTGTCTCACCTGTTTCAGAGGAAAGAAGAAGAGCATAAATGCTCACCAGGAATTGTAATTTTGCAGGTGGGAACCAGAAAAACAAACCTTTGCTGGCGCTGACAGTCTGCAGCACCATTTCAGCAGCGCCGCGATGGTGCAGCCTCTCTTGCTGGTACAGCAGCTTCTGCTTTTCCATCTCTTTCTCCTGTGCAGGGAGGGGAGGGGGGTTATTAAAGGTGGAGAGGGTGCTTGGCATACACTGGCCAAAGCAGGAGCAACAACACCCACTTCAAAGCTTTTGACTTCTTCCCCGTCTTCGTCTTCTTCGTCATGGCAGCTCTGGGGGGGGGGAACAGAAAAGGGCCCAGGGCTATGTCAGAAAGTCGTACCCTGACGCCACCTCAAAAAAGATGGATGCTACCTTGGCCATAATATCTGCATAAGCCACGTAGAGCTGATCTTCGTCCAGTTTGCTACAAGAATCAAAAGCTGATTAGGCATGGACCCGGACTGATTGGCGGACCTCGGTTCCAATTGGCCGACCGACAACACCCACCACTTGTCCGTGAGGGCCGTTCGGCTGAAAAGCTGGATGAGCTGCTGGAGCGGGTCAGTGCCGTCACTTTCCTCTGCCTCTTCTGACGCCTCTTGGGGGCCCGATTTCTGACAGACAATTTCAGCAACTCAGCCACAAAGATGACTTTTACCAACGACATCAAAGAGTCGCTGCTGTGCTAGCGCCACATTACCGCCAGATCCTCAATGAGTCGATCTTCAAAAAAGTGTTCTTCTGCCTCGATCCAGGACTTCTCATAGCCCTGCAGGAACAAGTTGACTGCCCGATGCCTAGGATATCACAAACATTCATGTGTGACGCTGGCGCTGACCACTGAAGGTCTCGAAGTCGCACGGCGGAAATCACCTGGGCAGATTATAGAGGGGAGCCATGCGAAAACACGCAACCACAGCTCGCTTGCGCTGCTTGGACAGCAACTTGTGCCACACTGCCTTCTTGCTGCGTTGAGGATGCTCCACCTCAACAAACGAAAGTTAAAAAAAATTAGGCCGACGCAAAGAAATGTCAGTGAATGGTGCTGTAGGCGAGTGGGCACCTGGTCCAGGTGGAAGAGCACCTGCGCAATGTCCAGCACGTGTTCCACGCTCTTGTTGGGGTCGCGGGGGCTCCCGGGACCGTGAACCAGCTCTCGGTGCAGGGCCCTTTGCCAGCGGGTGGCGGGGTCTTGCAACTTGAAACAGGCCCAAGCCACCTTAACTGCTGCTCTACAGAGGATAACTCTCAAGAACTTTACCTTTCCTTGGAGATGGAGGTTGTCCCGAATGATTTGGCGCACTTCATCCTCGGTATCTTTCTGCAAAAAATAAAAAAATAAAAATGAATAAATACATTAAAAAAATATACAAAAAAAACCTTAGCATTTTCTGTTGAGGTCGATGTGTATATAGGTCTGATCCTGCCCTATGTATGAATAATTGAATAAATGAATACCTACAAATACAAGCCGTTTCAATAAATGAACAAAGGAATAGATTGTGTCATGCTTAAAAATATGAGATAAATGCAGTTTATTCATTTATTTATGAATTTTGACATTTATTTCTGTATTTATTTATTTTGGTATTTTTGCTGAGTATTTTGTCATGTATTCGTTTTGTTGTGTGTTTATTTCAAGAATTTTTTGTCTTGAATTATTTTGTTTATTTTTTCATTTATCTTGTCATGTATTTTGTTATTTATTTTGTTTTGTATTTCGTCGTATATGTTGTTCTGTATATTGTTAATTTTGTCATGTATTTTGTTGTGTATTTATTTTGGTATTTATTCTTACGTGTATTCATTTCAATATTAATTTGTCATGTATTTTATCATTTAGTTTATTGTTTATTTTGTGGTGTATTTTGTTTATTTCTGTATTTTTTTTGCCGTGAATTTCGTCAAATATTTAGTTTTTTTAGTCGTTTATTTTTGTGTTTATTTTGTCATGACAAAATATTCTTCAAATGAGGATGCAGTCCAGTTACCTGTGATTTTCACCTCTTGGTTGATAAGACATGAACGATAGGTGCGCCGGTCCATCAACCAAGAGGTGAAAAGCTCAGCCAGTGTGACCCGCCCCTTCATTTAAATAACACAAAAAATACAAGAAAAAATACACGCATACATAAATTAATAAATTCTATTAATGTCATATATTTAAGTATTATTGTAATTATTGATGTGTTCATTCATTTCTATGGCATATACTTGTAGCAATGTATTGTTACATTTATTTCTACATATGTCAAGATAGCTCCTTCGTAGGCCTTTACCTGGCAGAATCGGTTCTTGGCAAGAGCGATGAGCTCTTGTTCTCCAGGAAGGCAAACATTGAGGCCCACGGGCAGCAGGCGCTTGAGCGCCGCCACAATTAAGCTAGTCTGCGGCGAGTAGCGCTCGCCCTTCCGCCTTAACTTTTTTCTCTCCTGGTAGGAAATAGTCCCCTGAAAAGTATTTAAAGGCACCGTCACATCTCACAAGCAAACATTTGGCTTTTTGTAGTTGTACCTGTGCCGTCTTGCCCCTGGAATCGGAGATGAGGAAGGACATGTTGTTGATTTCATTCTGAACTACGAAATTCTGCTCCTCTCTCTTGAAGTTCTGCATGAGGGGGCAAGAGCACAGTTGCGTGAGAGGCGAGTAGAGGGTGCCCGGTCCGTTCTCGTTCGCCGGCCTTACGTGAGATTTAGCCCAAAACATGAAAACTTCGGCCACCATGTGGAAAAGCGCTTCCGCCTCAGGGTCAGACTCCTTTAGCCACAAAGCCCTGCCCAGTCACAGAGGAGAAAATTCCGTTCCAAGTTCAGAATAGACCTGACAACGCTGTGGTCCAGAGGTAAGATTTTAAGACCAAGTCCAAGCTTGACCTGGCCTAAAATTCAGGTCAGTCCTAAAATGTCAATCATTAAGTTCGGGTCAGGCCGGGTGCTGACTTTTTTATTCTTTATTATCCATCTGTCATTTTTTTGTCTTTGTCTCTCTGCCTCTCTCTCTACAAAAGTGCCAAGCTAGATTTCTAAGGACGTACTGCTTCTGTGGTTTATGGCCTAATTTTCAAAATGACAAACAGCCTTAAAATGTTCACGTCATCTCTTAAAAAAATCTGCCAATGATAGAAAATTGTTGGTTCAGGTAACCAATGCAGACACAGAAATATAAAAAATGTACCGTATTTTCGAACTATAAGTCGCCCAGTTTTCCAGAAATTTGTAAGTGTGCCTCATAACCCACACTGGTGCACCTTATATATCGCAGAATCCGGCAGATAAGATTGGAAAGGCATACAGTAATTATAGGTATACGCTACTGTTCAAAGGTATAAGGTATATTACCATACATGAGCAATGATAATGTAATAATTGATCTAATCGCTCTCACACTAACACTTTACCACCAGTGGCATGTGTTACATGCGACAAGGAAGTAGACCCTATCTCATTTTCACACTATTTTTCCTCATGGTGTCAGGAAAATGATTTGCATAGTGTACTCTGATAGATTAAACAGTTTTTCCACTTCTTCGCCAACAAATTTTAGAGAATGGAGAAAACAAAAACTTTCAACAAAATATCATACAATTTATTATAAATATCTAACTGTGAAAAGACTGTTTAACCTGTTAGAATGCATTATGCAAATCAGTGTTGTGAAACCATAAAAATAGTGTGATAATGGGATGATCTCCAATGCCTTTTTGTATGTCAACCATGACACTAGTGTTAAAATGTCAGTGCTTTTACTGTCAATATTTCGGTTAGATTCCCATTAAAAATAAAATTACTACAGTTTTGACGAGCAGCATATATTAATGTAATGCAATAATATGCACCCTGACACACAGAACTTCTTACTTTTAGTCTCAATATCATGCGTCCGGTATGCCTTGTGTATAAAACATATTTGATAAAAGAGTATTTTTGGTGGTGTGCCTTATAATCCAGCTCCCTTATATTGCGGATAATACGTTAACTGTTTTTACAGTCTTGTTTAACTTACACTTCGTCACGGAAGACAGGCTTTAATTTGTTATCATAAATCACTACTTCTCCTCTTCAGTCCTCACAAATAAAAGATGAAAGTTCATCGATCGTGCTGGGGTAGGGTTCGGGCTCTAATACCCTTGGGCCTGGCTGGATTTTCTAGCCCCGATCTTACCTCTGCCATTGACAGAACAAGGAGAAAAGCCGACCTGTTGTTGTCCACAAATCGTATGAGCAGCGGGTAGAAGGCGTAGAGGTCTCGGACCAGGAGCGCCAACTGGTCCATGATGAGGAGCTCCGTTTCGGAAATCTCAGACCTGCCCTCCGCCCTACTTTGCTCTTCGTCCGCAAAGACCACCGCCGCCTTCTGCGCCGTAAAAAAAAGCACGGTAAGAAGGCAACTGGTTTGGGAATTCTTTTTCCGAAGCCGACTCACTTTTCGTAGTTTCTTCATCAGAGGCAGAAAGTGCGTCTTGAGCAATTCCGATTTGGCCTTGCTGATGATTGGCTGAGAAAACACTGGAGGGGACAAGAGCGAGTAAAGAAAAGGTTCTAATAAAATCTTGACCCTTGGGAAGACAAGCGATGTGAGGAGCGGTCCGACTGTACCGGCGAGTCTTTTCATCCAGGCCCCCTGGTGGACGCCCAAATTGTTGTAGATGATTTTGAGGATGTTGCCGAGCAACACGTTGATATGTTGGGAGGTTACGCGAGTGCAGCAGCTGTCGGCTTCAGGCTTGTTTTCCGGTCCGTCTTCCCACCATTGAGACACGTAGCTGCACAGGAGCGGCAGCAGCACCTGCGCAGGTGTCCGGCACCATCCATCAGAGGCGCTCGACGTTGATGGTGGAGGTGTGGCGTGCCGCCTACCTCCATGACGTGAGGAGCCTGTGTGTATTTGGTGGCCGCCTCTGCCGCCTCCATGATTTCTTCCAAGGAGCGCTCCAAGTCGGGAATGGCAGGACACACCTCCACTGCTTCCTCCGGGAGGCCAAGCACTAGCGTCGGAAATGCGCACAAAAGGCACAAAGGTGCTACACGACATGCCAACGGACGATTGCAAGTAGAAAAATGTCTGAAGCCTCAAACACAGGGTTCGTACACCTTTTTCACGGGCAAATTCAATTAAAAACTAAATTAAATTTTACTAAATAATTATCTGAAAATAGATAGCAAATTGCAAAATAAATACAAATAAACGTATACTAAAACTATAATCAAATTCATTTAAAAAAAAAAAAGCAGAAGGCAACCTTTTCTCTCCTGAGGTGTTTTGGTGTTGTAGATGGAGTAGCTGTTGAAGTTGTCCTCTTGCCGCTCCAGGAAGGCCACCGGGAAGGCGCTGGCGAAGGCTGCCAGACATTTGCCCAACGCTGGACGATGCCTGTTCCAAAACAAATCAATTTTGCTCTCCCAAATCAATAAAGGAAAGGCAAAGTACCAAGCTTGTACCTCTCCACATAGATGCTTTGATGAGTACCCAGAAGGTAGAGGCTCTTGAGGATGCGGTAGCACGAAACCTGCACCTCGTCCACTAGGGGGCAAACAATCACCAAGCATTCACCAGATGGCAATCCAAAGAAGAATGCTACGATTTCTTTGGAACGCACGCATGAGGTCCTGCCCGAAGCGATTCTTGCCCACGTGCTGAAAAAAGGAGGACAGGACAGGCAGCAAGCCCACGGTAGCATAGTTGACCATCTGCGGGACACCAGACTGCCGCTCCAGGTGGTGCGTGAAGCGGCCCAGTTTCAGGTTCTCCTCTGTCTTCTCCAGTGCTTCGGCGGCGCTGTCCAAGTAGGAGCGCAGCGCCGTCCTCACGCATTCTGGGCCTGTTTTCATCACCGTCCTGTAGACCCAAAACTGTTTTAGTGCTTCTCAGAGAGCCACAAACTTTGGCTTGTTTGTACCTGGCATCCAAACTTTGGCCCAGGATCTGCAAACAGTTGACTACTGATGTGGCGTGATGACCTAGGAGAGGAAAGGAGAAATTGGAAAAAGGAAATTACCAGACTTCAAATACTTTGAAATGGTGGCCATGGCACAAAACCAGAAATAAAAGCTAAGGTAGATGCTCTCCTTGCTAGGACTCTGGTCCCACACTTACATCTTTAGACAGATTTTGTGACCATCCCCAGTATGATCCACAAACCAACCAGGACTTTCCTCCAGAACTGCCTGAGATTTTTAGACCTTCTCCAGGAGTTATCAACTAGCCTGATCTCAGGACCCACCACCGCATCCTAATTGTAGGCTGTGACCAAGATCAAGAAAATACTTTTCCCTTTCAAATTTGTTGAATGAAAAGATTTTGCAATTTGAACCGGGGGCCAGCAGACATTTAAAAAAAGACCCTCTAAACAAAAATGACTTCAAATAAGGATATTCCCTTTAATGCTTAATTAGCTCATTCATTATGAAATCCAAACACTCGTCTTCGAGATAATTAAATCAATGTATCATATATTCTGGACAGTATTTGCAACATGTGCAAACAAACTTTATTTGTATTTTTCTGACGTGTGATATTGGGGTTGTCAAGTAGTATACGCAGGAAGTAATCGCCATCTACAGTTGAGGAGCTTAAATGATCAGTAGTTTATTTCTTTTCTTAGAATTATTTTGCCAAGCCAAAGGTCAGCGACCCATTGAAAATGGTTGTGCCACTAACTAGTTGAGAAACACTGATCTAGTCCAACCAGGACTTTCCCCCAGAACATCCTAGGATTTTTAGACCTTCTTCAGAATGATCTGCAGTCCAACCAAGACTCTCCTTCAAATGTGCTTGAAAGAAAAGACAAAAGAAAACTTCCTGCTATTTGTTCTTGCTGCTATTGGTTGTTTGTATTGGGCCTTATCTATTGCATCTTTGCATGCAAGGAAAAAGAATAAGCAATTTTATCAGTGCTGTATGTTGTGCAGATGGCGTATTTGACAATAAAGTTGAAGTTGAGTTGAGTTGTGAGAGACGTGGGCAAAAAACCTTAGCCAGGAGCTGTAAAGAAGCTCATTGGTTTCTTCCTGTGCTTCACTAGATCTCCTTGAAAGGTTTTTGGACGACGTCATGTGCTGTGTGTTCACTCAACTTTAGTGGTGCGCTGGACGGAGCTCCTGCTCCGTTCCCCTCTCTCCAAAGATTGATAAACAATTAGTAAACTGTTTCCTAAGGTCAATAATGATCGACAGGGAGCAAGATTCATCAAAAAACAGATGCTGTTTCAGGATATTTTTTTAAAGCAAAGTGAGGTGGGCAGGCAAGGCAACAATTAGTGATCAGAACAGCAAGAAAGAGACATAAAGCATTCTTACCAAATAAGGATATTCTATTTCTGACAAGAATTTCCAGTTTGCAGAAAAGACTAAAGAAGGACAAGGAAGAGGCAGGGAGTGTAGAAAAAAATAACACAAAAGAATCATGAGACACCTGGCAGGAGAAACTCTACATCCAGACCAGGCTGGGCTAAAGGATTCTGGCAAAGTGTGGCGTTCTTCACCTTGTGACCATCTCCTTCTCTTTGTTGGAAGCGTGGCCGCCGCTGCCAAGGGCTTGCGTGGACAGAAAATACAGACGGTGGTTTTTGAAGTAGGACTCCAGCAAGGGCAAAACCACCTGGGGAGGAAGGAGAGAAAACCATCAAAACAAGCCCAAGTCAGATCTATCACCAGCCTAGTTTACTCCAGCCCACCTTGACAAAAAACTTGGTTTCCCGCTCCCGAGGACTCTCAACTCCCTCTGCTCTCGAGTCTTGGGAAAGTCAAAAACGCAAAGCTGCAAAATGTCTGACTTCTTTAAAGAGCGACAAGAGAGCATCAGGTGGCCCTCGGAGTAAGGATGTGTCGCCTGCACAGGTGGCGGTGAAAGTTGGGATGTTTTGCATGCCCCTGGTGGCGGTGGAGGTTTGAATGTGACGCTTGCACCAGGTGGCAGTGGAAATATGGATGTGTTGGCTGCACTAGGTCGCAATATAAATTGAAATGTGTCGCCTGCTTGGTCTCACCTAATGTCATCATGTGCTCGAGGGCTCGATCGACACATTTGATGAGCTGCTGGAGGAAGGCAAAGGCAAATCTTTTCTCTGTGGCGGGTGAGTCTGGCGCAGATGACGTCACACCTCTGCAAACAAAACAATCCACACAACATTGATCCCAGCTTCTCTATTGAGATGAGAATTGATCTACTGTCCAAAAAGATGGCACAAGACCACAGTAAATGTTTGCTTTTGACTGAATGATGATGCATACCTGGACACAGCGTAGCCGTTGATTTGTAGGAACTTGAGGATGTCTTGTGCTTTTTGCCTGTCTTGGAATTTCTCTTTGGCCGTCAGAGTATCGAAGGGGACCAGCAAAGGGTGACTTCCTCCTCCTAGTGAGCAAATGTGGAATGTCAGACAAGAGGCACACAAAGGAAAGTCCTGGTGCTTATTAAAATAGTGCAAGTCCTTTTATTGCTTCGTCCACCTTTCGCTTGAAGATCCAGTTTCTTTTTTCTGGCCCATATGTTATGATCGTTCTCTGCAAGACGCTCTGCCATGGACTACAACACCAAAGATAGGAGAACACTCTTCCGTGGTCATTGGCACTCATTTAGGAGCTGGCTGTCTACTGGCTAGCACTTGACATATGAGGCCTACCTGTGCCTCCTTGGACAGTGTGACGTTACTCATGTCGACAGGTCTGGGGTCAAAAGCCTGAGCTCCTTCCAGAGATGGCTGGGAAACAAAACATTGAAATTGGATCGTTGTTACTGCGCCCGTCAAAGGTGCGTGTACCTGGCTGACAAGCGACATCCTCTGAGATGTGCGGCGGAGGCCGACGGCAGCGGCACTCTCCGTCGTTCTGTGGATGCTCCACCCCCAAGCCAGCATGGTCTTGACGCACTCTCGCACGGGTCGACAGTACAATTCTTTCTCCTTTAGCAAAGGAAGGAAGGACATCTGAGCGAATCAGCTTGGTCTCCTACATGGATGTGGCCTTTCAGATGACATCAGGATGTTCCATTAAGTCTAGACAAATTTGAGTATCTTACCTTCTCCGAAAGTGCCTTAAAGGGCTTTAATAAATGATGTCTCCTGGATATTTCACATGCATTGTCTCCGTACAACCAACCAATGGAAAGCTGAGAAGATCAAAAGGTCAAAACCTTCCCACAAGTCTTGAACCCAACGGCTGATTCTGGTTCCACGTTACCTTTTCGAAACACCACTTGTCATGGTTGTGTTCTGCATATCTGGCGATGAAAAGCTCCAGTTTCTCAGGAATGCTCACGCTAAAAAAGAAAACAACGGCACATTTAGTCGGACGAACTGTTTCACTTATGAAATTATGTGGTCACGAAGACCGGGCAAAACATTTACTTGGCGGTTTCGGCAGGCTCTGGACTGAAGTTCCCGTCAGAGTCTGTTGAGGGTTGTTTGTCCACCGTGACTGTGTGGTCTGACTCTAAAAAATCTGGGGGCAGAGCCCCACTCACAGCGCTGAGGCACGACAGCGCCACCCTGAATAGCTCCTGCTCATATGGCTGAAAAGAAAAATCTGACTCGTAAGTACAACCTTTGAAAATTTTGAGACGAGTGTGTTCCGACAGACACAATTCAGAGCTGTTTTGGAGCTTTTTTACCAATTTGTTTATCGGCCAGAACAACGTAATCTGACAGAACACGGAACACTACGCCTACCCTCTGAGAGAGAGCGTGGAAAATCCCCCAAAAGAGTTTCCCAGAGAGCTGCAGCTCCTCGTGAGACGAGGCACCGAAAGCGCCCCAGCCTCCGGGCAGGCAATAGTACTTCCAGCAGCGCTCAAAGTGCGCCGTCAACAGCTGCAAAGGAGGGAAAAATCATTATTAGACCTATTCCTTTTGGGCGGGGCGACTCACTTTCAAGGGCATCTTGGCGTGCAGGCTAAGCGAGGGCACGTCCACTGCCAGCCGGCGGAGCAGATGCTGCATCATGGCGGGTGTCATTTGACTGGGAGAAACACAAAGGGACCTTCACAAATGACGTGGCGACGAACGGCGTGGCCACAAACAGCGCCCTCTCACCTGCACACTGCCAGCAGGCACTCAGCAATGGCATCGCGCTGGGCTTTGGTCAGGCAGCGGCCTTTGGACAGCCGGTAAAGCGTGTGCAGGAACGAATCCATCAGAGAGGCCAGTGGCTCTGTTCCAGCCAGAAGCGGTGCTTGTTTCGTCAGGAGCGGCAGGACAGCTGAGCACACGTAGCGATTTAGGGCTAGTGCCATGTCTGTGGCGCTCAGCGCTGCCTAACAGTCAACACACAGAAATGTTTAAAAAATCCCTTTCATAACCTTGTGGTCTCGCTTTAGGTACTGTCTAATATCTTCAGGTACCACACCACGTTCAAAAAAAGGTAAAGTCACACTAGCCCAACTTACAGTGTCGAGGGACGCCGCCGCCCGGAGGTCCGGTAGGAAGCCCACTTCCAGAAGCTGGATGAGGAAGTTCTGCTCTTGCACGCCGTAGACCCGGTCCAAAAACAGCACCATGGCTGCTTTGTGGTCCGGACAGAAACCGGCCGACATGTCCGGCTCCTGCACCGCACCGTCTGCGGATGGTGAGAGTGTGCTATTGTGTGGGAGAGGAGCAAGGTAAGCCCCTCCATCTTACCTTTGGTCAGACTTGGCATGGAGAAGGGGATGCAGATAACGCCCACAAGATCTTCCATAGCGATCAGAGACCTCAGAATAGCTCGGATGCGAACAGGTTCGCCCTTGCCCGCATTGAGCAACTGACACAAGAGTGTGCGAGTCATAAACGAGCGCCCCGTCGCACACACACCTTTCTAGATGACATACATGCATCTCTGGGCCGCAACGTCCCAGCAGGTCGATGAGAGCCGCGTAGAAGGTCATGATGGCATTGCCCAGGTGGATGGTGTCCTCTTCCTCCAATCCGTCATGTCTACGCAGGTTTTGGGTAACAATGGTACATCTTCAAGAAAAATAGGTGGAGTGTTTTTGTAAAAGGTGAATTCCTTACCCCAAATTGCTGCTAGTCGATGGTGAAGAAGGTCCATCTCTTTCGGGGTCGAGGGAAATCTTTACGGCTTCTTCCATTGTGGCCAACAATCCGTCGCCGCCTTCGCCCCGGAGCGCCGGACCAAAACATTCTGGTCGCCGGATGAGAAGTCTCACCACCACGTTGGCATTCTCCTCCACGCTCTCGCCTGGGACACACGAGCAGGTCTCAAGCTTCCCGCCGAGCTGGAGGGGTGTAAGGCTTACCGTTGCAGAAGACAGCAAAGCGCAAAAAATCCAGGTAGCGTTCGCCTTCCACGGGGTTCCAGCCAATGTCTGGGTAGCCTTTCCGCAGCAGTGTGGGGCAGCTCTGCAGGCCGCAGCCGGCCAGGTACTCCACCACCTCACCGCGTAAAGTGGAAGAGAAAAACCATGAATGTTGTGCGGGCAGTTTGAGGGAAGAGCGGGTTCGAAACAAGCTCAGGACAGGGCTGACCTTCTCTAAATCGGGCTCCGTCAAGGCCAGGGCCAGCTCATTGTTGTCCATGACCGATGCCGCTGCCACGTCCAAGGGCGTGGCCCCTCGCATCGACGGCGAGGCTGAGGACACAAGAAGACTATAAATCAAAATAAGCCACAGGGGTTCCTGTGGGCCTCTCAATGCCAGGCAAAGGAAGCCAACAGTCAGCTTCTTTGGCTTGTCTGCTTGTGCACCGGCTTATTAACATCTTGTCGTTTGTCAGAATCGTTCTCCTGAACTGGATCAGAGCGTCGGAGGACCACTCACCGAGGCCGACGCTGCTGTTCTCCAGCAAGTAGCCCAGATGGTCAAACATGGCCTTCTGATTCTGACGGCTGATTCGACAGAAGTAACAAAGGAAACGACAACAGTTGGCCACCATTTTCGGGAAAGTTATTTCCTACAACACAAAAGGAGATTTGCAGAATCAATAAATCCATGCCTGCACCTGGAACAGCAACCACATATCAGAGATATGGTGCCTGATCACTTTGAATGCCTTGAAAGTACGTACTTTAGAAAGTCCTCCACTAAGTACGTTGACCATGACCTCCATCACTGTCTCATGCATGCCGAGAGCTCTCATCAAGTTTGGATGCTGGTAAAACACTTTATTGTTCATGATGTCACTGTGGAATATTAAGACAATGTGGATTCTGACAAATTTTGACAACTCTACTTTAGTTTTAAGGAGATCTGCTGACCCGAGTCCACGGATCATCAGCTTCTCCTCCTCTCGTCCCATTCGCACACTCAGAAGCAATCGGATCTGGCCAAGAGCCGCCAGCAGGTTGATGGTCTCCTCGATGGAGACACTGTTGATGGTATACGTCTTGGGAAGAGCGCGGACCTTAAGACACACAAAAAATCCTCTTGATGCTTGAAGGTATTTCATGTCCCTTGCCCAACTTTTCTAACAAGATGACCAAAACCTGTCCACCGATTCCATCATACTGGCGGTGCAGGAGGGCAAACATTGCCCTGACCAGCTCGGGATCTTCAATAAGTGACTCCTGAGCCCAGCGCACCATGGTGTCTGAAATCAGCTGCTGCAATGTACCTGCCGGGAGAAGCTCGTTTGCGCTCATCTGGTTTAGCAACTTAGTGTTCGATTTCAAATGGACAAATGTTGCCAAATTTCAGCGACAGAAAACTCACAGGCCTTGCGATCATTTTTTTCCTGTACTGGGTTGACAATCTTGTTCTTTAGGTGGGACACCTTTTCCACCAAGGACATGAGTTGTCCCCGGAAGGTAAAGTGAGCATGTCCATCTGAGGTGCCCTCCTCCATTGATTCGATACCTGCAGGCACCCGCACAAGGTGGGGATCGACATGTTTTTTGGTCAATAGTTATGGTTGTGTCGTTAATATCAGTGGGACACGAAAAGGAATTGATGGCTTTTGTGCCTCTCTTTTTCCTTATATTTACCACAGTGTTGCATGAGGTCGTCGTGGAAGTCGAGGAGTTGCTCTTGTATGGTCGGTGGGCAGGGGCTCTCCTCTGTCTGCTTTTTGAAGTTCAGTAGCATGTTGATCTGTTGGCGAGACACTTGAATGACGACCCAGCTTAACCCCCAAATTTCAGACATTCCTTTCTGAAAAATGTCTTAGACATAACGTTGAACACTGTACTTATCTTTAGCAATAAGATCTTGAATATTGTATAATAGCATTATAATTATCATAACTTAACTATTTTTAGCTTAGTTTATCTGAGCCTAGCTTGTTTTAAAATAGCAAGGTGCTAGAGCGAGTAAAGGAACAGGGAAGTCGGCGCGCCAACAAGCCTGTTCTTGCGGTGGAGATCGGAACTCTTTGGTCTTCTTGGCGGTAAGGGCGGCGGACATGTTCAAGGCTAGCATGACTTGGTTGTAGCGAAAGTGCTGGTTGTCTTGGAGGCTGGCCACAAAATCGTCGGAGAAGGCCACCACTGCCTCGATACGGTGCCGCAGCTGACAGTCGCACAGGTACTGGAGAACGCGGCACATCTGCGTCACACAAAAACGGTTGGCCTCCTTTCCCATGTGGGACCCTTGCAACAGCCAGCATACCTGAAGTTTGACCGGCTCAGGCAACCTCATCTGTAACAATCCCTCCTGAGGAACAGCGACTTCCTCAGCTTCCTTCACTGCTTCTTCTGGTGTCCCTTCAGAAAAAACAGTCGGCTCGATGAGGCGCAAGATGCTCTTCAGGTCTCCGTTTTGGAAGAGGCCCATGATGAGCATGGCATAGAAAAGCTTAATGAGGGGCACAAAGAGGAACTCGGCGCTGCCTCCGACGGGATCTCGGGCGTGACGGTTGCCCTCGCGCACAGCCTCATTTAGCATGGCTAGAGTTTTGCTCTTCAGGACATCCAAAGCAAATTCGGGGCCATCAAGGTAGGAAGACGAAGCTGCCAATGAGCCACCAGCGTGGACAAAGCCGGGGGAGGAAAAGTGCATCCTAGGTCTGAGGGATGTACTGAGGCCGATGCCGGGCAGGCCAGGCCGCTTCTCCTCGGTGGGGAAGAGCGTGATGCTCTTGGTTTCGCTCGTCATAGGGACAATGTACTCGTTGTTCATCATTAGACGAGCGCTGGCATACGGGCTCAGGTGCACGGCAATCAGGAGCTCATAGAAGCCAGCGCGCAGCAGACCTAGAGAAAAAAGAAGGTGTGCTTGTCAGTTTCCAAACTTTTAGTTCATCCTGCAAAGCAGAGCTGCTGCTGACAGAATCCATCTAAACGAAAACATTTAGCATTTTCCTCCAAAATGGCCGTTAGGATTAGCGTTCATGGCCCACCTGGCATGTATTTATCCTCAATGGCGTGCAGAAGCTGTGCCTGGTCCACGTGCGAGCAGAGGACGTGAGCCACACGATTGTTTCCCAAGGCGCACATTGCAGTATACAGTCTGAGGGTGTGGTAGTGAAAGTGCAACAAGTCGTTCTTCTCCGTCAACTCTAGCACATCCAGCGACCTGAGCAAATGACTCGATGAGAGAGAGGTGAAGGAAGAGCTGGAAGACCACACCCATCCCACCTGTTCTCCTCTGGGATGTGCAGGGACAAAAACTGTGAGGCTTCGTCGCATTGGACTAGCCAGCCGCGCCGCTCGTTCACTCGTGACACCAAGACCTGCAGCCGTTATTTGTTAGAAGACGGCGGAACGACGAGCGCACCATCCAATGACAAGCGTTACCTCGGGATAGCGATTGGGAACGCGGCTCCACAGGACGGGAGCCAGGACCTGCACGTGCAGCCGGGGAGGACACTGGCCCACCCAGTTCTTCCGCTCGCTCCGAAATAAACCAGCTGACAATGGCATGGCGTTCTAGCACAAGATCAACAAATGCTTTTCAAGTACGACACATTTACAATTGGATGTGTCATCACATAGATTATTTCACCTTTATCTGGCCCAATTCAAACTGGAAGACATTTGGACTGGTCGCTCTGGCAAAAACAGCTGGAAAGAGTTTGGTACTAGGCTCCACCTGAAAATCCAACCAAAAAAATTTGGTTCTGCAGTTATCACGGAAAATTAAATTAAGTCTGCTGGCGTGGATGGCGACCTGGTAGAAGGTGCCAAGCTCTTTGCCGTTGGCTCTAAAGGACAGAAGGCCACTGGCAGTGTCCAGCAGGCAAGTGATCTCCAAGCCGTTGTTGCTCCTCCCTTCCGGAGCACCGTTCTCGCCGGCCCATACCATGTAGCAGTTGCTGCGCTTGATGCTGTAGCAGACAGGAACAGTTTGTGTCCTGGCCACGACTAACCATATTCGACATTGTCGGCTGACTGACCTCTGGTGCACTTTGCCTTTCTCGTCCCCCAAAGTGACAGTGACAGTCTGCACCTTGTCCAGGCCGAAGCTAGCCCGGTACTGATGAAAATCGGAGGTGACCCAGCCCACCCACACGCCACCGGGCTCCTGGCCTGGGAAGATCCGGACGCTGTAGCATAGCTGCGGTTGCACAGCAAAAACATGTTTCAGTTGGCGCTCCTTTCGAAAACATCAAATTTTTCTATCCAGAAGATACAGATAAGGTCTTACGGTAAAGGCTTGCGGGAGTATCTCGTATAGGGTCTCGTCCTCAAGTATCTGTTCCTCCAAGGGACATGGGTTGTTACCTTTTTTCTTCTTTGTTAAGCACCTGGAATGCAAACAAAAAAAACATCAAGAACACAAAAATCTTTGGTTTTCAACAACTCATCAACCTTTGACTGAGCTTGGAGCTTTTCTCTTGCTTGTAATCTTTGTGGTTGTTGAACTCGGCTCGGTCGTCCGCATTCAGCCCATTGTGGACGTGAGCGCTTTTCCCAAGGACCTCAAAGTCGCCTTCAAAGTCTTCCAGATCCTGCAAACATCAGTGAGCGAATGAACATGTGCTTTTAGCAAACAAGTTCTTGCTGGAAGACGCCGAGTTCTTACGGTCTTCCCATGGGTGGTGGGCCTGGAGAAGGACTGGTTACATTCGATAGGCATGCTCAGCCTGTAGAAATTCACGTTGCTGGTGCCACTTTGAGTACTGAAAGACTTTTGGGTAACCTTCAGACACGGACAAGATTCGAAGCTCCCGTTTGTTCGTGTCACCTGGAAGACGGAAAAAATATTTGGACGGATCAAATTTTTTTCATAGCAGGCGTCAAAAATCCTTGACGTCAACAAGGCAACAAGTCGAGGGACCCATCCCCAAAGGTGACAGCTTTTTACAGCCAACATATTGTCGCCTTTCTTCCGGAGTGTCACTAGAAAAGACGCTTCTCACACTTGGAATTTTTCCTTCTTTACTCCCTAGTGCTATCGCTTTGGGATTTTTTTTGCAGCTGAAGTTTTTATTAAAAAAAACTACATTTCAACTGAATAAAGAAAATGTCAAAAGATGACGACATGGACTTGATCAAATTAACTATGGAGAGATGGAGAGAATTACTGGATGAAAACAGAGAAACAGGGAATGAAATTTAAAAAAAGATTTCAAAAGACGACTACTACTACTACTATATGGGGAAAATTCTGAACAAAACCATGAAAACAAAAAATTATCTGGAAGATGTGTGGAAATAAAGAATTGATGAGACTGAAGAACAACGCAGTGAGAATGGAGCAACAATTTGAGAAAATCACAAAGGAAATTGAGCTATATGAAAGATCGTCAAAGATAATCAAGAGCAACACAAAGAAATGGAAAATAATAAAACTCTTAGGCAGATAATTTGGAGAAATGTGCTCGTCTTAATGATTCGATCATTACAAGAATACAATTTCAGCTGTTCGCAAGAAGTGCCAACCCAAACCAAAATACGGAGACAGTGGCTCAACAGGTAATATCTCAACGCAGAAATTTAAACATAAGTGTGAATGAAGACCTTGTTGAGTTCTGCTATTAACTCCCATCTGGAGGTACGAAACCACCATCTGTTTTGCTATGGGTTTCCAAGCAATTGGAGAAGCCTGATTTTTTGAAGCAAGGACCAAATTTAAAGGGTCAAAAAGTAAATATAAACAAAAATCTCACCAAAACGCCTAATGAAAAAAAGGGATTGATAGACAGCACCTGGATGGCAAATTGTAAAGGTTTTGTTGAAATGATAGGAAGTTTTCCAGATTAATTTAAAACACAGATGATCAGGAGGATTGAAGACCCTGACACACACGTGGACAAC
The DNA here is from genome assembly GCF_059441175.1 of Urocampus carinirostris. Classification (NCBI taxonomy): domain Eukaryota; kingdom Metazoa; phylum Chordata; class Actinopteri; order Syngnathiformes; family Syngnathidae; genus Urocampus; species Urocampus carinirostris. The sequence continues at coordinate 8,332,196 of NC_142367.1, read as the reverse complement.
TTAACACACATCATGTTAGATTATCTCAATTTGTATTTCTTTTTTTGTCTTATTAAATTATTTTTATCTTTGGGGGTGGGACTGATTATATTAATCGTCCAAAATTTAAACACAGACTTTTCACAGACTATTCCCCTTTCTTCACAAATGGCACAACACCGGATTAAAATGACAAATAAAAGTAAAAGAAGAAAAATTTAAAAATATAAATAAAACCTACAGTGTAAGATATTTTTATTATTTCCATTACGATTTTGTAATGATGAAAGCTAATTGATGTATAATCAACAAATGAGTGTGATGATGAAATGAAATTAATGTAAATGTATGAGCCATATCCCAAAACAAATAAGTGAAATGAATCTTTTTAACATTTAATATCCAAGTCGGAATGAACCTCACTTGTGCCTAACAAGGTAGCTTCTTTATAAACACGAAGGAGGAGGCGTAATACGTCACCGCCGATCAAGAAACCTGTGGGCTTTGAGAAAAACAAATACCCTTATAAGCCTTCACCTGTATCTGCGGGTGGTCCGAGGGGACGGGCACAAACTGAGGCAGCCTTTTGCTGAGCCAGATGGTGACGTCCCGAGTCATGTTGACAGCGAAGGGTTCGTAGCCTTCCTGAAGCCCGCAAATGGTGAAGAACTTGAGAGTGGCCACGTCTTTACCGAAATTCATCATCGCAGCCTGGCACACGCCCAAACTGCACACCGGGATGAAACCTTGGCAAACAAACACCTCGTTGAGTAGAGCCTTTAGACCTCAAAGACCCTTAAATATTTGCCAAAATGGCGAGCCTGAGTGTGAAGGAGAGCAAAAGAAGACCTTGTCCAAGCTCAAAGTCTTTGAAGGCCAGTTCGGAGCCTGAGTCATCTAACAGGACTTCCCCATTGAGAGTGAACATCATGGTACATTCATTCAGGTCCAGCATGCATCCCACCACATCGCCCGCCTGCCAGCCGCGCCCAAAGTGCTCATTGCCCTGGTGCCAGCGTTGTACCTGCCCGCAAAAAAAACAAAAACACTGAGCAGGTTTTGCCACTCACTCAGCAACCCAGAAACGTTTAGCAGCCTTGGAAAAAGTCCCACAAATGTGAGTGAGATAGACCTTGAATCCGTCAAAGACAAAGGCCTGCTGATCAGAACCCAGTTCCAGATCGGGTCGGCATCCTGGTCTGGCCCAGCCCACACGCATTTCTCCTCCTGTTATTACCTGAGGAAGGGGAAACTTCACTCATTTGTGCGGCACTGGAGCAAAGGAAGGTGTCGAGTGGCCATCCTTACCTGGATCTCAAAGTACCACTTTCCTGCATTGACGCAGTATGACCTTTCAGCTCTGAAGATCCGAAACCTCTCAACGGACGTCTGGCTGTGTTCCACATGCACTAAGCCACCCAAGAGACCAAACGCTCAAACGAAATGTCAGACAACCATGTGGTAGCAAAGCCAAACATTTTCGGTACCGTGGTCCTGATCAGGAGCTTCCAGCGTATAACCGTATCCAAGCAGAGTTCTGACAGCTTCTCGCAGGCTGTCTTTATTGGACTTTTTGGTCCTCTCGTCCAAGAGAGCGTAGGGGACCAGACGGGGATTTCGCCGATTCTTCACATCCTGCAGGGCAAATAGGAGGGATAGTTGCTGTGAAAAAGAACCCGGGACTCTCTGTCTGCATCTTTCAACTTAAAGGCATTCTGAGTGGACCAGGCCCACATGTCTGTACCTGCTGGATGCCGTAGGTCCAACCCTGCCGGATGCGGTCCCTGGCCCACACATCATGTGCGTTTTCCGCGAGTTTGTCCACCATGGCTTCCTGGGTGGAGGTCAGCTTGACGTGGCGCAGGTCCAATGGAGCCGGTTTGTAACCCCCGCGCAGCTCGTAGCTGGACACACACACCAGCGCCCGGGCCGCCACCGGTACTGGTATCAGTCTGCTGCCAAGCCAGCACCAAATGGAAGAAGGTGACTCACTTGGACGGCAGTTGGACACTGCTAACTTTGTCCACGGCACTTTCGTTGACAAGACCCACGTGGCAGCCCAAAGCTAGGAGGGTCCTGATACGGACACGCAATCCAAGCGATGATCAAAGACATGTTGAGAATCATGTAGAAAAAACATGTTTTCATTGATAAGCAACTCAAGTGCCTTATAGTCATAATTCATCATATGTGTGAATTTAAAAGTGCAGCGATAATTTACTTGAGTGTTTCCACAGACATCTGCAAGTTGTAATTTCGTTCCTGTTCGGGCAGCTGGCCAAACTCTACCAGGCACGGGTGCTGGCGCTTGGCGTCGTCTCGCACCTGCAAAACACACCGAGGGCCTTGTTCACCCAATGGGACATGGGAAATGTTTCATTCATCAGCTGACTTGGATAGAAATTAAAGGCAGACCGTTTTAATCATTGTCTGACCAGATTCCATCAGGCAACAGTCGGATGTGGAATACTTACAGCACCGTAAGTCCAGCCAAATTCAATCTTGTTCATCACCCAGAGTTCGTGGATGTTTTCTGCCAGTTTCTCCTTGATCCTCTCCAAGTGAAAGGGCAAAACGATCTGAGCACATCAAACCAATTGGTAAGCGCCAGAACTTGGTCAAGACTTAGGCTGGGGTATTATGCGATAGAAGATGAGTTCCCTCCTGGCATCAACAGAACCTTCATGTCACTGGTTATTTCTCAGTACTTACCTGGCCGGTGTTGACAGGCGTGGGCGTGAACGCTGCCTGGCTCATGGCAAGGGCAGGACCCAAAAGCTCGCCGGCTGCAGTTTGGTGTTGAGTGGGCTCCAACTTGAGTTTCTCTCTGGGCAGCACCGCCTCGAAGCATGGCGCGTAGCCGGCTGGTGGCAGGAACTTGAACTCTCCGTGGCGACCTCCCAGCAGAAAACGAAACCTGCGTCCAAACCAGAAGCCATTAACCATCGTCAGCTGGGTGGACATCGGCCTTGGCGCCCACTCACTTGATGCCTGCTGAGAAGCTGGCCACGGGGAAAAAGAGCCCGTCGACATTGAAGTTCTCGAACATGCCCTGGACGGGTTGGCCATTGATCCGAAAGGAGATGCTGGGGGCGCCTAGATCAAGGCAGCAGCTCACTACATCCCCAGCTTGCAGAAGGCGCTGGGTGGGTGAGCTCACCGTCTTTGACACGCAGCCTGCAAAAAAAGTTGACCACATCGTGACTCAGTAATGGGGCACACGAGTTTGCAGTCCGCACCTGACCAGAGGCGGAGCCCATCGTAGCCAAAGGAGGCCAGGTCATCACCCACACCGTTTCCTCCCCAGCCCTCGCCTCCGCCGGGGTGGGGCGCGTAGCTGTCGGCATTGGCCCAGCCCACCCTCAGTTGAGACGCCTCGGCTGTGACAAACGGCAACGCCTGCTCCACGAGCAGTTCATAGTACCACTTCTTGTACTGGGCCGAACCTTCGCCCACGCCCAAGAAAATGTTTGGGCTCATGCTGGGAAGGGGGCAGGAGAAGGCTGTGAGCAGCTACCGGCAGGGTAGGGCCAGGGGGCGCTACCTGCTGACGTCGTTGACAAGACGCGTCTGGAGCAACAGGTCTCTTCCTGGAAGCAGGTGGTCGCAGATGAGATTCTGGTTGGAGCGCACCGCAACACCGTCACAGACACACAGTGAGCACAACACGTCCAGGACCTGCACCACGTACATGGAAAATATGTCTGATGCTGATTGGGATTTTTTAAAGAAAGCCTAGATTCTTCTTTCACACTCACCTTGTGATTGCGTCCGTGTTTGTCCAGGAGAGAAATGATGGATTTGATGTGTCTCTCCTTGACCAGGTGGAGCGCTTCCGGACTCTCCACCAGCACACAGTGAAGGACCTCCAGGATACCTGAAGGAACATTCATCCCTGAGTTCTTTGCACGGACTGGATTTTTTTTTCCAGCTTCCTCTCAACAAAACAATTGTATTTACTTTACTTGAAAGCAAACTTCAAACATCAACTAGAAAAAGACACTTCAATGAATCAACATTTTCAGAAGATCTCAGTTGGCATTACTAAAACAGATAACCCATTTGGTATCGTCGCACACGTGGTCAAATCCGGCCCACTAACCCGAGGAGGCTTCCAATCTTTCCAGCCTGCTGATGAGCCAGTCCAAGGAAGCTGAAAACTGGGCGCAGTTCTTCCTGTTGCCCCTGATGAGTGCGGCTGAAAGGGACCAAGCAGGCCAGTCTGGTTATTGGCATCCGCCGGTTGATGTTCGCTGCCTCCTTACCGAGGAGTTGGTAGAGAGAATTTAGGCTGGAGCTCCAGGCCTCTCCCGCCTCCCTCCCGGCTGCTTCCGCCAAATGGGCCGCGCTGCCATAGACGTGCAGTCTATCGATACACTCCAGGACCAAAGCCACCATTCCCTATGCCACAAACAGAAGCCAGCACTTGTTTTACGGGTCTTTCTCAGTAATGCAATGTCAGAAAACCTCTTTGAGCCTGGAGTCCCACACTTCACCTCTTCCTGGAAGAGGTTCTGTCTGTTCTTCAGAGCTCGTAGGAGATTCTGCTTGTCTTGATGCTGCAGGTGATCAGGGGGAGGCTGGAAGTAGCCAATTAGATCCTGAAGACTCTGGCCGATGGATTCTACAGGTATCTCCGAGCCGGCGCTCTTTCCTTTGGCTCGTAACGTGTCCAGACTCCTGCCAGTGGTCATTTGTGACATATTTTGTGGCGCAAGATGACAATTTCTTCTGGGTTCTGGAGAGCAAGTGAAAGTGTGTGGGCCACCCACCTGATGAAGACGTTAAATAAGAGGGCGGTGCTTCGGATGACTCGAGCCGTGTGACTTTCTTCGTGTTGCGAGCGGGACAAGGTCAACCCGTCGTCCATATGACCTTCGTGGTGCATGAGGGCCTGATATGGATCACAAAAAGATTAACACTGCAATCTGCCTTCAACAAAGTACATTTAAAAGAAACATTTTATGGCAAGGAGTTCAGGATTTAATAAAAGACAGTCTGCAACAACAGAAGTGGGCCAAAGGCAGAACCTTACCTTCCTCTGCATGTCGCCCAAACGTGAAGATTTGGCATCGGCCGTCTGGTATGTAAGCCATAAGCCGCTGTCCACATGCTGAACAAAGCACACAGAGTCGCCGTACTTTATTTCAGGGGTGCCCATTCCGTCTGCTTCCTTTTTGAGCGGCGGCTCCACCTTTTCCTGATGAGCAAACAAATTTGCCTAGCATCTGCCACTAGCGACAGCTGTAAAGACCTCACCTTGGAAGACCGCAAACAGAAGGCGGTGGACTGAACATGGGCATTTTCTTTGTCCGTCAGGAGCAACGCTTTCTCCTTGCCCAGGCTCAGGTACTTGCCACTGGTGACATGTCGGAGTCGGAAGGGCTGCCCCCAGCGGATGTGACCGCCACTCCACCTTGACCGCAAATGCAAGACAGCTAACATGGACACCCTTCCATTCCTTGATATTCTAAGGAACGCATCTATGACGAATAGCCGCTCGAGCTCTACTCTGGTTTTGGATCTTTGGTGACTTACAGAACTCGTAGTGTCTCCAGCCTCCACAGTGAGCGGGCATGGCTGGACACAGCTCCACCCTCGTAATGGACGCTTCTGCTGGGAGAAGGACAAAGCAAAAAATAACCTTATCAGAGCAAAACATAATAATATCAAACGGTGCAAAAATGATCAACATTGCCATACCTCTTGTGCTCCTCCCCCTGGTCTGCAGATGGAACTGTCAAACATTCGTCCATGTGACCGTGGAGAAGGCGTAATACGTCTCCGCCGATCAAGAAACCTGCGGGTGTTGAGAAAAACAAAGCAAGTGCCAATCAAGGAAGCCAAGTTCACGACTTGGCCCATACGTGGCATCAGAGAAGCTTCCTTATTTTGAATTTGTTTTAAGGAAATGCTCGAGCTGTTTGATCATTAGCTAAGAAGAATTCAAACAAAGCAACATATTTATCTTCTGGACTTTAATTCTTGCTCGGATACATACCACGGAGGTTCAAATTTGGGAATTTTGAAGGACGGTAGAAGTGGAAATGCCAGAAAGTGGCGCTGGAGATTGCTGTAGAGGGAATGGCCTACCTTGTGCCACTTCGGTGCCGGAGCAGATGGGAGTGACACTCCACAGCGTCTGTTGGAAGGCCGCGTCCACGTTGGGACGCTGCGTGCCGTAAGACACGTGCTGGGGGAGAAAAACGCCACAGTCACAAAAACGTTGCCTCAAAACTTGTTTCTAGTCCTTTGTGAAGATTTTGCTTGGCCCAGGTCAAAGGTTGTGTTAAGAAAGGTTGAGTCAGCGGCGCTTTGGGGGTTTTACCAGATATCTCTCGGAGGAGATGCTGACCAGGATCAGGTCGTCGCCCACCCGGACTTTCTCCCCCTCAGAACGTTGTTTGGAGGCCGGGTGAACGGTCCACCAGCAGGCTTCTCCTGAGCGCACACACCAAAACTTTATCTGTACCGCCCTTGGAAAACAGAAGGCAAACGCGTCCACACCTGCCGTATCTTCTTGCAGCCCAACGTCAAAGGCCAATTTGTCGGTGGACGATCGAGAGCTGGACAGACAGCAAAGGTACTGCATGCACACAAACACATTCAGCAGACGGCAAGAGCATTGACAGGAAAGGACGGACGGCTGTCTATGCACCATGGCGCTGTATGAGTGGCGCAGGAGCACGGCATGGCCATACAAGCATGTGCGGTGGCTGCCCCCTTGAAACATCTGCAGAAGGTCCACATGGATGGTCACAAATTCAAGAAGATACATATGGCTCCAATCCATCCATGGTCATTAGGACTCACTGGCGCAGTCTTGTCCGGTGTGCTGGCCAGCATCTCTTGAAGCGCACGAACCGACAGCGACTGCTCCAGAACAAAAGTGCAGATGGACAGATCCGGGGGGACTTTCTGGAAGCGGCACACCAGAAAATCAATGGAAAGTTTTGAGATTTCCATCGCGTCCATGGACAAACGGTAGCGGACCTTGGCTTCGGACACAGATTCCAGAAAGCACAGCCTGGTCCCAAAGCCTTCGGCGGCCAGGCAGACTTTTTGCTGCTCCTGGCGGATGGGGGCCGAGCACTGCAGGACCACTTCGTCATTCTGAGGACGACATTGAAACCTTTCTGAGATAGGTAAGAGCTAAAAAATTGTATTATCGTCGTTTGTCTGGAAAAAACGTGACAGAACAGACCTTTCCAGGCTCAAAAGTTTCAGGATCGGCTTAGATCTGAGAGAATCTGAGAAGCGGAATCTAGTTGTCTGGCACCATGACGAACAAAAGACCTTTAATATATTGTTGTGTAAAACAGATGTTTCCTTCTAAACATGGCCCTCAAGAGGGCCAAGACTTATTATCAATATATTTTCTGAGAAACTGGTGACCAGCAGGAGGGGACTACTTTATTGAGTCACGACTGTGCATTTATGTTAGCTCAATGTTGACTAGAAAACAAATCTCCTTCAACCTGCTTAAGCTTAGTAGAGCAAGCCTTCTTCATCTCAAGTCAGAGTGTCCCATTTCCGTCTGGAGCATAGCCGACCATACATCACCACTACACAATGACTGACATCACGTAATTCTGGTGAGAAAATGGCAAGACCTTTGAGGGCATTTTTGATGGCATTATGATTGTGACTTCATGTAGTCGTTCCAAACCGGATTTCAAAGACGGAAAATTGCTTTGGCAGCAGCAGAGGATTTGGATGGCGGCCAAAGTCGGTCAGTGTGGAGGATGATGATGTAATCAGAGATGATGCGAGGGTGTACTACATTCACCTCACGCCAGATACACAGCTCTTAAGTCAAGCTTTATTTATATTGACAACGCATCTCAAGATAAGTTGGAAAATTAAAAATAATGTAATTTTAAAGCCTTTTGAGTAAGAGCGTGAAAAGCAGGTTGTCCAAAAAGAAAAACAACGATTATAACACCATTCATTTGCACAACATGAAGCCTCAAACTTTATTTGTATTTTGTTTTCGGCCCCCTTAGGGAAATATTTACCGACTATACCAGGGGGAGTGGAGAAGGGGATGGGGTGTCTGTACAGTCAGTCCTGTCACAAGAGAGCGTGCGCCAAATGACCGATTTACAGCACCTGGTATTCCCATGTGGTCTCCTATCCAAGTACTAAACAGGCCTGACCTGCTTAGCTTCCTGAGATCGGGCATTCTCAGGGTGGTACGGCCGTGAACAGGTTTGGAGTTGGGAGGAGCGCTGTATCTTTATGCCTTTTTCAGAATGGTGAGTTGATGGGGACAAAATATTGCAGTACTGTCAAAATAACCCTTTGCCTTCTCTGGTTTATGTGACTGAGTCTGAAAAGACACAGGATTGGCCAAATTCTATCAAGATATATACAGAAAATGGGAGGCTTTTCTCCTCTGTGTGTTCAAACACAAATCTGGCTTGCGAGACTATAGACGAGTAAAATAAAACAGATCACTTGGAACAAAGTGGGGACTGTATAACGAGCGAGTGAAGCGTTAAGTTAACACAACAATAAGTCAATACTTTACTCAAATACATCGATAATCAGAACCAATGTTGGTACTAATCTTCCACTGGTCTGAACATTCACACAAAGTCTTTGAGCATCGCTTGAAACGACAGTGAGCAACATTAATTATGTGTGTGGCAGCCATCTCATCTCATTAGGTGTACCGCATATCCTTATTAGGGTCGCGGGGGGCTGGAGCCCATCCCAGCCATCTCCGGGCAGTGGGCAGGGGACACCCTGAACTGGTTGGTGTGGCAACCATATCATGATCAAATATGTCCAAAACCTGAATCAAGTTTCATTTTGTTGAGTTTCCGGAAATACTAAAAAATTGTTTGTATTTTAATGAATTCACAAATGTACTATTGGAAAGGGTGTACGGTGAAGGATTTTTTATTTTATTTAATTGACTATGAGGGATTTAATATAATATCAATTAAATTTTGTTGAATGCAGTGGGGATTTCTCACAGAAGGCTGAAGGTCACGCCGTTCGAAGTGTAGAGTGTTTTGGCTGTGGAATTTTGATAGCGGGGCGCTGACGAGGGAATTAGACCTTGTTTTGATAAACGCTTGGCATTGCTTTGAGCTGATAAGCTTTCTTGTTTTGAGCCCTTCAGACATGGCGGCGTCTTCCGGAGAGGAGAAGGTGAAGCTGGCACCCTGACCCACCCCATGGGGGGGGGGCCTTCGTGACGCACCGGTCAGACGAGGTGGGGAGTTCCTGGCCCGCCCAAGGGGAGGAGTCAGCACGCCCTATGGGGGGTGGCCGATGCCCCGACGTGTCAAAAAGAGACAAGACGGACAGACAGATCGGAGAACGAGAGATGGGAGGCTCGACAAGACTAATTAGACTAATTCGATAATAATTCGGCAAAATTCGAAGGAATTCACTTAATATTTTAAGAAAACAAATCTGCTACCGTGTGGAAAAGCCTGTCTCTTGTCAAAAAATTTGTGTTTGGTTAATGGATTCAGATAACTAATTTGAACAAGTTGGCAAACGCTATATTTGTAAATATAGTTTTTCCCCTAACAACGGCTTACAAATGTTGTTTTTCAAAAACTTTAACATAAGATTTTCCATTTTTGTTAAAGTATCTTTTGTTACAGAACACTGACATTTTGGAGAACCTTTAGTTGGTTGCACAATACTGTATTTAATCATGCTTTTTAGTGGAAGTACAACGTTGGCAAAAAGATTGACCTGATGTAAACTTCACTTGCCTTTTCATATTTTAATGTCTTAGCGCTAAAAAATAATGCCTCTCGCCGCCTCTCTAGTCACCTCCCCTCTTCTCCCTGATGGCACAAGAATTTACATGCACACTTACATTACTTTACTCAATTTTGTTCTGATATTGACTTTAAAGTACTTTAAAACACACTACCAAGGGAACAGAGTGATATAACGCATGTGGTTGTTATTTCCCTTAATCGTAGGATGAAAATAGTGAAAAGAACTGTTTTGAATACAGTCCAAATGCTAAACCAAACCCCTAAAAAGATAAAAAGGAAGAATTTATTTGGCACGTCTATGAATTTCACATACCTGAACGCACAACAATGGTGCCGCTATGTTGATTTCAGCCAGAAGATGGCATATGCAAGTAGAATAGTAGAAAGTACTTGAAAACTCATTAGATAATAACAATAGATGCTGTGACATATTTCATGTCCAAATGTACGCAGACACACGAAAAAACAAAGGATAAGCAATGATGCTATGAGAAACAATCACGGATTAGAAACAATAAGATCCTAGAAAAACAACATTTAAAACATCACTTGACACCTTTCTCAATTCAAGTTCCCAAAAGGTGTCAAGTCAAGATGCTGCCATTTCCCTCCCAAAAAAGAAATGTCCTTGAAAGAGAAAAGATGAGTGCCTGTGATTTTTTCCAGCGCCGCCCTTGTAAATATTTTCGGCGCACAAACATTCCCGTAAAAGGACTTTGATGGAGCCTCACGCACGCATGAAATTAAAGATACTTCTAATGTCAGCAATGACATTTTGGGAAAGGTCACAAACTTCCTTTTGAAAGGAAACTTGGGCATTCGCTACTGTTACGTTCGCAAAACCTGGGAAAAAGGATTTTTTTCGATGGTGTCAGGCCGACTTCCCGTGGTCTTCGAAAGCAGCATGACAACGCTGATACGCGTGGGGCGTTCACGTGAATCGTGCTGGGATGACAGACGTGACGTCATCTAAAGCAAAGTCAGCAATTTTTTCACGTTTCCCATGTCCGAATTTCAAACAACGACCAAAAACACGGATATTTGAAACAAAATCCCATCAGAAAAAAAGTGGCGGCATTTTTCGGTCTTTGGTCGAAAAAGCCTTTAGAATGATACATTTGTGCTGAAGTTGTTTATTTTCTGTAATCAGAGCCCAAGGCATAAGCGAGCTAAGCGGTTTTTGGTGCCAAGGTTGTCCCCAAATACTCTTTGTGTGTCCACTCAAAAATACTTCTAAAGAAATTCTAGAAAAATACTACACAATAACTAAAAAACTAAATATCGAATACCGTGCTTAAAAACGGACCTCATGCATTATTTTGATATAATTCTGAATATAAAAAATAGAATAGAATTACTACAAAAATACGACTGCAGTAAAACTATATCAAAGCATACTACTACAGAATGATTTACTCCAAAAATACTACCGGTACTATGAAAATACTACAAATATTCTACTAAAATACTAATAAAATACTGCCTTGGAAATACATCAATTATACTTCTACTAATATACTCAAAAACACCAATCCATAATACTATAATATAAAAAACTACTAGAGAAATATTACTACAAAAATACTACTACAAGAGATTTACAACAGAAATAACCATATAGCGATAGTCCAAAAATGCTCCTATGGAAATATCACAAAAATAAAACTACAGTAACACTGCACTACAAAAAGACTACAGATATACAACAAATACTATCATATGGAAATACTACAAAATACAACATAGTACAAAAACACACAAAAAATTATACTACGGATATACAGCAAAAATACTATAATCATAAACTACTGTAATAATAAAAAATACTACAAATTAAAACTACGGTAACACTGTACTACAAAAATACTACAGAAATACTACAGATATACAACAACCATTCTAATATGGAAATACTACAAAACACAACATAGTACAAAAATACTAAAAATAAATACTGCAAGTATACAACAAAAATACTATAATCATAAAACTACTGTAATAATACTTTAATATACTTTTGTATACTTTTGAATTGAAGTGGAATCGCATCCTGAATCAATAGTGTAATGAAGCAACAAGATCATTTTCAAAATTATAATTTTACTGAACAGAAGTTATTTGTACCAAAAAAACGTTTAAAAATACAGTAATTTTATGACTTAATGCTTGAGTCTGTGAATAGGGTTTGTTCTCTAGTTTTAATGTATATTAGAGTGGTGGTCGGCAACCTTTTCTGTACCACAGACCGGTTCATTATCTGACAATATTTTCACAGCCTGGCCCAAGGCGGCATTTTTTTTTAAATAGTAAAAAAGATAATAATAACAATCATAACATTTATAAAAATAACATTAGTGATAATAACAAGGGTAAATCCACAAGGTAGTCATGTGGAAAATGTAATTCATTTTCTGAACCGCTCATGCTAACACGGTGAGTGCTGAGCCCATCCCAAGAATGTTTTGAGAATGTGAGATAAAAGCAGATTGTTTGAGGGCAGAGGGAGAACCTGCAAACTCCACACAAGGAGGCCGGTAGCTGGAATTGAACCCGGGACCTCTGAACTGCGAGGCAAATATGCTGGCAACATCACACTCTGGTCGTTATTGTAGCGTTTAACTCAAAACGTAACATGGATCCGCGTGTCACTTATTAAAAAAACAAACTCATCAAATGAACCAACCCTGCGAAAAGCTTGTTGATTATTGTCATGTTCTCGGCGTAGGGATCCATTAGAGGTGGGACGTTAGTGCCTACAAGGCCTTCTCTGCTGGCCTAAAAATATCTGAATCATGTGATGTTCATGATATTTTGTCCATCAATACTTATTAAATAAATCTAAATCGTCTGTCAGCTTCCTTTCCTTGCTTTTCCTCTGGTAACACTGCTAACAAATGTGTACTTGCATATTTAAGCATTTAACCAATCACATTTCAGCCATTTGTTCTTGCAAGGCTCAAAAAATGTACCCAGAACCCTTCAAGACTTATGAAGGCCGTGAGATGTAAAACATCAGTTTTTGATAAAACGGAGGGTTTAGCTAATCAGATCGCAGATTGGTGTCTGAACACCTGCTAGCAAGCGTTGGGAAACGTCATGCCAACAGTGGTTAAACTTGGAGAAAATAAGCTGCACTAGGAAATATACTGTTTTGTTTATTTAATAGCGAAAGGTTGGACAACTCCGAAGCAGGAAAGCCTTTCAAAAGCAGGTATGTCCGCCACTTTCAGCCTAGAGGTATGATCTTAAACCTGGGCCCAAGCCCAACCCGAAGGTACAGATGATATACGGTTACAAATTATAGATGGTTTAAAAAAATGGTTGTTGGTTTCTTTTTTTAGCTTGTTACCAGTATATTAAAGGTGGTGTCCATAACTTCAAAGTTTTGTACTGGCTGGGGTCATCTTCTAGCTGAAATCTTCATTGCAGCTTCTTTTGTTGCACATTCAAATTTGTGAAATTCTTCGACACGCTCAAGCTTTTCCACTTTCATCTTTTTGGGTTTTGGGTTAGCATTCAAAATGTATTTACAACAGTCCTTTTCTTGCTTTCAAAATAAAAGAAAACCGCCAGCACGCACATCACTCTCCTCCCCCTATTCCTTAGCCTCTTTCCTCCAGCGTAATGCGCTCCGAGGGTAAAAGTAAGATAAAAGAAGATAGAAATGGTGGATATAAATATATGAAGGCTCATTGAACCCAATTGAGCATTGTTAACACATACTTAATGGAGAAAATATTTAATTGTAATGTTTTTAAGGAAACCTCAAACTACGCATCTCACTTTCAATATTTATTATCTATATAATCAAATATTATTGATGTTGAGGTGTATGTTTTATTGATATTTTGGGTACGAATATCTTTAAGTATGTGGCTATTTTAAAACATTTAGGGGATTTCTTATATACGATTTAGGCTTATATGAGGTGTAGGCTTATATGCGAGTATACATGGTACTTGAAGTCGTTGCTTTTGCTGGTCAGTTTGTTTTTATTTAGAAAAGGTGAATACTGTATACTCTACTATCTCTAATTTAAACGGCACAATACTTTCCTTCGATAAATTTAAAGCCCCAGTGTGTACTATATGACCAATAGATGGAACTGTATTGTCTAATGCAAACGAAAACCAGTTCCAAGAATACAGCGTAGCAGCAAGTGGCCAGACAAACGTGGTAGGGATTCCACTATGTATAAGAATTACCATGTTCTTGACCTATGATTTCTTTTATAAAGATTATCATTGGTATGACAGTTCAGTCATATGTTTGTTATATCATGATTACCGATGTGAATCACCTGTGCCCGCTCATTTGGCGCCAATTGCCGCAGGTTCTGATTGGCTCCCTGTCAGTATTTGTACCTAGTCCTGTCAATCCCCTGTTGTCAGTCCGTCTGCGAACCTCTTTTTTTCAAGGCAAGCCTTTTTTTGACCCCTGACTCCCGCCTGTCCCGTTTTTGCTCCCATTTGTCTCCGGCTTAGACTCGTTTTCGACCCCGACCACGTCTTGCTCTCCCAGTCCCGACTACCGACCAGTTTTCCGCCCCTGACACCGCCATCGCTCGCTACGGAAGATCCACTTCCGTGTTCGGATCACAACCCGAGTACGAGAACACCGGATCGTGGGCACAGCCCTTCCTCTCTCTTTCAATAAAACTTGTGAGAAATGTAACGCAAGGGATTTTATACATTTGACTATAAAGGATTTTATACAATTGAAACAAATTACATTTAATGCGAAAGATATTCACTGACTGGGCTGTAGTACAAGGTCAGGTCAGGCGGGTGGAAAATGTTGTTTACAGTAACGGCAGGAACGGGACGTACTGCTGATAAGATAATCAGCACATCGAGGCACTGTTGAAGCAGAAAGGCCCTGATGACGTCGAAACGCTCGGTGTTGTTTTGAGTACCCCAGACATCGGGATGCTCGTCTACGAGATGGTGAAGCCCAGGGGGCTTCTTTGGCACGCCCATGGGAGGAGCCGGCACACCATTATGCGGGGAGAAGATGGCCAATAAGAGAAAAGCTAAAGGACTAATTCGTAACGTCAATAATTCGGCCGTTTTCAATGGAGTACACTTAGTTAAATTGTTAGGGAAAATAAATCTGCCCCTGTGTGAAAATGTCAGCTTTCCTGTTCATTTTTCCCTCAAGAAACGAGCGTGCATAAATTGTTGGAGGAATGTAGGTTGTGTTTGGTTAATGGAGTCAGATAACTAATTTGAACAATTTGGTAAACGGTACATTTTGATATTTAATTCCCAAGACATGTAATGGTTTTTTTCACTGAATGAAAGTTTTTTTGTAACACTAGGAGGCATTAATGACTACACGCTGTCTCTTTAAGAAATTGAAATTTTCTCGATTTTATTTGGAGCTTGTAATTAGGGTGGAACGGTGGGTCTTCAAGTCAGACCAGTTGAGAGCCACTGTATTGGAGTATTTTTTTGCCTTGCAAATCCTGGCTGGGGGGTTTCTCTGCCGTTTGTTGCCCCCAGCTGGGTCCCCCCTTCTCGTGAGAAAAAAATGCAATGAGGAACTGAAGATTTCAGACAACAAGACATGAATGATTATTAAGAAGAAGAGCGGGCTTATTGTATTGGCAATAGGAAGTTGGCCAGCACTTAGTGAGTGACATCCTGTCTGGAGTACCGCACTGCGCCTTCCCCGGACTCGACCTATACGGAACCCCGCGAACTTTGCCTCTCGGACGTGCACCTGCCGAACCTGGTTCGATGCCAGCCCATCCATCCATCTCCGCGCAGCCGCAGAGCATCCGAGCGGCGCGGCGCTATCCTGCCTCCTAATGCGGTAAACTGGCTGCCCTTGCCGCATGCACGCACGCGCTCCCTTGCTCCCTCGCGCACGCACGCCCACACGTCCGGTACGGTGTCACGTCACGTGACGTCACACCTCGTCCACAGACTTACAGTTCGCAGAAACTGGATCTCATCGTCGCCGGCTTCCCCGTCGGCCATGGTGCCGCGCGCGCGGGAACTTGTAGTGTGGGTGTGCGCGTGCACGCACCCTTGCACGCCTCCGATCCGTCACACAGCCAGAACCGAGGGTGGGAGGAGCCAGAGCTACCGCGCCCTCTGTCGGCGAGAAACATCAACTACGTGTCCCCCCCCAAAAACATTCAAAGTGCAGGTGAAAGCATTTTAGCTTTTTAGCTTCGCATGGTCGAAAAGACGAGGCCCGCACTTATAGATTAAAGAGAAAAAAAGGGAAAGGGGGGAAGAAAAGTGTTGAGAAGGAAAGAGAAAGAAAGGGAGAAAGACAGAGAGGAGGAAGAAAGAGAAAAAAAGAAAAACAGAAAGAGGTAAAGAGAGCAAGAAAGATACACTGAGAGAGAGAGAGAGAGAGAAACAAAAAGATAAAGAGGGAAAGAGAGAGACAAATAGAGAAAGCAAAAAACACAAAGAAAAAAAATCTAAGTAAGAGACAGACAAAGAGATAAAAACCAGAAAAAAGAAAGATAGAAGAGTATACAGTGAGAAATACACAAAGAGAGAATAAAAAACAATGGGAAAGAAATGAAAATGGATGAGCGCCAAGGAGGATGAGGGAGAAAAAGAAAGAACAACGGGCAAAAGTTAAAGAGTGGGAGAAAGCAAGAAAAAGAAACGGAAAGGAAGAAATCAAAGAAAGAAACAGACGAAGAGAGAAAAACACAACGAAAGAAAAATGGAGGAGAGATAGATAAAAGGAGAAAGAAGGAGCAAAAGAAAAAGAGAAAGAAAGAAAAAAAGGAACGAGAGCCAAAGAAGGAGAGAAAGAAAGAATGAGAGACATAGAGAAAGAGAGAAGAGAAAATAGGGATAAGAGAAGAGAATGAGAGAAAGGGAGAGAGGGGGAAAGATAAAAAAGTAAGAGAGATACTGATGAGAGAGAGAGGGCACAAAGAGAGTCAGAAAGCTAAAGAGAAGAAGACAAGAGAAAGAGAGAGAGAAAGATAGATAAAAAGACAAGAAAGTGACAGACGGGGAGAGTGAAAAAAAAGAGAGTGATAGGGAATGAGAAAATAGAGCGAGGAAGACAAGGAGAACAAAAAAAGAGGGAGTAAGAAAAATACTGCGAAGGTTTCTTCGGAAGTGGCGCCAGACTTTGGCGACATTTAGTGGAGATATATAAAACTGCAGCTCATTCTTCTCTTGTGCTACTATTAGAGTATTCTTGGGCCTGGATTCAATCTGTTGGAAGGCCTGATTCTTTTTTTGGGGAGAGAGAGAGAGAGCCACACCATATATATAAAGGCAAAATTCAACAAAATCGTCAAAACCTCTTTCCAGACAAAAGCTAATTATTCGGCAGATTTTACTTTACCGTGTGATGTTTGATGATTATATAAAATCTATGAAATTATAATAATAATGCCAAAGCCTATTTCCCTGAATAAATATACCACTTAAAGTGTCATTTTTGAG
Source organism: Urocampus carinirostris (assembly GCF_059441175.1). Lineage (NCBI taxonomy): Eukaryota > Metazoa > Chordata > Actinopteri > Syngnathiformes > Syngnathidae > Urocampus > Urocampus carinirostris. The sequence continues at coordinate 8,315,032 of NC_142367.1, read as the reverse complement.
CTGGATAATGGTTTTAAAACAAGATGCGAACAAAGTTCTTTTGTAAAAATGTCACAAAATACCAATGTATCTACCTCCGGTGCAGACGGCACCTGGCAAGGGGAAGAAGCAATGCACGTGGTGTGTGTAGCTCCGCCCATTCCTACCGCTCACCCAATCAAATTGCTCTAATTGCTTTGCTAGAGCTTCTGAGTTTTTGAAGTTTGTCCATGGCTTTGCATCGTAAAGTGTCTCAACATATATGATAATGATCTTACATATAAGGGATTGTTGAGCAATTTGCAGCAAAAACGGGGTTTGTTGTTGTGTTAACTTGACTGTAAATTGTAGTTAAAATTGTGGCATATATATATATATATATATATATATATATATATATATATATATACAGTGGCTTGCGAAACTATTTGGCCCCCTTGAACTTTGTGACCTTCTGCCACATTTCAGACTTAAAACATAGATATATAAAACTGTAATTTCTTGTGCTGCATCAACAATAAGTGTGACACAATCATGAAGTGGAACACACTTTATTGGATATTTTAAACTTCTTTAACAAATAAAAAACGAAAAAGTGGGTGTGCAAAATGATTCAGCCCCTTTACTTTCAGGGCAGCAAACTCTGTCCAGAAGTTCAGTGAGGACCTCTGAATGATTCAATGTTGATCTAAATGACTAATGATGATAAATGGAATCCACCTTTGTGTAATCAAGTCTCTGTATAAATGCACCAGCACTCTGATAGTCTCAGAGGTCTGTTTAAAGTGCAGAGAGCATCATGAGGAACAAGGAACCAACCAGGCAGGTCTGAGATACTGTTGTGGAGATGTTTAAAGCTGGATTTGGATACAAAAAGATTTCCCGAGCTTTAAACATCCCAAGGAGCACTGTTGCAATAATAATAATATTGAAACGGAAGGAGTATCAGATCACTGCAAATCTACCAAGATCCGGCCATCCCTCTAAACTTTCAGCTCATATAAGGAGAAAACGGATCAGAGATGCAGCCAAGAGGCTCATGATCACTCTGGATGAATTGCAGAGGTATACAGCTGAGGTGGGAGAATCTGTCCATAGGACAACAATCAGTCGTATACTGTACAAATCTGGCAAGGAGGAATCCATTTCTTAAAGATATACATAAAAAGTGTTGTTTAAAGTCTGTCACATGCCACCTGGGAGACACACCAAACACATGGAAGAAGGTGCTCTGGTCAGATGAGACCAAAATCAAACTTTTAATGCAAGACGTTATGTTTGGCGTAAAAGCAGCACAGCTCATCACCCTCAACACACCATCCCCACAGTCAAACATGGTGGTGGCAGCATCATGGTTTTGGCTTGCTTTTCTTCAGCAGGGACAGGGAAGAGGGTTACAATTGATGGGTAGATGGATGGAGTCAAATACAGGACCATTCTGGAAGAAAACCTGATGGAGTCCGCAAAAGACCTGAGACAGACGGAGATTTGTCTTCCAACAAGACAATGATCTAAAACATAAAGCTGGAGCTACAATGGAATGGTTCACCAAAATACATATCAAGGTGTTAGAGTGGCCAGGTCAAAGTCCAGACCTCAATCCAATTAAGAATCTATGGAAAGAACTGAAAACTGCTGTTCACAAACGCTTTCCGTCCAACCTCACTGAGCTCGAGCTGTTTTGCAAGGAGGAATGGGCTAAAATATCAGTTTCTTGATGTGCAAAACTGAAACAGACATACACCAAGCGACTTGCAGCAAAAAGTGGCGCTACAAAGTATTAACTCAATGGGGCTGAGTAATTTTGCACACCCACTTTTTCGTTTATTTGTTAAAAAAGTTTATATCCAATGAAGTGTGTTCCACTTCATGATTGTGTCCCACTTATTGATTCTTCACAATAAATTACAGTTTAATATCTTTATGTTCGAAGTCTGAAATGTGGCAAAAGGTCAAAGTTCAGGGGGCCAATTAGTTTTGCAAGCCACTGTATATGTCTTGCGAGCCATCGGTTCCCATCCCCTGCTTTTAGAGTATGCATTGTAGTTATTTAATAATAGTTTAACAATATTTTTAGTGCCAAAAGTCTTTGTGCTGTGTTTACTCTAGTGATAAAAATAACGGAAGAGGGTTCAATTATTCAATGATCATGACATTTCAAAGCAAAAAATATCAGTATCATAACGGTATCGATTCTTACCACCATGTATTTGCTTGAATTGGATCAATACCGAAATTCCAGATATTGCCCACACCAAATTCAAAGAGAGACATATGTATGTTAAAAAAGATTTATTTTTAAAAACAAGAGTGTTTGAAAATGTTCAGGCATCAAAACCAAAATGTCTGTTTTTTCTTTCTTCTTTGCTTTTCCTCATGCGGGATTTCATTCCTTGCGGCTGGGCAGAACTTTGAGACGAGTTTCTTCTAAAGCAAGTGGAAAATGGATCGGCCCGCTAGAGCAGACACACGCCACTCGCCGTATGCCGTGATGCCTTTGCTCCTACGCCGCCTCCGGTTCGTAAGCCAGGATGGGAGCCAGCCACTTCTCCGTCTCCGCCAGGCTCATCATTTTCCTTCTGGAATAATCCTCCACCTGAATGCAAATAGAAAAACGTCAGCAAATATTTGCTGCTGGACTTTGGAGTTTTTGCAAAACCTGCCTGCTCCTTGGTGATCTTTCCCACGGCAAAGTAGGAGGCCTGAGGGTTGGAGAAGTAAAGGCCAGAAACGGAGGCGGCGGGCGTCATTGCCAGCGACTCGGTCAAGCCGATGCCTGCAACACATCCACACTCGGAATGCAAACACATTCCTCGCAAGTAAACATCTTGGTGGGTCCGCAACGTGAGCTTGACCCGATTGCCGAACACCAGAAATATTTTCTATGATTTGTGGTGCAGCAGAGAAAGAAATTGCAAAAAGATAAACATGAATTGCTGCCTCCACCTTGTGGTGGAAGTCGGAAGCGCAACACCAAGATCACGGTGGGCCCACGATGTCAACTTGACCCGATTCCCCAAACAAAAAATATTTCCTATGATTTGTGGTGCAGCCGAGAAAAAAATTGCAAAAAGTTTGCATGAATTGCCGCCGCCATCTGGTGGTGGGAGTCCAAAGCGCAACACCAACATCTTGGTGGGCCCACAATGTCAACTTGACCCGATTCCCCAAAACGAAAAATATTTCCCATAATTTGTGGGGCAGCCAAAATAAGAAATGCTAAAACGCAAATGTAAATTGCTTCTGATTTTGAGTCTGAAGCGCAACCTAATTATCTTGGTGGGCCAGTGACGACACCTCGACCCAAATCCCAAACAGGAACAAAAAAAAAATCCATATTTAGTGGTGCCCTCAAGTGATTAAATACTAAAAAGCAAACACGAAGACAGGCATTCTGAATGACTGCCAAATTTGCCACCCCCACCTAATGGTAAGAGTCTGAAGCACAACCTGAATATCTTGGTGGGCCGGGGATTAGTAGCGCAGGTCAATTATTGGCACCGATATTTGGGAATTTGACAGATATCCGTATCTGTATTTCTATTTATTTGATGGGTCCATTATTTAGGCTCAGGTGCAACTGAGCCTCTTTTCTCCTCTCTTCCCTCCCTTTGTCCAAGATGCTACCCACCCCACGCCATCTGATTGGATAACGGACCGGGGACGTCACTGAAACAGGAAGAATAATGTTAGAGCGGAGTAAACCGCAGAAGCTCTGCTAACTTCTGAATCCCGACATGCTTGTAAATCAAGACCGCTGCCATTATTTATTGAGTCCATGGTAAAAAAAACAGTGTGTGTGTGTGTGTGTGATATAGTGATAGCGTAAAAAGTGTAGTGAACTTGTTTTAGGGAAGCACGCTCAGGTGGAGACTGATTTATTAGCTCTTATCATAACATCAGTTTGTCGATCAAGCGTGTGTGTTTGTGATTGAGAGAGAGCATAAAAGCACGCTTAAGTGAAAGGCTGAGTGATTAGATATTACCATAACATTAGTTAGTCAATCTGGGTCTAAAACAGGAGTGCTCACACTTTTTTATTCATGAGCTCCGTTGAAATTTTAATGCACTTTTATGTTTTAGGTTACTTTAAGTCTTGCTGGATGTATTGACATTTTTAATTATTTATTGTAAAAAAAAAATATCAGGGAGCCATTTCCGTTTTTATGTACCTTTTATAAGTTGCTGCTAAGCCCAAATGTATTTCTGTACTGTTAGTTTTTGGTTTAAGTGAAAGATAAGTCATGTTAGTTGTGTTGAAATTGATTCAACATCAATTCGGGGCGGCAGTAGCTCAGGAGGTAGAGCGCTCGTGTTGGGATCAAGGCAACTAAAACCTCTTAGTGGGCCCACAATGTCAACTTGAGCCGATTCCCATAGATGAAAAATATTTTCCATGATTTGTGGGGCAGTCAAGTTAGCAAATACTAGAAAGCAAACATGAAAACTGGACCTCTGAATGGCTGGGGAAATCTAGTGGTGGGAGTCTGAAGCACAACCGGACCTTGTCTCTCCAAAATCTTCCCTGTAAAAAACGTCTTACCAATGCTCTCTTGAATGTCCGCCAGCTTCCACATGGCGATCTTCTCGGTGTGATCGGGCTGGCTGGGGTAGCCGGCGGCCGGCCGGATGCCGCGGTAACGAAGCCGGTGGAGGTCTGAGGTCGGCATGGACTCGTCGGCGCAGTAGCCCCAAAGCTCCTTGCGGACGCGGAGGTGGAGCTCTTCCGCAAAGGCCTGCGGACGAAACAACCACCAACAACACGTGAGGAACCCTCAAAACGTGGCGGCAAACGCCGGGTCTCGCACCTCGGCCAGCCGGTCGGCCAACGCTTTGACCATAATGCTGCTGTAGTCGTCGCCCTGGTCCTGGAAGCGCTGACTCAGCTCCTCGGCGCCAAAGACGGCCACGGCAAAGACTCCCACGTAGTCGGTCACGCCGCTCTCTGCCGGCGCCACAAAGTCGGCCAAGCACAGGTGAGGCTCGCCGGGTGCGCCGTTCTTTTCCGCCTACAGAAGCACATGCAGGCATGAAAACGGTTCAGGCGTTGAAATGGTGGGAACAGTGTGACAGAAACATGTTCCGGTACCCTGTACAACCCAACAAAGTATTGAGGTCTGTCGACCCACACCGTCTTTCAGTGATCTACAGGAGGCACCACAGACTCAGTTGGGGTATTGCATGAAATCCACATAATGGATTAAGCCTGGATATATTTGCTGCTTTGGTTGAAGATAGCCTCAAATAGGTTGCATGAAAGCTGGTTAAATTTAGCTTGGCTAGGTTACAGCGCTGACTATCTCTAATGCTAGCGTGCTCCTGACCGGGCTAACTACCAGGGTAAGATTATCCCCAGATACCTCTGGGACAACAACTGTCAATCGTGCCACAAATTGATGGGTTTCATAGCATTTCCATGAACTTTCTTGATATGTTCCATTATTCTAACTAACCTGCATTACAATTTTACATGTAGGCTATATTAACACTTCAAAGTTTACGGCCGTTAGAGCTTTGGTGAATATGTATATTATTGCTGTTTTGAGATTCTGAAAGGGACACAAAAAAATTGTATCATTTAAGTCTTTGACAAGCATCATCGAGTATATATATATATATATATATATATATATATATATATATATATATGTATATATATATATATATAGGTCAAATTCCCTGTTTATCTGTTTCCTTGTCAAAGACAGAGAATTATGTTCTATACTAAGAATCAATGAAAAACACGACCCCAAAAATTGATATATAATTGTTTTTGACATAGATAACAATGTACTGAACATTGTTCCTAATAATATTAGACTTGACACACCAGGATAAACATGTAATAAAATGACTTTAAAGATATCATAAATCGGGTAAAAATGACAGTAATATGTAGCTTAAATTTTCAGTTGTCCCCATTACAATTTACCACCGGGAAATGCTACCTTTATTTGTATTGCAGGACCCATTGTAAAGAACCAGAACAGGATCAGGACCCAAATGCGTGACGTTTCTCACACAAGCCTTTTATTTTACGGGAAATGGGTTGTCATATATGTTAGGCAGCAGTCTGGTGTGGAATGACAGGAAGCCAGAGGCCGACGAGATCGATAGCGGACAGGACAAACTAGACGGGAACAAAACTGGAAACCGCTATTAAACAGGACAAAATAAACGGGAACAATACCAGACAGGAAATACCAGCAGTAAACAGGACCAAGTCAAAACCCACGTCTTGCGGGCCAGAGGTCCGTTGACGGACTGACAAAAGGTGAGTGAGAGCATTGAGCTTAAATAGAAAGAAAGCCAATCTATCAACGTGCGGCAGCTGGCGCCACACGGGCGGGGGCCAATTGGGCGCCATGGCAACCGTGACAGCCCATAATAAATATCCATAATTGAAACATAATCCTTGAATTAACAGATATTTCATAGTGCCGGTAGGTGTAGCAAGTAGCAAAATCATAGTTCAGTTGAATTCAAGCCTTTTTAATCCTTTTTTTAATGCCTTATAAAATCAAATCCAAGACCAAGTCGACAAAAAAAAGATCAAAACAAACAAAACAAAAAAACACAAATATGTCTTGCACACATACTACCGTGCCTCGTACACGTTACGTGGCACAGCTTTTCACCGTCGCAAAAATCTGTCGTCGGACAGCCACCTTCCATTATATTTACACATGTTTAAATGTTTCCATCATCCAAAGTAAACGTCTCTGTCCTAAGTTGATATGTGTATTGTGGGTAGACGTAAGACATGCGTCCGACTGAAACCACATCACCGTTTTGATAGTTCCGTTATTGTGGTCCCGTGGTGTTGGCACGAAAGCATATCAGTGAATTCTTAAAAAAGACAATAGATAAATGAGTCTAAATCTTTTTCATTCAAACAAATATAAATTTTGTCAATGTGATCACATTTTTAAACTTTCGATAATTGGATTTAGGACATTTTAACGCCGTTTAAGGCTTTATTTTGAAATAAAGAATTTACTGCCTTTTAAGACTTTTCAAGGATCCGCGAGAACCCTGTAGTACAGTGTTTTTCAACCTTTTTGGAGCCAGGGCGTGTTTTTTACACTGGAAAAATTTTGCAGCACACCACTAACCAAAAATGTTACAAAATGTCACTGAACATTAGGTTTAATTACAATATAATTTATAATACCCCCAGTTGTTACAGCACAGACACTTGACAATGACATGATATTTGCAGAAAATGATTCATGAATGTTTTAGAACATTTTAAATTTTATAAAGTGACATTGGATAATTTCTGACGATCATTTCACACCTGACGATCTCTCTCCGCGCACTAGTGTGTCACGGCACAGTGGTTGAAAATCACTGTTGTAGTCATCTCCATGAGTTATCTTTCATATCACTGTACAGTGCTGCCTCTCCACTGTAGGGAGATATATCTTGTTTGCACTCTTTGATGCACCTGTCTCGCTGCACTAATAAGAGGCGATGACGCCTTACATGACACCATGCAAGCGCAACTACCGTGTCGTGCCGACTTTATTGTTCTATTATTTTCTTCGTTTAATGCGTGGTCTGTCGAGTCAGACTGCCAAGAAACATGGCAAAGATTACAAGCATTTTCAAGCACTTCCACCAAATTTCACGCATTTGCCTGACCTTGAGAACACAAAGCTAAAATTCAAGCGTTTTTTTGGGATTTCAAGCACCCGTACGAACCCTGGATGGGCGAAGACTCATATCCGCTATGGCGTTTCCTCCGGCTCACCTGTTGCCGCAAACCATGCAGGACGCAAACGGATTCAGAATCGGATTCAGAATCTCCGTTACGGTACACGTGGATGTCGTCGCCGTGACTCTGGGCCCGCCAGAAGCCCACCAGGCCCCTACCCCTCACAACCGAACCCTCCGTCATTTGCTTGAGCAGCCGCTGGGCGTCCTCGAACACTTTGCGAGCCTCCGCTCCTGCCAGAGAACGCATTTTGAATTTTTTTTTATGGCAGATGCTCCAAAAAGTCCCATTCCTTACCGACGGTCTTGTCACGGAAGATCTTGGGAAAGCCTCGATTGGGGTATTTGCCTCTCAGCTGCCAGACGTCAAAAAATGGCTTCCAGTCGATAAAGTCCAGCAGGCTGCTAAGCGGGTACTCGTCAAAGACGCGCGTGCCCAAGAACTGAGGACGCACTGAAATAAACATAAAACATTACCTTTTATGTCAACATCCAATGCTTTTATTTCCTTAGCAGCAAGATGAAGGACAATCATGTCAGCACTTTTAGGTGAGGCTCATGTTATGCTTGACCTAAAAATATATACGTTTATAAGATAGTTACTGTACAGTATTTTTTCTCATTAAAATCAATATTGTTTTACTTTAATGAATGAAAAAAAAAACACCAGGAGGTAGTAAATAATAAACAATGTCGCTAACTATATTTTCCCTGTTTTACCAATTGTATTCTTTATTTCCATTTGTTTTGCAACCATTTCCTTTGAAATGTTATTTGTTTTGAATTATTAAAGCGGTCGGTCGGCCCACTTGACCCTTTTGATGGTTTCCTCCGCGGAAGCTCGCCATACCCCGCCAAGGCTCAAAGGGCCCTCCCTTCTTTTCTTTGGCCAAGCCCCCCCTTTGATATAAACCAGTTTGGGAGTGATGGAATAGGTGTAGCACACGCAGAAAATGTAATTCTATTTTGTTACAGTTACAAAAAAAAATACAAGTATATTTAGTTGAAATAAGGATTACAATTTATACAAACTATATTCATGATGCGCTAAAGGAAAAATTGTATCTATAATAATTTCTATCACTGACACGAGAGATGAGGAACGCACGCATCGTAGTAACGTCCATATCTGTTGGGCAGATTCTACAGATTAGATATAGACTAGATTCAGGTAATAGATTAAGCAAATTAACTTCCACCGACTGTACCGGGGAAAACAACAGTTATTACATTAAAAATAAACAGCAGAATGACACACATATATGACATTAGTACAATGAGGGAAGACTGATTTAATACGTTAGTAAGACCTGTTGTTTAAAATGTTAATGAGAAAGGGGATCAGGCCTTTACCGAGGCGGGCCTTCCTAAATGTTATCATTCTGTATCTGTGCCCTAATGGTAGTGGGATAAAGTATTGGTGAATTGAGTTACAGTTGGTGGCAATCTATTTTGGGTGTTGCCTGTGGAAACAATATGCAATAACACAGAATTCAGGAAGTGAACAAGTACTTTTTCATGGCACTGTATTTCCTGGACTATTGTGTTTGCCAGTCGGATGGTGGACCTGATATTCAAGTCTGAGAGGTTAGGTGTGGGAAGGCCTATGACGATCCATGGGCAGATCCTCCACAAAGAAAAAGAAACAAAGAGCAATGACGGGTGGATAATTTTTTGAAAAATTCAGCAAGAAAGAAGCCCTCCTTCACCAGAGTCCTCACAAATAAAATATGGAAATTCAAGTTAGCTTCGGGCTCGGTGGCTCAAATCAAGGTAATTTTTCGGTCCCGGGCTGAGTCGGACTTTAACAACCGCGTGCCCGATCTTACCTCTACTACACACTAAAGTAAAGAAAAAAAAATGTAAGAGCGCGTACCCGGCTTGTCGGTCGCCAACCAGTCGATCCGGAGAGCGTTTTGTCTGGCCTGAGCCAGCGACAAATATCGTCGATCCTGAAAGGACAAAATGCAACATCGCCATCATTAGGGTTGAAAAAGCGTGGCGCTCTCAGGCTGCACCTTCAAGGTGTCGTAATGCTCTTGTCGGATCTCTTCATAGTCTTCTTTCAGCTCTTCGAAGTAGTCGTCTCGGGAGCTGTCATCCAGTAACTGCGAACACTGTGGCGCCATTCCCCCCGCAAAAAACAAGTCTAATGTCAAGACACAAAAACTATGGAGGACCAATAATGTCAATTTATTTTGTGGTGTAGTTTAGACGTTTATTTATTGTGTTGTGTATTTTCTCATGTATTTTGTCAGGTAATTTGTCGAGAAAGTTGTCATTTATTTTATTGTGTATTTTTTCATTTCTAAGGTCATTTGTTTATTTTTTCGTGCAATGTTGCGTGTATTATGTCATTTATTTTGTTATGTATTTTGTCATTTATGATGGCATGTAGTTTGTCAAGTGATTTGTTGGGTATTTTGTAATGTCTTTATTTTGTCATGTAATTTGTCATTTATTTTGTTGTGTATTTAATCCTTTATTTTGTCATTTATTCATTCTTTTGTTTATTTTGTAATTCATATATTTTGTGGTATAATTTGGTGCGTATTTTGTAACTTTTTGTCTTGTAATTTTTTGAGTAATTTATTGTTTACTTTGTCGAGTAGTTTGTCATTTATTTATTTTAGCAAGTAATTTGTCATGTATTCCGCATTAAATTTTGGTGTACTTTGTAAAATACTGTAGTGTGTTTTATCATTTAGTTATTTTTTCATGCAATTTGGTGTGTATTGTGTAATTTCTTTATTTTGTCATGTAATTTGTCATTTATTTAGTTGTGTATTTAATCCTTTATTTTGTCATTTATTCTGTTGTGTATTTTGTTGTTTATTTTCTCATTTATATATTTTTTATGTAATCTGGTGTTTAGTGTGTGATTTATTTTTTATGTAATTTGTCTTTAATTTATCTTGTCCTTTTTTTGTTTATTTTGTTATGTAATATGTTGTATATTTTGTCATTTTTGGTGTGTAATGTGTCTTATATTTTTTGTGTATTTTGTCAATACAGAATGTTATTCAAATGAGGGAACAAGTCAAACTGGCTGAGCTTTTCACTTATTGGTAGTTTAACGAGTGCACCCATCAACTGCAAAGCTTTTCTTCCTTGAGGATGAGGGAGAAAAAAACATTAGTAACTGATTGGTTCATCACTGATCAACCAATAGGTGAAAAGCTCAGGCAAATGGACTGCCATTTCGTTGTGACACGACCAAATAAATACAAAAAAAAATAGATGACAAAATATATGATAAATATATGAATACATTGCATTTAAGTCATATATTTAGCTATAAGGTGATTTAATTCTGTGCTCATTTATTTGTATGGCATATATTTGAAGGTATTCATTTTAAATGCATTTCTACATATGGCAGGATTGCACCTTGAAGGATTTTTTAATTTTATTTATTGGACTATAAGGATTTAATATAATACAAATTACAGGTATTGAATGCAATTAAGATTTTTCATTGAGGCTTAAGGTCGGGTCGCGCCGTTCCGAACGCGAATGTTTTGTTTTGTTCTGTTGATAACAGAGTTTTTGACGCAGGTGGTAGGCGATGTTTGGAGTCCTGATGATGTGGAAGCGCGCGGGAATGTTTTGACCGGTCCAGACGAGGTGGCGACTAGGTGGAGGCCACGTGAGGAGTCTGCCACGGGGGGAACTCCTGGCCCGCCCATGGGGGGTGGCCGATGCCCCGACGTGTCAAAAAGACGGAAGGAGAGAGACGGGAGCAGAGACGAGAGATGGGAGGCTCGACGAAGACTAATTAGACTAATTCGACAATAATTCGGCTAAATTCGATGGAATTCACTTAATAAATACTTTGAGAAAATAAATCTGCCCCTGTGTGAAATTGCCGGCTATCTTTGTTCATGTTCCCATTAAGAAATGAGCATGCATTGTTAGGTGAATAAAGTTTGTGTTTGGTTAATGGAGTCAGATAACTAATTCGAACAATTTGGTAAACGCTACATTTGTAATATAGTTTTTTCCCTAACAACCTCCATAAAAAAACATGTTTTGTTGTTGTTTGCTCACCACCACCACGCTGCGTGAAGCGTCCAGGACATGAACCGCTGGCGAAGAATAACGCGGGGCGATCTTCACGGCCGTGTGAGTCCTAGCAAAGCGCGAAGGTTCAAAGAGCACAAATGCCGCAGATCTCGACTCTTAGGTTTTACTTGGAGGTGGTAGCCCCCCCGATCAGCAACGGCGTGGCCATCCCCAGCCTCTCCATCTCCTTTGCCACGTGGATCATCTCCTCCAGGGAAGGCGTGATCAGGCCTGATAAGCCGATGATGTCTGTGTCAAAAGGATGGGGCCAAATACAAAGCATATCACTTACACAACTCAAATAGTGACATGCCGCTCGGCGTACCTGCTTTGTGCTGAATGGCCTCCCGGAGAATCTTCTCGCAAGGGACCATCACACCCAAATCCACCACCCTGAAATTCAGATCAGCCGGTTATTAATTGCTCCTTAAACACAAACACAACCTGATTGAATACAAAATTATTAGTTATAATTGATTATGAAATTAAGCAATGAAAACATTTAAATGTGGAAAATGTTGCCTGTCATAAGTCTGTCCATTCCAGCAAAGCTACCATGGACTGTTATTGACACCAATGGTCCATTCCAGCTAAGCTACCATGGACTATTATTGACATCAATGGTCCATTCTAGCTAGGCTGGCCAAGGCGATTATGGCCGCAAAAAAATCCAGTCTTGCTAAGTTGCCTTAGACAGCTTTAGATGTCAATGGTCTTTTACAGCTAACCTGCCATGGACGGTTATAGGAGCCAAAAAGCTATTCCAGGTAAGCTACCATAGAATGTCATAGACGTCAATGGTCCATTCTAGCTAAGCTGTCATAGACGGCTATCGTTGCAAAAAATCCATTTCATCCAATCTACCACAGATGGCAATAGACGTCAACAGTCCATTATTGCTAGGCCGCCATAGACATCTATTGTTGCCAAAAATCAATTTTAGCTAAGATGCCAGAGACATCTATAGACATCAACAGTCCATTCCAGGTAGGCGACCATAGACTTTTATCAACATCAATTGTCCATTCTAGCAAAGCTGCCATAGACTGCTATAGTCTCCAAAAATCAATTTTACGCAAGGTACCATGGATGGCAATGGTCCATTTTAGCTAGGCTGCCATAGACGGATATAGCTGCCAAAAATCCATTATAGCTAAGTTGCAATTCACAGTTATAGATGTCAAGGGTCCATTACAGCTCAGCTGCCATAAACTGCTATAGCAGCCAAAAAGCCATCCCAGCTAAGGTGCCATAGACTGTTATAAACATCAACGGTCTATTCCAGCTAAGCTGCCATAGACAGGTATAGTTGCAAAAAAACATTTTTTTTAATTAAGCTGCCACAGAAAGGCTGACGGTTAGCTAGGCTCCCAATATATAAACCTTGTGCATAGAAGCATTAGCTAACTGGATGTTTATGAACAATAGCTTTTGTTTTATATTGCAAGATTCTTGCTAAAAATAAAATATATTAGAAATATTGTGGGATCTAGAAAAATGTTTATAAACCTTATTTTTGTTTGTCTGATATTTCATGATTCTTGCTAAATCTTAAGATACATATTACAAAAAATGTACTAATGCTCAATTTGGAATGCACACACTTTTGAGTTCCTCATGGAGGCTAAAAGATGTAAACACCTGAAATTGTTGCAGCCCAGCACCACGCCGACGATATTCTTGCCGATATCGTGGACGTCACCCTTAACTGTAGCGAGGAGGACAGTGCCTTGATAAGGATCCTGCAAATCCAGCAGACACAAAGAAGGCAAATACGAATAAAATATTACAATAAAATGGCTTTTCCTGAGCTGTTTTCGCTCACCGTGTCTTGAGGACCTGAGCCGGATGAAGCCAACCTCTGCTGCCTCTCTTCCTCCATGAAGGGAATGAGGTGGCCTACCGCTTTCTTCATCACGCGAGCCGACTTGATGACCTTCCCAGGTCCGACGGTCAAAAAAAAAAGGCAGGACAGTTAAGTTGTTGAGCGAAAGAAAAAAATCTTAGAGTGAGTCTTCCCACCTGCGGCAGGAACATCTTGCCGGCTCCAAAGAGATCTCCAACCGCCTTCATGCCATCCATGAGTGGGCCCTCGATGATGTGGAGGGGACGGCTGAATCTGGCGACGTTCCTCCGACATTCCTCCACGTCCTGGATCACATACGTGTCGATACCCTGATGGCGAAAATGCCGGTTGCACCAGAAAAGGAGAACAAAACAAAACATCTTCAATAAATTGTGGCCCAATTACAGCATTATTACATTCAATTCACATATTTTCCAGTGTGTGCTAACTCGTTGAAGCCTAATTGCTAATCCAAGCGAGTTTGAATGTGCTACGTTCAATATGGAGGCCAACAGTCCAACACTTATTGATAACAAGTTGCTAATCCAAGGAGGCCTGATTGTAACACATCTAAGATGGCGGCCAACATTTCTACTCTCATTGAACCCAAGTTGCTAATACAAGGAGGCTTGATCATGCAACATCCAAGATGGCGGCCAATAGATTTACTCTTATTGACAACAAGATTGTAATCCGAGAAGGCTTTAAGGTACCACATTCAAAATGGCAGTCAACAGTTCTACCCAAGTTGCCAAGGTCTAAAAGTGCCATATCCAAGGTCAGCCTACGGTTCTGCTTTAAATTAAAGCCAAGTTGCTAATCCAAAGAGGTTTGAATGTGCTAAATCCATGATGGCAGCCAAGAATTCTACTTTCATTGAACACAAATTTTTAATCCAATTAGGTTTGAATGTGCCACATCCACATCAAAGATGGCAGCCGGCTGCTCTACTCTCATTGAACCCGAGTCGCTATTCCAAAGAGGTTTAAATGTGCCACATTCAAGATGGCGGCTAACGGTCCGTTTTCAATTCATTTTGCAGGTTTCAGATTGGCTTCAATGAGTTAGCAAACAAATTGCTGATTCAATTCGCTTCTTCCACTTTCTGCTTTTCACCACTTTCAGCAAGTAATCTGCATATGATTTTATTTTTGGTGCAAATCATTTTTATTCATAAATTAGAAATCCATTTAGAGAACATTGAAAATATTTACTTTGGAGAAATGATGCCTTATCACCTGAACATTCATGTCCCGATTAGTGAGAAAAGGTGGTGTCATTTTGCCAAAGTAAACTTAAAATTGATTTCTAAGGAAGGTGTAAATTGTCTGTGCTTGATTGTTGTATTACATTTCCCCCCAAAAAGGTAAAAAGGTATCTTAGTGACATTTGAAACGATCAACACAGGCCTAGGTTTAGTGTGAAAATGTGAAACAATATCCCCGTAATAATGTGAGAATAATTTCACAGATGGTCGCATCCAGATAGTAAGTCACCCCCAGCCAAAGTATGAAAAAATACTATGACTTAAAGTCCGTAAAATACGGTAAATAAAATCGAAATTTCTTTTCTTCGACTGCCGGGCAGAGGTCTGGTTCCTCTTTTTCACCTTGATAAGGGCGTAGGCCAGCCTCTCCTCCACGTCTTTTTCCCGCCACTTATCAGTCTGAATTATTTTTTTCTCTCCCTTCACGTTGTTCTGAAACAGGAAGAACCATGTAACTCCGAAGTGGACCTCGGGCTAGACGGCTACATTTTGGGGGGGGATTGTCGGTACTTGTGCGTAAGCCAGCAGTTTCTCAGTGGCTTCGGCGTCTTTGTTCCAGATGAGGTTTTCGCACAGCAGCAGCAATTCTTTATCGATGTCGTCGTAGACGGGCAGATTGCCGGCGTTGACGATGCCCATGTCCATTCCGTCCTCGGGGGGAAAAAAACACAAGAAATGGAAATGATCAAAACTAAATGGAATATCAAGCATAGACGTGGCCATTAGATGGCTAGATCTGGTGCCAAGTAGCTCATTGATCTGGACAACAGAGATGCAAAAATTTGCAAATCATATTTCAGAATGGATGAAGAGAATTCTTAAATTGGGAAAATATTTAAGTGGAAAATGCTCTTTTTTGTAATCAACGTTATACTGGATTAGTAAACTAAGATTTGCAACATTTGGTAGCACTGTTGTCATTTAGTTGCACATCTTATTATTATTATTTTGGGTATTTATGATTGTTTAGGTACAGTATTTTCCAGAGTATAGGGCGCACTAGATTATAAGGCACTACCCCCCAAATATAGCATGATCATTTTTATATATAAGGCACACTGGACGAAAAGGTGCATTGAATTAAAACTACAGTATATTATATTTAAACTAAAATCATTTATTTCATAGATCATGAATTAACATTGTGACATCTGGTTTTACCACTAAAATTAATTTTAGCAACAAACAATTAAAATGTTAACAACTTATTAGAAAATATATTCTACTTTTAACTCTTAACACCTCAATAAAACGTGTACCTACATAACAATAAATACGCCAATTATTCATAAAATGTGTACCTAAATAACAATACTCTAAATATTTATAAAATGTGTACCTGTGTAACAATAAATACCCCAAATGTTCTTAATACGTGTACATACATAACAAAAAATATGCCAATTATCCATAAAATTTGTACCTACATAACAATAAATACCCTTAATGATTATAAAATGTGTATCTACATAACAATATATACCCCAAATATTCAGAAAACGTGTACCCACATAACAATAGCCCAAATATTAATAAAATGTGTACCTACTGAACAATAAATACCAAAATATTCATAAAAATGTACCTACATAACAGTAAATACCCCAAACATTCAATAAACGTGTTCCTACATAATAATAAATACCCTTAATGATTATAAAATGTGTGGCTACATAACAATACCCCAAATATTCATAAAACGTGTAGCTACATAACAATACCCCAAATATTTATAAAATGTGTACCTACATAACAGTAAATACCCCATTCAATAAATGTGTACCTACATTACAATAAATATTTAATATTTCATAACACAGCAGCATCACAGCTTATTACAGAGAACTGCCAAGCATTTCAAATCTTATTCCAGAATGGTTTAAAAGAATTTTCAGATTTTTTTTTAGTAGCACCATTAAAATGTTTGTAAGTCAAAAACAAACTGTACATAAGACCTGCTGTTACTGCAACTGTCCACCAGATGGCACTTATACAACATAAAAAGCCCAGGAACAAGCTAAATCACATTTGTAGACGTGTAAATAAGCTTATGATCCTTTCTATAACGGATATAAAATTGAACTGCAAAATTCTCATATTTAGGATCATTTTCATTAAAAAAAAAAAAAAAAAATAAATAAATAAATAAAAAGAAGAAAGACTTTTAACTCAGTAAATCAATCATTTAAATGGAGGGTTTGTATGTAGTGACATCTATTGTTCAAATATTACACACTGGGGCTTTAAATAAACTTGAGTGTAAATTAATTCCTTTTGTTGCTTTGCTTTTTTTTAAACAAATGCACAATTGATAAACAATACAAGAATTCAATCTTAGCGGACGAAAATAATATTAAAAGGAAAAAAATATTGAGTAGAGAAAAACTCTAACTCAAAACTTAATCATAATTTAATTGGGAGCCTCCAAAGAGATCCTCAGCCCCGAGCTAAGGCGTTAATTTAGTCTGGCACCATGTGAGAATGTTTTTCTACCACCTGCTAAAAAGAGTTTGATTTACCCCCACCCCCCCTCGATTTTTTTAGTTTTCAGACGCACTTGATTATAAAACACACCCTAAAAAAATATTTTATGAGATTTTTTTCATATATAAGGCGCACCGGACTATAAGGTGCATGAGATTAGAACTGCAGTAAGCGAGAGAGTTTCATTAAAACAAAACCTCAGAAAATGAAAAAAGCTTGTTTCATAGAAAATAAGAATTGGGAATTCTGATTTCACAACTAAATTCACTTGATTCAGACATAAGTTGTTCACGTATGTGAAAGCATTTAATTGTAATGATGTATTTCTGATTTTATTTGCTGTATTTCCAGTCTATAATGCGCACCTGATTGTAAGGCGCACTTTCCAATTTCTGGCAAACGTTTGTTTTTTTGGTGCACCTATGGAAGCTCATTAGCATTTGGTAGCAGTGGGAAAACAAAAGCCTTGAGTGGGCGGTCACAGGCCCCTAGGCCCTGTCCCCTACGCCACACCCACCACTATATGAAAAGGAAAGGCACCTTGATAGCGTGATAGAGAAAGGCCCCGTGCATGGCTTCCCGAATGGCCTCCATTCCGCGGAAAGAGAAGGAGAGGTTGGAGAGGCCGCCGCTGACCCGGGCTCTTGGCAGAGTCTCCTGCGGGCACAGTGGGGCGGGCGTCTTATAAGACATCCGGGTGGAGTGCCGGGACATCCGTCACCTACCTTGATCCTTTTGGTGGCCTCCATGAAGTGGACGGCATAGTGGTTGTGCTCCTCCATTCCGGTGCCGATGGTGAGGATGTTGGGGTCGAAGATGATGTCGTTGGGGTTGAATCCCACTTTGCCCACCAGAAGCTCGTACGCTCGGGTACAGATCTCCACTTTGCGAGCGGCGTCTGTGGCCTGAGCATTTCATTTGGTCAAAAATATAAATTTCATATTTCATCCTAATCTGTCTTTTCAGATACATGTGAAAAATATTATAGGAATAGCTTTTTCAACCTCCGTAATATAGCGAAGATTTCTCCTGATGCTGTCAAAATCAGATGCTGAGATTATAATTAATGCGTTTATTACTTCCCGAGATACGATCTGCAACCTCAAGTGTTTGAATCTAGACTCAAGACACATTTAATATCTTATGATTGATGCCGACCTCATATTTTTGTTTTCCAGCTGCCTGGTGGAGTGAGGTAGTAGGATGAACCTGGATAAATCAGCGAACCAGCACCCAGACCTGAGAAATATCATCATCAGCATTTACCAGCTGTCTGAGATGGAAAGCTGCGTCTTCGCTTTTTTGGAACAATTTCAGTAATTACCTAGGATTATTGTTGATATTGCTTATGTTTTGTGTATTGTTGCCCCAGCAACATCCATTGCAGCCTCGTCACCCTGGAAGGGAGATTACCTCTGGTCTGGCCCATTCTCAAGGTTTCCCATTTTCCACCCGCTGACTTTTTTGTATTTTCTTGCCTGCATGGATGCTTCAGTTTGGGGGGGTTTTAATCATGGCTTGTGCCGTCCTTTGTGACATTTAGTGTTTTTGGGCTATACAAATAAAAAGTGACCTGGCAATTCCGGAGCCATACCAAACGCCGTACAGTAGTACTTCTTTAAACGAGCATCTCTAAACACAAGAATTTCAGTATACAAGTTTTATTTGTACCTCTAAGTACGAGGTTCAATGTAAGCTACGACCAATGACAGAGGGTACCACTAAAGACCACTTGATTATATTACGTAGCAAGTTCGTTTTTCCTGTAGTGCATCTTTTTGTGGCGTTTTGTGACCCTAGCCCTGAGTTCTGGAAAGGAAAATGGTAAGGAGTTTTCGTAGTAAAAAAAGGAAATGGTGTCAATTGAAATGAAGCATGGGCAACTACTGTACAATTGCTGTGCGTTATAAGAGCATCACACACGTTGAGACACAAAATCACTTTGGGGTGACATTTCCCTTTTTAGAAGGGTTATTCACTTTAGCTAGGATATGGAAAAGCTTTAAAAGAAAAAGGACATAATCCCATTATGTGCGAGAAGGCCAGAGCGATCCAGGAGAATTTACAAAACGACCAGCCGGGAAAGATTTTTTCTGCCGGGGACACGATTGCTTGTAAATGATACTGGCTGGACTTTTTCTGGCCTGAGAGAGTAAAATGTGTTTCTGGGAAACCTGCTATGTCGGCAAAAAATTGCAGACTAAAGCTTTTTAGGGCTGTTTTCACATATGGGATATTCTACCTGAATGCATGCAATAGATTGTGTTGATGTTCAAAGTGAGTGTGCCTGGGAGAGTCAAATGACTTTCTGATAAAAATTGAGTCAACAAAACAGAAAGTGCTGAGTCAGCTTTGTTTGGCCTGTTTCACGTCTTTGGTAACCTACATTAATGCCTGTAACAGATGGTGTTCACATCTAAACTCCTTCCCTCTTTTATTGAGTGGACAGACACACAAACAAACAAACATACAAAAAAATGCTGATTCAACAAAACAGGAAGTTCTGAGTCAGCTTTGTTTGGCATGTTTCACATCTTCTGTAACCTACATGACTGCCTGTAAAAGATGGAGTTCACATCTAAAATCTTTCCCTCTTTTATTAAGTGGACAGACACACAAACAAATAAAAAATGCTGAGACAACAAACAAAAAAGTGCTGGGTCAGCTTTTGGGGAATTTTTCACATCTAGGGTAACCTATCTGACTGCCTGTGAAAGATGGTGGTTATATCTAGACTCTACTGCTTTTCTTGGGTGGACAGACACAAAAACAAGCAGACAATCAAAAACATGTAAAATATGGTGGTCATATCTTAGGGTCAGTTAGGTAGATTAGCTTGTTCCCTTTTTAGTTTATTAGGTTCTTTTGTTAGGCATATTTACACTAGTCCCTGAGCTTTGGCCTGAACAGTTTTTTTTTAAGTTCCTGTACTGCTATCCTATTTTTGTTGTTCAACATACCTACGTTACGTTGTGTTGACTCCAGTGCACTCTGGTTCACATTTTTCCCATTTAATTTATTTCTGTTAGTTTATATTATACCTTGGGTAGCCTAGACGGGTCGTATCAGGAATAAAATAAAAATAGTATGCTGTAAAAAAACATTTGTGTACGTTTATTTAAAGTTACAGTAACTAATTTTAAGTGTACAGTAAGTGCTTACGTATCATCAACAGTCCCTCGTGCCCCCTCTTCCAAAAACAACACCCAATCCGTTACGTTAGCCACAGCCAACTCCCTCTATGGTAAGTGTTCATAATAAACTTGGATTTTATTTAGTTAATATCATATAATTACTGTTTTTATGTTTAATAGCGATTTTAATTAGTTTTAAGTGATCAGGAAGATTTTTTACAGCTATTTATGGTTCAGTTTTATGCTTTTGGGAAGTCAGAAACGGGCCAATTATTTTTCAATTATTTCAGATCAGGGAAAAATGTACCCGGTAGATGAGCAATTCAAGCTACAAGAACAATACTGAAACAAATTGAGCTCTTATGAAGAGTTACCACTGTTTTTCTCACCTGTCCCTGCTCGTCAAAGGCCATGACCACCAGGGCAGCGCCATAGCGCTTGACAGTGGCCGCCCGCAGCAGGAAGTGGCGCTCGCCTTCCTTCAGGCTAACACTGTTAACGATGCATTTGCCCTGGCAGCATTTCAGTCCAGCTTCGATCACCGAAAAGTTGGACGAGTCTATACACAGGGGAACCTGTCCAAAACGAGAGCGACGTCCAATCGCTGGAGACGTTTGTGGTCTGGAGTGCAAGGCGTACCCGCGCCACATCCGGCTCCGAAGCGATTAGGTTACAAAACCGGGCCATGGCCGCCGGACCTTCTAGCATTCCTTCGTCCATGTTGAGGTCTAGCACTTGGGCTCCCATCTCCACTTGGGCCTTCGCCACGCTTAGAGCGTCCTGAAAAGGACACGTTGTTTCAGATGAGGTCCTTCAGTAACTTGTTTTTCATAAGCAGGTGTGAAAATATGGAGGAGCGATCTCATATGTAGAAATAAATGCATAGATAAATTCATGCAAATATATGCAATAAAATCAACACGTAATTAAATGATGTAATACCTTAATACATAAGAGTAATGCAATTTATTCATGCATTTTGTCAGAACAAAATGTTATTAAAATGAGGAGGCAGCCCAGCTGCCTAAGTTTTTAACCTTTTGGTTGATCAGTGATGAATGAATATGCTGTTGCACTGATCAACAAATAGGTGAAAAACTCAGCCGTTTCGACCCACCTTCTTACTTGAATAACATTTTGTTCTCACAAAAAACACGAAGAATTACATGACAAAGTACACACTAAAGTACACAACAAATCCAACCAAATAATACTCGACAAAATACACAACAATTTGGATAAATACACGACAAAGTACAAGGGAAAATAGCCCCCCAAAAAACAAAAAATACAAGACAAAGTACTCGACAAAATTAACAAAAACATGGCAAAATAAACATACCGGTAATAATTCATAACAAGATATATGGGAAATCACACAACAAAGTACACAACAAGATCTAAAATAAATATGCGACAAAAATAGACTGCAAAAAACTCTGCAAACTACACAACAAAATCCGTGACAATATACCCATCAAAATACACTGGAAAAATAATACGGCAGAATACACGACAAAATGCACAAAAACACAACAAAATACACGAAATAGTACACAACAAAGTACAAGACAAAGTACATGGAAAAATACCCCCCGAAACTAAAAATAGACAACAAAATACACTGCAAAATACAAGACAAAGTACTTGAAAAAATATATTTTATAAAATAGGCGACAAAAATATACAGCAAACCACTCAACAAAATATGTGACAATCTACGTATCAAAATACACTGCCAATCGTGCAGCAAAACACACAAACAATGCATAGCAAAGTACACAACAAAGTACACGACAAAACGCACGGAAAATGCATAGCAAAATACACAAAAAAGTACACATCAAAGTACACGACAAAACACATAAAAAATGCATCGCAAATTAACAACAAAGTACACGACAAAACGCACGAAAAATGCATAGCAAAATACACGAATAGTACACAACAACGTACACGACAAAACACACAAAATGCATAGCAAAGTACACAACAAAATACAAGGGAAAATACACGAAAAATTCATAACAAAGTACACGACATAGTACATGGAAAAAATACCCCGCCAAAAAACGAAAAAATGCACAACAAAATGCAAGCCGAAGTACACAACAAAATAAATGACAATTTACTTGACAAAATGAACAAAAAAGAACTACGACAAAATACATGTAAAAGTAAACAACAAAATACCGGGCATAATACACAACAAAATCCGAAAAAGGTATATGCCAAAGGAAAAGAGAAAATAGACGGCAGAATACGTGGCAAAATACACAACAAAGTACGTGATAAAATGAATGACAAAATACACGAAGAAATACATGGCAAAACACAAAAAATACAGTGCAACACAAGGAAGTACCGATCGTATATGACTATGTACACTACAAAACACATGACAAATTATGTGACAAAATACACAAAAAAATACATGACAAAAATGACGAAATGAATATATGAATGAATTGCATTTATGTCAAATATTTTGGTATTATGCAATTTATTTTCATGTTCATTTGGTACATTATTTGTACGAATTCATGTATTTTTTTTATTCTACGTACGGCAAGATCGTTACTCCATTTTTATGACTCCTATGTAGAAAGAATTTCACGCCTGCACAAGTCTTTGTCCCACCTCATAATCGCCGGCCATAATCATCCGGGCAAATTTTCTGGAGCCCGACACATTGCAGCGCTCGCCGATGTTGACAAAATTAGTGTAGGGCCCCATCTTGAAGACTTCCAGACCTCAAATCCGGAAAAAAAGACGTCAATAATCGCTCAGCCGGATCTTGGTGAAGACGACTCACCTGAGAGCAGCAAGTGGTCTCGAAGGACGTCAGCAGGGGGCGCTCGAGGGCGACAGTCTTTCACTGCTTCGCAAATGGCTCTGCCACAGGGGGGAAAAAAACAACAAAAAAAATGCTTTTGAAAGGAAAATTTGTCATCCTGTTATCATCTGGGATGGACGGCGGAGCATCAGACCTGATGTGCTCCGGGGTAGTGCCGCAACAGCCTCCAACCATGTTCACCAGGCCAGCCATCGCAAATTCCTGGGGAAGCCAAACATTTCATAACCAGATACGAGCCCAGATTGAAAATGATTACTGTCCGGTGGAACATCCAGTCAATGGGATGCGCATTTAAATGGTAAATGGACTGCATTTTATATAGCGCTTTACCAGTCACTGAGGGACCTCCAAAGCGCTTTACGATACACTTAACTCATTCACACACACACCGATAGTGGAGTCAGCCATGCAAGGCACCTACCTGTATATCGGAGGCATTAGTATCTTGCCAATAGCGGCATTGGGAAGACACATTCATAAGTAGAGGTACCATTGTATTTAACACCGACTTGTGGTAGAAAAAAAAAAAAACCCAAAAATATTAATTTAAATAATAAGCAAAAACACATATACTATCTTGCGAACGTTCATTTTTTAAATACTCGTAGGTCAAAAAAATTGCTTTTAGTTGACATAACAAGTGGAAGCTGACATTTGTTTGCCATCATGCTGCAAAGGGTACCGCTAAAAATCAAAACTTTTTTCCCCTTTTGCCTTTTTCCTCCTTATTTCTTGCTTTCTCTCTTTTTAATTTTGCCTTCTTATTTCTCTTTTTAATTTTTCCTTTCTTTTTTCCATATATTTTTCTCCATTTACCCTTTTTAACTTTTTTTTCCAGTTAAACTTTTTTATCTTCTTTTCCTTCTTTTTTTCTGATTTCATTTCCTCATGTTTCTTTTTCTGTGCCTCTTACCTTTTTACTTTTATAGTCTTTTCTTCTTACTTTTTTATTTTCTACTCGCCTTTCCCATTTTTTCTATTTGTCTTCTTTTTCTTTTTTCCTCTTTATTTTATCCTGACTCAACTTCTTATATTAATTTTTTCGACCTGTTTTTCCTAATTTTTAGTGCATTTCTTTTTATCTTTTCTTTTTCTCTATTTTTCCCCGATTACCTATTTCTTTTCTTCTTTTCTATTTTCCTATGTTTTTCCTTTCACTTTTCTTTTATCCATTGTATTTTCCTTTCTTTCCTCTTTTGTTCTTTTCTTTTGAGTGTTATTTGTATCCTTTTTCTTTCTTTCTTATTTTTCCCCTTTCCTTTTTCCTTGTTTTTTTCTCTTCGTATGCAGAAGATCCGGGAAAAAAATGAGAAGAACAATTATGTGGTTTGGTCACTTTAAGTCTATATAGTTTGTATTCTTTCTTGCGCTTTTAAGCACTCGTTGGAGACTTTGCAACAAAATACAATACATAGTATCTATTAGTTTAAATGAAAACAACGCTTTTTGGCCACTTTGAGTTTCTGTAGTGTGTATTCTTCCTTGTGCTTTGTAGATCTCATTAACGGTTTCACTACAAAATACATCGACATCTAGCATGCATGTATTATTACGCAGTGTCCTCTTAAAAAAATACTGAAGGACAGAAAACATAAAAAACATTTTCTCAGTTAGTTTGAATACCTTCAAATGTGAAGCCGTGACTGAAGGGGTTTCATCGTATGTCCCAAACGCGTTGGGAAGACCTAGGGGAGGAAAAAAAAAAGACACTCCAACAGGAATCAATCCACGTTGATTTTTCCATTGGTCTTGTCTGCCGACCTGCGTTTGGGTAGCAGATGATAAAAGCGGGGGTGTTCTTGCCCATGGCCTGGATGAAGGGTCTCATTTCCGTGGCCCCCAAAGCGCAGTTTAGGCCCACGCTGAACACAAAAGAGAAAATAGCCACTAGGTCGGAGGTTATTGCTGCACATAAAAATAACCTTAAATATCTGTTTGAGACCGTAGCGCGGAGGTCTCAAACCCACGGCTCGGAGGCCAATTGCGGCCCCCAAGAGGATAGTTTGAGGCCCCCGCCTTAATCTAAAAGTTAAAGAGAAAGTATGTGTGATTTTCCCACTATATGCCGTATTCTGTCGTGGAACTGTTTAAATATAGGCTTAAGACACACTTATATTCTATAGCTTATGAGTTATATTGACCTCATACTCTTGTTTTGTTGTACTTTATGAAGAAGGATGGGCCTGGCTGTCGCACAGTGCATGCATTTTGAGACATTACACCGGCACTTGGAACTGATATAAGCCCTCTAAAACCTGCTGCATTGGTCAAGATTTTGGGTCAGGAAGCTGCCAACTGGACACTCTGTCATTACCTATATTTTTCTGTGTATTGTCTGTTGATGCCCTTACAACATCCATTGCAGTTTGGTTATCCTGGAAGGGAAATTAGCTCATGTGCATCCCCTTCTCAAGGTTCCTCATCCTGAGTTTTTCCTTGCACTCATGTAGGTTTCAAATCAGGGGCTGTTGTTAACTTGGTCTGTGCAGCTTTTTGTGATTAAGTACAAATAAACAGGACTTGACAACTAACCAACTCTTCAAAATTCAAAATTAGTTCATTTTAATATTTGCAAACAATCACTCAGTGTTATCCAATGGAGGCAGTTACGACACCTCTTCTTTTTTAACAAATAGACCATTTTATCAAATTGTAATAGTTGACCACTATATGTCGCTATATTGTGCCGTACATCAGAAAACGAGTGTTACAATAGCACAAGGAAGAATACAAACTATGGAGACTAAAAGTGACCAAGTGACACAATTTTTTGCCTTCCAAGGGACTCTTAGCAGCAAGATGGCAAAGAAAGGGAAAGAAAATAAGAAGAAAGATTGGAAGAAAAAAAAAGATAAAAGAAAAATTAAGAAAAAAAAGGTAAGAAAGCAATAAGAAAAAGAGGACATTGGTAAGAAAAAAAGAAAGAAAAACAAAGAAAGAAGAAGGGAAAATAAAAATATATATTTAAAAAAAACAGTTAAAAAAACGAGCAATAATGTATGTATCTCAGATCAGATAAACTGAGCTTCAAAGGAAGAAATAGAAAAAAAAGAGAAAAAAAACAATAATAGAAAAAAAAAATGAAATTAAAAACAAAAAAGGTTATTTTTTGTAGGGTATTAAATCCATAGCAGCAAGGATGGCCAACAATGTCAACTCCCTCTCATGTTATGCCTCATTCTATGTCAAATGATTGCCAATTTTTCGACCTACGAGTATTAATTCTAAAACATGCACATCTATATGATAGTTCATGTATTTTTGCTTATTTTTCTAATAAAAATTGTTTATTTTAATGAATGAAGTTTAGCTTTTACAAAATGAATACACAATAAATACACTGAATACACAATGTCCCTTTAAGCACTAAATTTGATAATATGCATTAAAAGTCAACTAAAATAAGAAGATATGTCCCAAACTGAAATATTCCCTGCAAGTGCTACTAACATTGTGTAATCAGAGTTGGAACACCAGAAAAAAAGGATTTTATTCTCGCCTAAATTTATTTTTGCAATTCAATGCCTGCAGTGTAGCATGGGCATCTTAGCTGGAAAATAAGCGAGGCAATAGCTCGAAGTCTTACCTGGTAACTTGTTTGATCACAATCTGAAAAATTAAACATTGTATTTTACACATATTCCTAAGGGTAGGTTTAGGCGTTTCCAAAGGTGGCCATTTGGAGACAACCACTTTACTACAGTAAAAGCTTTGCAAATTTGTATTTTACTTTGTGCAAATTTTAGACATTGTAAAGGTGTCGTAAATGTTTGACTTCTCTTTCCTGGAGTCATATCAAAGATTGTGCACACTTGCGCGTAAATAAGTGTGCATTAAAATGAATCCCAGATTGCCTTGTGCACGTTATTTTAGGCTCCGTTTTGAATAGACTCCCGGAAAATGGCATAAAATCATGTTGGAAATTTTATTGGCTAACCAATGTGTCAATCTTTATTCAATTTGGTTACTACTGGCTGAAGATATCGGCCCTTTAGGAGCAGATATAAGTTTTATCAAACAGGCCCGTATAGGCTAACGTGGGCTGTGGAACGCGGTAAAAAAATGGTTATTGGCCAAGAAAGGTGTCAAAGGTGTCTGCATTATCGTGTGCTTTGGAGGAAATATTTTACACGTTTGGATTTTAAGGATTATTCTTCTTGTAACGAAGCCATTTTCGCTGACATTCGAAGAATTTGAAGACGGCCAGGGGAGGAATGGGAGTTACCTCGGCTTTATAGTTTTCGTGTATCTTTTTTCAGACTAATCATAATGTTTATCTGAGGATTATATTTTGAAATGGTCCCAATATCTTGAAT
Organism: Urocampus carinirostris; assembly: GCF_059441175.1. NCBI lineage: Eukaryota > Metazoa > Chordata > Actinopteri > Syngnathiformes > Syngnathidae > Urocampus > Urocampus carinirostris. The sequence goes on along the minus strand of NC_142367.1, from coordinate 8,287,365 downwards.
CCCAACAGTTTAGGCTTTCTAATGATTGGTGGAATAACATATTTAAGTGACTGGTGACATCGTACAGACACGTATTTGTTTATCAAATGTATTTGTTAAGGGGTTAAAAGCCTGATGGACCCGGGCCGCAGTTTGCCCAACCCTCGCTTTTCGTTAAATGGAAACGTCTTGCTGGGGGCGCCACTCACCACAAGGCGTCGGCGTGTGCTACGCTAACGAGGAAGGCCTCCACTGTTTGTCCGGACAAAGTCCGCCCACTCCGGTCCACGATTGTCCCCGAGATCTGCGGTCAGAGGATGATGGAAGAGCACGCCACAAGATACATTTTTGCCACGTGGTGGCGACACTTACAAAGATCGGCTTCCTTGGATAGCCGTGCTCGAACAGGAGATCCACGGCGAACAGCGCCGCCTACAGGGGGAAAGCGACGTCACATAACAAAAACTTGGCCCACCATCTACAACAGGTTCCTCAACCATCGGACTTTGGTACGAGGCTGCGGCTGGTTTGGTACCGGGCCACACAGAAAGAAAAGTAAGTAATTATTTCCAATGGGCCGTTCGTCCTGACAATAAAGACAAAGGCCTTGTGAGTCCCCCCCCTCGTGGCCGTTTTGGGTATTACTCTGGCCCATTGTTTAATGGGTTGTTCGTTTTTGACGGAAAAGACAAAAGGCCTTGTAAGTTAAGCACGCCTGGTGGCAGTTTTGGGTGTTACATCGGTGGCCTTTTGGAAATGAATTGACTTATTCAGTGCCATAACATATAAAACGTTTTCAGAAGCATCATGCTTGGGTGACAAAACATAAAAAAATTGCTTTATTTTGTTTGGTTTTATTTTTAAAAACTGATATAAAGGCTTTGACACAGCTCATCAGTAAGCATCAAGTCTCAGTGTTCTTCATTAAGCAAGCAATGTGCCCTTGTGTTAATGGAAAGCATTATTTAGTAATGAGATATATCACAAATATTTTTTAAAAGCTATTAATGGCAACTTCTGCTTGAAATGCATCCTTTCACAAAAAACGAGGGTTTTCAAGACACTGAGCTACTGTTGTTTACTCAACATTGGTAAGAGTTAAAAACATACTTTTTTCTAATAAAAGATGAGCGTAGGTAAAAAATGTTGATGCTGATATCGCTAAAGAACTAAATTTTCTGGAGGCCTTCAAAAATGAGTAAAAATGGCAAAAATTGGCTGGCACTGGCTCTTTTCCATTCGAGAGTTGATGTAGTCCACTCTTTTTCAAGCGGCCATTCATTTTGATAAGTAGCGTATTATTGTTTTACTGACATCGCTTCATTCAGACTGAACGAGGACCAGGGTTTTTGAGGCGGTGTGTTTGTATTATGATCAATGCGGTTCGCACGGTTGGTGCAACTGTCACATCGCAAACGAGGAGCCCTGCCTAAGGAAAATATAGCAAAAGATGAATTAAACCAAATTTCTTGCCAATCAGCATGGAGAATGGTCAACAGCAGCCGACTACATCATGTTACAACGGGGTGTATGAACCATTTTAATGGCCAAATTTAAGCAATTTCTAAGGACTTTAAAGGAAATTTTTCCTATTTCTCCAATACCATTTAAAGTAAAAATAACACATTATTATATTCTTAATACAACTATTGTTCTTATCATTATTATGATTGCTCCCGCCAACACTATGTATTTAAGGTAGGTGCAAGCCAATAACAGCTAATTCCTGAAAGTTTAACTTATGTGTGAATTAAGCTACTGTAAATATGAACTGGTTACCTGAGCCATTACTTTTGTTCACAACTTACTGGCATAAAAAGTTACAAACAAAAGTGCCACAAAGTGTCTTTCACAATCTTTGTGTAGCGCCGATCAAAAGAACGTTTTTGTTGTTGTTGACTTGGATGAGTAAAATAAAGTCACTATCTCGTTATCTCGCTGCTCGCAAATACTTATCTGAGATGTTACGATCTTCTGTCAATCGGCTGGTCTAAACTGACATGAATTCTGCCATTCTGCCATAACGCTTCACATGACAACATTATACCAACTATTGCCAGCTGCTGTTAATCGTGAGGGACGAAGAAATACAATGGCAAAGCAAAAGCCACAAGAGAGCAGCGTCAGCTTCAAATTTGAGTTGTTTTAAAATTACTTGTCTTTTGTCTCATCTCATAAACAAGTTATTTTTTTCATCTTTCATTTTTAAGCGGTTTTATTTTTCTTCATTTAATGCGTAGTCTATCGAGTCAGACTGCCGAGAAACATAGTAACAATTTAAAGCACTTCACTCAAAATCCAGGCACTTTTCAAACACTGAAAACACAACATTAAAATTCAAGCATTTTCATGGATTTCAAGTATTTGTACGAAACAAACTTGTCGCTATGGAAACACTTTCGTTAATAGGGTTGGAGGAGGCATGGCTCCCTATGTCAAGAACACCACACAAAGACCACATGGCACCGACACACTTTTTGCCAGGGTTGCTTCATTTGGTGAGTTTGTATTTTTAACGATTGGCATGAAATCAACCTGATGTTTTGCATCAATGTTACCATAGCGACCAGATTTTCTGGCTATTAGCATGTCTGCCTCACAGTTCAGAAGTTGAGGATCACTGCTCCACAACTCCATTAAGTATTTAATCAGCATTGAGATTTGACTTGGGATCAATGTGGGAAGTCACATGAAAATCAAACTTTCTTTGATCTTTAAAACATTTTTACCGGACTAGCTGGAAACATGTGATTCTTGGTCTTACCTTGGCGTTGGCGGTATCAAAGATGGTTTCCACCAAAATGATGTCCACTCCCCCATCCAACAAACCTCGGACTTGCTCAGAATAGGCTTCCACCAGCTCGTCGAAGGCTGGGGGGGCGGGGAAAAAGACGCGTTAAAACTGAAGAAAATAAGCTGACGAAACCCAATTGGCCCTCCTCTTACTGATATTTCGAAAGTCGGGTCTCTCAACAGACGGTGATACGGACAGCGTTCGATTTGTTGGCCCGACGGCACCGGCAACGTAGCGCTTTCGTCCTGAATATCGAAAAAAAATTCTGCTTGACGTGTTGGCCCGGTTTGGCCTGACCGGACTGATGCAACTCACCAGTTTGCTTGGTGGCGTCGTCAGCGGCTCTTCTCGCTAGCTCTGCCGAAGCTCGATTAAGACGATATGCCTGAAAACAACATGAATCTTAAAGGCATTTAAAAAGACCAGTTTTTTTTTTTTCAATTACGCACAAAAGGTGTAGTGTTCCTTCCCACAACAAAGCAGATACATTGCAAAATATTCCTCACATAATGTCACAGCTCATAAAGTCAAAGTCACTCTCAGGAAATAATTGGAATATACGGATGAAATATATGTAGATTTTAGTCAAAAACCATGTACTATTTTCTAATATTGGCATGTTTTACAAGGTGGGAATACCTTTAAGTGTTCACTTTTATTGATTTGATTGTAACTTTCAAATGGAGGTTAAAAAAAGCGCAGAAACGTCCTGAGTAATAGAGTGGCCCTGCCCACTCAAAGTTTTGGTCATACCAAGTGGGCTAGCCCGTAATCGGCCTGCGCCACGGCTGTGCTGCTGAAGGTGTTGGTTTCGATGATATCGGAGCCGGCCTGCAGATATTCCTGCGGACGCAAATCAAATGTTTTTCATTTTGATATATATTTTTTTTTTTGCATGGGCGACACGGTGAAGCTGAGCAGCAAAACCTGGTGGATGTCGTAGATGATCTGGGGCCTGGTTATGCTGAGGAGATCGTTGTTGCCTTTGAGGGGGGAGGCGTGCTCAGCAAATTCCTCCCCCCGGAAATGTTCCTCCTGCAGCTCCCGCCGCTGGATCATGGTGCCCATGCCGCCGTCCAGGATCAGCAGCCTTTGCTGCAGTAGTGCCCGCAGTTCACCCTCCAGCGGGCATGATCGCCTTGCCGTCGCTGGCAAAACCCAGATAAAGGAGTACATTCTCTTTTTGATGGCTTTAGCAAAATCCAATTTCAGATCTAGGAATGGTAACTACTTAGTAGTGTCCCAAACATCTAAAATAGTTTTTCTCAACTGGTCTGACTTCAGGAGCCACCATCCCATCCTAATTGCACGCTGCGACTCAAATGAATAAAAAAATTCCCACTTCCTACATGTATTCACCTTTTTTTAAAAATGCACAATCTGGGTTTGTACACTTTTTTTCAAAAATGGCACAGATTACAAGTTGCAAATATATAATATATATGCTTTTATTGGAGCAGGTGCGACTTATACTCCAGAGCGACTTGGAGTCCGGAAAATATGGTAAAAAAATACTGTATTGTTAATATCTATTGTCACCATTTTTATCATTGATCCCACCGACACTAACAATGTAGTTCATGTGGGTGCAAGCCAAGCAAAGTTAATTATTCTAAGTTTAAAGGAGCTGTGCGGAGTTTAGAACTTTATTACTCTCTGCCTGCCATCTCTAAACTTATGTCATCATTGCAACCTCAATTAACTCATTCATGATAAATAAGTTCTATTTTTCGTCTTTAATTTTCAAGCAGTTTTATTTTTCTTCATTTAATACATTGCCGAGAAACATGACAACAATGTCAAGCATTTTCAAGCATTTCAACAAAATGTAAAGCGCTTTTCAAACTTTGAAAACGCAACATTAAAATTCAAGCATTTTCAAAGATTTGAAGCACCAGTATGAAACCTGCATAAGGAAAAGAATACAAACATTTTCAGGTTATAGTATTTTCTTTAAAAAGACATTGTGTATTATTCAGGGTTCGTACACCTTTTTCATGACCAAATTCAAGCACTTTCAAGGTCAAATTTTCCAGTATTCAAAGGAAGAAAACCAGTGCTGATCAAAAGAACGCTTTTTCGGTGACTTTGATGACTAAAATAAAGTCGCCATCTTGCTGCTAACACATATTTTGTGCTATTTTGAGATGTTCCTATCTATGAACTTTTTGTGTCAATGGGCTGCTATAAACTCACATGAATTGTCCCGTTCTGCTTCATCAGCAGCACGGCGCCGCAGTGGTTAGTGCGTGTGCGGCACAGTTCTGAGGTCATGAGATCGAACCTCCTGCGTGGGTTTCCTCCCACATTCCAAAGACATGCATGTCAGGTTAATTGGCCGGTCCAAATTGTCCCTAGGTGTGAATGAGTGAGTGAATTGTCTCTCCCTGAGTGCCCTGCGACTGTCTGGCGACCAGTTCAGGGTGTCCCCTGCCCACTGCCTGAAGATAGCTGTGATGGGCTCCAGCACCCCGCGACCCTACTGAGGATAAGCGGTGCAGATAATGGATGGATGGATGCTTCAGTGCACACGTAGCTCAGCTACGTCACACTTATTTACAAACAGAAAAGGCTCTAGAGGTGTTAGGTTATAATGGAGTTCAATACGGAGGACAAAAAACCCCAAAGAAATACTGTATGTATAAATAACAGAAACATGAGCCAAACCATGACTCCTTTTTCACGATATTGATGGCTCTGAAGCAGATTGCAAGCATCCAGATACTGTTGATCTTTAGTTTGGTATTCTTCCCTGTGCTTTTTATGACTCTTTTTCATTGCACTACACGCCACAGTGACACCTAGTGGTCAAATAATACACATGGTCCCTTTAAGAATACACCATAGCCATAAATGCAACTGAGGTTTGACATAAGCACAGCACAGAGCTATTGACTTCCAAGACGATCAGATATTAATTTTGATAAAAAACTGGAGAAGCACAGACACGACTGTGACAGTTATACGTGTGCAATTGAAATAATTTGAAAGAAGATTTGAGACTACAGAAGATAAACTAGACATAGTTTCATTGAAAAACAACACAGAGCCAACAACTTTTTTTTCCTTTCCCACGTGCCAAAGGCTCAGCGGCAGCTAACAGCTACTTATAGCCGAAGCGAGCTCGTCTCGTCGCAAGGCCGTTAAATTTACCTGCTTGGTCGGGCAACTCCTCAGCGCTCTTCGTCTTCACCATCTTGCACAAGATTTGCGCCGAAGACGACGCGAATTTTGTGAGTCAAATCGTTATTTATTTACGCCTGCGGACAAAACTTTCCGGTTTGGCAAATTTCAAAATAAAAGCTAGGCAACACGTTTAACCAGTGATGTGCAGCCAGTGGAGGAAAGTGAAGCAGTCTCTCACCTGTCATCATGGTAATAACATTTTTTAAATACATCACATGGTTGTATGTATTAGGTAAAGGTAAATAACTCAAATTCACAATTCTAGATTTTTATTTTTCAAAATGACTGATTTCTCTCATATTATTGATAGAATTAGTATGTACCCTATTACTGTGCTTATTGTCTGCAGATGCAGTGAGGCACACAATTCTCCTATCTCATGACAAAGAGCAGTAGTGAGACCGATGCTTCTGATGTGGTGCCCTAAATAATAGAATTAGTGATAGTGTTAGCAAGCTAAGTCATCCCGTCACTTTTTTCCATAATGGAGGCTTGCCTGTCTATGCTTTTATGCAAAATGAGCCGTGTAGACTTCCTTTTCAGGTTAAAGGTGGGGTGCATCGTTTAAGTTGAAAGTAGAATAATTTTTTTCAAGTGAGTGGCAATAATGCCCAACTGAGTTCAAATAGCGCTTTTGCTTTTAATCTTACTTTTAGCAAAGCTGCTTGGCCCATGGAATAGTAGGTGAGGGGTGGAGAGTGAGATTGTACTCGTGAGGTCACTCGTTTTTTGTTTGTGTAGCACGAAAATGGTGTAAGTAAGAAAAGGTCAGTTTTAAGTACAGACCAAACGCCAACTGAAGCACACCAGAGATGAAAAAAAAAGTTTATTCGATTATCTACAGCATGATATATTTGTTTTTGCATAAAATCTATACATGTCATAGGTATTTCCAATTATTTCCAAGATGATGCATTTTGAAGAGAGTCTGTCTCGTCTTTGACTAACTGAGCTCTGACGTCATGTGGAGCACACATCACAACAATACACTTTTTAAAAACTTTTGAAAAGCCGCGCATAGGAGCAGCCATTCATTTTCAGTGAAGAAAGTTTTTAGTCATCTTTCTTTGGTCCTCTGAGACTGGACTTTAGCTTTTTTTGCTCCCTCTGTCCTAACTTGCGGTAAATAATCTTGCGGGCTTCCTTCTGCCGCTTGAGTTTGGCTTCCTCCTCTTTGTTTTTGACCGCCAGGAACCGTTTCTGCTTGACACGCAGCGCCGCTTGCGCCTTGCGCTGCTTGTCGTTGTGGACCACGTTTAGGGCCTGCAGAAGCGCCGCCACCTGCAAAAAAAAAAAAAAAAAAAAAGATATTTTTACGAGCAATCCTAAGCAGGTGACTGTTTTTCTTCCCGCCACGACGTTTACTGGCCTTCCTTTCGTGAGGTTCCCTGATGACGCTGGGCCTGGTCATGTCTCTCGGCGTCTTGCCTTTGGCCGGCACGTGTTTGTGTTTACTCTTGAATGGCAGCGACTTGTGCAGCCCTTTGGGGATTTGGAGAGGGTTGAAATGGACTTCTCGCCTCACCACCGGCTGACCAGAACAAAAGCCACATGTTAAAACACGGCTGCAACAGTGAAATTAGGTATTTCTGAGTCATACGGACAGAGGGCCAAAACTCCAAAATTTTGATTTGATTAAAGTTAGCAGCATACCGCTAAAGTTAAATATGTGCTCAATGCTTAGAATAAGGAAAATGATTGATATATTTTTTTTTAACTGAGAAAAGACAGATGCCAATGCTACTTGCTAATACAGCTAGTGAGAGAGTCAGTGATCTCAGCTGCTTAAGCATAGCTAGTTGCCAATGTTGTGCTTTTTGCATGTAGCGCCTGCCCTTTCTTGTTACCTGTAGTGTTTCGCAGGGTTCAATACTTGGCCCCTTTCTTTTTAGCATTTACATGCTTCCATTAGGTGGTATTATTCGCACTACTCTCCAGTCTCCCAAAGTCCAAAATCAAGAGCCTTCAGCTGGTACAAAATGCTGCGCGAGGCTTTTAACTAAGACAAGAAAGTTTGATCACACTGTCCCGATTTTAGCTAACCTGCATTGGCTCCCTGATAGCTTAAGATGTGATTTTATGGTTTTGTTATACAAAATCATGCATGGACTTGCTCCCTCATATCTTTCAGATTTAATTTCCCCTATTTCCCCTATGCTCCGGTCTTCGCTCTGAGAATGCTGGTTTACTATTGATCCCAAAAGCCAAGAAGAGATCTGCAGGTTCGAGAGCGTTCTCCATTCGGGCCCAGGTTTTGAGGAATGCTCTACCCCCAGAAATTCGAGCTGCAACCTCAGTGGAACTGTTTAAATCTAAGCTTAAAACACATTTCTATTCTATAGTACATGAATATCCTATATTTTATGTTGACAATATCTGTGTATTGTTTGTTATTGCAACATCCATTGCAGCCTGGTCATCCTGGAAGGGGGATTACCTCAAAAGCAGTCCTTTCTCACGGTTTCTTCATTTTCCTCATGTTGAGGTTCTTGAGTTTTTCCTTGCCCTCATGTATGTTTTAGATCAGGGGATTGTGTAATAATAGTCTGAGGTTTGCAGTTGTCTGTGCAGCCTTTTGAGACTCTTTGTGATTAAGGGCTATACAAATAAACATGACTTGACTTGCTAAGGCAATGACAATATAGATACTAAAGCTAACAGTTTACCACTTAAGCTAAACATGTGGTCACTACTCAAAAATAATAAACAAATGATTATTTTTTCAGACCGATCATTTTAAATTTTCCAATACTTTTAAATAGGGCAACGCCAGATGCCAATGCTAGTTGCAAATGCTACTAAGGCTAGTGAGAGTCAACGTCAGCTGCTTAAGCAAAGACAGTTCCGGATGTTGTGCTAGTCGCAGCCTGAAACCCCTAAAGCAATGATATATACACTAAAACTAATCACTAAGGCTAAATAGGTGCTCACTACTATGATTACGAAAGTTATTATTATTGTTTATTTCAATTAAGAATAATGATGCTAAAAGCGATTATTAAGGCACAGTCAGCCGAAAGTTTCTATTTTGGAAAATGTGGGCTAAATTGACATCAAAGAAAACAAAATAATAGCAATTTTCTATCATTCAAAAAACTTTTTTTTAAAAATATAATTGGATTGAAATACAACAAAGTGAAAAAAATCTCTTCAGTTAAAAACAACACACTTTTTTAAGGACAAAGAAAAAATACATATGATATCAAGATCATCTCAGGGGGCTGAAAAACTATTTCTGGGCTAAATCAAGCATTAAATTTTGATTTTTTTTTTCCGGCCTACCTTGTAGAGCGAGTCCTGATCGGGTTTGTAGCGGATCCCCATGTCGTGTTTGAGCTGTCCGAGGGTTCGCATTCCCGCCCAGCTGTCCTTCTGCCCCACCGGCAACAGCAAGGACGTGACCGAGTTGTAGAGCTTTGGCACAGACACCGGGTACCAAGAGCGCAGAAACACGATGTCTGCAAGAGGTGGCCATCTTGACACAATTCTTTCCTCTGGGACAGTCTTTGCTGTCCCCTGCTGGTGCTCAAAACTCACCGCTCATGAGCAGCTTGTCCTCAAAGGTGGCCCTAAAAGATCCTGGAGGCGTGGACACCGCCTTCTTGATTTGTCCCCTGATGCCGGACACGGTTCGTAATGAAGCCCCTTCGAATTTGGCCACCTCTAGCACCGAATTAAACATGCCCTGCATTTATGGCAAACAAAAGAACAATCACGATAGGAGCCTTTGACCTTCATATGATAGCAAGACACAGGATTCGTTTGTACACCTTTTTCATGGCCAGATTCAAGCACTTTTTAAGGACTTTCAGAGCCAATTATTTAATTTCTCCAGTACCATTAAAAGAAATCCGGTGTTTATCATGTATTTTGCAGATTCACAAATATATCAGCGATTTACATACGGAATTTTAATTCTTGCATGTTCATTCACAATACATATGACTCTTAGAAATTGAGAAAATCGCGAATATGCTGTATTTGTGTATGTGGACAATACGTGTGTAAATAGTTTGAGACAAATTCCTCCCCATATTGGTGCTGGGGAAAATGACAGTAATATTTAGCTTACATTTTCATCGGCAAGAAGTTCTTCCCATTACAATTTAACACTGGTAAACACTACCTTTATGGCCCATAATAAGTGTCCATAATTGATACTTAATCTGTGCACTAATACACATTTAATACTACCCTGTTTAGGTGTAACATGCACCTCTTGGGCCAGACCCATAGGAGGGATGGCGCTTTAGGACAATGCCAGCTGCCGTTAATCACAATGGAAGACGAAATGCTATGGCAAAGCCATCAGAGAGCAGTGTCCGCGTCATTTATAGGCAGACTTATTGTGACACATGGCAACAATTTCAAGCATTTACAAGCACTCCACCCAAAATACAAAATCCTTTCAATCCTTGAAAACACGACAATAAAATTAAATGTTTTCAAGCACCCCCACCTTAATAAAACAGGTGTTCTTGAGAATCTTGTCCGGGTAGCCAATGAGCTTGAGCTTCTTGACAATGGTCACTGACTTATCCAGGTCCAGGACGACTCCCGTGGCTGCGATGCGGAAATTGGCCTGCGCAAAGATTGGCACTTCACTTGAGACTGAAGTATCAAGGCAAATTTTGCAGACGCGGCCTCTAAAGAACCTGACTTACGTGAACTTCCGATACTGATTGCAGAGCCAAAAAGCCCGAACCCTGTGGCGTGATGGGACCTGCACAACAAAGGAAGAAGCCGTCCGTCAATGGCTATTGCTCAACATTATTCCTGATGATGGTACCGCACCCCAGATGGAAGCGCCGCAGTGCATGTGCTGCGGTGTGTATTTGAGGAGGCGGTGGCGCCCGTTGTGGTCCTCGATGTGGTACAGTGGGATCGTCTGGAAGCGGCGCCAGCCCAGTGACAAGATGAGCGGGTCACGGGTCTTCAGGATGCGAGGGTACCAGCGGTGCTTCTTCATTCTCATCTGACAGACACACAAAAAAATAAATTTGAGAAGACTAAACGGGCTTGAACAGCTATGGAAGGCAAGTGACACTTAAGGACAAACCAGGAGCAGCTAAGAATAAAGGCTAGCAACAAGCCATAGCCTGCAGACAAGTGACTAAGATGAGTGGCTAAAGAAAGAAACAGTGGAGAAAACCGCAACAGATGCCCGAATCACACAATGCAGTAATGTTTGCTTGCATGGCAAGTGACACCTAAAGACGAAGCAGGAGCAGCTAACAAAAGGAGTAGCGGCTAGTATCAAGCCAAAGCCTGCAACAGTATAGCTAAAATGAGTGGCTAAAGAAGGAAACAGTGGGAAAAAAGTTGAAGATGCTTAATTGACAATGTGTGGAAGGTGAGCGACACAGAAGGACAAAGTAGGAGCAGTTAACAACAACGATAGCTTGGAGCGGCAAACAATAGCCTGCAACCAAGTGGCTAAAATGAATGGCTAGAGAAGGAAACAGTGGGGGAAAAGGTTGAGGATTCTTGTATGAGCATCTTTGGAAGGTGCATGACACTGAGAAGACAAAGCAGGAGCAGCAATAGAGAAACAATAGCGGCTAGCATAAAGCCATATCCTGGGGCCAAGTGGCTAACAAAGTGGTTTGGAAAGGAAACAGTGGGGAAAAGGTTAAGGATTCTTGCATGAGCATCCGTGGAAGTTAGACGAAACTAAGAGACAAAGCAGGAGGAGCTAGAGAGAATTAATAGTGGCTATCATTAAACCATATCCCATGGCTAAGTGTCTAGAGAAGGAAAACAAATATTCTAGACTCATGGAACTCAGCAACATTCAATTGTGTCACCAACTATGGAAGGCAAATGACACTTAAAGACGAAGCAGCTAACAATAACAATGGTGGGTAGCGGCAAGCCATAGTCTCTGGTCAAGTGGCTAACATGAGTGGCTAGAGAAGGAAACAGTGGGGATGAAAACAAATAAGATGGAATCATGGAACCCCACATCATTCACCTGTGTCACCAGCAATGGAAGGCAAATGACACAAGACAAAGCAGAAGCAGCTAACCATAAAACAGAGGCTAGCCATAGCCTGCGGTCAAAAGGCTAACACGAGTGGCTAGATAAGGAAACAACAGGAAAAAAAACAAAGAGATTAAGAGAAAAACCCGGTTTATAATCAGACCTGCACGTATCCGGCGCTCCCCTCGTTGGAGCCCAAGCCGCCGAGGATGATGGGATATCGAGGGTCAAAGTTGGTGATGAATTCGCAGGGAACAGAAGCGATCTCCACCCTCACGTACAATCCTGGCCGGAAACCTTCGTACTGCACTCGGCTATCGTCGTCCAAATTCTCAAACTCGGCTCGGTTCAGCTGCGCAAGCACACAGGCATGAAAATGGCTCAGTGGTTTAAAAGGTGAGACGGCTGTGAAAGAGAAATGCTCCAGTACACTGTAAAACCCCCAAAAAGAATTGATATGTTTATCGTCTTGGCTGATTAAATCCACAAGTCGCTTGCATTAAAGCAGGTTACATTTAGCTTGTCTCAGTTACTCTGGTGGTTTATGCCCATCAGCTAGCGTGCTCATGACCAGGCTGGCCTAAGATTATCCCCAGAGCTACAGCTGGTACTTCTATTGTTTCGATTATGAAAAATTAATAGGTCTATTAGCATTTCCCTTGACTTTCTTAATATGTCGTGTAAGTTTAACTACCCTACATAAACTTTTCCATTTACGATATCAGGTATTGTCATTTTATTAAACTCTGATGACAATCCATTTATAGCCATGTGTTTTACTGCTATGCCAATTAATAATGCTTGACGAATGGCTTGTTTTTGATGAATATGAACATTAAAGCTGTTTTTGAGATTCTACAAAGTGAACAAAAATCTTGCAAAAATGGTGTCAATTACGTTTTCGACAAGGGTCGTATAATATATGTTTCTGTAGCACAGTGGATAGCACATTCGTTTAACACGCTAAAAGGTCCCCGTACTTGCTTTAGACACACCACAGGAAATGGTGCCCCTATGACCCTACATAGTATATAAAGATTACCTTGTCAAAGAGAGAGAAGTTTGTTCTTTATGAAGGGCCAATACAATAAAACAAAAACGGAACTGAAATCAGAATTGCCAAACGTACAACCGATTAAACCAAAACGCTCCAGCCAGACTAGTTCAAGCTGCGCTTAATCAGTTAGCATGGATTTCATTATTCCACTGTCGTGTCGGATATTAATTCAACCTAGATCACAGCCTGTGCAGGTGTGCTTGGCGCTCAGGGTGTACACCACTAATAACAATTACAGGTGGATCATTTACAACTCAGCGTGAAAGAAGCCCTACTCCTTCTGACAAAGAACAAAAAGTCTTCACAAATAAAATATGAAAATTCGGGTATGCTTCAAGCTCAGTTCCTAAAATTATTTAGTTGTAAATTATTAAATTGTTCGGACTCGGGCTGGTTCGGGCTTCACTACCTGCGGGCTGGATTTTTTTAGGCCCGGTCTTCCGTTTGGTTCATACGCACCACCTCAAACACCCTACTCACTCTCTATGAAATCTCGCAGTACCCCTGCCCCCTCAAAAGATTTTCTCCTTGGATCTACACAATTCACATAGGTCACCCTTTTTGACTCCATAACAGTCTAGCTTCCCAAAAAATTAAAGATTTTCATGACTATATATATATCGTATTTTCTGAACTATAAGGCACACCCCCAAAATATTTTGGTCATTTTTTTCCATAGATAAGACGCTACAGTGGGAACATCAACAAAAACAGTTAAAAACTTCAGTCAAACTTATTAACCCTTTAACATTCCGAAGGTTCGCAAAGAAGCAAATACGTGTCAGTATGATGCCACCAATTACTGAAATACGTCATTCCACATATCATTAGGAAGATTAATCTCTTGGGATTCAAGATATGCCAACCATTTCTTAGTTTCCTTTTTTTTACGCTAACAACTTTATGGACAGCAAAGTAAGAATTTCATTGTGCAGGGAAAGGTAGTTCTTTACTGTGCATATAGCAATAAACACTTTGAAATGAATTGAAAAATAGACTCATCAAAGAAACATCAAGATCAGTCTGAAACGAGATACCGGAAAAATACAAAGCCGAGGTAGCGCACCAAAGTCATCTTGCAGACATCACATTCTATAATCATACGCACTCATGGTCCTCTTACATCGGTGAGTGTAGTAAATCCAACAGTTTAAAATATTTCCGTACTCCAAAACACGCAATAATGCAGACAAATAAAATAAAAAAATCCACTAAAAAGCATCTCTGCACAATGCTTGTTGCTAGCTGTCTGTTTAGCCCCATAATTCCTGTTTACAAATAATAATAATAATAATAATTTCCTTTGTATTGTCATTCTTTGTAACAATGTACACAGAACGAAATGTCGATACACCTGACCCGTTGTAGCGAGCCGATGCAGCCGCAGCCAACAAAGGGCGCCGCCATTTTTACCAATGTTATAAGTCTTAGGTATGACTCGGCCGAGGCGCGAACCAGCGACCTCCCAGTCTCAAAGCGGGCGCCCTACCATCTAAGCTACTGAGCTGGTACAGACTGGTAAAAAAATCTCCAGGCCATAGAGCAACCTAACTTCTGATTCACATATTTTTCGACCAATTGCAGTCTTTGTTTTACCCCGTTTTAGCATGAGCGTGTAAATGCTAAAAATGACCCGCCTCCTTTTTCTCTGAATAACTTTTGCCAATAGTGACCGATTCATATGATGATTGACACATTGGTTAGGAAATGAAACGCTGGCATATATACATCCTGGCATACACCGCGGACTACTTCGCCTACGGTGGGAAATCTAGTTGGCGGCTGCTTCTCTTAGTTGCGAGACCTTGCAATTCAATATTGATCCATATATAAGGCGCACCGTATTATAAGGCGCATGGTCAGCTGTTGAAAAAAATAAAACGCTTTTAGGTGCGCCTTATAACGCGGAAAATATGGTGATTAAAATTTTTTTTTAAAAATCAAATACCTCGGCCTGCTTCTGCATCTCCTCCTTGAGGTCGTCAAAGTAGGTGGCGTCGCCATCATCATACGCGGCGTCAAAGCGTTCTTTAAGACGTTGCTTTTTAGCCAAGCGCTTGCCGTTTTTGTCTTCTTGGTCGTCGTCCGGCTTCGCTGGTGTCTCGTCGTCTTCTTCGTCACTTCCGTTATCCTGTTGTCATTTCAGACAGTATGATACAATAATAAATTTTTTTGCAACATAGAAAAATCCATGTTAGCTCGTCAATCGCACCTCAGCTTCTTCGCCCTGAGCTTCGGTTTTGCCTTTGTGTACCTGGCCCGTTTCCAGGTCTTCAAAATCTCCGTACATCTCGTCTGCACAACATAAAACAAAATAATTTCAAGAACAACAGACAAGGTTTGTACACCTTTTTCATGCCCAAATTCAAGCACTTTATAAGGGCTATAAAATGCCTGATCGAGATACAGGATTTGTAGATCCTGAATAAATCGCAACTATATATATATATATGGACCGGACCAATACGTGTTAATATTTTTGAGACAAATCTCCCCCCATAAAAGTGTTTGGGGGGAAATGTCGGGAAGAAAATGGGGGGAAAGATTTTCATTTGCAGGAAGTTCTCCCCATTACTATTTACCATTGCGAAACGCTACCATAATTTTTTACATGGCACCTAATAAATATCCATAAGTGACACGAAATCCTTACACTAATATCGTACACATTTCATAGTGCCCTGTTTATGTGTAGCATGCACCTGTCCCATAATGAACAACGGCATGCCTTATTGCAAAGATATAATTGGGCAATTTCCCACAGCACACAAGACAAGGTCTCATGGCACCCTAGTTGGCCATGGCACCCTGCTTGAAAAACACTTCAATGGATGCATGTGCAAATTATTCTACAAAAAAATAAAAGCGAAGAAGAGAAGGATATATTTAATTTAATTTACCGTCCTGATTGAGGAGCGCGGCAGCGTCTTTGTCCTCCTCCCATTTTCCGGTGACAAAGCAATCTCGAATGGAGTCCATCACCTGGATAAAATGAAGGAAATGTTTCAGCCACATTTGCATGAAAAGACGATTCTGTTTGAGGGATCGCTACCTCCCCCAGGTCCCAGTTGTGGGAGGAGTCAGCCTCAAAACGTGAACAGTCCAAAGCGTTGGCTTGAAAGCTTCTGCTCTTCTGAGGGCGGTTGATGCGGAAAAGACCTGCCAACTCCTCTTCCTCCTCATGGTCGTCGTCTTTTGCCTCGGCCACTACATCAAAACAAAGCATTAAACCGTCCGATTTTGAGGGCACAGATCTCGAATTGATTATTCATCAGCCTTGACAAAAACATGACTACTGTTTTCAGGTTTTGGAATTTACTTGTAGCATTATTCAGGAGATTGTGTATTACATAGAACGCTTGTTACTTCTCGCTTTGGTTATTGCTGGTTCACTGCTTCGTGGATATTGATTTTAACTGTTTTTATTGTCATTGATATTAACATAACGTGCATTGTGTTCAAAGCAGAGGGTTTTGTGAGTTAGGTAGCCCTGACCGTGTGCGCGACTGTGATAGGCCGGTGTATGCCTTCAGTCAAACAGCGGAACGAGGTTACAAGTCAATGTATTGGTTTTTATTAATGGGTCCTATTTAATAACAGTTGTAAGGACGTCAAGTTTGATCCTTGGGGGCTTTTATGAACGTGCAACGCTACTTCGTGCATTGTCACGTTTCGCAGGTGGTTTCAGTCCTGAATAATTGCGATAACTGAGGGATTACTGTATTTAGCACCTCGTAGTGCAGAAGTCAGCAACCCAAAATGTTCAAAGAGCAGAGATGGATAAAAGAAAACAAAAACACGTGTCTGGACCTGCAAAAAATGTTATGCCTTTTAAAAACCTATTTTAAGTCAAAAAAGCGGGTTCATACATAAGTTACCCATTAAATATCTTTTATAGGATTAGAAAACATTAAGAATGTTTGCCTCATGTCTGTCCTCTTGTAGAAAATTAAAATGTAAAATTGTCTTCCCTCATCTTTTTCTATTTTAAAATGTTGCTGAAAAAAGCTCCAGGGAGCCAAATGCTACTCTAGAAACGCAGGTTTCTGACCCCCGTCTTTAGTTGAAAGAAAATAAAAATCCGTAAGAAAATTAATGATAAGAAAATTGAAAAGAAAGTCCTTAATCCAATCAGACACTAATGAAAGTCAAAAGAATGAAAAATAGTGAGCAACAGCAGGTGCTCTGTGGATTGTGATGGGGTCCAGAGGGCAACCGCGGTGGCGACTGGAGAGTCATTAGTCCGGCCTCCTGCTACGACTAAGCCTATTGCTAAGGCTAGGCTAACAACTCCCTTAACCCACCACTGCAAAGCCCTCTATCTCATCAACGGCAGAGCCGAAACCGATGACCTGGGACTTCAACTCGTGGGAAACTGTTAAATTTGGATTGGTTGTATTTTAATCTAAGTCGAGTTACGGATACCCAATGTTAGCATGCAGCTAGGCAGCCGCTCATTAAATCTGTCTTCACTAAAAGGAGAAGCCCTCCAATTTTGTTGTTCTTTTGTAACAACTAAAAAGGCAATTCATTTAACAGCAATTCTGTGTTGTGGGTTTTTAATCGTAGATCTATAGTTGTTATTTTGTTACATTGGTATACTCTTAGTCGGCAACAACGTCATCTCAGGGTAAGTTTGACCCTTAGGGACTTTTATGAAGGCACAAAGCTATTAAGTGGATTTTGGCTGTATTTGCTAGCACTGCCATTTTGATGTACCTGAGCCATAGACGAGTTTCCGCAGGTTGGGCGTGGATTGTTGGCGACGAACAAAAGCTTCCGATGCCAACTGTGGCAGGCGCTCCTTCCAACGCAAAGCTCCTGAAGACCACAGAAACAATAAACAAGCTACACATATCAGCTCTGAAAACTCAAAAATGTGCCAAAAATAAGGAGCTGTAGGCTCTTACCCGCTTCTTCTTCTTCCTCCTCTTCGCTTGCGGCCTCTTTCAATTCTGTCACGTCATCTTCGTCCGAGCAGTGTCCGGAGTCGGCTCCCCTGCCGGCCTCCTCCTCCTCCTCGCTCATTTCCAGGTCGTCGTCACTGTCAGCAAAAGCGGGCAGCTCCGACAATGCTCCTTCCACCTCTTTGTCACCCTCCAGCTTGCGTTTCTTCTGCGCCGGAGCGCCTCCATCTGGCATTTCTTGGAACTCCTCCTGCTCCTCCACGTCTTCGTCATCGCTGCCTTCGCTATCGCTCGGGTCGCTGATGTCGTCGCCTCCATCGCCACCTTCATCGTCACCTTCGTCCTCGCCTTCATCGTCGCCTCTGTCTTCGCTGTCCTCTTCATCGCCGAAGGTCACCTTTCTTCTTTCTCTTCTGTCCTCGTCCTTCATGTAATCCTCATTTTCGCTGGGTGCCGCACGCAAAAAAGGGGAAAAGCCTGTTATTTAAGTTTAAGAAACAGTGTGTAATATTTGATCACTAAATGTTGCGGTATTGTGTCATGCATCCTAAAACTAGTGCCGTAATCCCCTTGTGCATCGCGGTTTACTTAGCGCGGTTTTGCTACTTGGCAGGCTTTCATCGTGCATTGTGTTCTGCATTCTGATTGGCCAAACAGTTACCCGCCAATTTTCTGCTTGTCTGCCTGCACGTCAATAGCATTGCGGTCAGAGTAGTACACCTACATAAAAACCCTTCATGACTTGCACAAATCTTTTGATTTTTTAAGTTTCTCTAAAAGCCATCAACAAAATGCCACAAAAGAACCAAAAGGCAGAAGAACATGCTTTCTAACGCCATTAAACTTGGACTTCTAGACCCACTCAACTTGTTCTAGAGACACATGTGGGTCATTGGTGCTCCCACGTGACTCACTGGATTTTTTTTTAAGAATGTTTGATAATGGAAAAATATATACTTTCTGTAAGACAGAATCGAAAAATAAATGCAGTTTTCGGCCACATGATGGTGGCAAAGTATCATGTAAAGTAAAGTGGATCGTATCCTTAATCCATACAGATGTGAAATAAAATGAGATTATTTTTACAATTACAATGACAGTAAAGTAGCTATTTTTTATACATTTTTAAAATAAAGTACATACTTTTATTTGTTAAACTAACACTTGATCCTATAAATTGGGTTTGGTATTTATTACTCAAAAAGTAAATAAGTTTTCTACTTCGCAGGTTTTGACTCTCGCGGGACGTATATTGAACGCAACCCCGTGAAAAACTATGGGTTAATGTAATGCAAAGCACACTGAGAAATTTAGACTACAGAGACTTACAGTAACCAAATAGCCCCCTTTCTGTTCTCAATTTTTTGCCCAGCCTTTTGAGGAAGAGGAAAAGGGAAAATACGAAAAAAATAAAAGAAAAAGCCAAAAAGAAAAAAAGGAACAACAAAGTGAATAAAGAGAAAAGAAAAAAAGGGGAAAATGAAAAGAAAACAGGGAAGATGACAAAAAGAAAAAGGATATAGGGAAACATAAAAAAACACACAAAAAAAAAACAACATTAAAATAAAAAAGGGGAAAACAAAAAAAAGAGAAGATGTTGGGGGTACGTGTGGCAGTAAGACAGTCATGTCAGCCCCCTTTAGGTGAGTCTCAACTTATGTGAAATAAATACAAATTTCTCTACCTACCAGTTAAAAATACAGATGTTTATATGGCGGTTTGTGTACTTTTCCTTATTATCTAAATCAATGAATGAGTAAAGTTGTTTTTACTCTTAGGAGGTGCTAAATTATACACACAGTCCTTTAATTATCACAAAAATAAAAAAATACCTCTGCAGGTTTAAATATTAGGGAATTTATGATCATCAAATCTTGGGCATTAGACTGAAATCAATATCTTTTGTGTCACAGCGCATTGAATTTTAGTATCCGTGGTTCACCTGCTCTGTACTTTGACCTGGCTGGAGTCCAATGTGGCAGAACCGCTGAAAAGGGTCACCTTGCTGGCAGCCATCTTGGAATCCAGAGTGGTATGGGTCTCGATAAGGGACTGGACCAGCTCCGTGGTGGGTCTCGTCTCCTCCTGAGGCAACAATAAATTCGTAAATTCCGTAATACAGAGCGCAGGTGAGCGGAGCAGAGCGGACCAGACTCATTACATGGATTAATTCAAACCAGTCAAGAAAACTCGGATTGCAAGAAAGCATTTGGTTGATGATTTAAAAGGGGGAATATCGTTGAGTCGGTCAACGCTGTATAAACTTCTGAGGAAAACATCTGCAAGTTACGTAACTGCTTTTGAACCGATTATGTCACTCACAAAAATGGTCAAGATGCCTGATGTCCTTTTTTGGTGATCCATTTTTCCTTTACATTAAACTGTTAAGTTACCGACTGTTGTATTTATACGCCTTCTGTCAGTAAATGCTGCTTTTTTCCTGGCCAGATCATTCAAGAATACAATTGACTCAAGCATTCCTCTTTCAACAGCATCTAAGACAAATAATTCTGCAATAGGTTAACGAGTCAAGGTTTTTCCTTCTAAAAAATATGACTAAGCCCATTTGTCATTTTTCGGTCAGAGGGGTGTTGGAGCAAAACAGCATTGAATGATTTAAAATGTAGAAAAAAAGTAGTGGCTTGTGGTCCGCAATTTACGGTAAACACTTTGACTTCAGACAAGATCCAAAGGAAAAGCAGACCTGCTGCGTACGAAGGTGCTCCGCGGGCATGTCCACGTAGACGGCGTCCTTGTCGTACACTATGCCGCCCACGCCGGACATGGGCGCATAGAGCAAGCGCTCCTTCTCGTTCAGGGCTCTTTTCTTCTGAGCGTCCGGAAGCTGGCAAGGGTCCGGCAAAAAGTTGACGTCTGCCACGTGGAAGTCTCCGACGCCTGCCAAGAGGTGAATATTTATTCTTGTAACATTGAGAAAACAAAGCCTTTGGAGACATACCTGGAATGTGGACAAGGCTTTTGTTTTTTAAATGAGTGCCACGCAAGTAGCCGTAGAGAGACACCGTCCGATCGCATTTCTCGTTTTTTCGGAGCTCTTCTGGGTTGGTCAAATCCTCCATGCTATGCGGAGGCGAGAAAGGAAAGGAGCACAACTCAAAAATCTGTTTGCACATTTTCAGGGTTTTGTACCTTTTTTCATGACCAGAGTCAAAAACTTTTTAAGGACTTTCAAAGCCAATTTTTCAATACATGATCCCCCGGTTTCCGTGTTTAATGAGGACCAGAGCCCTCCGCGGGATCTGAAAATCTGCTAGGTAGCGTCGCACCTTAACAAAAACTCCCCAAGTGTCAAACTTACATCGAGATGACATCATTACCGACTGAGAGTATACAACTGTCACAAAATAATAACTATAGATCTACAAATAAAAAAACATAACACAGAATTGCAGTACAATTAATGATGTTTCTTGACATTAAACAAAAGTTCAACGAAATTGGAGGACTTGTCCTTTCCGTGCAAGAAAACGATTTAAAGAGCGGCTGGTTAGGTGCATGCTAGCAATTGGGGCTCCTTGTATTAATCAAAGTCTCTACAATAATTAAAACAAAATCACCCCTTATTTAGCCATTTCCCAGGAGTTGTAGCTCCAGGTCATCCATTTTATGGATAATGGATCTGGCGTTGCTATCATACAAGCTCCGCGGGGGTAGCTTGTGAGGGTTGCAACGTAGCTTAACTGTTAGCAGTTGGCCGGACCTGTCGATACTCAACCACGCCACAACAATCGTTTCCAGAACTCGATAATAATCCAGGAAGCACCCGCTGGTGATCATCGTAAATTTTTGCGCTCTTCTAACTTTCCTCAGAGTATGATTTAATTGAAGATTTTCTTTTTAACGTAATGAGCCGCTGAAATACTAGCTCAGGTTTAGCCATTCCATGCAAAGGAGTGAAACAGTGATAACCGAAGCGCAAAGTAGCGGGGGGTCTCCGTACTATTAAAAGCAGAAATCTGTTGTGAACCGTGTATTTTGCAGAGCCACAAATATATATGCGATTTACATATGCATTTTTTATCTTTATCAAGAAGTATATTTTTTAGATAATGTGTAAGATATATTTGTTTTTTTAGACAAATCTCTCCCCACATAGTTGTAGGGTAAAAGTGACGGTAATATTTTCGGTTGCAGGAAGTTCTTCCAATTTCAATTTACTACTGAAAAACGATACCTAATTTATTTGCATGGCCCATACAAAATGTTCATAATTGAGTAATAATCATTGCACTAATACACATTTTATAGTGACCTGTGTAGGTGTAGCATGGACCTATCCTCTTGAGTGGGACCCATCTGGGGCAATAAAGCTATGTAGGACAATGCCATACAAACTAATTCTAACTGCCAATAATTACTGGAGGAGAGAAAATACAATGGCAAAATGGAGCTACCAGAGTTTGCGACATTTTTAAGCATTTACAAGCCCTTCACCTCAAATCCAAGCATTTTTCAATCCTTGAAATAAACAACATTAAAAAAATTCAAGCATTTTTACAAGTCCTGCACTTTTTAGTGAAGCAAAGGCGGTCTCACCGGTCAACAAGCACGTAAGGATGCGACGTCTGCCAGACAAGAGGTCGAAATTTCATGACGGAGATGAAGCGGCCCAGGTTCTTTACTTCTTGCGTCTGATACTCTCCATACACCATGCCCGACAGATAAAACAGCTTGGCGCCCTGCAGAAGATTTACATCATAGTAGTGTTTTGCAATTATTATTATTTTTAGCCGAGGCACACTTTTTTGCTTAGAAGGAATCTCAGGGCACAACACACTGACAAAATGTCAAACAACTGATTCCTGAAACCAATTCTGTGGGGTTTTTTTTTAATTAAGAAAATGCTTAAATTATCGTGTTGCCCAACTTGACCGTAAAACGATTTTCGTGTCATTTGTAGGCACTGGGGCTCAGATGATTCATTTAATAATTTTCTTATAAATTTGGATTTTATTATATTTTATTTATCTTGTTTTTTTTCCACTTGACTGTATTTTCATCCTGTTCTGGATTAAGTTTTTTTTTGGGGGGCACGCCTAGAAGCAAAATGGTCGACAATCGTGGAAGCTCTCTCTCTTTAGGTGATCCTTATGTCAAATAAATACTTTTTTCTCAACCTACGGGTAGTTTATTCAAATCAAGTTTATTAAGGAGTTACATTTTTGTCACCACTAGGAAGCTAACACTTAACGTCCCTTTAAAATGACAAACTATCTGTCAGTGAAACAATAAATTTTACAATTTTGAAAATTATTATAATGTGTCAATGTAATAAGAAAATATTCAAATAAGCAGAGAAATTGTGCAAGATCTTTACTTTATTTTTTTTATGCAGTGAAATCATATCCAACGTCACAAAACGAAATAACTTATCAAATACATGTATCGGTACTACTTCTTGAGCATATTAGTATATAAAAAGAAAAATGAAATGTGACAGATACTCTTAGGGGTGAATGTTACAGTGACTCACCTCATCTCTAGAAGAAAGCATAGAAACTGAACTCTTTGGAAGATAAAATTGGCCATTTTCCTGCCAAACACTGCTCGAAAAATCCTTTTCTAAAGCATCTCCCTCAAGCAGTCAGGCGAGCCGTCAAAGAAGAGCAAACTTACCTGGTATACCTCGGTCCAAAAGCGATGCTTAAGAATTTTCTTGGTCCTCCTCAGGGTCTTGTTATTTTTGAAGTAATCTAGGTGAGTGAGCACTCCCATGATGCGAGGGAAACCGTGCACTTGGCAAATGTTGAGAAACTCAAACGTTTCCATTTCAAAGCCGAAGCTGGCGTCGATCAACATCAAAACCTGCAAAAAACAAACGTGTTTGTATTTTCATGCTCTGACACCAACTGATTATGATCCATTCCAGGTATTTCTCTGACCAGGTCGGCTACTTTTGCAAGATCGATCATCGTGTTGATGTCATTGTTGCACTCCATGAAAGTCAGACGACGCTTCTTGCCTGGAGAACATTTAAAATGAAAAGCACAAATAGCAATTTATCATATTTGCTGGACTATAAGTCACATTTTTTTTATAGGGTGGCCTGGGGTGTGACTTATCATATTCTTATTCTATGATGCTACTTCTGTGTGAAATTATCAACACTTTATTATAATCCGTTTACATGTTATTTACACACTAAACCTTATGTGTAAAATTATTAACACGTTATTAGATAATTTCAAATACAATGTTCACTCTAAACCTTATGAGTGAAGTTGTTAACACATTATTATATGATTTCAAGTGTAATTTTCACACTCAACTGCGAAAGGGCGCTCTACACCCGTGTTGATACTTTCAACAATGCTGGTAATTTATAAAGACAACTGAAAGTAGCTGAACAAAAATGGCACCAACAGAAAAACATATTCTGCAGATTACAAGCTGCAAATAGTTAAATATGCAGACGAAACCAGTACAGTTGTATACTGTTAGTCAGTTAGGATGTCAACTCGAGGTAAGTCTGACCCTAGAGGGCTTCAACGAAGGTGTGATTCTACTTCGCAAATTGTCACTTTTCGCAGGTGGTTGGGGTCCCCATTAACCACGATAACCGAGAGAACTCTGTACTGTTATACCTCCCGTTATGCTCCTGATGTGTATTATAAGAATAATATTGGCAAAAGTATCGACTTATTTTTCTTCAAAAAGCGTGTCATAGTCGTTTTCAGACGCCACTGCGGTGTTTTGTATTTAGAGCGCATGCGTTGTGGAAAAGAGTAGCAAGTTCTTTTCCTCGATGCTATCACTGAAAAAAATAAGCCGCACCGTATGAAAGCTGCAGTGTTTAAAATGTCGCAAAAAAAGTAGCAAGTTCACATGCAAAAAGGATCAATTATAATCTGGGGTTATATCCCTCTACCAGTAACAAAAATCACAAAGACTTAAGGCAAATATGTTGACTTCTTGCAGTTGAAATATATATATAAAAGATCCAAGCGCACCTGAGACGATGGTGACGGGCCCACATATATCGCCAAGCTTCTGTCGTGTGAAATTTTTAATGAGGCAACGGATGAGGGTTGACTTCCCCACCTTTGGAGGCCCCACAACCACCACCACAATTGGAGGTGGCTCCAGGGGTGTTCGGTCAACAAGGGGGATGTGGTGCTTTTTGGTTTTGATGTCTTGTGACCTGGAAGCGGACACATACAAACATAATCCTTTGAACAGCAGTGCAAAAGAGTTTGGCTTGCAGCTGGTGCTACCTGTGGAATGTCCTGGCCATGCGGACTGCCGACTTAACCCCGAAAGCTTTGGGGTTCCGTTGCCGTTCATCTTTGTCCGTAGCGTTTCCCTGCTTTTTCAATTTCTTTCTCTGCGCCTGCGGTCCGCTGTTCTTCTGATGATGTTTCTTCTGTTCTTTTACGTTTCCTTCCATTCTGTCTGCTGCAAAAAAAAAAATCACTAATTTGCTAAAATGACAAGCTGCATTGTGCAGTGCAACTGAAATATGACTGCTACAAAGCAAAAAGAATACCAACTATAGATACGAAAAGTGATCGAACTGCAACATTTATGTTTTAATTTTTTTCTCAGCCTTTAAAGAAAGGAAAAAGCAACTGAAAAAAAGCAGGAAAAGAAAAAAGAAGGGGAAAAAGGCAAGACAAAAAGAAAAAGCAAAAAAAAAAAATGCAAAAGGACAAAAAGAAAAAGTAAATAGTGAAAAAGAAAAAAAGCCCTAATGAAAATGAAAAATAAAGGAAGAAAAAAGGCAAAAGCTAGAAAAGAAAAGGGAGAGACAAAAAAGAAAAAAGAAAAAAAGAAGACAAAGAAAAAAGGCAAGAAAGAAATAGGGGGAAAGGAAGAAATAAAAAGAAATAAACAAACTACATAGACACAGAGTGACTCAAAGCAATTTGTCTTCTTCTAATTTTCTAGCCCAGCCTTTCAAAAAAGGGTTTGGGTTTTTGGGGGTTCCTGTAGCACCAAGATGTCACACAATCATGTCAGCTAGCTTTAGGTGATCCACATTTCATGTCAAATACTGTGGATTTAAATAAAGACACATATTTAAGCCTATGCCTGGTCATCCTGGAAGGGGGATTACCTCATGTGCGGTCCCTTTCAAAGTTTCTTCATTTTCCTCAAGTTGAGGTTTTTGAGTTTTTCCTTGCCCTCATGTAGGTTTTAGATCAGGGGATGGTGTAATAATAGTCTGTGCTTTGCAATAATATGTGGTCTGTGCAGCCCTTTAAGACTCTTTGTGATTAAGGGCTATACAAATAAACATGACTTGACTATTACTCTTTTAATGAATGAGCTTATTTTTATAACTTGACATCAATGAAAAGTCATAACATGTGCAATAATCCTAATATGGTAATAATAGATTTTATTTAAAGAGGCCTTTCAGGGCACCCAAGGTCGCTGTACAGGGAATATAAAACAGTGATACCAACAAAACAAAATTAAAAACAAAGTACTGCTATAAGGGGGGCCATGTGAAGCAGTTTGTCATGCATAGGCAAGTCTGGGGAAAATGGGTTTGAGTCTGCATTGGAATGCAAGTTCTGTTCACATACAATTAAGGTTTAATTGTAAGGAATAGAATCGAATCCATTTTGCGGGGTTCACACACAGATAAACATTGATATCCCGGTTGTTTACTCACCCAAGGGCGTCCAAAATATTCCAGCCCGAGAAGTTTAATTTTCGTTCCTTTGATGATTTTAGATACAATCTCAAAAAGATCTCTCTGTCTTTGGCAACCGATGTATCAAACGCAAGTGGCTAAATAACATTTTAAGGGCTAAAGTGGAGAGATGTAAAAATTCCGCATGAAATTGCTCTCCACATGTATTAGTGAACTTTCACCCGGAAGTGATCATTTTCATCTAAGCAAGTTCTTCCGTTTTTTTTTTTCATTGACAGCGGTTTGTAAGTACGCTGCATCCTGCTGGACAAAGAGTGTAATGCACAAGTCGGCCTCATACAAAACACGTTGCAAAAATTCAAGCTCAAATATTCATACCTGTCAACTTCCACGGCTCCAGCCTCCATGCCCTTACAAAATACAAAATAATCTTCACTATATATTTTTTTCAAACGTGTTTATTATGTAGTTTAACATGTTATATTGTACACGTGTTTTGCTATATCATATATATTGTTGATTAACATTTTGTTGTGAGATACTGAGTTGCTCGATCATAAAAAAAGTTGGACGTTCACTGTCGAAGGAAAAATACATGCAATTATAATTAAGTAGAATACTGTAATAGATTTTCTTATTTAAATTATGAATTCATTTTCTGGATTAAATTATTGTTTGTAATATAAACATATATATATATATATATATATATATATATATATATATACATCATATATATATATCATATATGTATATATAGATATAGATATACATATATCTATATAAAGTATGTATGATTCTATGGTTTATGGTGCTACGAATTTTTTTCATAAAATAATGTTTATAATTGCGGCCTAAGGAAACCAAATTTGTCTTTTTTAAAATGGCTGTCATGTCAAGCACTCTCCTCAGTTAAAGTTCCTTTAGAAATGAATTTCTTTGGCAGGAGCTTGTACATTTTGTTTGATGAAAAGTGTGACGCTGGAAAAAAAAGTGAAGGATGAAAAAGTGAGTTGATGAATTGCTCTATTTATTTGTTAGTGCCGTTTTGGGGAGATGATCCGTCATTTAGTAGCCATGTCCTCATGTTGTGAGCTGCAGCCGGCAGGAGACGAATGAAGTCCGCAGAAGCAATATTCGACCTCACGGAGTTGCTCTTCAGTGATTATTCTACAATGAACAGAGGAAATATTTTCATTAGTGTAGGATTGGTGATTACATTTTTACTGGTACGTGAACTCTGTCATAAAATTAACAATATGTAGCCCGCCAGTAATGTTGACCGTGGTATGAAATCAATTTCTACAAAGGAAACCACATGGTGGCAGTCGCTCTTTGGCCACCATAAAAAAAGGAAAGTTGACTGTGAGGGCTGCTGTTTCCAGGACAAGTGGAAGTTTTGAATTTTTTTTTTTTTCACTGAAATCCGAAACAACTGTGCATCGGGGGAATTTAAAACTGGAGTGCTTTCGTTAATGTGCATTGGAGCTCGAGTCAAGAGAACTTTATAGGCTAGAGTGCGTCAAGCGAAGCAAAACGCCACTACAAAGTCCTCCTTCATTTTACTCCATATCACTGTCTTT
The DNA here is from genome assembly GCF_059441175.1 of Urocampus carinirostris. Taxonomy (NCBI): domain Eukaryota; kingdom Metazoa; phylum Chordata; class Actinopteri; order Syngnathiformes; family Syngnathidae; genus Urocampus; species Urocampus carinirostris. The sequence continues at coordinate 8,259,253 of NC_142367.1, read as the reverse complement.
GTGATTGCTGTTTTAGTTGAGTTTTGCGGTTTGCAAATGTTAAGACACAGTCACATGAGGGCAATGTCACGAGTTGGAAGGGGTGACCGGACCAGAACGGAGGCAGGAAGGGAGAACTCAATTGCGTGACGATCGAAACTTTTATTTACCAAAATAAAAGTTGTCCAAAACTCGGGGACAAGACAGAACAAACAGGCTATAACAAAAAACGTGGAAACACAGGTTTCTTCCGATTCAACTAAACAGGACAAGGCATAACAGAACGGACAATGTGTATCAGAAAATACAATGACCCAGCAACCGCAAAACCCACAACCCACCCTTAAGTAGCACACACGCAATTAGCAGATCTGCTTCAGCTGGTGCCCAGGGGGCGGGGCAGACCGGTCGCCTCGGCGACCATGCTAGCCGTGACAGGCAATTCCACGGTGCGGTGACTTATGGGTATTGTAGTTGTTCTGTTAAAACCTTATGGAGAGTTTGGATAATAAATGTTGCTCTAAAATACATATGAAATGAAAGTAAAGTGATTTATAATACGCGGAAGGTCCCCGGTTCGAGCGGGTGGAACCATATGTTGGCCTGGAGAGCAATGGGCGCCACCAGTCGATATTTACCCAAAACGAACAACAGGAAATGGTGCCCCTACGTGTGGTTAAGGGATCCAACCAACCATCGTAGGTTTCCAACCTACCTGACTGTCTGAATGACTAAATGCTGTTGTTGAATCCAATTATGGAAATCAAATATACAGCAAAAGTTGTAACACTGATTTTGCTTCCTTTCCACGCCTTTCGGTGGCGAGAAACCAAAAAAACGAACACTGTGAGTCAAATGAAAATGCTACAAAGGCGAGCTACGAGGTGGCGACACTGGTTTTGACATAATGACCTAATATGAAGCCCACCTAGAGGGAGCTGACACCATTGTTCACCATCTTGCTGCGACTGGTACCCAAAACTTTTTTAATTATTAAAGCTTTTCTTTTTTTCCCCTTTCTTTATCTTTTGTTATTTTTTCTTCCTTTATCTCCTTTTGGTTTTCTTTTACCATTTTTTTCTTCATTTACCTTTGTTTTTACTTTTTCTTCATTTTTTTTCTTCTTTCTTTTTTTGATTTTCTTCCTTTAAATTGTGTTCTTTTTTATTACTCTTGTTTTCATTTCCCCCCTTTTTGCTTTCATGTTTTTCCTTTAATTTTTGGCCTTATTTCCTTTCTTTTCTTTCCTTTTTATCCTTTTTTCTTTTTTTTTCTCATTTTTAGTTTTAGCCTTTTCATTATTTCTTACTTTCTTTTTTCTCCTTTTTTCTTTTTTCTTACTATTTTTTTCCATTTCATTTTTTATTTTCTTTGTCTTTGCTCCTTCCCCCTTTTTTGCAAAGGCTGAGGAAAAAATGATGAGAAAAACATTGCAATTTGGTAATTTTGAGTCGCCAGAGCTTGCATTCTTCTTTCTGCTTGTAGCTTTAATCTTCGGTTGCCAACACATGTAGCGAAATCCAGCGGTCAAATACTACACACTGTCTCTTCAAGAACACCTTAAATATATCGCTATCCTCGGGTATTGTTCTGGTAGCCTTCAAGTCTGCTTTCATTGAACCCACGCTGAGGCGACCAAACCTTGACCCGGAAAGCCTCGGTAATTACAGGCCAGTGTCAAATTCACCACTTTTTGCAGAATTACTCGAAAAGGTCGTTGCACAGCAGCTGAATGACTTTATGTCGGAATGTAATCTCTTTGAAACAGTCCAGTCAGAATTGAGAGCAAATCACTCTATTGAGACAGCCCTGGCTAAAGTAACTAAGTATTGCTGCTGGATCTCAGTGCTGCTTTTGATACTGTGGACCAAAACATGTTACTTGTTCCTCTGGAAAAAGCATCGGTATCTCAGGAACCGTACTCTCGTGGTTTAGGTCCTACCTGTCAGACTGGACAAAATGTGTTAACTACAGCAATCTGACCTCTAAACTTTCTGATGTCCCTCATGGCAATCCACAGGGCTCTGCACTTGCCCCCCTTCTTTTTAGGATTTATATGTTTCCGATTGGTGATATTATCCGCAAGTATAATATTAGTTTCCATTGCTATACTGATGACACTCAACTGCATCTGCCACTTGAGACAACTGGTCAGTTAAGTTCTAGGGATTTGGAGGCCTGCCTTACTGCGATACAAAGTTTGATGTCACTTAACTTTTTTGCGCCTTAACTCAGAAAAAACTGAAACGTTGATTGTTGATCCAGCTCATTGTCGTGATTTGTTCTCAAACACTGCCCTGAACCTAGACAAATATACTTTTGCCCATAGTGACTCAGTCAAAAATCTAGGTGTTATATTTGACCCAAATCATTCGTTACAGTTACATGTGAAAAATATTACTAGAGTAGAATTCTTCCACCTATAATATTGTTAAGATTTCGAGTGATGCTGTCTCAATCAGATGCAGAGGTTATAATTCATGCGTTACTACTTCTCGGCTTGATTACTGTAATGTATTGCTTTCTGGTCTCCCGATGTGTAGTATCAAACGTTTGCAGCTGGTTCAGAATGCGGCAGGGAGACTTTTGACTAAGACAAAAAAGTTTGAGCATATTACTCCTGTATTGGCCAACTTACACTGGCTCCCAGTCCGCTTAAGATGTGACACTAAGGTTCTATTACCAACAAAAAAAATGTTTGCATGGACTTGCGCCCTCTTATCTCTCAAATTTGGTTCCCCCCTATATTCCTGCATGGAGCCTCAGCTCGGAAAATGCTGGTCTACTTGTGACTCCGAGAGTCAAGAAGAAATCTGCGGGCTCGAGAGAGTTCTCCATCCGGGCCCCTGTGCTGTGGAATACTCTGCTTCCAGAGATAAGATCTGCAACCTCAGTGGAAGTTTTTAAATCTAATCGTAAGACCCACTTTTATTCAATAGCTTATGATTGATGCCCACCACATATTTTGTATTGTACTGTCTTTTTCCGACTGCCTGCCTAGTGGTGATACGAGGGAGGACAATTTGAGATGAGTCAGCGGACCAGCATCTGGAACTGAAGCATGTCAACGCCTGCCTCAACCAGCCGTCAGAGATGGGAAGCTGCGTCGATGCTGTTATGGACTTTTTTACAGACTTGAGGTGTCGTTACTGTCATGCTCTATCCGGACAAATTTCAACATATTACCTATTGTTCTCTTTTATTGATGTTTACTATGTTTTGTGTACTGTTACCCAATGCTAAATCTATTGCACCCTTGTCACCCTGGTAGGGGGCTTACCACTTGTGAGGCCTCTTCTCATGCTGAGGTTTTTAGTTTTTCCATGCCCACATGTTGGATCCGGCGATAGTGTAATTCTAATCCTGTGCAGTCTTATAGGACATCTTGGGATGAAGGGATATACAAATAAATGTGACTTGATAATGAGCTTCCCCTGCAACCACACCCCCAATATGCAGATGTTAATGGATGGATATAAAAACTGAGCACGTGTTGTGTAAAACAAAGAAGCCAGGTGTTTTGGGTCCACCTGGAAGAGGCTCGGTTCCTGCCGCTCACATTCTAAGTCATCTGAGGAATGCGGGACAGGAAGCCAAGATGTTTTGGGCCTGTCATCCACCACGGCCGTCCCCACAAAATAACGCCTTTCGGTGTGTCACTCAGCCGTCAGCATCCGGCGGGTGGAGGCCGACCTTACGAGGGTCCTTCGACGGGCCCCGCAGTGCCTCGCCCGCCAGCCACGAGCCCAACAAAGTCCAGAGAGCAGGGGCCGTCCCATCCATCTCCATTATGGTGGCCAAGAGTCGCTCGGCTGTCGTCTTCATGGGCTCCTCCAAGGGAGACGCTGTCTCGTACATCATCGCCGAACAAAGGGTTGGGACGGGGGCTGTCGGGGGCTGCCGGGGGGGCCCAGGCCCTTCCTGCCGCGCATACTGTGGACCCGCCTACCCACACTTCCAAACACTCTGAGGTCCCGGGTTTTTACACAAATTGAAAGTTTTTTTTTATCTTAAATGCTTGCTACTGTATATACGAAGTAAGAACCCAGAGACTGAAGATTCTCGTTTAAAGGTATTCCCAAATTCTAAAATATGCCAACATGAGGAAATAGTACCCGTTTTTTTGCATAAAATCTATATATGTCATCATTATATTCCAATTATTTTCTGAGATAATGCATTTTGAAGATAACCTGTCCTTTCTTTGACGTCATGCGAGGAACACCTGAATACTAGCAATCATATTGGTTTATGTGTTAATTGGTCAAAAAGGTCACTTTTCTAAGCCAAGTTTGGGTAGTTTGTGTGCAGAATGCCTAGGGATAGAAGGTGTCACAGGTGGATGCAGTAATGGTACATCAAAGGGTGAGCAGCAAAAAACGGTCTTACTGGCAAAAATAACACATGGAGAGCTAGGGGGTTAACCGGTACTTGTCAATGAAAGGCTGCCATAGCCTTGGCCGAAAAAAACGAGGCTGGCCATAAAAAAAAATGCCGTTAGTAACCAGACCAACCATGGACCAACAAAGAAAAGTGGCAAAGGGTATGGCTACAGATGCAAAGCAGCTGGTAATAAACCAAGGGAAACACCAGGCGAGCCGGCCAAACAGCACACTGTGTGCAGCCACTGAGCGCCAACTGGGAGAAACAAAATGAGAAAGTCCTGAGCAGCTCCAACGCTAACGGGGAGCTTGCTGAACAAAATTATACTTACCGCAACACAAATGGCAAAAAAAACAAGTGATAAGTCCTAATTACCTACCTAAAGGAAGAGGAGCAAATGAGGAATGCACACTGTAAGGGTGGCGGGTAAACTTATTCCACGCAGCTATTGGAGGTCAAACCATCCAACTCTGATAAAACAGTCACAAGGGCCCAAGCGACAGGGTAAGTTCCAATTTCTCCAAGCAGAAATGAGAGGCATGCAATTACTGTTCACTACAATCGCTGATTGTTTCAGAGCTGCCTCACATGTTGTGTTAACAGATTTGCCAAATCAAAAGTGTTGTGTTCCTTCATTGTTGTCACCTCTCTAGAGGAGACAAGCCAAAATGGTAAACCTTGAGACGAAATTTCTCGAGTCCCCCAGCACGTGTAATATTTTGCAACAAACGTGTTCTGTGCCTGATAGGAAAATTTGGAATACATGTATCTATTTACAGAATGCCAAAAAGAATTCACTGCTGTGGAGCCTTTTTCAGGATGATGCAGAAGAAGTCTGTCTTGTCTAAGATAGTTCCTAGTCTTATAATGTCAAGCAGGGGGGAGGTGGACGACTAAACCTCACCCTTGTGCCAATGTGTAACCTAATGGTCTTAACTGGTTGTAATTGGATAATGTGTGCAAGAGTGCTTTTAGATAGGAATATGCCAAGCATGGAAGGTCATAGCAACCTAGCTAACCTCAGCTAAAGTATTTTAATATCTGAGAAGCCTAATCTAACTGAGGCTACACATTCCATTTGGAGTGATCTCCAAGTTCTTGGGCTCATTTTTCATTTCAGGTTTGGCGTTTGTGGCGTGATGTTTGATTTGGACGCCCATGTTGAAGAAAAATCAGGCCAAGCGGGAGCTTTAAACGGCCTACGCTAGACGCCAGCGGCAACGGTGACAAATGAGACGCTGGCGCCGCGGCGGTTTACACTTGAGTGCCGCACAAGTCTCTATTGTGGTCACTTGAATCGCTCATCAAGCTTGGATGAGACTTTTCACACTCCAAAGATCGTTGGCCTCCTCCATCCATTTTGTTTGATAGCGTTCGCCCTTGTTAGCGTCACGGCTCAGCTAAAGTCCACTTTGGTCGCTGCTGGAAAGAGTCGCGAACTGGTCAGGAAAACTAATGTATCTCAAGTCAAACATAAATGAGATGGAATACGTTGACTGAAGACAAATGTTGATGTTCGATGTGTTTGATGAGTTTCAGCAAACATTAGCATTTGCTGCTTCCTGTCCGCTCACGTCGGCCTTTGGCCAGAAAAGGGATAGACAAAAGAGGCGATTGGGTTCTTCTGCCCCAGAAAGGCTCTCAGATTGTCCGCTGTGCAAGATGAAAAAATGTTGATTGTGATCCCCAACAACAATTTGTGCATTGATGGAGCACAAAAGCCGTCTTGACTGGCCGTCTATAAACAGATGCTTGCTGGGCTTTGCTTGTCTTTTTATGCTAATTCCAGAAGCAGGAATGTTTATGGATGCGTGAGAGAGTCAATTGAAACGAGGTGGATGACCAAATATATCAGTTCCCACATGAGACTGTGATCATGGATGAGATTCACATGAATCACCTGGCTATGATTTGAGGAGCTCCTTTCTTGTTTTTGTAGAAGATTGCAGCACAATTGCAGAGTTCACTGGACTTCTTGACAATGCCACTCATGCACATTTTAAACAGCTGGAGAAGAATGTTGCCTTTATGCCCGCCGAGCCACATCAAATACAGAGCACATACTTTAAATTGCTGTTCAACAACAAACTACGTTTGTTTGGAACTGAAATTTATGGATGCTCAAAGAAGCCCCTTGGAAAGTGAAGCTGGGACTACAGTAACATTTGGATTTCTGTAGAAATATATTCTATAATGCTCGTCATTGGAAGAAGTAACAAACTTTCTGAAAGGACAAAGAACGTTTCTCCTGTAACAAGGGAACATTTGTCAGAATGGGAAGGTTCCTTGTCTGGTGGAGAAATCTTGATGCTTTGAGTTTGGAGCTGTCATAAAATACATTCGAAAATTGAGTGCATTTCATATCTTAACGGGGAAACTTACATACCTTAATAAAACAATTCATCTTGTTAAAAAGGAAAATGTATTGCCACAGAATTGGTAGTGGTTGGACAACTGTGCATCAAATGATAGTTCAATATATTATTTAATAAATGAAAGTCACATACCTGTCAACCTCAGCCAATGGGGTTTCATTATTAATGATTACAATTCCCCTCATTGAACCATATTAAACCTTTGCCGGCACCTTTTTACTCGCGGCAAGACAGACTATTATGTGAACTGCTACCAGTGACCATTCAGATTAGAGCCGAAATGGGCAAATCGATATCAGTCTTTTTTTTTTTTTTTTTTAAATCCTGTTTAAAAATTGTAATAGATAGATAGATAGATAAATACAGTAGAACCTGGGTTCTCGACCATAATCCGTTTCAGAACCCTGTTCGAAAACCGATTTGTTCAATCACCGAAATCGTTTTTCCCATTAAAAGTAATGTAAAATCGTTTTAATCCGTTCCGACACCCTGAATGTTTACCATGAACGTAAACATGAAGCTAACCCAGGCTAATTGTACGTTCACGTAATCTTCCGTACGAAAGATTACGGAAGCATGAACGTGTAAACATTTAAAAAAAAGGATTATGAATAGGATTTCTTACCTTTGTGGTGGACGGTGGGGAGAGAAAAATCATCAAAAGTTTTTCAACCTCTTCCAAAACTTGCGGCAGTTGCTTTCTTATAGCGCTAACTTCCTTAGCTGCATCACTGGATTTCACAGCCTCCTTATTCTTTACTATCGTACTGATAGTAGAATAGAATAGAATAGAATAGAATAGAATATGTAGATTTAGCCATGCTGTATTCACTAGCAAGATCGGAAATTCGTACACCTTTCATATTTAGCTATTATGTCTTTCTTAAAGGCAACAGTTTTACGAACAACTTGTCTTTTTTCACCTGTCCTGCTTGCACCGACCTTCTTCGGAGGCATAATTAGGGGCTAAAACACCCGTACGCCGTTCAGCATCGCACCCTAGCGTACCGGCGTTCAAACTCCGATTTTTTTGACCGAACAGCGAAGCAAGAATTTCTCAAAATTTTTGGTCGAACACCGATTTGTCCGAACTGAGAGGCGTTCGAAAACCGAGGTTTCACTGTAGACAGACAGACAGACAGACAGACAGATACTTTATTCATCCCCGCAGGGAAATTCACATGCCACAATCAAATTATATTGAAATGATAAAAAATTGATAATTAATTATATTGATAGGCAGGGTTGGGTTATTTGAAAAATGTAATTCAATACAGCTACTTGCTGAAAAATGTGAACAGCAACGTAATCCGGATATCTTAGAGTAATGTAACTTGATTACTTCTGGATAACTCCAATACCATTTGAGTGAAAAAAATATAAAATATAAATACAATTACAGTACTACATTTGGTTTAAGATAAATGAACAGTGTAACCTTGAAAAATAAATGGAGGAAACCAAGGAAACCACTAAGAGCCCAACATTGTTTTAAACACACAAAAAGTTCACTCTTTAAATTTCTTACAAACTCTGGGATGTCTTGTGTCCAAGTTCAAGTTTTACTTGTTTGAAGTGGGGATGCTAAACCTCTTGAAAATATTCAGGGTTACAAGGCTAAGCAGTATAACAATACAGTGATAGTAAATTGGTTTTGGACACAAATTTACTCCAAAATACAAAAAGAAGACAATCCTTCCTATTCACTAAATGTCCCTGAACGCATCAGTAGCGCCCAACTGCGCTGTCTTCAAGAAACTGCTTCCACACGCCAATTCAACAAAATGAGTGCTACATTGAAGGAGGAAAAAAAACAGACAAAAAGAGAAGTTTATAAGTTGACCTCCTGTACAATTTGTGTAACAACTACAGGCCTTTAATATCACGTGCGCTCCGCATCTCTCTCTGTCAGTCATTATTTAGTCTATCTGCGAATTATTTACAGACCCCTAACTACTTCGCTGTTATCGCTGGTTCACTGCTTTGCAGATTTTTAATCAAATTGATTTGTCTTTATTGTCATTGATATCAATTTATCTTGCAGTCCGTGCTGGACAGATTAAGGAGGGCACTCTGTATTGGTCACTCAAACATCAGGTTTGTGTATGCGTAGTCTCTGAATCAGAACAAACTGGGAATGGTAGCGGACGCTAGCTCTTAGGCGCTCGGTACATTGAAAAAAAAATTCATTAATTAAATGGAACTCTAAGGATAGTCAGAAAAACGAAAACAAATGGTGATCATCAGCGGGTGCTGCGTGGATTGTTATCACGTCCGGGAATCGACTGCGACTGCTCAGCTAGGCTCACACCCAAAGCTAGCGCGCAACTAGCCAGCCGCTTGGTGCCGTACCCACACAGGCGGAGGAGCTTCAAAGTCAATGAAGGTGTGGCGTAGGTCCAAGCATGAGCGTTGGGGGTGCTAGAGCCCGGCCCACACAAGTAAGTGGGGGCTCTTCCTCATACCTGAAGCTGCGCATGCTTTTGATAAATATCCTCCAATTTCATTTTAGTCTTGTATAATGAAAATAAAACCATTAATTCAACTGCAATTATGTTTTGTGTGTTAGTATTTGTTGATCTGTAGTTGTTATTTTGTAACAGTCGTATACTCTCAGTCGGTAATGAAGTAATCTCCAAGTAAGTTTAACCCCTTGGGGGCTTTTAGGAAGGTGCATACTGCATCGCGAATTTTTATCTTTTGCGGGTGGTTCTTGTCCCCATTAACCACGAAAATCTGTATGAGCAAATATAAATTTAAATAGACTTCCTGCAAATAATTCCGTTTTAATTAAATGTACCTGTAATTGTATTATGTGTTATTATATGTACCTGTAACAGACTACAATTACATTTTTGTATCAGAATTACGTAAGCCCTTTTTATGTTGAGAAAAGTTAACGCACAGATTTCTAAACTCACTTCCTGTCAGAGCCAACCGAAGCTCGACAATTTGTAAATTATTTGGGCACTAAAGCTTCACCTGTTAAAGTCCGTAGTAACAGTCCATCTATAAAAGGAAAAAAAAAACATGTTTTGTGCTAAAAGGGAAACTTTTCGAACCCAGTGGCAGCCTCAAGTGACCGGAAGTGGCTACGGCAGGCACGAGTTCAATGGCCGATCTGGCCTTCCACTTTCAACTCGCGCTCGTCTTCGTCGCTTGTGGGAAATGTAGTCCTATGTATTAGAGGGGTAAAGTTCCATCAAGTTTAAGCAATTATGTTTAGATTCAGAGGGTGGGAATGTACACGCTTTTGAAAAATAAGAATACAGTGGATAGCTTGAAATAGACTTCATTTTTAGGGTATGTGTCGCAAATCGAGTAGATGTAGTGAAACTCCACTTCCCGCTGTCCTTTGCGCTGGGTGCGCATGCTCGGTGCGCGCGAGAAGCTAAACAGTAGAGCGGCTCCAAACATGAGCGAAGGAAGAAAAAAGATGTGGAAATGACTTTTGACATCACACAAGCCACTTTTTGCTTGTGTTCATTTTTAGAAAAGGCTGCGCAACACACTCCGGGTAACCTTTCTTGACATTAACTCGCTCGCGCGTGACGTATACCGCGCACCTTCGACCGTTATTCTATCCCCCCTGTCCTCCCCTCCCATCGCCGAGAATGTCGCGAAACAACAACAAAAATGCTCTGATCCAGAAAATTGCCAAGCAGGCTTTCGCTACCTTTAAAGGCTTAAAACGTTCGCTAGATAGCAAAGTGTGCGCGGACAAACAAGCCAAACTGGTGACGCTGGTAACGGCGCTACGGGCCGCCGACCTCAAGATCGCGCCCCCCAAGAGAGAGGCCGGCGCCGGGGGGGCTTCGGAACCACCGGTCACTTATATGCACATCTGCGAGACGGACGTCTTCAGCATGGGCGTCTTCCTGCTGCCCGCCGGAGCCTCCATCCCGCTGCACGACCACCCAGGCATGAACGGGATGCTCAAGGTTGCAAACAGCAACATTCTTTGCTTTGTTTTGGACATTATGTCTTCACAAACTTCCCTGTCAATTTACTAGTGATAGGAGAACCCTCTCGAGACGTCATATCGTAGGCTTACCTGACAGCAGCAATTTGGTTTTCTTTATAACCAAGTCAAACCAGCAACACTGAAACAGAACTTTTATCGATTATATTAAACGAGGCTTAACATGCATACATACACTGCGTGATCCAGTGTTTTTCAACCTATGTTCAGTCGAGGCACGCTGTCAGTTGAAAATGTTGAATAATGATTCAGCTTTCATTTCATTTTAAGGCTTAAACTGACATGTATAGTTTTTCTTAAAGCCTGTGGTCACTGTAGCTCAGGAAGTAAAACAGGTTAATCTTTTTGGTTAATAATTTGACTCTAATATGGTATTTTACTATAATCTTGTCCCCCGAAAAATAACAAATACATAAACTGAGCAAAAATTGATATTAGCGCTTACTGATATGGATGAAAGTTACAGTTACTTGGTTGATCACTGTAAAAAAAACAATGGCATGTTATTTTATTCACAAGATAAAATTGGGCAATTTTCTACAACACACTAGATAAAATCTCATGGCGCAATAACTTGCTCTGGCACACTAGTTGAAAAACATCGCTGTAGTCAATAAACACCACGCTCTTTAAAACACAAAAAATATTCTCTTGTGAATATTAGCAATTAGGAACGCATGGCACTGATTTGGCTTCTTCTCTCAGGGATAGACAATGCACAATGTTTTGAACCATTAATATGAGTAATTTTCCTGTTTCGATTCAATTAAGGGGGTTTCTTTTTGTCTTCTGCTTAAACTTCAGGCAGCTGCCCCTCCAACTCTTCTCAGCGCACAAAATAGCGCAGCTATGGAGACGACACCCCGCATATTGAACAATCGTTCCGTTTTAAAAGAAAAAGCAAGTGAGAAAGACAAAAAAATAGTATTTTTAGGTGAGCCGGCTCCTGATTTTTTGGGAGCAAGCTCCGGTCGTTCACTTTAAAGAGCCGGCTTTTAGTGCTGTTCCGTTCACATATGTCACATCACTACAATTTACTTGTCCATGGGATGACATTTGGGTTGCAATGCACTTTTATGTAAACAGTTTTCTCTTTCTTTAACCAGGTCCTGTACGGAAAGGTGAGTGTGAGCTGCTTCGACAAGCTGGAGAGTGGGCCAACACCGCCGGGTTTCCAACCGCCTTTGGCGCCGTTTCAAAAGGCCTCCCTTCGCCGTTCCCTCCTGCGCTCGGTGGTGGAATACTCGGAGAGTAGCGGACCTTGCCTCCTCACCCCGCTGCGGGACAACCTGCACCAGATCCGTGCCGTGGACGGAGCCGCCGCCTTCCTGGACATCCTGGCGCCGCCCTACGACCCTGACGACGGGCGGGACTGTCACTACTACAAAGTCCTGCAAACTGTGGCCGAGCCTGGCGCCGAACGGCGCGATGAGGACCAGGGCAAAGAGAAGGAGATGTGGCTTTTAGAAATCCCTCAGCCCGAGGACTTTTGGTGCGGCGGGGAGCCCTACCCGGGTCCTACCGTTTCGCTGTGAACTCGGGGGCAAGTGTTGTTGCCTTCTGACTTGGAGACGCAGGTTTCTGCTGTACTCAACCGACACGAGCTCCGTTTTCACCTGCTTTGCTCGGCTCAAAAGCTACAAACCAAAAAAAGACATAATACCGTATTTCCTGCACCGGATTATAAGGTGCACCCCAATATGTTTTGTGATACACACTCATCTAGTAGAACACTAGGGATACAGACGACACATGAAAAGGCACTAGGTCCTATTATAACACTATTTTTAGTCACAGTACTAAATTGTTGATGTAATTCTTGGGCTGGGTCATGAGAATATTGTCAGACATTTAACCAGTTCGTGGTAACGCCAGCTCACAAAGAAGCGCACAAAATTTCTAAAGTGAATGAAGACAAAGGCATTGTTGAAAGTAATTCGGCCGTTCTGAACTGAATTAAGAGAACAGCATTGTGATAAGTAATTGAATCATGCTGAATTTTATTAATCAAGTTGTGGCAACACGTAATCATAATGTTTGTCACTTACAGTGCTTAGTTTGAGCTGAGAAAATATGAAAGAACAGTCTTTTTAGATATCTGGTGGGTTCGGTGTGGGTTGGTCTTATCCCTTAACCACTAGAGGCCACCATTTCCTGTGGTGTGTTTTAGGCAAGTACAGCCTGGTGGCGTCCATCCCTCAGCAGGTCAATAAATGTTTCCACCCTCTCGAACCTGAGACCTTTCGCATGTTAGGCGAATGTGCTAACCACTGCACTACTGAAACACAAAATATCTGGTACTGTGGCTAAAAATTGTGTGATAAAAAGATAAAACTAATACCTTTTCTTGCGTCGACTGTTTCCCTAGTGGTCTAGTTGATAGGATTCGTGTTCGATTCCTATTGCATTCAATGTTAAACAATTGCGAACAACCATCCATGTCTGCAGCGGCCTCGTAATTAGTGTTATGGATTCGTGCTCTTAACATTGCGTCCTGGTTCAGTCCCCATTGCAACTATTTTTATGCAATTGTGGTCAATGATAACATTTAGCATCTGAGCAATAATTACAAAAAATGGTCTTGCACTTCCAGTTTTTCCGCATATAAGGCGCACGTTAAAATTTCTAGCCACTTTGGGGGTTTTAAGTCCGCCTTATAGTGCAGAAAATTCGGTAAACAGACTCGTTACTGTAAAAATTTGGAGCAGGCACCAACTTCCTCCCGACGCAAATATTGATGGGAAATCCCACAAGTTTTTTATTGAGATGACCAACTCGAGTCAACGGGTCTTCAGGCTTTAGCAAGTAGATCACATCATTGCTGCTCTACTGATTCCCAAACCCTTACTTCAACACTTATTTGGGGCATCTGTTTATTATCATTGAAATACAGTAATCGGTTGGTTATATCAGTTAATGGTGACCAAACCCCGGAGAAAATCGCGAAGTAGTGTTGCACTTTCAGAAAAGCCCCCAAAGGTAAAACTTACCTCGGGCTGACGTCCTTTCCGACGGAGAGTATATGACTGTTTAAGAATATCATCTATAGATCTACAAATCATAACTCAGAATTGCAGTTGAATGAATGCTTTTTTGTCATTGTACAAAAGTTCAACGAAATTAGAGGGCTTGTATCAGAGTAAGAAAACGGATTAAAGAGCGGCTGGGCAATGTGGCCTAAGAGACTTGTTAGCTGTATCACTAGGCCAGACCTGCAGCCATGTGATTGCCTCCCCCAAAGCCGCATCACTCGCTTCTCATACCCGATAACAATCCACGGAGCACCCGCTGCTGATCACCATTTATTATTCTCTTATGACTTTCTTCAGGGTCAGATTTAATTGATGTATGTCTTTTCAATGTAACAAGCCCTAAAGCTTCTAGCTATTGCCATGCTTCCCAGTTTGTTTTAGGCGAACATGTTGACCTGTTGCACACATCCAACACACAAAACTTTCACTAACCTTTCCCTGTCGTAGCAATTGCTCAGTCCAAACACAATGCACGGTACCTTGATATTAAAGACAATTCAATTCAAAATCCACGAAGTAATAAACTAGCAGGGGTTCTCTATCTCAAATGCAGGATGAAATGAAACGGGGGTATCCTGATGGTGGTAAATCCCTTATCATAAAAATAAACACCGTGCTCAAGTGCTGAAGGCAGCTCAATGGCTGTGATGATAAATTAAAGGAATAAAGGTAGTAACATAAAAATTAATAATAACAAAGGACTGAATCATGATTGCACAATGCCCGTGCTGTGTACTGCATGATTAAGGGTGATTAATACCATTAGGTTGAAGCTAATTTAGAATCTCAGTTCTTGACTTGAAGCCCCAGTACAGGCAACTGTCCAAACACGGAATATCGGGGAAATAGAGTTACACAACTGGGCACCAAAATGATCCAGTAGGTGGCACCAGGTGTGTTGCAGGGCTGATACACCGGATGCTGTCCTTACAAGGTGATCTCTCGGGCTGCACAATTTTGGAAAATAACCTAATTTTTCAGACCTGTATTGCAATTTCTATGCGATTTTCGGTTTTAAAAGAAAAGTGCATTCCCTGTGCTACATTTCTTTTTTTGTGAGATCTTTATATTGGTTCCATACAAACTTACCACAAGATGAATTCATTCCCGACTGAGAGTATACGACTTAAAAAAAAATAACATCAATGGTCATTATACAAAAGTTTAACAAAATTGGAAGGCTTTTCCATTCGGAGTAATAAAGCAATTAAGAGAGTGGTGGGTTAGCTGCAGGGTAATATCAGATACCCGCAACATCAGCCAGGTCTCCACGTTGATTGAAATACAAGACTGCCAAATTTAACGGTTTCCCATGAGATGAAGTTCCAGGAAGTCTGTTTCATTGCGATTCCCTCTTATGACGCCGCACTATGAGCTTCTCAGACCCTATAACAATCCACGGAGCACCCGCTGGTGATCACAATTTCTTTGCACTCTTCTGAGTTTCATCAGACTCTAATTGATGAATTTCTTTTCAACTTAACGAGCCGCTAAAAGCTAGCTGTTGTGCCGTCGATTGTTTTGCTGGCCAATTGTGCCGGCTGTTTGGCTGACAGCGCACTGCTTGCAAACTATGCCTCGCTTTTACAGGCTAGTGTCATTAATTTTTGCCTCTTATTGGCCTGCACTGTTAAACCATGAACTGTAACAATTCTAGTTGGCCAAAAACTCCATCACTCACGAACATGGAACTAAAAGACCTTGAAATAAATGCAGCGTCTTGCGATTACACTACTGCACTTTGTCACATCACAATATTGATTAGATTTCGGTTAATTTTGCAGCTCTGGCAGATGCACCACCACCCTCTTAAGAAATTCTATCATGTTTTTTAAAATTAAATTCAAATATTTTGTCCAGAGCAAAATTAAGCTCTCTAAAGTCTTCGGATTTAAATAGAAATTGCGATTGTCTTATTATTATGAAGAAAAACAATGTTCACCAGCTGTCTCTTTAACCTCGCTCTCTTATTCTCTTATTCTTTCCGTTTTAAGTGTCTTCTGACATGTTTCTCCTGGAGTGCCATATTGTGTTGTCCGGTTGTAAACAATATTCAGTACATTGTTGTCAATGACAATAAACAGAAATTCTAATCCTAATTTATTTCAAATGTTTCTCAACTTTGCCAGCTGGACTCTGCTATTATTGACTGTATGTGAGGAAAATTAAACAATCTATATTCACACAAGTGTGCTTTTAAAGATTTTTTATGTATTTCGGGGTGTGAGTTTTAGGCCCCTGAGAGTTTAAAACAGTGTTTCCCAACTGGTGGGTCACCACATAATAGTGGCCAGCGTGCCTTTGCCTTGGCAAAATAATCCTAGAAAGAAAAGAAAAACGATGGGTCAATTACATTCCTTAACAGTAGTTGGCCATAATGCCCTGCTTGCTCTCTTTTAATTGATCAGTTTATCAGTGTGTATGAGAGGGACCTCATCTTGTTTTATTGTGATTTTGTTGAGTTTATTTCCTTTTTCTGCACATAATAATGGGTCCCAAAAATGTTAGTCATAAGGGGAAGCAAAAGTGGCAAACAGTGACAAGAAGGAAATGATTGCAAATTTTCTGCCATATGAACACTGCTGGAGGGTACAGTAAATAGTTTTAAAAAGGTTGTATTTTTAGATTTTTACCAGTATATTAATCTTTATTTAAGTACACGCTCTAATAATTATTTTAGAGTGTGGCTATTTTAAAGTAGTTTTAGCGTGTGATGTAGGATTATATACCAGTATATGAATACGGTTCTTGAAGTCAGATTTCAGATTCAGATCTACTTTATTGTCATTCTAGTACACGTGTATACAGAACGAAATGTCGATACATCTGACCCGCACAGTTTCCTTGAATGTACAGATATAAATAAAATGTTGTATTGAGTAGTAGTATTGAGTGCTAATATTATACTAAATAATTATGTTTTGTTTTCGTTTTGGTTTTGCTGGTCATTTTATTTTTTGAAAATAAGGTGAATGTATTCTACTATCTCTGATTTAAAGAGCACAATCCTTTCCTTGGATAAATTTGAGTAGTGGACATTTTTTCTTGATTTTGATCGCAGCTTGTCTTTCGGGTGGAATTCTTGGTCCTGAGGTCAGACCAGTTAGAAAGAGGTATTTTTAAGTGTCCTCTGGTGGTAAAAAAATTATTAAAAACAATGCTGATTTATAAAAAAGCAAGAACACATAAACTATGATATAAACGTGCATGTGTTGAAATACTCATAGGCCGATACATTTTATTGAACTTAGAATTAAACTCACCTAGAGAGAGCCGACGTAATTGTCTGACATCTTGCTGCTAAAGATGGCAATACATATTGTACAGTGTTTTACTCATTATTGCAGAATAAAATAGTTTTGCCCCAGTTTCAGTATAGTCAAATGCGGCTGACTTTCGGGTTATCTCTGAAGAGCAGGATGACGTTTTACACCCAAAAACAACAGCGGCCAGATGATGAAGCTGCTGTATCAGAGTCAGCTCAGGAGGCTTCCCCTGCTACTGGTATCCATGGAAACCATTTTTATCCGTTTCATGAGGGGGAGCAAACCCCTAGCCAAAAAACAGCTTGAAAAGGGATGGGTGCCACCAGGCTGTTCTTCCCCAAGATACACCACAGGAACTGGTGCCCCTACAATCATGGTGGTTAAGGGATCTGTGAACCATGAACATGAGGCCTACTAGAGGTAAGATTTTGGGCCCAAGCCTGGCCTGAAATTGTCAATTATTACGTTTGGGTTTAGGCTGGGCTGAGCATCTCAATGACTTAATCGTTCTTTACTGCCCTGCGAATGGCTGGCAACCAGTTCAGGGTATCCCCTGCCTACTGTCCGAAGACGGCCGGGATGGGCTCCGGCACCCCTGTGACCCTACTGAGGATAAGCGGTGCAGATGATAGATGGATGATGGAATTGTTCTTTACTTCCTTTTCTTTGTCGAGGATCCGCGCGATGGGGTCCGTCCCTCTTTTGTGCGGCACCGTCGAGCGGGTGCATGGCGGAGTGGAGGGGTGTCTTGGGGGGCTATGTCGGCCAAAAACACTCCTCCTCCTCCCAAGTCCTCACAAATAGAATATGAAAATTCGGCATTGCATCTGAACTTAGAATTAAACTCCTCCAATCAAATTAATTGGTCGGGCTCCGGCTGGTTCAGGATTTAATACCTGTGGACCCAGGTTGGGTCGGGCGAGATTTTTTTCGGCCTGATCTTACCTCTAATTGTTACCAAGAGGGAGATTACGTGTTTGTCCACCATCTGTGGCACCATAGAGGTTGTCAAAAACCTCAAAAAGGCTGGGCAGGAAAAAAATAAGGAAATTAAATCTATTTGGTTTGTATTCTTCTTTGTGCGTCGTAGCACTCGTTTTCGGGTGCACAGCAGCACCCAGTGGTCAAATATTACACGCTCTCCAAATAATTTGGCTAAAAAAATCTGAAAATATATATAGAGAGAAAAGGGGAGATCCCAAAAAGATTTTTAAACCCACTAAAAAAGAGAAAATAACAATCAGGATTTAAAGAGGCTCATTTGCTGGCGTTAGAATAACAGTTCCCTATTCAATCTCTATTTTGGAACAAAAACTGGAACCCCAAAGGTCAGCTTCTTAAAGGTCTTTGAATGACACGAGTAGGCGCGTGCGTGCGTGAGGACGTTGACTCACAAATGCCAAGAACGCACGTACATGAATTTATTTACAACATAAAACTTTTCCCTTCACGCCAAACTCCGCCAAGACGTGAACAAAAAAAGCAAAAAAAGGGTATCTTTTGCATCCATTTAATAAATAATACAACAAACATTTTCGTCATGACGCTATTAAAAACCACGTGTATTATATGTCACATTTGCACGACACAGCATGAGTACAAAAATAGAAAGTTGGTCTTCAAAAACAATTGACATTTTCTTTACTGGATCGGAACACACAACAAGGCACGATGGACGCCTGTTAGCAACATTTAGCAAAGGTTACTTATTGCAATTATCTCATCCAATTTCGCATCCTCCGCCTCCAAAGTCCGACGGAAAAGTTAAGGGACGTTGGTCAAGAAATTCCAAAAAGTCCCAAACAAAAATAAGTCCGTTCACCTATTTTATGAACAATTTTCATCCAGAGGGAGAATCTTCGGGTGACACACGAAAATAAAAGGTGTTAAATAATTCTCCACGCTGCAAAAAGAAAAATGTGAATATTGTAAAACAAGAACCATCAAAATAAGTTAAGTACGCTTATGTTGCTGTGTCATGTGGGTCGTATTTTATTTTCATTTTGAATAAGGAGGAGATGTGTATGAAACAAAACAATTGTTTTTAAATCCTTTGTTTTGCTTTTCTCCTATTTTTTACCTGACTTTTTGCAATAGGAGTCCTCAGCAAAAATATATACAAGGTGTTTCAAAAAATGATATCCTTTGAAGATTAATTATCAATTGTTATTATAAATATATGTTTTCCTTGTACTAATAAAGAGGAAAAAATCCATACAGTAGTTCTATGAATGTAAATGTAAATGTTTTGTATTTATATAGCGCTTTTCAAGTCAATGAAGACCTCCCAAAGCGCTTTACATTGTGCTTCACATTTTCCCTTTTACACACTAACTAACCGATAGCAGCGTCAGCCATGCCAGGCATTAGGGATTCCGTGTCTTGCCCAAGGACACTTCGACAAATAACACGGAGGAGCCTGGAATCGGACCTGCAACCTCTTGATCCTAAGACGAACGCTCTTTAGTGCTTTTGTGTCTTTGACAGGAGCTGGAATAGCGACTTGACAGACGGTGTGCTTAACTAACATTTGTGAAATCGTTCACATGCGTTAGAATTTCTCATTCGGATTTGGAAGAATGAAACTTTAGCTCTTCAATCTTATTAATTTATTATAATTTTCTTTAATCATAAACTTTCTGTGATATTTTCTTAAAACACCTTGCATATTTGCTGACAGAACTTGAATATTTCACATAAATAACGGTCCTTGTTTCTTTCTTTTTATTTGGGCAGTCCGAGGCGCGTTCATGCGCACACCCCACCGCCGGTGGATGAGGCGGCGGCGGCGGCAGCGGCCGTTTTACGCTCTTTCTGTCGCAAATGTATTTTGGTGTGTCGCTTTCTCTCGTCGCTCCGGGCGAACTTCCGCCCGCAGAAGTCACAGGCGAAGGGCTTCTCGCCCGTGTGCGTGCGGATGTGTGTGGTTAGGTGGTCGCTGCGGCTGAAGTTGCGCATGCAGATGCGGCACTGGAAGGGCTTATGGCCCGTGTGGATGCGGATGTGGCGCGTCAGCTCGTCGGAGCGCGAGAAGCGCCGGTCGCAGCCCTCAGCCGGGCACGGGTAGGGTCTTTCGTGGACAGGGGTCTTGCTGGGTCGGTTAGGGTACTTGCGCGGCCGCAGGATGGGCCGCAGCGGGAGCTGTTGCAGTGGACAGTAGGAGGAGGGTGGCGGACGCGCTGCGCCATCCGCGCCCTGCAACGTGTACTTGCGGATGGTGTTGAGCGGGGTGAGAGGAGGGGGCGCGCGGAAGGCGTCCAAGGAGCGCGGCCCGAACGGCTTCCGCTCGGGGAAGCTCGGAGCGCGCGTGTCTCGCTGGCAGCTGGGTTGGAAGAAGGCGCCGGAGGTGGCAGCGTAGTCGGGCGGGTCTTGCCCGCTGGGTGAGTAGGAGGGTGGCGGGGGTTGCGGGTATGAAGCTGCCAGGTGGCAGGTGGACGCAGACAGGAAGGCGGACGGGTCCTGGAAGAGCTCCCCGCAGGCAGCTGATGAGTAGGGCGGCGGGGGCGAGTAGAGCTGGAGCTGGTCTTGCGGGTCCACCTGCTGCGGCGGAGGTGCCACACCGCTTAAGTTTCTGCCGCCAAAGTGACCCCCGGGGGAAGCAGACGAGCCCGGGGATGACGTCGTGGGGGCCACGTTGAAGAGGCCCGACACGATGTTGATGACGCCTTCAGGGTTCCAGTTGGCCGGGTACTGCGAATCGATGGAGAACTTGCCCATGTAAGCCAAATTGCGCTGGGGGTGCGCCGGCGAGAAGGCACCCGAGTAGGGCGGCGGGAAGTCCACGCACCGCCTCTCTGCGTTCATCTCAGCGCTCATTAAAGGTTCTGCCGACGAAGGCGTCACGTCAGGAAAAACAATTGCAATCGAGACTAAATTGAAATCTCACCTGCGGCTCCATGGTCGTAATGCGCCCCCAAGTCCGAGTTGGGGAAAAAAGCCAGCGAGGTGCAGGGCAAGCCGCTGCTGACGTCATCCACCGAGTAAAGGTTCTCGAACCCCCCGAGAGGCATCGGAGCCTTCTCCAGGGTTTTGGCCGTCATCCTCCCTCGCGCGGCGTGGGTGGGTGTGGGGATCTTTTAAGGGGAAAAACCAGCAGAGACGCGCGCCATGGCGCACCGAACTTTTCAGTTGGAATTTGCCAAGGTTCGGGAGCAGTGGGCCCACACTTGAGGGAACCCTTTTCAATGGAGATGCTACGTCATTAACCAAATATGGAGTGGGCGAGGGGCGGAGCCCTCGGCTCTTATTGGCCGGGACGTTCCATGATGCTACAAGTCGATCTCGTGGAGAAAATAACACAGGGGAGATGCGTGAGACCCCTACACTCCTCATATAAAGGATTTACAAAAGCAATACAAGCGTATTGATTGTTTTGTGAATGTCTCCGACAAAGGAACTTCCGGTACAGGTTCCAGCCCATAAAGGGCCAATCCGGTAATTATGAATTCTCCCGATTGTTATCCCATTATTACTCCCTGTGTGTTCTTGACAGTGTTTAGCCCGTTACTTAACATAAGTAATTTATAACACTTACTCACTACTCCTTCCAAAAAGTAACTGAGTTAGTAACTGAATTACTCGATCGTAAAAATAACTAGTTACCAGGGAATGTAGCTTTTTCCGTTACTTTGAAAAGTTTCAGAATGTCAACGAATTGTAAATTTTCTGAGCAATACGAAACACTGCATATAGACGTCTCTAACCGGAGTTTACTTGTAGGGATGGGAATTCCGACTATTAATTATTAGAGAATCGTCTTTTTTAGCTCACTTAAAAGAGCCGGCTCTTTTTTGTCCCATCGGACTCTTTAGGTTGTTTTTTTCCCTACATTAGCAGTTATTATGTAACATTATGCACGGGATGACCTAATAAGAGCTAAAAATAAAGAAAAAAAGTGGGAAAAAGAAACAAAAGAAAAACAAGAACAAAAGGAAAAAGAGAGATCAAATAGAACAAAAGAAACTTTACATTTTTCTATAAACACAATAATAATAATTAAAATGTTGACAAAAAAGGATAAAATACAAAATAATTTAAACATTTTTCGGTACCGGTCATAACATTGTAACGGCAGAAAAAAATAATTAGTTCGATTGCCTCGTTACTGAAAAAGTAACGCTGTTACATAACGGCTATATTTGTAACGGCTTTATAACAACACTGGTGTTATTGCGCATATAATAACAATAAATATTCCTACGTATGCATCGGAAAAATTCGATTCAAGTCAAGCTATATACTGGGGCAGGAATTTATTCAAATAGACACAAAAAAGTTGCGATAATTTGTGAACCGGAAAAACACATAGATGTGATGACCTCTAGATGTCACTGTTGCGACCTAAACTCTTTCACCCGAATCTGTTACTATTATATAGGGCGTTCTAAAAGTCTAGTGAGCATTTTGACATTGAATAACTCAGAAATGATCAAGGATATAGATATATATGTAATTTACAAAAAAAAAAACTCGAAACACATTTTTTTCATGAAAATATGTTCCGTGTAAGCATCATTGGTCACGTGAAATGCATCAAGCTGATAGTCAAATTCTTGGCAAAAACATCCCAGCATTGCATTCTCAATAGCTGAAACAGCTTCTGTTTTTTGTGCCCTCAGCCCTTCTGTGTTGTAATAGGGGCACATAGACCAATCCTTTCACAAATCCTCACAAAAAAGAAATCACATAGTGTGAGATCTGGAGATCTGGGTGGCTAGAACATGAGATTGGGATCATTCTGCCTCAACCGTCCAATCCTTCTGTCTGGCAGTGTTGTGTTCAGAAACTGTCCAACCTTAAGACTCCAGTTTGTTGTTGTGCCGTCCAATTGCAAAATAAGGTCATCAGACTATATGAACCTGTTTTCCAGCATGTCGAGAAACGTCTCACCATTGACTGTTAAAGAATTGTCCGTAGACAGCTTTCTTTGAAAAAGCACAAAAGACAGTCACCTGATCCTTAAGAAGTTCATTTGGGTTCTGAGTACCCCATATGTGTCATGAGCTCTCTCTCTACTGGTAACCAGCACCAATCACCTTCCTGCTCTCTCGTTGCACCCTGATCTTTTCCACCTGTCTATTCTTGTTTACCACCAGCTGTTCTGAATTCCCTGCCAATCAAGCTCTGTATTTAAAGCCCTGCCTTACAGCCTACCTTTGTCAGATCGTCTGCGAAGCCTACACCCGGAAAAAGTTTGTCTGTGCGTCTGACTCTGAACCTGGACCTGTTTGATCCTTCTGCCTTCACTTCTGCCCTGGTCTTCCAGACTCGTGTTTTACCTAGTCCAAGACCTGCCACACCAACCATGTTGCTCGGTTTCCTCTTCGCTCCATCTTTCAAGCCATCTTCCTTAAAGGTAGTCACAAATCTCCACTTTAAGATTTCTCTTCACTCCAAGACCCTCTCTACCGTTCCCCCCATCCCTAAATAAACTTTCTTAACGTGACGCAGTTGTGGTTCTCGTCCGTCTGATCCCGGACAATATGCAAGTGTTATGCTTGGTATCTTTGCCATTTATGTGGAAAGTCGCCTAATCGCTAAGAAAAAGCTGGTCGTCAATGCAAAAGTCACGCCGAGCTGGTTTATCAGTGTCCTTCAAGTGTTGGGCGAACTGCAGCTTATATGGCGTCACGTGCAGTCTGTTGTTTTTTTGAGACACGTCAAACTGTTGTTGCAGGACAATGAAGTTCCTTGCTGGCTCTTCTGATCGAATTATGGTGACTCCGTTGAAAAACATTTCCAACTTGTTCAATCAAATCTCCTGAAGTTGAGGGGGGTCAAGTTGTTTTCGAAGGGCATAAGAAACAATCCGTTATTAATTTTCCATGACATCTCACTAAAAACTTTCTCTGTGGTGGAACCTTTTCAAATTTTCTGTGAAATGCATGTTGAACAAGTTGATGATTTTGTCTTTGCGCAGTCAGGCACACAAAACGGCTTTTCTGGTTATGAAAAGTAATCCAAAAATTCAATTTCCATACACAAAACTTCATGTAATTAGCTTTAAAACAGCAGAACTTTTATCTTAATACCATTCATGGATAAGGAGATACTTGGCCAAGACTTTGGGAACAAAGTGTACAGTGATAATTGATAGTTGACATATATTTTCGGGATCGGTGCTCTGCCACAGATTTGTTCGAATATCGAACCATTTTCCCCATACAAAGTCATGGGATTTACTTTATATGTTCCTACTAATTCCAAAAACCTCAAAATATAAATAAAATGTAAACCTAAACAACAAAAACTATGTAAACCGTTCATAAAAAACATTGAACACAAAAAATGAATAAGTGAAAGCAATTTATTGGATCTTTGAGGACACACTCAGAAACTGTACATATATATGCCAGTCATTTCTTTCAACTAAACGCTTATCCTCACTCTTTTCCATTGTTGGGACTCCTTATTGTCCATAAAATACAATAAATGACACAATTTCCAGCACTTCTTATCGGATTGACCATCTCCCTCCAAGTGATACTATACCCGACCAGTTAAGAAGAGCCAATACAGCTGCTCATCTCACTCGCCACGCATGTTTGAGTTCCTCTCGAACAGAGCAACAAAAATAACAAACTTTTGGACCCGATCAAGGTACTTTGCATCGTTGACAAAATATAAGAAAAATTCAACTTCAAATTCAAATGCCTTTCAATTTCTTTCTGAATTTCTGAATTCAAAATAAAGAATTCACATCCTGAAGAAAAGGGAGGATCAACACTAGTTTCTTGTGCTGCAAATGAGACAAAAATCCACATCTCAACCTGAAGATTTTCCCTTGACTGTGTTTTTTGTTCTCACGATGAAGCGGGTGACTCTCCCGACGTATCCCGTTTCCCGACCCCGGCGAGTGTGTTCAAACGGAAGGTCGCGTGGACCCCCGACGACTCCGACTTGACTGCCGGCCAAGCCGTAATTCTTCTTTCAAACGGCACCGGCGTTGACTCCGTGGCGCTTTCATGGTCATGAAAGCAAGACGGTGCCTTTGAGACGAGGCCAAGACGGACGGATTCACCATAAAAACCCGGGCTTTAGGTTTTTTTCAGTCATGTTCCGGGTGTTTGATGTCTTTTTTGAATTAGTTACAATTATCTTTATTGTCATTGATTTGTGTACATTGTAGCAGTAATATGTCAGAAAAAAAGATTAAGAGAATATTAAGCTAGGCTATATTTACAATGCAGTGCTTGCTTGTTGTAAGTGCATCAGAACTAGCAAAATCAGCAGAATTTCTTCCCAAAATATACAGGTAAATAAAGAAATAAAATACGAATATGCAATGCTCAATACATAAGTAAGATGTTTTTTTTTTTGTCTTGTGTGCCTGTTTAGGGTGGTGATGGCCCTGTGGATAAATAAATTGTCTCTAAGCTTGTTTGTCCTTATTTTAAAGGGACAATATGTATGATATGACCACTAGATGATGTTGCTATATTGTGTCATGCAACCAAGTGCTAAAAAGCAAGGATGAATACAAACTACATACCTAGACTCATTAGTTTTGCCCAGCCTTTCACCATGTTTTTGGTTGTAGGTAGAAAAAAAGATAGGCGACAATCATCTTAGCGCCCTCTAAATGAGCTTCATATTTTGTTAAATAAGTTCTTTGAATTATATACATATATATATATATATATATATATATATATATATATATATATATATATATATATATATATATATATATATATATATATATATATATATATATATAAAAGAACATTTACAAAGAGTTCATGTATTTTTTATTTATTATTCAACAAAATAATAAATAAAGTTTTCATCACTAGGGGGTGCTAATTATAACACACTGCCCTTTTAGGGGATCTGTTGTTTATTCCAGAGGGCAGCGGGTCAAAAAGTTGTAGCCAGGGTAAGAGAGAGGAGTCAGCAATAATGACAACTGCAATCTCTTCCAGATTGGGCAGAGAGCAGCCCATGATTTTCTGGGCTGTGTTGAGAACTTTGAAGTTTTTCTGTCTGCAGCCCTACTCCAGGCAAACAACACCGTGATTACGGATGGCATGTTGGACTTTTTCGAAGGCGCTTCAATAATTGTGAGCATGGCTGAGTAAACAAACTCCCAGGGAAATGTTCTATGAGATAGCAGGAGGCGTAATATTTTTGGCTGAGTGGAGCATAACCTCGCGATGACTGCGGTTTAATTTTAGCGACGAATTTGCATTTGAGAATTTCCCAAAGCTCCGTAAATTGGATTGAGCTTCCGAAGGTTCTGCTGAATACAAGCGATCTCCATTACATAGTGACCAGTCACGACTCCCAAGACAAGAAGTGAACGCATTGTTGTTCTTTGCTGCAAGTAGACGTTAAAAAGCGCGACATGTCGTCCCCGCACTTGCCGGTGTGAAGCGCAAACTTGGCCAACACCTCAGCCGGACATCACAGTTCGAACATTTACATTTCACACTAAACTTGTTTGGTCTTTTGTTGGCTTTATGATATTTTTTGGGTGCGAAGCGTCTTAACCGATTCAGCGCCGGCCCACTTTGAACAGACCTTCACCGTCCAGTTTTTGGTTTCCAGCTCAACTCAAAGAAAGTCACACAAAGTGTCTAATTGTGGAAGGAGCTTGTAGACAATAGGGGCAAAGTTTTTCCACAGCATTTGGAAATTCATGAAGCGCATCAGAATATTTGACATTTCCAAGGAGGTTTGTGGGCCGCCTCCAGTGAGTCCAATGAGGAAACGTTCGCTCGGTCTCACCCACGCCTGCAAAAATGTTTGCGCACGGTGTTCGAACAGTTCAGTTGAGAAAAAACATGAAGACAAAAAAATTGAGGCCTTTGTTCGGACTCTCTGGTTTACTGTCACTCTGAAACTTTTTCTTGACGGTGCCGAAATGAAGCCAACTTCCTTTAGTTGTGCTGGACCCTTTGTGGAATGCGTTTATGTGAAGTCCTTCATGATTCCTGACAAAAATTTGGGGAGCTCAGTGGTCTTTTTCCAGACTGGGGAAGGTCTCCAGGAGATTTCAATATAATTTTCGCTTTTCTTTTGAGTGTATTTTGGGGATTACACGGTCAACAACCTCCACTTGGCCTGACATTATTTGATATTTTTTAGACTGAAGCTCTAAGCCAGCATTGACTTCCATCCATCCATCCATCCATTATCTGCACCGCTTATCCTCAGTGGGGTCGCGGGGGTGTTGGAGCCCATACCAGCCATCTTCGGACAGTGGGCAGGGGACACCCTGAACTGGTTGCCAGCCAGTCGCAGGGCACACAGAAACAGACAACTCGCTCATTCACACCTTGGGACAATTTGGACCATCCAATTAACCTGACATGCATGTTTCTGGGAATGTGGGAGGCAACCGGAGTACCCGGAGGAAACCCACACGGGCACTAGGAGAACATGCAAACCCCACACGGGGAAGTTGCGGTAGCTGGACTTGAACCCTGAACCTCTGTGCCACGGGGCCACGCGCTAACCCCCCCCACCACCCCGCCCGTCTACTCTCAATATATTGAAAAAAAAACAAAGGAATATAACAGCCAATACAGAATGTGTGCAGGCACAAATGAAAAAACAAGAACAGGGGGAAAAATATGAGCAATGAAGTCATGGAAAGTGCACCAAGAAAACGCTTTTGAGTTGGGAATGGGGGGTCCCCTGTCTTTCCATATGGCCGTTCGCTCTGCAGGCTGGCATTCGGGTGGGCGGGAAGCATTGAGGGCCACGCCATGGACTCCCCACCCCCCTCAGATTTTCCTTCACAAGATCAATCAGCATTTGTGGCTCTGCCCCATACACAATCCCTCTTGTGTGCGTCCATCGGGCCCCCAAGACCGACGCTTCCACTTTCATCTGCTCAACTTTTTACAATCACAGATAAAAACATTCATTTGATTTGTTATCCAACAAGGAGCAGCAGGATATAAAAACAAAAGCAATCCAAAATGCTAAAAAATGTTTTTCCTGGTGAGAAGCAGTGTTGGGCAGTGTTGGTTACTTCATTTAAAAGTAAATCAGTTAACCCCCAGATTACCCCCAAGAAGTAGTCCAGCCCAGCCCGACCTGACAAATCAGCTTGATTTGAGAGACCGGGCTGAAGAAAAACACGAATTTATGTATTATTGTAAATTATATTTTATTTTATTTGAGAGCAATCGTGAATCGTCTTTTTGGCCGAATACGCCCCGCCCCTCTCTTCCCTCAAACACGCACAGCGAGAACCACGCAAAATCAATCACTTGGATCATTGGCAAAAAAAAGAATGGCAAAGATAAAGTCCAACACTCACGAAACAACCAACATGATTAACACTTTAGGCTCGACCTGACTAGAATTTCGGGCTGGGGTCGGCCGAGTTCTGACTGCGGGCCTAGAATCCTACCTCTAGAGTATGTGGTAGGGAGAATATCTCCATGAGGAGAAATGTATTGATTTCGTACTCTGTGTTTGAGACGGTGCCTCCCTTACTGTTTTAAGTTATACGTTTCAAGTCTGCTGAAAAGAGTCGCTAGTCGAGACGTTCATTTTTAGTTACAGACCGATAACTGAGGGAAAAAAAAGGAAAATTATTAAAAAAAGAAAAAAAATGTATACCGTACACTTTTTGTAATTTCGAAAGATATGACATTGGAAAACACTTACTAGTTTCATAATCCACATAAGTAGATAAAGTAACAAAAACAGTGATTAAATTTCAATTTTCTGATTTTAGAATGCGAAATTAGTTCTTTTTAAGCAGATTTACATAAATATATGCCAAGAATGTCTTTCAGTCTGGTCTAATTCTTTTTTTTTCTTTGTGTACAAATACTTTTATTAAAATCACAATTGAAAATCAAATGATATTATCCTTTAAACTGTAAACACATTTAAATGACATCACACTAAAAGAAGCAAAAGAAACGTTAAACATGATTTTATCGGGCTTTTGATCAGAAAAAGGTGTACGGAAGGCTGTAAATCAAATGGCTTTATCTTCAAGAGTTCATCATAAAGCATGGATATCATTTTAAAGCTCACGTCTTATACTTTCTTCCATTGATACCAAAAACCCACATTTGATATTTGCCTCACTGTGACTCATTCTGGTAGATCAGGTCACATGTGTAAGCATCCTTCAGAGGAAGTTTCTGGCTGATCAAGCTTGATATGAGGCAACACGAATGACGCAGGGTCCTTTAACAGTCAGAGGACTTTGAAATCCATCATCTGCATTTAATGAGTAGCGGAATAACATTGTAATGCTGTCAGAACCCGAACAGATGGAGGACCCAGACGCGTAACATTTTCAAACAAGCTTTATTTTACGGGAATGGGTCAGTCATGCGCGTGAACACGAACGCCAGGGATGCGACAATCGCTAGGTGGAGGAAGTGAGACAGAGAAGTCAGAGGCAGACAAGATCGAGGCCGGACAGAACAGATGGGATCGATACAGGACTCACGGGTAGATACCGGACGGGACAGACGGGATCGATATCGGATACTGGAGCAAGATACACGACAGGAAGAGACAAACGGGACTGATACCAAATACTGGAGACTGGAGCAAGATACCGGGCAGGAGGAGACAGACGAGCTCAATATCGGATACAGTGGAACCTCGGTTCTCGACCATAATCCGTTCCAGAGCCCTGTTCGAAAACTGATTTGTTCGATCACCGAAAATCGTTTTTCCCATTAAAAGTAATGTAAAATCGTTTTAATCCGTTCCAACACCCTGAATGCTTACCATGAACGTAAACATGAAGCTAACCCAGGCTAATCGTACGTTCGCGTTAGCGTAATCTTCTGTACGAAAGATTACGCTAACATGAACGTGTACAACTAAAAAAAAGCAGGTCGTTTACACGTCATTTAGCACCTGGGTCTTCGCAAAAAGTGGTGAGCGGTTAAAGGATAAAGAAAAGAATTATGAATAGGATTTGTTACCTTTGTGAAGGTCTGCAGAAGCCATGCTCTATTCGCTCGAAAGAAGGGAAACTCACACACCTTCTTCATATTTCGCTATTATTTTCTTTCTTAAATGCAATAGTTGTACGCACTACCCTTCTTTTTTCACCTGTAGCAACTTTGCTGCTTGCACCGACCTTCTTCCGAGGCATAATGTGGGGCTAAAACACTCCGTTCACTGATATCTAAAGCGAAAGCAAAAAGAAGTGCGCGCTCACGTCATAACAGTTCTTCACGAGGAGTGGGGGCAATCTACACCCGTACGCCGCTCAGCATCGCACCCTAGCGTACCGGTGTTCGAACTCCGATTTTTTGAACGAAAAGCGAAGCAAGAATTTCTCGAAATTTTTGCTGGAGATCCGATTTGTTCGAACTGAGAGGCGTTAGAAAACCGAGGTTCCACCGTACTGGAGACTGGAGCAAGATACTGGACAGGAGGAGACAGACGGGATCGGTAAAGGATACTGGAGAAGGGAGAAAGATACTGGACAGGACGAGACAGGCGGGTCGATGCCGGACACTGGAGCAAGATACCGGACAGGGTCAAAACACAAGTCTTGCAAGTGTAGAGGCTCGTTGACGGACTGACAAGGAGTGAATGAGAGCACTGAGTTTAAATAAAAGGGAAACCAATCAGGTAACGAGCCGCAACTGGTGCCCAACGGGCGGGGCCAAGTGAGGGCAATGGGCAAACGTGACAAATGCAGCATGTATTAACAGTAGAGTCATAAAATGTTGCGTTGCAGTACTCATTCCTGAAAAAATCTTAGCGCCCTCTAAATTTCCCAGCACTGTTGAGAAGTAAGGCTGCAACGATTAGTCAACGCTGTCGAAAAAAATCTATAATGACAATGAATTTAATGGCCGACTATTGTTGCCGGACATGTTTTTCCAACAGAGTTTGGCATCTGAACATAATCCCTGCTTGGATTCGCACATACGCAATTTCGCCTGTCTCGCGCGGTAACGTAAACATTCAGAAATGGCAGCATCAACATCACCTACGTGAAACAGACCTTGGCGGTAGATCGGTGACGTATGGACATTTAAAAAGCACATTGGACAGTTGAATGAAACGGTGTCTTGACTCGCCCCAGAAAGATTCAAGTAACATTCAAGCCAATATAATTTTAATGAGATGCATTTTACATTTTATATGCGTATATTTTGTTCTAAGAGAGAGTCTCAACATCATACTAGACTTTGCCGGACAAACGGATTTCAAATTAAATGCATGCAATCTGAAGAACAAACGTCTGTTTTAAAATGCTAAAAACGACAAACGTCAGTAGTTTGAAAAATTGGAGTTCAACCTGTTATCAAAACAAGAAAAGGAGGAGGACCCAGATGCGTAACGTTTTCACACAAGCTTTATCTTACGGGAATGGGGCAGTCATGCGCGTGAACACTAACGCAGCTGATACCGGACAGACGGGGTCGATACCGGACAGGACGGGACAGCCAGGATCGATACCAGATACTGGAGACTGGAGTCAGAAATCAGACAGGACGAGACAGACGGGATCAATACCGGATACTGGCGCAGGATATCGGACAGGATGAGACAGGCGGAATCAATATCGGATACCAGAGACTGGAGTCAGATATCAAACAGGACGAGATAAACGGGATCGATACCGGACAGGATTCACAAGCAGGACAAACAGAGTCAAAACACACGTGTTGCGGGAGCAGACGTTCGTCGACGGACTGACAAAGGGTGAGTGAGAGCACTGAGCTTAAACAGGAGGGAAGCCAATCAGGCAACGAGCCGCAGCTGGCGCCAAACGGGTGGGGACAATTGAGGGCGATGGGCAAACGTGACACCTGTTGAAAATTGTGAAGTACTTTAGTTACAGACTTTGCGGTTCACCACTGAATGTACTTCAGTAAATGGACATCATATTTGTTTTATTTATTGTTGATTTTAATTTATTATTTATTTTCCTGTCCCTAAAAAAGGACAGTATTTACTGTATGTATCTACTGACCGAGCACAGTGCCTAATTGGTTCTTATTTAATTTTTGGACTGATCCGAAGTATGTTCGATAAAAGATGTATTTTTCATTATACCCATTCGTCCTGTGTTTATTATCAGTTGCCACACAATTAAATCAACATTGTGCTAAACTTAAGAAAAAATTATTAATCACGCAGCTATTCGACTAATCAATAGTCTGTGACTTGTCGACTATTAAAATAGTAGTTAGTTGCTGCCCCAGCGAGAAGCTTCATGTCAAGTTGCTCTCTTTGTTCTTCTATCTTTGCTTATCCAAAAAAGAATGGAATAGCAAAATCCAATTGGATTCATTAAGTCTTATTAACACGGTTAGCATCTACAAGGAAAGATGCCAAGATGGAGATGCTGTCAAGCAAAAGGGAGGAAGGTCTTTCTCTTTTTTTGTTGGGCTGCTGTCTGTCAGCGTCCGCCCACCTGCCAGAGTTTTCCCTGTCAGCCCAAATTGGCAGGACCCACCCCCCCACTTGGCGCTCCGTTCGACAACCCCCATCCCCTTGTACATTGCCAGGTTGACCACCGTAGGGCCGGAGCTTTTTCTTCCTTGGGGTGCCGTGGGCGGCGCTTTCACTTTTTCTGGGCGGGGGGCTCCTTTCTCTGCTTTGCTGCCCATTTAAGATGCATCCGTGGAGGAGAACTCTCTCCGGCATGTGGATCGGCTTTTGCAAACGCGGGAAATTCCATCTCTTGGCGGGAAAGTCCGTCTCTTGGCGGGAAATCTTGAATCTGGTGACATCCTGGTAGCTGTTTCAAGCCATCATCCCAGCCCTTTGACCTTCATTTTTTTGAAGCAAGACCACACTGTAATAGAAGTTGGGTTAAAATAACCCAAGTAAGAATCAAAAATATATCAACCCAATACTCTGGTTGATTCGACCTGAATTTTGCAGATACAACCTCCATAAATAGGCAATCATGTTTTTGTTTTTAAAAGAGAATTCCGCAATTAAAGATATACCGTATTTTCCGGACTGAAAGGCAAACTCGATTTCAAAGTTCTGGAAAATTTGTTCTATTTGCGCCTTATAGTGCGGGAAATACGGTAAATATCTTCTAATGATCTTAATAGAATAGACACAAGTTGTCAGGGCGGACCAGAACAGAGCAGGAGACCCCAGAGCGTTCGTTACAAGTCTTTTATTTGGGGAAGCCTACAGGGTTAGCGGGAGACGCGATGACCGTCGAACGTCAGCAGCAACGCCGTGAAGACAACTTCGGGACACGTAGCCAATCGTAGTGTGGGACGGAAGCAGGTCGAGTTCACCGGGACTGGAGAGAAGATCGTAGCGTGGAACGGAAGCAGGTCGGATCGGAGGCAGGCAGAATCAGGTAAACAGGTCAAAAAGACACAGGAAAATCATGCGAGTCAAACAGGGTAAAAAGTAATCCTCAGACGAAGAGGTCTCCGCGTAGCATGCTTAAAAAGGGAACATAAACCAATCAAGAAGCGCATTCCAGCACGCCAGATGATTACCCCAGGTGGCTCCACTTGGGTAATCATGACACAAGTGTCAGGAAAATGAGAGAATAATTTTTGATTTCTGCAAAGAAGAGATTCTTGGAATTTTTTGGAGTTATTGTAGAGTGTGTTTGCTTTTCCAATTTTATCAGTCTATTTTTGAAATAAAAAAATTGATCCTGCCATATTTTCCAGACTATAAGGCACCCTTTAAAATTGCTGGAAAATTAGACATTTTTTTGTTTCGCCTTTTGGTTTGGAAAGTTTTTTTGTTTTTTTTATAAAACAAAACAAAATAATAGGCTTTTTTGAATACTAAACAGTCTGGGTCATTTTGCTTAGAATAGGGGTCCCCAACATGGTGCCCATGGGCACGAGCACCCCTAGCAACCCCTTGGTAGCCCACGGACACGTTCTTAAAATGCCTATCCAGTGGTGGGTCATTGTGATTTTCTTTGATTTTAACCAGCCTGATGCTTTTGTGGTTGAGTGAGCCTATTTTACTCTACTTTAGTAGTTACAACCTGGTAATAACCTAGTAACAACAAAGTGATAACACAATAAGTTGTTATTTTATAAATACATTTCTAACTGGTAGCCTTTTGTGTCAATACGTAACAAAAAATAGCAGTCAGATTCAATAGGTTTGGTGATCCTAGTATTGTTTTGTGAAAAAAAAAAACCGCTAGAAAAATGGCCTAAATTAACACCAAGTATTAGGTTGATCTATTTTTTAACGAAAACTTTTTACAGTACATGATTGTTTTGTTTGTATTTATAAATTTGAACATTTTGACATTTGAATGCTGGTTGCTGCAAAAGCAAGCAGACCTCCTTTTTTGTAAAGTACAGGGTTTGTACACCTTTTTCATGGCTACATTCAATCACGTTT
This sequence comes from Urocampus carinirostris, assembly GCF_059441175.1. Classification (NCBI taxonomy): domain Eukaryota; kingdom Metazoa; phylum Chordata; class Actinopteri; order Syngnathiformes; family Syngnathidae; genus Urocampus; species Urocampus carinirostris. The sequence goes on along the minus strand of NC_142367.1, from coordinate 8,224,932 downwards.
TAGGGAGTTACAGTCAATTATTACATTTCTCCAGTACTTTCAAAAGACGAAATTCATTGTGAATCATGTATTTTGGAGATCTACAAATATATCTTCGATATATACATTTGATTTTTAGTCTCGCGTGTGCAAGACACGTGATTCTTAAATGTTGAGTAATCTAAAATATATTCGTCTATCCGAACAAAATGTGTGTGAATATTTTCAAGACAAATATCTTACATTTTCAGTTGCATGAAGTTCCTCCCTTTACAATTTACCACTGAGAAAGACTGGATTAATTTTTTGCACGGCCCATAATAGATGTCCATAATTGATAGGTAATCCTTGCATTAAAACACATTTCTTAGTGCCCTGTTGAAAAACCAATGTTGCCGTCATTTTTCAGTAAACTTATCGTTAAAAATCGCAACTTTTTAAGCATTCACAAGCACTTCACCGAATATTCAAGCACTTTTCAATCCTTGAAAACACAACATTAGTTGTTAAGCATTTTTAAGGATTTCAAACCCCCGTACAAACCCTGAAAGTAGCAAAGTGCAGCAAGTTTGATGTTTGTGGCGCCAAAGATCATCAGATCCCAATTAGTGTCTGCGCACTCCCACCACGAAGACGGGCTCCATCATTGACATTTGACTTGCTAATGTCTGCTTTGAAACGCTCTTCAGATGGCCCTCATTAGGCCGGCAGACATTTCGAGACCGTCTCTCGGCGTTTGACGATTTGTAGCCGCTCGGCGAGAAACACGGTTCGAACGATAACACGTCAACAGCAAAAACACAGCTCCATTAAGCAAATGGCATCATGGGAGACCGCTAACATTCACCTGTTGACGGTCCGGTGGTTCCTCTTCAGGTGTGGTCGTTCGCCCCCTCCTTCGGCCGGCGCTTGACGTTTGCCCATTAGCCTGTCGGCATCTTCCCTGCGCCTGCAGGACGTGGCAGTCCGTCAAATTAATTGAACGCTACACAAGTGATCATTAACGTCTTTGTCTGGCAGCCGTCGTGCAAACAAGTCCACTTACAAAATTCCGGCAAAGAAAGCACATTTCATAATGTTTTTCTCCATTCAAAATACAACACGGTTTGTACACCATTTTCATGGCCAAATTCAAGCACTTTTTAAGGACTTACAGTACCATTAAAATAAAAAATCAGGTGTTAATCATGTATTTTGCAGATCCACAAATACATCTGTGGGTCACATATGCAATTTTCAATCTTGCATGTGCATTTATGACGGTGATACATAGCTCACATTTTCAGTTGCAGGAAGTTCCTACCATTAAGATTTTCACTGGGAAACACTACCTAATTTTTTGTACATGGTTCATAATAAATCATACTTAATCCTTGCAATAATACACTCTTCGTTGAGCCTTGTTTAGGTGTAGCATGCGCTTATCCTCTTGGGCATGACCCGTAGGTGACGAAGATGCTTCATAAGATAATACCGTACAAACTAATGCCAGCTACAGTTATTCACGAGAGAACAAGAAATACAATGGCAAAGCGAAGCCACCAGAATGGAGTTCTGGCGTCATTTTTAAGCAGACTTGCTGAGAAGCACAGCAAAGCTCTTACAAGAACTGTGATTCACATACTGTCACAGACCAGAAGCAGACACAGGACCCAATAGCACTCGTTTAATCAGTTTTTATTAGAATAGAATAGAATAGAATAGAATAGAATATACCTTTATTGTCATTGTTACAAAATGGGTTAACATATTGTGACAACGAAATTGGGCATGACACTCCAGTTTTACACATTCACAGTGAGGTATGAGCCAAGAAGATAAAGGAACAGAGAAGATAAGGTTATAAAACAAGGGGGATAAGGCTATAGTTATAATTTACATGGTATTTACACAAGAAATGTTGGCATGTGGGATGTTACATACAGTGTTGTCGTGATACCGTTGGTATCGTAAGGGTTGTGCAATATTGCATTTGGTGCAAAGTCATCATAGTGCAAAAAATAGTCAGCATATGCATTGGTGCAAACATAGACATCATAGTGCAGTAAAGAGGGAGAGTAGGGCTTGCTTCCACGATCCGATGGTTGACGGACAAGTGTAACAGGTGGCTGGAGACGTGGATGGTCGTAGATTTGCAGGAATAATAATCGTTAGCCGGGACGGGAGAGCAAGGGCGGTATCAAGTTGTCGGCAACAGGTGTCAGGCAGGTAGCGGGGCAAAACAGGTCGGATATCGGGAAGGCAGAACAGGGCAGAATCAGGTCCGGAAACAGGTTGGCAATGGGTATCAAGCAGAGAAAAACAGGGAAAAAAAAGAGTTTCAACGTGAGAGTTTGCCGAGCTGGGAGCAACGGTTCGCAACAATCTGACAGGGATCTCTTGAAAGCCGGGGGTTTAAAAAGAGTCTATTAGCCAATCAGCTCTCAGGGCTGTTGGCGCCAATTGGGCAGTCACAGGTGCCTTGAATCGGTAATCATCTTTTCAATCTTGCGTGTGCATTTATGACAGTGATACATAACCTACATTTTCAGTTGCATGAAGTTTCTTACATTACAATTTACCACTGGGAATCACTACCATAATATTTTACATGATTAATAATAAATAATACTTAATCCTTGCACTAAAACACTCTTCATTGAGCCTTGCTAAGGTGTAGCATGTGCTTATCCTCTTGGACATAGGTGTAGGTGGTGAGAATGCTTCATAAAATAATAATACCGTACAAACTAATGCCAGCTACTGTTATTCACGAGAGAACAAGAAATGCAATGGCAAAGCTAAGCCACCAGAAAAGAGTTCCGGCGTCATTTTTAAGCAGACTTGCTGAGAAATATGGCAACAATTTCAAGCAAATACAAGCACTGTGATTCAGATATGCAATTTTTAATCTTGCTTGTTCATTTATTCGGACATAAGCTTTTTAGAGCTTGAGTAAATCTCAAATATATTTGTGGAGCTGAACAATACCTCATCTCATCTCATTAGCTGCACCGCTTATCCTCAGTAGGGTCGCGGGGGTGCTGGAGCCCATCCCAGCAATCATTGGGCAGTGGGCAGGGGACACCCTGAACTGGTTGCCAGCCAATTGCAGGGCACACAGGGACAGACAACTCGCTCGCGCATTCACACCTATACCTATACACCTATACCTGTGTAAATATTTTTAAGACAAATACCTCCCCAAATAAGTTGCGTTTCGTGGCGATTTCAACTACGCTTTCAGCTCCATACCGAGTTAGTATCGTGTTGTTTGCGAACGAACCGTCTCTTGTGAGCTGGCTCTTGGAAGTGAAATTTATTTGTGAGAACTCGGGTGGGGGAGACGTAATTTTCCCATCCTCCCGCGTACCCAGTTGTCAGGTCTGATGGCGGCGCGCTCCAAACGCGGTCCCTTCGGGGAGCTCAGACTGAGCGGGACTTGAAGAGGGTAGGGGAAAGGTAAATGTTTTTTACACTAAGGACGCCCATGGGTGTTTTTTGTAACAAAATCAAAGTTTAAAAAATTTCTATAAACACAAGAATTATAATATAAAAAAGCAGCGAGATAGAAGCCAGACCCAATTATGATTGACGCTTTAGCCCTGATTGGCCAAATATTATAATAAGATCTTGACTTATGCTGAAAGTGGTGACGAAATCTTTTCCTGCTCACTTGCTCGCTTTGAGGTTGTCCAACCTTTCCCTATTAAATCAACACAACTGTAATATTCCCTTGTTTAATGGCACAACTGTTGGGGCTAACACTTTAGTACATTACCGCCATCTAGCCACTGAGCCAGTCACACTTTGTGAAACTGGTGACGTAGCTCTGTGCCCATTAGCTTCCGTTCAGATGCCAATTCGAAATCCGATTGACTACATAACCTGCACCCTCCTAGACTGATTGTATGGGCCAAAGTCTGCAAACGTCATCCTGAAGGCATCAGGGTAAGATTTCTGAGCATAGCACAAAGTAATGCAAAAGTGATTGGTTAACTGGTTAAATATAAAAGCAGATGGACAAAAAAGACTATTCATGGACAAAGTATAATGAACATCTCATGATTCAGATATTTCATGAGCCACCGAAGAAGGCCTTGTAGCCCCTCAGGGCCCACCACAGCTTCATATAGGTGTTGGGTAAAATGACGGTAATATGTAGCTTGCACAAATTACCATTTACCACTGGGAAACACTACCTCAATTTTTTTTGCACAGCCCATGAAAATACGTAATCTATAAGTAATCTTTGCACGAATTCACATGATCATTTCATGTGAAGTCTAACGAATCAGACCAACAAAAAACATGGCAACCCTTTCAAGCATTTACAAGCACTTCACCCAAAATGTAGGCACTTTTCATACCTTGAAAACACAGCATTAAAAGTCAAGCAATTTCAAAGATTTTAAGCACCTGTACAACCCCGATGCAAAAAGTTCCGTTTGGTAATCATCTGAAAAATCAAACTTCAAAACAGTCAATCTTATTTTCTGCCGATTTTGTTTTTCTGCCTTCGACTTTCATCGGCGCTCATTTCCATAATGAGTCGATGGTTCGGCGTGTGGGCGGGTGTCAGGAAGACAAACGACCCGGGCGCCATCTTAGCGGCGGCGGCGGCTATCATTAGCTTTGCAAACAGAATCAAAGGTCTTGATTGGTTGGTGCGCACCGATTGAATCTGCTCCTTCCAATTTGGACGGGTGATGTCGGGAGGTCAACGTAAACACCCAGCCCAAAAATGTACGTTTGGCTAACGAGTCTCATGCTGAGATTCGCCTGCCACGTTTCGCAAAACTTGACGGCAATAAAAAGCTGTCTAGCTTAGAGCTCTGATGTGAGAAAAAACAATCGCACCTTGAAATAAAGTCTCATGTGTTTTCTCGATTCGAAGACAGTTGGCATGATTTTGCCTGACATGCTAAATGTACATTTTCACAGATGACTTCATTGAATAACAAATGACTGATTCTCATTGTCTCCACGAGAGTAAAGTTACTTGCATTTGGGCCTACGTACTTTTTGCCTTCAGTATTTAATCCACCACCAAAAAAAAACTGAGTTCTCCAACGAATTTAGCTTGGTGGCCACATGGTAGCAAAACCGTTTACAGGGGGCAGACTAGTAAATTAATGGCATAAAAGGTGTGCCTTGGCTGGAGGGCTGGGGGTCTTTTTGGAGGCTCACTATTAAATTATGATTAAGAGATGTAAGATTTGATTATGAAACGATTGTTGAGTTTTTCCCCCTCAATTTGCTTTGGTCCACTAAGATTTAACCTCTTATAGGGTGTTATTCAACAGCGCATAGAGTGTAATAGTCGGCGGTCTGTTACAGCCCTTTGAGACTTTTTGTGATTAAGGGCTGTACAAATAAACATGACTTGACTAAACTAGACTAAAAAGAAGCATAAAACAACTAGCGAATTAATTTCTGCTACAATGTATATAACTCAGGGAAACTCATGGACACTGTAAATTGGCAAAAACAGGAGGTTGGGGGGTTTGGGAGGTTTTCCTTATTGTAGGATGAAAACGGTGTAACCAAGAAAAGGGACTGTTTCAAATACAGTCAAAATGCCAGCCCAAACTCCCCAAAAAGATGAAAAATAGTTTATTCGAGCGCATCTAAGATTTTCACATAATTGCACGCGCAACAAAGGAGCTGCAATGATGGTTTCAGCCAAAACATTGGGTCAGCAAGTAGAATACTTTTTAGGTTAAAAACACTGCCTTTAGGTAAAATTACATAAAGATGTGTCTCAATGTTATTTGGTCGATTCATGGTAGTCAGCAAATCCAACAACAGTAGGTGCTTTGCGGGTGGCACATGGCTTTGGCGACATTCGGTTGACATATGTCAAACTGCAAGTCATTAGCACGATGCATCTCATTTTTCTCTTGTGCATCTCTCAGCACGGTCTCGCGGTCCACATGAAATTATATGGCAGGCCATGACTTTGACACATGCGATGTGGATTTATCATGCAAGGATGTTGTATTTTTTTCTTACTGGATGTGTCAGAACCAGAACAGACAGTAGACCCAAATGCGTAACGTTTCACACCAAGCTTTATTGAGGAAGCGGAGAAGTCAGGCGCGGGAAAACAAACGCCAGCGATCCAGTGCTCGCTGGGCCGGAGAAGCAGGAAGCCCACGAAATCGGAGCGTGGTTGGAGGACGGAAACGAGTCGAGCAGTCGGGACGGGAGATCGGAGTGTGGTCGGAGGACGCAAACAAGTCGGGCAGCCGGGACGGGAGATCGAAACGTGTTCGGTGGAAGGAATCAAGTAAGGAGCTGAAGACGATCGGCAAGCCAGGGGCAGACGAGCAGGATACAAGACAGGACGGGACGGGACAGACGGAAGCCAGAGTCGAAAAGTGCTTGCCTTGCATGCGCGGTGGTTTGCTGAAGGACTGACAAGGAGTGAATGAGAGTGTTGAGTTTAAATAGGAGGGGAACCAATTAGGAAACGAGCAGCAGCAGTAGCCAAACGAGCGGGCATGTGAAAAATTTAATCTTACGGTTGTGAGAATGTTGTATGAATTACAATTATTTGCGCGCCTACAATGGAGATGTTCAATCATTTTGTTTGGTGCAGAGGTGGATAGAGTAGCGAAAAATTTTTACTCAAGTAAAAGTACAGTTACTTCAGAATAACATTATTCAAGTACAAGTAAAAGGACCGGTAGTCATCCAAATACTTCAGTTGAAGTAAAAAAGTACTGAGTAACTGTAGCAACGTCATATTCATTGATTTGTTTTAAACAACCATTTAGTTTATTAAATTATCAAAGTCCACCAAATAAACAAAATAATACAATTAATTTAAAAGTACTTTAAAATAATCTATGTAAATTTGAGTGCTTTAATAAACAATAAAGTTAAAATAGTATAAATTAAATAAATATATGAAGCAGATGCAGTACCAGATAGCACAATTAAAGCGCCAATACTTATCTTATCAGGCTCTGCAAGGAGAACAACGAGCTAGCCCATGAATTTGAACAAAGGAGACATTGCATATTGTTGCTGGTGTTTGGCACCCTTTTTTAGGGGAACCATGATTTTGATGTGAGGCCAGGCGTGCTCCTCCTCTTCTGTGTTTCCATAGTCGTTATTGCTAAGCGACATTTTCAATCTGTTTCATTTGTAAACAAAATTTCCCCCGCTGAAGTTGAATATAGTCACGTGACGAGGCTGATACATTTGATTGGTTGAATGAGGCTGCCGGTGTTATGCCGAGAAATGCATCCCTGCCGAGATTTCCATCCCCTAGCTACTATAACCACTTTTACCTCGTTTTATCTCACTTTTATATCACTTTTCGTGAATGTAATGGCGAACGTATAACCAAAACCTTTTCGTCTTGCATTTGTTGGGAATGTAATACAACTTAAACTATTATGTCTTTGTATTTGTTGTGAATGTAATCGAACGGTAATGCACACCATATATAAATCACTTTTGAGAACTGTTATGCACTCTGCTGGTTTGCTAGTTTAAGATCAGGTAATTGTGTAATTTTGTAACTGTAATCCTGTGCAGTCCTTTGAGACATTTTTGTGATTAAGGGCTATATAAATAAATTTGACTTTGACTTTGACTCTACCATTAATAATAATAATAATAATAATAATTTCCTTGTATTGTCATTCTGTGTAACAATGTACACAGAACGAAATGTCGATTGCACCTGACCCGTTGTAGCGAGCCGATGCAGCCGCAGCCAACAGAGGGCGCCGCCGACCACTTTTTAAGTCTTAGGAATGACTCGGCCGGGGCGCGAACCACCGACCTCAGCGTATTATGCTGAAACAAGCTTTATGGTAGAGTGCATAACAGTTTCAATACGAGCGCTTTGAGTAGAAAAAGGCAAAATAAATATGTTAAAGTGATTTTTATGCGGTGTGCAATTCCGTTCGATTACATTCACAACAAATACAAAGACGGAATAGTTTAAGTTGTATTACATTCCCAACAAATGCAAGACGGAGTGGTTTGGTTATATGTTCGCTATTACATTCCCGAAAAGTGAGATAAAACAAGGTAAACGTGGTTTTAGTGGCTAGGGGATGCAAATCTCGGCAGGGATGCATTTCTCGGCATAACACCGGAGGTCTCTGTCGTAATAAAGACAGACGCGTACTTACGTGGAGGGGATTTATTAAGTAACGAAGTAACGACTTTAATGTTGCCTAGTGTAGCGGGGTAAAAGTACTGTTTTTTTCTACACAATTTTTTCTCAAGTATAAGTAAAAGTATAGGGATTTAAGAATACTCCTAGAAGTACAAAATGTCCCAAAACTTACTCAAGTAAATGTAACGGAGTAAATGTACTCAATTACTACTCCCCTCTGGTTTGGTGTGACGATGCATGCAGCGTTTATGTTCAAGGGGGGTATGAAAGTAGACAGAGGGAGGGATAACCGTGGTTTCATTTTGTCCACCGTTTAAACGTAAACATGAGGCTTTCTGTCTCATTGATCGTCCATGACGCATGGACAACATTTCACGGCAGCCTCGTTCCCCCTAGCCCAATATTTTACCTCCCATCGATTGCATCCTGACATTCAAAAGCCACTTTGCCGCGTCCTGCCGCCGAGAAGCCGACACAAACCAGACGTCGTAAAACGAGATCGCTTTGACCGAATCAGTTCAACCATGTTCGACACTTAGCGGGACACGTTTCCAACAAACTGTTAAATTGAATGAAGAGTATTTCAGGATCAAGATAAAGCTGTGAATGATATTGTGCAACTTTTAAGCCGTTCCCATTTATTCTGCCCCCTTCGAAATTTAAAGTACGGAATAACTTCAAAGCATTCACGTGTTATATGTGGTTAGAACACCAAGTTTCAAATGATACCAAACCTTATAAGATAAAATCATATTTACAGGCACGGCGAGCATTTAAGTCAAACAATAGCTGATATACAACTACCGTAAATACCGGACTATAAGCCGCTACTTTTATCCCTAACTATCAAACCCTGCGGCTTATTCAGTGATGCGGCCAATTTATGTAATTTTTCTAACGGCCGCTAGCGGCGCTCGAGTGTTGCTACCATTAACTGCCCTGTCAAAGCTATATTATTATTATTAAAGCTTTGAAAACTCTCTCTGTGTACCGTTTTTGTTTGTAAATATGTGTAACCCATGTATAATATGTATTCGCAACTGTATATTTTGTTATGTATTTATTTGTATTTATTTTAGACACTTATTCTGTTTTGCACGGGTGAACGAAAAATGAGGGGCGGAACAAACGCGGGGTGCCAAGTTTAAGTGGGGACCGCTAAAGGTGAGGGACAGACAAGGAAAGAAGAGGGGGTAAAAAGTTGGTTAAAGAAAAAGGAGTTGCGTGAGTAAATGTGTTCATCTGATATATTTTTCCCACCCTTACCTTTGGAAATATACACTTTTTTCCTTGGATTACTTTCAACGGGACCTGGACTCTGCAGGTCTGCATCAAACCTTAAGTACCGGTATCATTTTCCGTTCATTTTGCCGGCTGTGATTTTTGGACTCTGGACTTTAATGAAGGACATTTAGTTTCAATCGCTGGACTTGAAGTCAGGTTGGGGTTAATTTTGTGTTTGTGATACATGTTTAAATGTGGGCGCATGCGGCTTATGTACAGGTGTGGCTTGTGTATGTACAAAATCGGTTTTCCTCTTAAATGTGGTGGGTGCGGCTCATAATCAGGTGCGCTCTATAGTCCGGAATTTTTGGTATTATAATAGAGCACAGGATCATTTTTGTAAGCATCCCAGAATAGCAGTCCTTTTCCAAAGGTTCACCCACATGGTACTTTGGTTCGCCTGGACCTCCCCCTCGGAAAACTTGTGAAAATGCTCATTTTTTGTAGTATTGTGGTCAAATTTAAGGTGGAGCTCAGGAAGGCTGTGGGCTGTAATCTGTCATGTTATACAGTCCCACAACCCTGCTACGTTTGGCCCCAGCTGCTGCTGGCTACCCGTCCTACTTAATCTCTGTCCTTTCACTCGCCAGTTGTCAGTCCGTCAGCGAACCTCTGTTTTCACAAGGCAAGCATTTTTGACTCCCGTCGGTCCCGTTTTGTCACCCGTTTTCTACCCGTCCGTTCCTGATTTCCCCGTTTGTCTCCTGCTACGACCCGTTTTTTGACCCCGATCACGGTCTGGTCTCCCGTTACGGCTAACGGCCTTTTTTTCTGCTACGCTACGATATTCCGCTCTGGGAGATCCACTTCTGCATTCAGAACACGCTCCGATCCCGTGAGTGGCTTATTTCCCGTGCCCAGCGAGCACCGGATCGCTGGCGCTGACTTTCATCTACATTTCAATAAGTTTGTGAGTAAACGTTACGCGATTGGGTCTACCACTTGTGCTGGTTCTGACAACTACATTATTTAAGATTTATGGAGAGAGATAAATAGGTGGGCACAAAATCTGTTTTTCGTGTGTATTCAAATTTCCATAATTTAGTGCCAGTTGTACCTGAACAGATTATGACCGTAAAGGAGAAATCATCAGTGATTTCTTCAAAAAGAGAGCACAAATGCTGAAACTCCAAATGGTTCAAGTGGAGCTTCAGTTTTACTTTGGGTGCACCTTTTTAGGCGTTCAGGTAAAAATACCAGGTGCTTTTTTGTTTTTTTTTAACTCTCAGGGACTAACAGGAACAGAGACAGGGTCTTCTTCAGGAGGGCCTTTACACCCCCTAAACAAGGGAACAGGCCTGAGCTGGACCAACATTCAACATCTCATCTTTTTCTGGGTTAAGAAATTAAGTGACAACTATCTTTGTATCCCTTAATTTCTGGTTCTACGTGGTCGCAGTCATCCTCGCCGTGTTAATCTGACAGGCCGCCAGAGATGTCGGCAGAAGGCAAACGCGACTTACCTCCCACATGAAGCTCAATCCCGATAAACACCCGACCCTTGACCTCCGAGACGACACGACCGTATGCAAACTACTCCAAGATCTCGACTCAGAGGAACAGTAAAATACATTCCGACAAAAGCGTCTAACTCACACAAAACAAATGAGCCCCCCCACCGCTCGTGTAAGAGTAATTCCATTACATCTGCTCACTAATGATACAAAAGAGTGTCAAATTTCACGCCACAAGAAAGCAATATGAAACTGTAGCCGATGTTTTGGTTTTAATGCAGTTACCATGGCGTAGGAGAAGCTGATGAGCGCCGTAGATTCGCCCTGGGAGGAGGCCGAGACTTCATCACGCTACGTTAATATCAGCTCGCTCATCGGGGACGCTCACGTAACCCGGGAGCGGCGGGCAGCCATCTTGCCGCCGATAAACCGGCGACTAATTGAATGCCACTCACTTGCACGGACGCTCGGTCAACATGCGCTCGCCAGACGAGACAGAATTTGTATTTCGTCACGCAAAAAAATGTCCAAGTTTAATTGGGTGGTCGGTCTAAAAACGATATCGCGACATCATCATCTCTGAATATTTTTAACGTCCACCTACGCTAGTCACATGACTCTTATCACTCAACTCAACTTTATATGCTATATGCACAACAAAAAGCACGTATGAAATTCCTTTATCTGACAATACAGTTGACACTTGAAATTTGCATCCATTCATCCCAAAATTAAAAGAAAATAGAAAATTCCCTGAAGGAATTTTCAGGATAAATATCTGTGAGACCCAATACCCATAGATAACCCAATAAAACATTAAAGGTGCAGACATAGTACCATAGAAACTATAGCAGCATAATCAAATAAGTAAATAAGTAAATTTGTTGTAAAAGGATAGTGGGATGTTTGGGCACGTTCCAAGGGATGGGCAGGGCACCTGTATGATGCGGCAGGGGTAAACCAGTGAAAGCTGTCGGGCCCTGCTGTTGAACAAAAGAGTGTGTTTTGTCACCCTGACCCGAGTGACATGGCCGCCTTCTTGTGTCCCGTTTCATCAGGAGGGACGAAAGCATGACAGACTTAGGTGCCGATGTGCTTAACTTGTTTGGGTGTTTGAACATTTGGGTTGGCCATGGTCCAAAAAATGTTTGTGTGTGTTTTTGCTCTAATAATTTCTTTGTTATTCATACCTGTCAACCTCCACTGTCACAATCACATGGATTGGGAACACCTGTGCTCAGGTTTTGGCGCCAACAGCCAGGACAGCTGATTGGCGCACCCTGTACATTTAAATCCCCAGCTTCCGGTAACACTTTGTCTGATTGTAATATGCGATCTGTTGCCATCTGCTCAGAAAGCCCGTACCTCCGACACTTTGCCTGCCTCCTGTTTTTCCGCTTGATCTCCGCCGCCGACCAGTTTCCGAAATTGCCTACGACCTGCCCTGCCCGTCTGACTCCTGAACTCTTTTGCGAAAACTACGACGCCCTTCTTCTCCAGCCCCGGCCAACAACACTACGATTACGCCTGTCCGCGACCATTCCCGCCAAGCCTTCACCAGCCTGTCAAGTTCCGTCAATCCGCCAACCAACGGATCAAAGAATCCCACCTTGTCATTTCCTTCCTTTCAATAAAACCAAAAAACGAGCGCAAGTGATCTCAGTCTTCCTTTCGTCCTGTCTGACATCCACGGCTCCATGCCAGTACAAACTGTCCTATTTTCCCTTACAAAATACAAAATAATCTTACACCATATTTTTTTTTTTCGGAATGATGCATGATGGGAATTCCCCAGGCGGCGGATGCATGCGCACCGTAGCATCAAACCGCTCGCTTCGTTTGCAACGAAAAAAACGATACCGAGATAGAGGCTTCCGCGGCAAACTCCTTTGACTTGATTGATTTGCCGTTTCCTGATAGTCGGTGTATACCGGATGGTACCCATAATTGACAAATTTGCGTTTTTCCATACAGATTTTCTTATACGTCGTGCATTTCTTAAAATGCATGATAAAGTACTTTGTACAGCAAAAACGTACAAGTTGAATGGTATGGTTATTTTATGTGTTTGTCTTGCTGTCGGTCACCCCTCTTGAGGGAAATGACCAAGGTAGATAGATAGTTAGAAAGATAGATAGAAATAAGTAAATATTCAAGTGCAATTTTATCATTCACTGGGAAGAAAGGTGGAAAAAATGGTGAGTAATGATGATTTTATATTCATTAATTAGTAAATTTGTCACAACCACAAATTTGTCCGACGGGAGAACGGAGCGTGGTCGGAGATCGAAACTAGTCGGCTTCCCGGGACGGGAGACGGAGCGTGATCGGAGAGCGTAACAAGTCAGGTAGCCGGGATGAGTGGGAAGTCAGGGATCGATACAGGAAACGGAATCGGGCAGGATACGGGTAGCCGGGACAGGAGAGCGGAGCTTGGATCGGGGATCGATACAAGAAACAGAATCAGGATACGGGTAGCCGGGACAGGAGAAAGGAGCTTGGATCGGGGGTCGATACAGGAAACAGGTCGTGAGTCAAAAGTGCTTGCCTTGCATGTGCTGAGGTTCGCAGAGGGACTGACCAGGAGTGAACGAGAATGACGTGTTTAAATAGAAGAAAAACTTATTAGGGCACAAGTGGCAGCTGTGGCTGAACAAGCGAGCGAAGGTGAGGGCAATTGGCAAATCATGACGAAATTAGGCCGTAGAAATGGTGTGCGTAGTTTGAGGTGTCCTTAAAATGTTTAAAATTAAATATTTTCTCTATTAAAGCCATAGTGTTTAATATTTGAAAACTAAATGGCACTGTTGTCTCATGCAAATGGAAACCAGTGCCACAAAAAGCAAAAAGACGCCAGACAAGCATAGTGGACTAAAAAGTATGGATTCCACTATATAAAAGAATTTAAAATTCTCGATTCCTGACTTTTATATTGGTAGAATATTTCATGTATTTTTTCCTTGTATTTAAACCAATGTTTTTTTACTGAATGAAACTAGGAGGCACTTAATTTTACACACCTTTAATTATGTGTTAACAATGCCCACATGAGTTCAAAGAGCCTTTAGACATATTTTTTTCACTGTGCCTATCTACTTTATCTTGCTTTTACCCTCGGTGTTCTGGCCATGGCAAGCATTACACTGGAGAAAAGGAAGCAGCGGGATGGGGATAAGGAGAGGTTTTATTTCATTTTAGAATGAAAATGGTGAAAGTAAGAAAAATGACTTTATCAAATACAGTCCAAATGTCAACCCAAACCCCCAAAAAGATTGAAAAGTTTATTCAAGCGTATCTAAGAATTTTACATACTTGCACGTGCAACAAAAGGAGCATGACTGCAGCTGCAACAAAGATTTCAGCCAGAAGATGGCTGAACATTTTTAAGTTACAATAACAATAGTTAAGAATGTGCTGGCATTCTGTCACTTACCTAAAAGTCCCAATGAGTCCTCTGAGTTAATAAACAAGACATATGAAATTGTTGGTTGTCTGTCGTTGTCCCCAACGGCAATAAAGAAGACGTAGCAGCACCTGCGACCACAAACAGCGCGACGTTGATGCGATTTGAGCGCCTGGAGACGATGACCCCCCCTTGCAAACGAGCACCACCATCGACTCTATCCAGATCTTGTTGTGCTCATACTCGGAACACGACAAACACAAACTTGATTACGGCTGCTAACAGGGGATCACTCGGATTCCATTACACCTACCCATTGTTTCATTTGCCTCTCAACACGCCAATTAAACGTGTAGGGGGGCAGGGATTTGTGGTAGGGGGTCAGGTTTTCCGGGCTATTGCAAAGGGTGTCGGCCTCACGTGGCACGCTGGAGCTTGAACTGATTTCTCATCATTTGTGCAAAATGAGAACGTCTATCCAATCTCGTGACAAATGGACGCTCGGATCAAATATGCTGCTGATGCCGCCATCCAAAATGATGCAATCCGTCCTAAGCGTTTATAGGTATGTACGCTAACAGCCGGGACCGGAGAGTGTGTTCCAACTACAGGGGAATCACACTTCTCAGCCTCCCTGGTAAGGTCTATTCAGGGGTACTGGAGAGGAGGGTCCGCCAGGAGGTCGAATCTCAGATTAAGGAGGAACAGTGTGGTTTTCGTCCTGGCCGGGAAACACTGGGCCAGCTCTACACACTCTGTAGGGTCCTTGAGGGTGCATGGGAGTTTGCCTGTCCGGTCTACATGTGTTTTGTGGACTTGGAGAAGGAATTCTACCGTGTTCCTCGGAAGGGGGGTGCTTCGGGAGTATGGGGTACCGCACAGTCTTATCCGGGCTGTGCGGTCCCTGTATGCCCGGTGCCAGAGTCCGCATTGCCGGCAGTAAGTCGGATTCGTTCCCGGTGAGGGTTGGACTCCACCAGGGCTGCCCTTTGTCACTGATTCTGTTCATTTATGGACAGAATTTCTAGGCGCAGCCTTGGTGGGGATGGAGTCCGGTTTGGGGGCCTCAGCATTGCGTCACTGCTTTTTGCAGATGACGTGGTGCTGTTGGCTTCCTCAGGCCGCGACCCTCAGCTCTCGCTGGAGCGATTCGCAGCCGAGTGTGAAGCGGCCGGGATGAGGATCAGCACCTCTAAGTCCGAGACCATGGTACTCAGCCGGAAATGGGTGGCATGCTCCCTCTGGGTTGGGGATGAGATCTTGCCCCAAGTGGAAGGGTTCATATCTCTCGGGGTCCTGTTCACGAGTGAGGATGGAAGGGGAGATTGACAGACGGGTCGGTGCAGCATCTGCCGTCATTCGGACCCTGTACCGGTCCGTCGTGGTGAAGATGGAGCTGAGCCAAAAGGCAAAGCTCTCAATTTACCGATCGATCTATGTTCCTACCCTCACCTATGGTCATGAACTTTGGGTCATGACCGAAAGAACACGATCCTGGATACAAGTGGCCGAAATGAGTTTCCTCCGCAGGGTGTCTGGGTTTTCCCTTAGAGATAAGGTGAGAAGCTCAGTCATCCGGGAGGGATTCTGTGTAGAGCCACTGCTCCTCCACATTGAGAGGAGCCAGTTGAGGTGGTTCGGGCATCTGACAAGGATGCCTCCTGGACAGCTCCCTCGGGAAGTTTTCCGGGCATGTCCCACCGGCAGGAGGCCCCGGGGGCGACCCAGGGCACGCTGCAGAGACTATGTCTCTCGGCTGGCTTGGGAACGCCTCGGGGTCCCGTCGGATGAGCTGGAGGAGGTGGCTGGGGATAGGGACATCTGGGCTTCCCTCTTAAGGCTGCTGCCCCCGCAACCCGACCCTGGATAAGCGGAAGATAATGGATGGATGGATGGATGGATGGATGGATGGATGGATAGATGGACGCTAACGGCAAGATAAAGTTATCTAATCGCTCTTCGCAAATCATATCTGATATACGCAAAAGCCTTTAGGCATGATGACTGGAAAACTTTGTTGCTAGGCGTACAAAGACATGGAAAAATTCAAAACCGCTTTCTAAATTCTCCTGAATAAAATTCTCCCAAAAGTGTGTAGATCCAAACTCGCTTTAATGCATTCGAGTTTTTTTCTCTGCTAATTGATGTTGAATTATTCACGGTCAGGGCTCAGGTGAGTTTCTATCTTATGGCTGTTGCCGGAGTCACGCCAAATCAATACGCGGCTCATAATTTATCAGCAATCAATAGCACATTTACTTTCCTGGTAACCTTTAGCGTAGCCCGCGTGGAGTCAGGATCATTTCTTTCGAATAACGTCTTTCAAAGTCGCGCCAATCTTTTCGAGTTCCCATTTGTTTCATTTAAATTTGAAGCTGCCGTTTGATTTTCCAAAAATGATAACGGGAGTACAGTGATTCCTCGGTTATCAAGGTTAATGGGGACCAGAACCCCCCGAGAAATGTGGCAATCCACAAAGTAGTGTCAGGCTTTCATAAAAGCTACAAACGGTCAAACTTATAACTTATTATTAACTTAGTCATTAGTGACTGAGAGTATACAACCGTGACAAAATAACAACTATAGATCTACAAATAATTACACAGAATTGCCGTTGAATGAACGCTCGTTATTGTCATCCCACAAAAGTAAAACTAAATAGGAGGGCTTCTCCATTCAGTGCAGGAATGCAAAAATTGGGTATCCTCAGGCTAAGCGAGGTATTTGTGATATTTAAAATACAACTGTTTGGATAGAAAATTCATGAAATTTTTAAGCAACCAAGAGAAAGGTTGATGATGTCCTTCTGCCATCAAAAAAGCAAAACCAAAGTCCAAAACAGACTCAAGATGTCAAGACCAGAAGAGAAGGAGGACCCAGATGCGTAACGTTACTCACAAGTTTATTGAGATATAGAGGATGAATCAGCGCCAGCGATCCAGTGCTCAGTGGATGAGGGAAGCAACCCACTCATGGGATCGGAACGTGTTCGGAATGCGGAAAGTGGATCTTCCGGAGCGGGAGATCGTAGCGTGGTTAGACGGGAAAAACAGGTTGTTAGGGAGATTAGAACGTGGTCGGGGTCAAAAAACGGTTCGTGGCCGGAGTCAAACGGGGAAATCAGGAACAGACGAGTGGAAAACGGGTGACAAAACGGGGCCGATGGGAGTCAAAAATGCTTGCCTTGTGTAAACAGAGGTTCGCTGACGGAATGACAAAGGGCGAGTGAAAGCACTGAGCTTAAATAGGAGGGGGAACTAATAAGGCAACCAGCAGCAGCTGGCGACAAACGAGCGGGCACAGGTGAAATGAAATGAAATGAAGAGTGCAATGAGTAATCATGACACAAGAGGTAATAAGATTGGACGGAAACAGTCAAGAGGTAAAGACTGAAAGGGACTCAATTGGTTGACAAAAGGGGACAAAAAGCACAGACAGAAATCATCAAACTTGTCCAGATGGACAACAATTTCATGTCCCCCAAACGTCCAAACTTGCAACTCAGAAGAAGGCGGGACTAATTGAAAGAACGCCAGCTCTTAGAACTTCTGGCTGAGTGCAAGTCCTGCCAGCTCAGCGCTCTCACAGATCTGAAGCTGGTCTCTGGGATTTCATTTCCTCTCAGCAGGCCGCCAACTCCAAACTACAGACACCGCAATTAACGCTTGACGATTTGTCGCTGCCGTCTCGTCGTCGTCATTGGGGAACAAAGAACCTCCAAGATGGACGACCGCCTTGGTTCGCTTTTCAAAGAGAAACTTAGGGACTCCAGACTCATTTGTCAGACACTTTCCCTGGTATCGAATACTACAAAAGGAAATAGCATGGGTTTGCTGTATCGGTTTGAAGCACTTGTTTTTAGATTCTCCAGTTACAGTCACTGATGCGAAGTAAATCCCGTTTAAGGTGATTGTGGCCCACCTGACAAAAGATAGGCGGTTTGGACAAATTCAGTCATGGCGACCACCTCAGTGGGCTGACTGGACACTGCCCACCACGCCCACATTCGTTCATTCATGTACGGCGAAAGTCAGGGAGGAAAAGCCTGTTAATGTTTAACCGTGCACAGGAACTGATACAGTATTTCTGCAGAAGTCGGGGGGTATCCTTACTTCCCCTCACCCCATTGTTTAACCCACTCATCTGTATCCATCAACAACAAGTGAAGACATGTTAGAAAGAGTGTCGTACGGTGGAAGAAAATTAAGTCGTTGGGGGTTCTACAGTACTCTGCAGTTGTCCCCATCACTGGGTTCGTTAACATGCAGGCCATAATCCAATTCAAAATGTTGCCATTATTCCGATGATGTAAACACGTAGAATATAAAAACCTGGTTTGAGTCCAACTGCAACGGTTGGGTTAATCCTTTTACTTTGCAAGGCTTTATTCATCTAGTCTAGATATTTCTAGATACTATTCTAGATACTTCTTTGTTTCTATATATTGTGTAAATTATAACCGCAGTGTTCATTTTACCTCTGAAAAGTGATGGGTCCAGGAGACTCGCATGCTCAAAAATCTATGGGTCCCAACAGAGATCTATGGGTCCCCAAAATTTAGTGTTATCGAGGTTGAAATCGTAAATTGGCGACAAATATATAATATAAATCTATATATTCATTCAGTTTTAATCATCAAATTATTAATTCATTTTCTGCATCAAATTATTGTTGGTAATAAACCGATTAAAGGGATAACCACAAACCTGTCTTTTTTAATTTTCTCCTTTTATACTTCCTTTTTTTCTTAACTTCTTTATACAACATAATTCGTAATATCAATCATCAAAGCAAGTGAGCCGTTTGAGAGCCGTCTCTTTTTAATGAGTTGAGCAGAAAAAGCCGGTTCTCTAAAAAAAGACGGACTTCCTTTCACTACACAACGAGATCTCGATAGCCGAGATCGGCGTGCAGACGAAAACTCGAACCGCGAGACCAAAACAACAATGGCGGATCTGCCTGGAGAAAAGTTTGGAGTGCAGTAAATCTTTGTTTAAAAAAAGTAATCGGGTAATAATGACAATTTTGTGGCAAAAAGGTTGCGTCCCGGGGACGCACGTTGATTTGAGACTATGCGTACCCAGCACAAATGATGCGTCTAGGACGCGGGGACACGGGCAAACGAGAACACTGTAACCTTATCTTCTTTGTTCCTTTATCTTCTTTGTTTTCTTTTATCCTCCTCTTAAATGTGAACCTGGAGTGCCACGTCCAATTTCGTTGTCACAATATGTTCAACCCATTTTGTAACAATGACAATAAAGGTATATTCTATTCTATTCTATTCTATTCTATATTTTGATTCCGCAAAGCACTGTAGGACTTGTAGTAAGGGAATGAAGTCTTCACGCAATCTCTGGTTTACTGGCTAAAAAGGCCTTATGTGTATTGGTTGACTTCTCATGGACCTTTCCATTTTAGATTAGGATTGTCTTTATTGTCCTTGATGACAACATAGACATTGTTCGCAACAAAATTAGACATGGCACTCCAGAACAAACAGGTATAAATGTCTTGAGAGAGTAACAAGAACAAGAACTATGTTTAAAAAAGATCCCATGGCAAGCTAAGGAGTGAAGCAGTCTCCCGAACCTTCAGAACCACCAGGAAGCAGCCTTTGTTGAGAATGGAATCTGTGTTGGATGCGTGGGAGTGCAACGTGGGCTTTCTCCATCCACCAGGTCTGAAAAGGCCAACCCACACACCCCAAAAACGGCAAAGCGGGCACAACGAAGAGGACGAGGACCACAAAAGCTGCGTCAGGCCGCCCGCCTGGAGAAAAGCAAAAGCGTGTCAGCTTGCGGGGACGGAGGAACTTGATTGTCTCCCTCCCACGCTCACATTCCACAAAATGTTCTAATGGACAGAAGATGGCTTGCTGGGCCTCAGACCGGTGGAGGCACCTGCGGCAAGCGCGTGGGAGACGTTGACTGTCTTTGACGGACTTTCAATGACATCCGGCACGCAACTTCCCTTTCAAAGATGGCCGTCAATCAAATATCTGCCCCTGAATGTCATGTGAAGCCCAGTGTCCATCCACAAATTTTGTTTGACTCCTCACTTTACACCAGGGGGGCCAACTATTTGGAGTCACGGGAAGCATTGAGTTAATCAATGTGGCCAACGGTCTGATTCTGGAGACATTTTTTGATTTATGAATAAATATACATGCACACCTCTACATACTATATTTCATCATATTTCTTTTTAAATGGTTTCGTTTTATCATATTGGTTTTGAAACACTAACATTTAAAGCAAAATAACATTAGGTCCCTGTTTTGAACACTTTACAGTGGAACCTCGGTTTTCGAAGCCTCTCAGTTCGAACAAATCGATTCTCGACCAAAAATTTCGAGAAATTCTTGCTTCGCTTTTCGTTCAAAAAATCGGAGTTCGAACGCCGGTACGCTAGGGGCGATGCTGAGCGGCGTACGGGTGTAGATTGCCCCCACCCCTCGTGAAGAACTGTTATGACGTGCGCGCGCACTTCTTTTTGCTTTCGCTTTAGATATCGGTGAACGGAGTGCTTTAGCCCCGAATTATGCCTCCGAAGCAGCAAAGTTGCTACAGGTGAAAAAGAAGAGTAGTGCGAACAACTATTGCATTTAAGAAAGAAATAATAGCAAAATATGAAGAAGGTGTGCGAGTTTCCGATCTTGCTATACATACAGCATGGCTTCTGCTGAGCACCACAAAGGTAAGAAATCCTATTCATAATTCTTTTCTTTATCCTTTAACCGCTCACCACTTTTTGTGGAGACCCGGGTGCTAAATGACGTGTAAACGACCTGATTTTTTTTAGATGTACGCGTTCATGTTAGCGTAATCTTTCGTACGGAAGATTACGCTAACGCGAACGTACGATTAGCCTGGGTTAGCTTCATGTTTACGTGCATGGTAAGCGTTCAGGGTGTTGGAACGGATTAAAATGATTTTACATTACTTTTAATGGCAAAAACGATTTTCGGTGATCGACCATATCGGTTTTCAAACAGGGTTCTGGAACGGATTATGGTCGAGAACCGAGGTTCCACTGTATTTGAGATTTACTTTTGTAGAATTACTGTAGTTGTATTTTGCTTGTGTTACTGCAGTCTGATTTTTGTAACATTTATGTAGTATCTATAGTATTACTTCAGATTTATTTTAAAAATATTTTTATAGTATTTCTGCAGTGGTATTTATGCAGTATTTCCCAAGTGTTTTTGTATTATTTTTGGAGTATTTTTGATATTAAAATTTCAAATTGTGTAATGTAGTATTTCAATTTTATAATACGTTAAAAAAGGGAAAAAAGGGTTTTCCTTTCAAGCAGATTTTATATGACTTTGTTTATTTATTTATGTTTTTCTTATCTTGGTGGAAAATATTTCTTAAAGGGACAGTTTGAATTATGTGACCAAAATATATCATTGTACTAAAGTACATCTGGATGTTTTTGTCACAGTTGCCATGGCGCCCAATTGGCCCCGCCCGTGTGGTGCCAGCTGTGGCTCATTGACAGATTCCGTCCATTTAAGCTCAGTGGTCTCATTCTTCCTTTGTCAGTCCGTCAACAAACCTCTGCCCCGCAAGACGTGGGTTCTGACTCAGTCCTGTTTTCCTGTTGGTTCTTCCTGTCCGGTATTGTTCCCGTTTATTTTGTCCTGTTTAATATCAGTTTCCAGTTTCGTTCCAGTTTATTTTTGTCCTGTTTATTATTCTCTCCAGTTTTTGTTCCTGTCTCGTTTGTCCTGTTTAATTTCGATATCTTGTTTCATTGTTGTTTTCCATAAGTACCTATGGCTCATTATATCAGGTAGTGTTTCATGTAGACCCGATGGTCCCGAATGTGAAGCTGAGACAATTCAGTTATCTGGGTTCGGTCCAGATATATAGGACACAATTTCGACTAAAGTTTATGGTCAAGGTGTCACACCAAAATGCCCTGTTTTGGCTGAAAATCACAAAATAATCCTCTATATAGAAGCTCCTTAAACGATCTATGTTCATCATTGAGACACCTATGATGAAGAGCCACACAACGTTATTTAAACACCAAAAGCTTTAGCAAAGGTCCTAGAGCAATTTCATTGGGTGAGCTATAGACAGGGCGCGTGCACTCCTCCTCCTTGCCCTACGTCTCTGCACTAAATGTAAATACATTGGTATCCTCGTTTGCAGAAATTTGGGACATTTTCTCAAAAGAACTTTGCTCATACCTTGTTTTGATACCATTATAAAGGACAGAAATTGAAAATGAACCTCAATACTTTTAAGTAACTCCAAGAGGGAGTTGAAATTTAAGCTGTATATTTATATTGATTTTGGACACAGGCTCTGGCATTATTCTTATTTCATAGATTTGATCAAATCATCAAAATAATTAGCTTTTGTCTGGAGAGCGGGTTTGGCGGTTTTGTTGAGTTTTGTCTTAAAATAGATGGTGTGGCTCTCTCTCAAAAATCATCGAAATATATTTGCTTTTATGGCTCTAAAGGTCCAAAAGGTTCCGGACCACTGCGTTAAGTTCTTTTCAATTACCATCAAAGTTCATACTGAATGTCGAGCTTGTCCTGTTGTATTACCCGGAATATGTTTTTGTCGACCTTCCAGAATCCAAATTTGAACCAATTCAAAATTTGATTGGCTGAACCCAAAAACGATATCACATTTATGTGAAGCTGCGGTGACACCTTCACATGAACTGTTGCAGGCCTATAGGGAGATTTCTGAGGCCTAGTGACATGTAATCCTGAAATGTGTGTGACTAAATGCTTAAATATGAAAGCACAGGTCTGAGAGCAGTGTAATCAAGCAATAAAAGGAAGGTTGTTTGTCATCGATATAGGCTTTATTTAGGCAGAGCACACAAAAAAAGTCATTAATCAACAAGCTTTGATGGACAAAATAGAAATATCATAGGTTAATTGTGTTTCACCTGTTTGACCACGGTCATAAAACACAACGTGGCTGTATTTCTTTCTTCGTATGTCATAGAAGTTAAATGTTCCGATAATTTTTTTTGCATCAAGCCACGTTCAGAACAGTCAGTGTTCAGAAAATTGAAGGCTAGCATCTGAATTACAATAATTTTTTTCACTCACATCCTTGAAAATTCTCAATATTTCTTTTTTATTTTTGGAACTTATTTTGTATAAACGTTTTTTCCTAAAAGATATTTGAGAATAGTATGTTATAAACGTGATGCGGCCCAACCTCACCAAAACCCCCGGTCCAGCAGCCCCAATAAAATCAAGTTTGAGACCCCCGTTCTACATAGTCTGTCTTGCTGTGACAAAATGGGTGCCACATTGAGTTTGTACGGTTTATTATCACTTGATGAGGGGAATTGCAATTATTAATAAGGGGAACAATTGGCTGAGGTTGACAATAATGTATTTATCAGTGGCGGGCCGTGCATTTCACACCTAAGCCTTCAGTGATGGCCTTAAGTGATATGTTGTTCGTGGGCGAGCCGGCTCCCCACCAACCAAGAGCCAGTTGCCTTTATGACACTTTTTTTTCTCTTGTGATTGGTCAGTATGCATATTCTTTATTGTTGTTGACTTTAAATGTAAAAAAAAGTTAAAATTGTTTAGTATTTTGTACATATTTAAAAATATAATGTTTCCTGTGTTTTTCTCGGAAATAATGTTTTACATAACAAATGTAAGGTTTATTTGTGTATTTCATAGTTTATATGTTGTTGCACTGAAAAGTCAATATTTTTCATTAACATTTTGTTGTTCATTTTTCAGAGATTCTGAGTTGCTTGACTTTACAGTTGCTTTGTATGAAAAAGTTTACTTAAGTACACTCTGAAGAGAAGAAATAAATGTTATTATAATTTAGTAGAATACATTTTAGGATTTGGTTTATTACTGCCCCCCAAGCTGACGTTTTCTTAGGTCTTCCAGAAGGCCCTCACTTTGCCAACTCAGAATCTGATTGGCTAAATCAAGAGCGTTATCGACACCTGTCATGCTACAGGTCCTTCAGATTTGTTTGTGAAGGCCTCAAGGCAGATATCTGAGCCTTGCAACAAGTAATAGCTGAAACGTGATTGGTTAAATTCTTAAATGTGAAAGCACAAATATATGGAAGCAGCACAACCAGGGCAAAACCAATGAAAGGAACCTGACAGCTAATTTGGAATGATTTAATTGATATTTATTGAAATAATAACATTAACATCACATGGTCCGGATATTTTTTTTTAGCCCAGCAGAGGAGGTCTCAGCAGGTATTATTTATTAGCAGTTGATCGAAAAACTCACTCAAAATAATTTTATGTTCTTATTTCCCCCATTGAAACCAAAAAGTAGAAATTCCCAGTCCTTCATGGCACATATCCGATATAAAAGCACTTGGTGGCACAATCGATGAAGAAAAAAAAATCATCCCGTTGCCTGTGACTGCGTTGTGCCACGTGAAAGGTCGCCCTCTAGTGGTGAAAGACACAACTTGCCGTTTGTGACGAAATAAAAAAAAATCTGCACCTATCAATCCACAAAATTGGCATCAGACATCATACAGCAGTTTAAACAGTTCACCTCGACCACTTGTGAGGAGTTGCAAGTGATTTTGGATCAATTAAGTCCTCCGAGGCCAAAGTAAGTATACTTTTGGACTTTTTCACCAGGTGTTGGGAACGTACAGCTCCTGGGCCAGATATGGATCTTTCTATGAGATTATCTGGTTCGGAAATAAATTAAGTCATAACGCTCCAAAACTATTCAAGTTTAGTCTATGCAAAGCAGGCGGCGCGGCGGTTGAATGGTTAGAGCGTCGTTGCCACAGTTCTGAGGTCATGGGATCAAATACAGATAGCAGCCTTCCTGTGCGGAATTTGCATGTTCTCCCCATGCATGCATGGGTTTACTTTGGGCACTCCGGTTTCCTCCCACATTCCAAAAAAATGCGTTTCAGGTTAATTGGCTGCTCCAAATTGTCCCTAGTTGTGAATGAGCGAGTGAGATGTCTGTCCTTGTGTGCCTTCAGACTGGCTGGCGACCAGTTCAGGGTGTCACCTGCCCACTGCCTGAAGATAACTGGAATGGGCTTCAGATCCTCTACTGAGGACAAGCAGTGCAGATAATGCATGGATGTATGCAAAGCATAAATTCAAGGTGGCTCAGTCCAGAATATTTTGTTTCAACTACTGTTTACAGTACACACACAGTGTTACACTAACAGACCTTGTTTTGGCTGTGTGTTTCTAAGGAATCCCTTATATGGAAGCTTGATAAACAATTTTATGTTCGCTGTTAATGAAAACCCAGAGAACAAACTGTAAATGGACGAATCCGCCAGCCAAGCTCCCAGAGCAACTTCACTGGGTGGGAAGTTGGGGCGGGCAGACATATGCACACATAGCGCACTCCCCTAAATACATAGTATCCTCATTTTCAATATTTTGTGACATTTCTTCAAATAACTCTGCTCGCCCCATGTTTTGAAACCATTATTTCTGACAAAAACAACAAAATGGGCATCAATGATTTTAAGTAACTGCGGTAGGGACACCGATTTAAGTGGTATAGTTGTTCATATGGGACGCAGGCTCTGGCATTAATATCATATAAATTTGATCAAATCACCAAACGTCACACAGTGAAGGAAACATGCTGGAGAAAAAGTTTTTTTCTGGAGAGAGCGTTTCGGCAGTTTTGTTGAATTTTGTCTTCAAATAGTTGGTGTGGCTCTCAAAACACAAAAACAGGGGGTTTAAAAAAAGATGTATATCCATTGAGCTGTAAATATCACAGAAAGTAAATGATAAAGGCAAATTCAATTCATAAGTAATAATGGCTCGGGCTGGACTGGGCTTTAAAACCTACAGATTAGGTCGGGCTGAATTTTTCTAGGCCCGATCTTACCTCTAGGAAACACGCACCCTTCATGTAGCCCCAGAGGAAGAAGCCATAAAGGTAATCATGAGAGAAGTGGCCAATTTAGAAACACACTGTCTTCAACAGGAGCACGCCTGGTCCATCTGGATTACTGACTTGACTATACTGAGTCTCAGGCGGTGCGAATATTGAACACGGATAGAATGGCCCAGCTTTGCCAGGCATTTTCCTTGGGGGAGGTTGTTGGGGTTGTTAGTTAGCTGATCCGAAAGTGCCGCGTTCTGAAAAAGAGATGGAATTGGCATCACTAATCGCTTGTCTGAAAAGGACCCGGAGTAACTAACTTGCAAGTCAAACAACCCCTCCTGCCCGGCACTTTTATCCCTTTGCGAAGAGCTACAAAAAAAAGTTGCCCCGCCTTACCAACTCTCACCACCAATGAGCAAAGCCTACATGCGTACTGGCTCGGCCTAATGGCATATTTAATAGGTGTCAAACTCACCCGGATGAGGCCCGGCGTATAATTATATCCGACCCGTGTAATCATTGTATATACATCTAACTCTCAAACTACAGGTCCCATAATGCAGCGCTTCAGATGCCCTGCAGCTGCAAGACTTCTCGCAATCATTCCGGCATCAATCGGGTTAGCTACAGCCTGACGAGCGCAGACACTCATAAAACTATCTACTGAAAAACAACACGTCAGCAGTTGAAAAACAAGATGGACAGGTGCATTCACAGTGAGTCTTTAGCGTCAGGAAGCGGAGAGAGGCTACCCGGGGGCGCATCTATCTATCCATCACAATGTAACAGAAGGCTAAATGGAGAAAAGCAGGGTGACGTTTCTGTTGCTGTGTATTACACGGATGCTAAACCCTCACAATGCCGAGAAAAAAAACGTTGATTCGGAAAACGGAGCCTATTAAAACCGATGGGAGGCTAAATACTGTATATGGTTACTGACATTACTGGTAGACCTATGTACTAATGTGGCTGTAATTAAGGAATATAATGTAAACATCAGAGTAAGCTGAAAAACCGGAATGCAGAGAATGAATTTGAAGAGTTAAAGAAGAATACGAAGATCCAGACGTTTTCCAAAACAAAATCCCAAAGTGAAAAGCACAAATTGTTCATATTTTGAATTTCTTTAGTTTTGACAGGAGATATTTTCATGGAGAGCAGAGTATTTTAATTTTTTTAATGTTTAGGTTTGTTCATTCTGGAATAATATACCGGTCTGTTTTTAATTTGTATTTATGTTAACAACTTAAGTTTATTTCTAAGTGTATTTAATAAATGTTTATCCTGTTTAGCTCGGGACCAAAGGTGTGGTTTCGAGTTTTGGCCCTCCAATTGAGTTTGACACCCATGTTTCAACAAACCACGGCCCCCCAAGTAGAATGCCCGACATTGCCAGACCATGTTTATCATTTTTGTTGGTATGTATTAGAACCGACTTGACAAAAAAACTTAGCTAAAAACACCTTTTCAAAGTTTCGTTTTCCTCATACTGGGGTTTTGAGTTTTTCCTTGCTCTCATGTAGGTTTTAGATCAGGGTGTGATAATGGAGTAATAATGGTCTGTAGCCTGTAATAGGCTGTAGAGCCCTTTGGGACTTTTTACGATTAAAGGCTATACAAATAAACATGACTTGACACCCAGAACCCTTAGGTACAACTGTGTACATTTTCACAAACATCGGTTCAGCCCATTCAGATTCTATAAGTCACATACCAATGCACGCACATATCAGAATCGTTTAGATAGAGGTTTGGATTTGGATCGATTATATTTGGATTATATTTGTGTAATTGTTCACATAATCCTCTTGCTTTTGAATTTCTCATTCTGATTTTGAAGAACAAATCTTATGAGCTTCAACATTAGAATTTAATTTGCCTTTATCATGTGCCTTCTGTGATGTTTATATTTCAAAGGATATCGATTTCTTTGAAACACCTTGTACTTTCCTTTCATGTCTCTTTGACTCAAGAAGGTTCCCGACCCGTTTTATGTTCTGGTCAAGCCTCAACGGGGGTGAACTTTTGGGCCTGTCGAGCGCCGATCTCGGCCACGTACAGATCTCCCGACTTGAGGTCCAGGTCCACCAGATGCGGCCGGGTCCCCTCGGCCAGCCGGACGGCGCCGGCCACCTGGCACTGGCCGATGGAGCCCACCCCCGGCGCCCTCAGCAGGGAGACGCGGTCGGCGTTGAGCTGGACCACCACCAAGTGGTTTTGGTCGGGGGTAAAGCGCACAGAGTAAGGCGCTTCCCCGGCGAAGCAGCCCCCCCACAAGCCCAGCCAGTCCCCTGTCAACGCGTCGAAGACCTGGACCCGGTTGTTGGCCCGGTCGGCCACCCACACCCGCTGAACGCTGTCCACTGTCACGCTGTGGGGGATGTCAAACTGGCCCGGGTCACGGCCCTTTTCGCCGAGCACCCAGAGAACCCGACCCTCTTTGGACAGTTTGAGGAGACGGTTGTTTGCGCCGCCATCGCCGTCCACCACGTACATCTCACCCGAGGAGTGGACGAAGATCTCGGCCGGCTGGTCGAACTGTAGTGGGTTCAAGCCAGAGCCGGCTTTGCCTGGAGTGCCCAGAACCTGAAAATGTGAAGAAAATCCATGGATAAGGTCAACTAAACTTAGTGAAGAACTAACCTGTGAAACATACTGCCAGCGGGCCAGATCCAGTCGGTTTGATAATTTAATCCTACTCGCTACAAATTTCTAAGTCTTTAAAAAAAAGAAGCAAATCTCTAGGTCATTATTATCAAAAAGATATAATTTCTTTGAATAAAATCAAACCAAATGCTCTCTCTGGGCGCTAGAGGACAGTGTTGAGTTTGTATAGCGTGGTGAATTGGTTCATGTGTAAATCCATATTCACTCAACTAATACAATAAAGCTTTAGGGATGATTTTACTCATTTGGGCATAGTTAATCAAATAAAATCAAGTTCCGCTCGTCATGTTGCAATCCTCGCATGCTAACGTTAGCTGCAAAAGAAATGCCACACAAAGTTTTGTATTAAAAAAGTGTACAATAAGACAATAAACTTCCTTTTTCCCCACCCAACAACCCGAGAGCCCTAATACAAAGACACACACAATGGCTCAAATACAATGAAAAAAACCTTAAGAATAATAGAAATAAAATGTAATTATTGCAAGGCACAGACTAACTATGAGAGGAAAGGGACCTGTGGGAGGATTGTCTGTTTTATAATATTGTGTATTTTATGTCGTTTTTTCTATAAAAACCCTTCTGTTGGCAGACATTGAGAATTAGCTTTAGCTAAAATATTATACAGTGGAACCTCGGTTTTCGAACGCCTCACAGTTCGAACAAATCGGTTCTCGACCAAAAATTTCGAGAAATTCTTGCTTCGCTGTTCGGTCAAATAATCGGAGTTCGAACGCTGGTACGCTAGGGTGCGATGCTGAGCGGCGTACGGGTGTAGATCGTGTAGATTGCCCCCACCCCTCGTGAAGAACTGTTATTACGTGCGGACGCGTTTCGTTTTGCTTTCGCTTTTAATATAGGTGTACCAAGTGTTTTAGCCCCTAATTATGCCTCCGAAGAAGGTCGGTGCAAGCAGCAAAGTTGCTACAGGTGAAAAAAGAAGAGTAGTGCGTACAACTATTGCATTTAAGAAAGAAATAATAGCAAAATATGAAGATGGTGTGCGAGTTTCCGATCTTGCTATACATACAGCATGGCTTCTGCTGAGCACCACAAAGGTAAGAAATCCTATTCATAATTCTTTTCTTTACCCTTTGTTTATTTTTACACGTTCATGTTAGCGTAATCTTTCGTACGGAAGATTCCGATAACGCGAACTTACGATTAGCCTGGGTT
Organism: Urocampus carinirostris; assembly: GCF_059441175.1. Lineage (NCBI taxonomy): Eukaryota > Metazoa > Chordata > Actinopteri > Syngnathiformes > Syngnathidae > Urocampus > Urocampus carinirostris. The sequence goes on along the minus strand of NC_142367.1, from coordinate 8,194,984 downwards.
AGCTTTGTTTACGTAAAACATTCAGGGTGTTGTAACAGAGCCCCATTTCCAATGAAGCGCAAGCCACTTGTTGTGGAGACCCGGGTGCTAAATGACGTGTAAACGACCAGATTCATTTATTTGTACACGTTCATGTTAGCGTAATCTTTCGTACGGAAGATTACGTTAACGCGAACGTACGATTAGCCTGGGTTAGCTTCATGTTTACATTCATGGTAAACATTCAAGGTGTTGGAACGGATTAAAAATGATTTACATTACTTTTAATGGGAAAAACTATTTCGGTGATTGAACAAATCGGTTTTCGAACAGGGTTCTGGAACGGATTATGGTCGAGAACCGAGGTTCCACTGTAGTATGTGACATGAGTTTATGGAACATACTTGACCACTTTTTGAATAAACAAAACTTAAACTTAAATCACACCGATAGAAAAAGAATTCAGGCATTGAACCAAACCCTTTTAAACATATATTTGGATCATTTATAAATGGACACACAAATGATTGTTATATTGATGTAAGATATGAGAATTTGTCGATATGATTGAAAGAAGAACTGTCCAAAGTTATTCTGGGGGCGGGTCTTATATAAGCCTTTCACTTCCACCGGTCATCGTCCTTTTTTTACTTGATTTGTTCATTAAAAGATAAGATGTTTGTTGCATCGTGACTGAGAAGAAAAAATAAAGGAGAAAGTACAAATGTTTCAACTTTTAACGTTTTTAGAGGCGGTGTACGGAATTTGGAACTACTTTACAAGCTGCTGCCATCTCCTGGCTTGTGTCATCATTGCAGCCTTGGTCAGCTCGTTCATGATGCCGTGCAAGAACATGTATTCCTGAGAACTGCTCAAATCAACTTTTCTTTTTTCATTTTTTGGGGTTTGGGTTGGCAGAAGGCCTTTTTTACATAAACCATTTTCGTGGTCCAAAACAAAATGAAAACCTGTAGGGGGGGAGGCCTTATGTCAATCTCCAGCACTCCCCTACCCTCATTCCTCCTACCATGTGTGTTCTGCCCCCAACAGCTTTGCTAAAATTAAGATAAAAGCAGAGAGGCACAATGGAAAATAAAGCATTTTTGAGCATCTTTGAGCTCAGTGGGAATTAACTTTTGAGCACACTTAATAGAAAAAATATTTACCTTTTACTTTTTATGGACACCCCAAACTTCTTTTTATTGCATTATTGTTACAATGCACAATTATTTTTCATTGCATCATTATTAGAATCTATTCCAGTTTTCTAAGCACTACATTGTGATTATTTTTTTTTTGCCAATTCATCCTGATGGTGTTTTTGGTCTTCAAAGTCTTTATACTACATGTTTTACCCTGGGGTGCCCCGTCTAATCTCATTGCATACCATGTTTCCACATTATCTGGGTCGATCCCACCTAAGGCTCCCCCGCTGGCCTAAGCAATTTTGATATTAATGACAATAAAGACAATCCTAATTATATTTATCCTGATTAGATTTGATTTTTTCTAATCTTCAAAGCCTTTAATACATGTTTTACCTTGGAGAGACATGTCTAATCTCATTGTATACCATGTTTGACAATGTTGATCTATCTATCTATATTCTGAAGCCATATTCCTTTAGTGGGCGGTGGCTAGAGTCAAGGACTCACTCACGTTCACCAAACATTTATTCCACTTCGCTCTTCCCAACCTGACACCGAGCATTAAGCCCACAGCACAACAAGGGGAGAGGTCGTGTGCCATGCAACCCTTCATCATGTTTTACCCTGAAGTTCCGTGTCTAATCTTGTTGCATACAATGTTTAACAATGTTCACATTGAAGGATTTTATACATTTGACTGTAAGGGATTTTTTACGATTGAATACAAGTTACATTTATTGACTTTAATGCAAGATATTCACTGACTGTTTTTCTTCAAGGTACATTAGAAAGTTTAGCCTGTGTGGAATGCATCAGACCTATTTCTGATAACAGATTTCCTGTGAGTGCTGACTGAGAAGGCCAGACGCACAAGGACAGACATCGCGACGTCCTTCGGCGAGGAGGTGGTGAAGCCCAGGGGGTCTTCCCTAGCACGACCATGGGAGGAGCAGGTGCGCCATTATGCGGGGAGAAGATGGCAAATAAGAAGAAAGCTAAAGGACTTGAACAGAGGCTTCCCAGAGACTCCGACGACACTAATTCGGCTGTATTTGATGGAGTTCACTTAGCTCAATTGTTCATCTTGAGCTAAGTGAACTCCATATAGCCAGCTCATCTTACCCAATGTTTACTATTCTGTGTACAGTAATGCTAATTGTAATTCACCCTGGCCAATCCTGGAAGGGGGATTACCGCATGTGAGGTCCTTTCTCAAGGTTTCTCTTTTTTCCTCACACTGAGGTTTTGGAGTTGTTCCTTGCCCGCATGCTGGGTTAAGATCAGGTAATTGTGTAATTTTGTAATTGTAATCCTGTGCAGTCCTTTGAGACATTTTTGAGATTAAGGGCTACATAAATAAATGTGACTTGAAATGTGGCTTTAAGAAATTAAATCTGCCCTCGTGTGGAAATGCCGGTCTCTTGTTCATCTTTTCCATCAAGAAACGAGCGTTCATTGTTAGGTGAATGTAGGTTGTGTTTGGTTAATGGAGTCAGATAACTAATTTGAACAATTTGGTAAACGGTATAGTTTAATATTTAATTCCTAACAATACCAATGGCGATAAAGACCATTATATTATATTCCATTCTATTCTATTCCATAGAACACTTCAAAAGACGCACCCCACCTTAACCCAAATTAAGACGCCTTTTCAAATTCTTATTTTTGCTCACTGACCTGCAGGAGGTTCCCAGACGGCGAGTACTGTTTGACGCAGTGTCCATAGGGACCGCTTCCCACGTCCGTGACCCAAACGGTGGGATTGGAGCGGGCGTTGGCCACAAAGATCCCGTGAGGCATCTCCAGGGTGCTGCTGTTCCAGCTCATCAGGAAGTCGCCCTCAGTGCTGAACACCAAGACCTTGGCCACGCCGTCACCTGAAGATCAAGCAGCGGCATTAGGCGGCAATAAAGGTCCCAGTTCGGGTTCCATTCGGGACCGACCTCTCTGCGCCACGTACACCACGCCGGCATACTGGTTGACGGCCACGCCGAAAACGCTGCCGGTGAAGAGTTCGGCGTTTTTGGGCCAGGTGATGTCCAGCTTGTAGAAGGGCGGCTGGAAGTGACCGATGGTCGAAACGGAACCGCCGGTCTGCTTGGGACCCAAAACGAGCGTCGCCCCGAACAAGAAGACCGCCAGGGCGATCAACAGCACACAGGCGTAGATTCGGCTTTTCATGGTTCCCTTTGCCGACAAGAGAACCGGGTCGGAAGGGTTCGGTTCCCCCGTCGTTTTTGTTGACTTCCTGGTGACTGCAACGAGTGTCAAGTTCTCAGAGACGCTAGTTACAATTTCCGCCAAAACTACAAAATCAAATAACATCTCAATAGACTATTTTCTTAAATGAGACAATTAAGCATTGTATGAATGTTATCAAGCTCCCATTAGTGTTTTTTTTTCACGTGCCCACGATAATTGAAATAATTTTATTCTTTTAAAGGCGGGAAGTTGTAATTGAATTATGGCATTCTTGAGATCCTGCAGCATACCAGTGACGCAGGCTTTACACAGTGTGTAAGAAGGATTGGAAAAGAAAAAAACTCTTAGAAACTGTAGTTCAATTAATAAGACGAACATTCAATTGAGAATAAACTCCTTAAAACAACCATTCACTTAATAAATAAGAACATTATATATATATATATATATATATATATATATATGTATATATATATATATATCATCTCATCTCATTAGCTGCACCGCTTATCCTCAGTAGAGTCGCGGGGGGTGCTGGAGCCCATCCCAGCATCATCGGGCAGTGGGCAGGGGACACCCTGAACTGGTTGCCAGCCAATCGCAGGGCACACAGGGACAGACAACTCGCTCGCGCATTCACACCTAGGGACAATTTGGACTGGCCAATCCACCTAAAATGCATGTCTTTGGCTTGTGGGAGGAAACCGGAGTGCCCGGAGGAAACCCACGCAAGCACGGGGAGAACATACAAACTCCGCACAGGAAGTCCGGTATATATATAAAGGACGTTTTTATCATATGAATTTTCGTTGTATTCATTGAATTATGGCACTCTTGGGCTTCCATAGTGTTGACTTCCAACTCATCACCAAGATTCAAAGTGGCCAGCGTAATAAAACCAAGAAACTATATACATGTATACATAAAAGAACATTACAAATATCAAAAAGATAAAAATATAATATTAACTTAAGATGAGTAAAGGTGATAAGATAAAAACAAAATAAAACATAGTTGAAAGTGACTCTAGTGCAAGAATAGTCCAAGTATGGTCCAGTTTAAAGTGTCTGTAGTGTGCTGAACCTGTCTGTGGTGTATTGTTCGATCAGCAGCCGTTTAAGAGTCTGATTACAGAGGGGTAAAACGAGTTCTTCAGACAGGTCGTCCTGCATTTCATACTCCTGTACCTCCGTCCTGAGGGTAGGAGTGTAAACAGTACGTGTTGTGGGTGGGTGGGGTCCTTGATGATGGAAGCAGCCCTCATGTGGACTCTGCGGTGGTATATGCTCTGCAGAGAGGGCAGTGGAGCCCTGGTGATCCTATGAGCATTCTTAACCACTCTGCTGGCGTTTGCGGTCCATGGCTGTGATACTGCTGTACCAAACAGTAATGCAGCAGGTCAGGATGCTCTCCACGATGCAGCTGTAGAAGTTGCTGAGGATTTTGCTTGACATTCCAAACTTCCTCAGCCTCCTCAGTAAGTACAGTCGCTGCGGAGTTCTCCTGACCATCTGTGTGGTGTTTAGGGTCAATGTGAGGTCCTCAACGATGTGCACGCTAAAGGATTTTATACATTTGACTATAAGGGATTTTATACGATTGAATAACCGTTACATTCATTGAGCGCAATGAAGATTTTCACAGAGTAGGCTATAGTTCAATGACAGGTCACGCCGTTCCAAATGCAGAATATTTTGACTAGGGAATTTTGATAACTGGACTCTGACGGAGGACGGCAGGCGATGTTTTGAGAACAAGGCCCTGATGACGTAGAAACGCTCATTGTTGTTTTGAGTTTTTCCAGACATCGAGGCGAGATGGTGGAGCTGTGGAGCCCACGCTGGGCTTCCCTGGCACGCTCATGGGAGGGGCCGGCACACCAGCTTGCGGAAAAACATGGGACGAGAAAAGAAAAGCTGAGAGATCGAGAGAGGAGGCTTAACAGAGACCTGAGTGACACTAATTCGGCTAATTCTGCCATATTCGATGGAGTTCACTCAGTTAAATTGTTTAAGAAATTATATCTGCCCTCGTGTGGAAATGCTGGTCTCTTGTCCATCTTTTCCATCAAGAAACGAGCGCGCATTGCTAGGTGAATGTAGGTTGTGTTTGGTTAATGGATTCAGATAACTAATTCGAACAATTTGGTAAATGGTACATTTTAATATTTAATACCTAACAACGCCGAGGTACATAAAGCTGCTCACCTGCTCTACTTGAAGCTCCCGGATAAATAGTGGCTGATGAAATCTCCTCCTCTTCCTTATGTCCACTATCATCTCCTTTGTCTTGTCCGTGTTGAGGGTAAGGTTGTTGTCCTCGCACCATGTCACCAGACTCGCCACTTCCCTCCTGTAGGCCGCTTCGTGCCCCGCAGTGATGCGTCCTCTATCACTGCAGTGTCGTCGACGAACTTCAGGGTGATGTTGTCCTTGCGCGAAGAGTGTGTTTTGTGTTAGACGCATAGCAGATGAGCTGCACTGTCCTGAGGTCATGTGTTAAAATCCAGCTACCGGTGGAGTTTGCATGTTCTCTCAGAGCTTGGGTAGGTTTCCTCCAGGCAATCTGGTTTCGTCCCACATTCCAAAAACATGCATTTCAGGTCAATTGGCCGGTCTAAATTATCCCTACGTGTGGATGAGCGGGTGAGTTGTCTGTCTCTGCCCTGCGACTGGCTGGCAACTAGTGTAGGGTGTCCCCTGTCCACTGCCTGAAGATAGCTGGGAGGGGCTACAGCACCCCCGCAGCCCCAGTGAGGATAAGTGGTGCGGCTAATGGATGAATGGAAGAGTCAGACTTCCGCTTTTCTCCCCTGAAAAATGCCTAAATCTACTGCTTTTTCGAATTCAAACAACAAATATGATTCGAGTCTAGTCTAAGTGCAAACACGCTTTATAATTTTACAAAGTTGGCATGTAATATCATACCTGTCAACCTGTAAGTTTTTGCCGTACAAAGTACGTTTATGATACATTTTAAGACGTGTACGACGGACAAGAAAATCTGTACGGAAAAACGCAAATTTGTCATTTCTGTGTACCATCCGGTATACACCGACTATCATGAAAAGGCAAATCAATCAAGTCAAAGAGTTTGCCGCGGAAGCCTCTATCTCGATATCGTTTTTTTCGTTGCAAACGAAGCGAGCGGTTTGATGCTACTGTGCGCATGCGTCTGCCGCCTGGGGATTTCCCATTGAAGGGTCTGCCAGTCCTTGTACCGCGCCCAGTATTGCGCGGCTAAGGCCACATCCTCCAGTAGGGAGCAGTTCAACTTCCACAGACCCCTCCCAACAGTCATAGCTGAAGGAAGTGCGAGAGAGCAGGACAGTAGCAAGTGATCTGAAAAAAAGACAGGAATTAATCTGGCATCACTCAGTGTTAAACCCCTTGTAAATATGTAGTCTATTCGAGAGGCTCTGGCGTTGTCACTACTGAACCAGGTGAAGCCCTCCTCTCCTGGATGTGTGGATTTGAAACAGTCTTGCAGTTTAAATGTCCGGCTTATGTACTGAAATAAAATCGATGTTTTATCTACTTTAAACTCCTCATCGGTCCCCTTTCTATCCTTTCGACTTAGGATGCAATTAAAATCTCCTCCCACGATTAGTGGTTGATGGCATAGCATATGTGACTGGATGTCTTCTAAGAGTTCGTACCTGAGGTGTTTGTCAGGATGGCCGTATATGTTAATGAGGTTAAAATCATGCCCTATATAGGTAAGTCTTGCTAAAATTGCGCGTCCGTCGCTCATCACAGTGCTCCCCTTTATGATGAGTCGAGGGTTGTTTATTAAAATGGACACCCCATCGTTACAGTTTTCATTTGAGCCACTCCATAATGAAGGATATGGCCAAATCTCTTCCCACTGTTTATAATTTTTTTAAAAGGCGTTGCAGCATTCTTGTAGTAAAAACACATCCGTTCTGATAAAACGCTGTGAGCTTTAACCTTTGATCTCACACTTCTCACATTGAGAGTAGAGAAGGTAACGTTCATAAGTGTTGTTAAAGTACCGTATACAAACGACTAAGACGAAACCAGGGGATCCGAATCCATTCTCTGGTGGTCATTGAGAGTGTCACCTGGTTCGGACTCCTGATTGGGGCACAAAGCATCACTTAAGAATGGTACCTCATTTGGAGACCCACTGGGGAAAACTCTGGAATCCTCTGACTTTCTATCTGTGGTTCCAGGTCTTCCCCTTTTTTTCTGGGTTAGGGGGTGGGCCAGAGGGCGTATCGGGGGTCTCTTACTTCCCTGCCCACAAGGGATCAGATTTTTTCCTTCCCCGGCTTCCTCCGGCTCAAATTCATACAGTTCCCTTGTGGGCGTTTTCATCTGCAATTGGTTTTCTTCAATCTCTGATCTCTGATCTTTGTTTCCGGTGTATTCACCACCCCCAATTTTGTTCTATTTTTACCCCTTTTTCCCGTGGCCGGTAGTGGAGGGAAACTCAAGTTGGATTTTTTGGCCTCACTATTAGAGGTTTTGGGAGAGACGTTCGCCTTTTTGATTTGTTTGTCTTCTTCAAATTCCGGCAGTGGAGGAAAATACATAAATAAACATGTTTGGGGAAAAAATATGGTGTAAGATTATTTTGTATTTTGTAAGGGAAACTACGACAGTTTGTTAGGGCATTGAGCCGTGGAGGTTGACAGGTACGAGACACAAACAATTATCTTCGATATGAAGGGGGGAAATGCAAATCCTATGAATATTATGACGCCTATATGAGATTTTTTTCGAGCCTTAAAACTTGAAGGTATTTTATTCTTTTAAATGGGCCAAGTCTTTTGTGACTTCCTGGTGATTTTAATCAGCATCAAGTTCCAAAAACCGCTCTCATTCCATTTCCGCCAAAACCACAAATTCAAATAACACATTTATAAACAACTGTCTTTGATATAAAAGGAGGAAAAGAGTATCTTACGACTATTATCAGGCTTCTATGACGTTTCTTTGTCTCGTGCCCAACACTTGACGGTGATTTATTATTTTAAAGACAAGCAATCGACTTCCGGCAATGACGTGTTGGCGACGTTGGCGGAGACGACCGCGGTGGCAGCGACTCGACTTCTCTTCTTGCCGTTTGGGTTCCGATTCGGATGACAGTCCACACAGAACCTTCATGTAGCGACGAGCAAGCGAGAATCGGCTGCATGGAGGTCGTGGACAGTCCGCTCAATCTCGTAAGTTCCGCTCGTCATGTTGCAATCATCGAATGCTAACGTTAGCTGCTTTTAGCTTTCTTGATTCGCCTCACAGAATTTCATATTCGATCGTGGAAGAACTTGTTCAAATCGGAAAGAAACGAACGTTTGACTTTGAACTTGGCTGAAGTTGAGAAGCTTGCGTGCTCCAACTCGCCTGTCACGCTAAAAGTAAAAGATGGGAGACGATCCTTGTTTTTGCCAATTCTATTCATGTTTGGTCAAATTTATTATTTGATCCTTAATCAAGCGTCAAAAAGCTACACTGTTAAGTTCCATATATCAGGTCAAAATGTTCCCTTTGGTGACCCCAAAACAACTTCAGGAGCGTACAAATACCTCTTCAGATAATATGGAGATAAAGGTCCAAAAGAGGTCGTGGTTTCTCCTGTTTACAAATACGATTGCAGAAGGAGGGGGAATTACGCCATCAGGGTTATTTGTTCAAATACTGTCTTGACGTGAACCACAATAATAAATTTGGATCTGACTACTGTACGATGATCTATTATGGACGATTCAGATTTCCACGTTTGCTTCCCCTTTCCATGAATTTATCTGCCTGCACCTTGTCACAAGTTAATGACTGATTGAAAGAGTTTCGAATGGCATTTTTTTGTGTGCACGCTTCCTCAGGCCCATCAGCAATGCAGGAAGGCCGATCGTTTTCTGGCCGCCGGAAAGTACCAAGAGGCAATCAGCTGTCACGGAAAAGCAGCAGGTAGGCTTTGCCCCTGTGGCCCAGCACGGAATGAGTCCTAACCCAAACGAAAGCTGTATTTAAGCAGCTCTGTTGGCCCCTAGTGGCTCGTTCATTATTGAGGTTTCACTCCAATTAGTAATGTTTGTGCCACAAATGAAATGTTGAGTCGTCATGAAAGGCCCTAATTGTTCTCTTTCACAGAACTTCTGACTGAAGCAATGAAGACCATAGACTGTGACCAGGTGAGTCTAGTTGTAGGCTATTTTGGAATTGATGGCGATTAAGAGCAATACAAATATGACTTTTCAATCATGTGATCTGCAACTGCAACCGTAGTAGCACCCATGGTGGATGGGTACCTCCCTATGAATACATTAGTACACCTGTATGTTTACATCAAGGGTCTCAAACTCAATTTACCTGGGGGGACCTAAAGCTTGAGTGGGTGAGGTTGGGCTGGGGGGACCTAAGGCTTGAGTGGGTGAGGTTGGGCCAAATTGCTTTTTACACTAAAAGTTAGAGACACGCCTGTGTCATCATCATAGTACAAGGCAAATTTGCCTGTTAAATAAAAGGTTCAGTAAAAAGTTAAACTACTTCAATTGGAGTTGAGGGCTGTTTAATAAAATATGTAAATAAGCATTTGTGTTCTTGACGTTAGAGGTAAGATTTATGGCCCGAGCCCGAACCCGAACCCGAACCCGAGGCAATTTCGGGCCGGGTCGGGCCCTGAAATGTCAGTCATACGGTCGGGTCGGGTCGGGTTCGGTCCTGCTTTTTTTTTTTTTTTTTTTTTTTTTTTTTTAATTAATTAATAATGTGTTAAATGTTCATTAAAAATATATACTTAAACTATGTATGGATACTAGACCAAGGAATACTTGTTATAAAATAAATAATTTGGATAAAACGGAGAAGGAGCTGTAATCGCTATTTTTCCGACTCCTATGGAAATTCCTCCCCCCCTCCGATTTTAAATGAAAAAAACAACAATTTGTTTACACCGCGGGATCCAATGCAACCAGGGTTTCATTCACAATAAAAAAGACATTACGTACGGATATTATAGTAAATCAAATGAATATTATTTGTGTACAATTAGTTGTGGTTGCGGAAATCATAGCGTACAGTGACGTTGGTGACTTTTCCATCCGCGTTAAAAAAATGCATTTTGTAAAATACGATCGCGCTTTATTGTTTAAATAAACGCGATCTCCCAATGATTATAATTAGCTCGCTTTATTTTGTTTTAAAGCGTATTATATAGAATACGATCGCTTTTGTCGGAAGCGTACATTGACGTTGGTGAGATTTTCATCCGCGTTAAAAAACGCAATCTGTAGAATACGATCGCGCTTTATTGTTTAAATAAACGCGTTATATAGACTAGGATCTCCCAATGATTATAATTAGCTCGCTTTATTGTTTTAATAAGCGTTTTATATAGAATACGATCAGGGGGGGGGGGGGGATTTGCATAGGAGTCGGCACAACACGTCAACATCCCCTCTCAATGAAAGTGCTGCGCTAAAATCTTAAAGGCGTACTACTACTGCTGCTGTGGATTATGGCCCAATGATCAAGTCGTCAAAATGACGGACGCCTTTAAATGTTTTCGCTACCTCAAAAAAAAAACCGTCAATGACAGATTGCAGTGCAGACACAGAAATATAAAAGATGTAAATGTTTATACAGTTTTATTTAACTTAGGCCTAGATGTTGTAACAAAAGGCAGAGTTTAATTTGTTATCATAAATCACCCCTCCTTATAAATAAAATATGTAATTTCGGGCCCCCTCGGGCCGGGCCAGCAAATCCAGTTAATTAGTCGGGCCGGGTCCGGGTCGGGTTTAATACCCCCCGGGCCTGCGTCGGGTTCGGGTGCTTTTTTTGGGCCCGATCTTACCTCTACTTGACGTAGAGAATCAGAGAAAAGTAAAGAGTTAGTCAAAGAGTTGGCACTTGGCAGGAAAAACCAATGTCTTATCCAAAAGACAGTCAACAAGAAATACGGCCAAATGTCCCTATTATTCATTCTAAAATGACTGTGTTTCTGATCACCTACTGTTTAAAAGTTCAGGGCATGTTTGGTCATCGAGGCTTAGTAGGGTAGACCTTGTCACCTCCTCATCGACTATTTACTTCTCTTGCCCTGAGGGGTAACTTGAACAGAGATGGAAAAAAACGGTACCTTATATACCTTAGTCCTGTCACTTTCATTTGAAAAACCAAAAATATAACAGTGTTGACATATAACATCCTACCTCGTCTGTTAGACCCAGCCAATATGGCCGACCGACTACAAATGGGTATGCGCTAAACGTCAGCCGCAATCAGGGACTTGGTCTGAGGGATTGAACACTGTTCATTGTGTGGTCGCATCTCACAGGCACGCGTGTCCATGGAGTTGCAGAGGGACCGACACATCAAGCAGCAGCATTTGCTGCAGGAGCGTCGGAAGAGGGAAGCCAGACGGGAGGCCAACAAAGCTCAGGCTGCCGCTTTAGCGCCTTCCGGTAGCCCTGCCCTCCCGGTGCCAGCTCGGGCCGTAGGTTCCAGCGTGCCGCCGACCCGCCCGGTTGCCGAGAGGGAGTACGACACGCTCCTCTACCAGCTTCAAAGTCGCCAAGGTGGCGACGGGGTGCGGACGCCGGCGCCGTGCCCTGGCTCCAAAACGGCCAAAGACGACAAAACCCGACTGGAGGAACAACAGACAACCATCCAGGACTTGCGGCAGCTGGTCAACCACCTGATGGACGAGAACCAGCGGCTGGCTGCCGACAACCGGCGGCTACAGTCCGAGAACAGCCGCCTGCGGGCCGAGGCGGGGGAGCGCTCGGAGCCGTGGGTGCTCCCCCAGGCCAGCGGGGGGCGCCACGAGAGCAAAGGCAAGGAGATTGCTATCCCTCACCTGCCCCCGCTGGAGATGCCCGCTCAGGAAGATTTGTGTCTGGACGACCTGCCGCCGCTGGAGCTGCCAGAGGACATCCAAAACGAACTACGTGAGCTGCTGGACACGGACAAACTCTGAGCCGCTTTTGGAAGACCAAGGCCGTTTTCCATCTTTTTGCTTTCCATGTCTCGTTATGGCACGTTGTCGCTCACCGTCGCAGGTAAGGCATGACAAAAGAAGGCAGAGGGTTGTCATATGCTGGGCAGCCTCGTTCAAATATTTGGTCGTTTGGTCTTGGAATACCACTCACAGAAGATTTGATACTCTCCTTCAGTCTCCCAATGCCAAGAGTTATGATGTTTGTGAGGAGATGCTTTCCTTTTGTGGCATTAAACCTGAGAAAAGAAGTGCTTCGCCTGCTTTTTGTGCTTATAATTCTTCACAAGGGGCAATCAGTGACTGTATTCTCCTGTTGATTTTCACCCAAGTGCATTTTTCCTATCCTCACCTGTGACAGGCTTTCCCAAACGTTAAGGCATCAGCATTCATTTACGTGTCAATGACTGCAAGAAATAATTTGCCCATGAAAGTAATCTCAGACACTTTTTTTTGCCGATAAAAAAACAGGTGTTTTATTCCAGGACGAAGCAGTAACCACAAAATCCTCAGCAATGCTACTCTTTAGTACAGAGCTTGGCTTTGGTATATAATTAGTCAAGTTACGTGCGTGCGGACAGTGAGTTTTTATGTGTTGTGACAACACAGCTAAGGCCAAAATCTGTCACAGACTGTGTCAATCTGCAACATAAATCACAAACAGACGCTCGTTTTTGCTCAAATATTTGCTGTTTACAAGTAAATGCAGCCTGGGTGCAAACATACAACACAATAGCAATTGTCCTTTTGGAGAAGCCCGGGAATTTATCAAATCAGAATTGATAATTCCGGTGGCGCATTGAAATGCCATTAAGTTTCAGTAAGAAGTTTTATCAAGGATACATTTCTTGAGAACGTGGCCACACTTGCAATGGTACAACGTAATAATTTGAGATGACAAGCCACAAACAGCAGTCAAAAAAAAGCTTTGGAATGAGATGCATATACACACACAGCATTGGATAATATAAAAGCCCATCTAAATCCAAAAGATTAAAAGACAAAAATATAGCAAAAAGCTTCATTTCTTAGTATAAAAATGTACTGGCAAGCCTTAGTTTAAGATCGGAGACATTTTTCTGGAGTTGTTCACAAATCCGCCCCGGTGAGATTATAAATCCGCAAAAGCAGTGTGCCATACATGAGAACATGATCATTAGACAGCCTTATTATTGCACCAGTGGGCCACCACAGCGATATGGGAGGCAGTTTTTTTTTTTAAATGTGCCTGTAGATGCGTTGATCGTTTAGTTCTGTCAGAGGTTTGTGTCAACAATGACACGGTCGTCCACTTAAAAAGCCTTTCATGCGCTTGGAGTTGATTAAATAAAAAAGCTATTCTGGAAATACCACCATCTCAAATCACACCAATGGACCTTAAATATACACACAAATAAACTTTGATTTGAAAAAGTAGACAGCACTTTTCCAATTGCAGGTTTTCTGTTTGAAAAAAAATCTTACTAATTGTTACAAGAAAATAAAGGTTGAAGCTGTCAGACTCCTGACCATGAATATTCTGAGGGAAATGGCGAGAAAAAGAATGGTGGTCATCAATGCATTGGTTAACATTTTTGGGGACGGTTGGGGGATAGTTGGGTTAAATTATATAAAACCTGCAATTACAAGAAGTTGTGGCTACATGGTACAAACCCCATTTAAAGATATTCAACAGACTACTCAGCAGTTTTTTCGGCATGTCTGTTCTGATCATGCTCCGTAGTTGATGGAGCTCAGCCCCGGCCTCTTCTTGCTTTTAATCTTCAGCGATCCATAGCGAGCCTGGCCGGGACACAACAAAGACAAATGGTAGGCGTTGTGAGTGAGGAGAGCCCCGCTGCCACTGTTACCGGGGAGACTCACGTCTTTGCGGGCTCTGGAGCGCGTCAGCTTGACGCTCTGAGATCGCCTAAGACCCTTTTGAGACAACGCCTCGTCCTCGGAAAAGATGGACTCCGCCTCGTCATCCTCGCTCCTGTCGTCTTGGTCATAAAAGTATTCTGAAAAGACACACGCACGGACTTTCTTCATTCAAACTAAATGTTTGGTTTCCCGCAATCAAACAACAAAAAGTCTTGGTTGAAAGTACCGCCGTCATCGGGAACGTCGGCGCTGTGCGCTCGTCGGACGGCCGGATTGCCAGCGTGTGCGCTGTAGCGATAGAGCTGACCATCTCCTCGGTTGTCCTGCTGACTGATCTGCGTCAGGTCGTGCATGCTCAAGCTGCGCAGTTTTTCTGTGATGGCGCCCTGACCCTGTGACACAAAACGACAAGCGGGATCAAAAATATGAAGAAAAAGCCCCAAACCATTGATAAATGGAAGCAATTCTAACATTGTCCCAAGCATGGACACTTTAAAGTCAAAAAGCCTTTGTTGTGGTTGTAGCTTCTAATTACAAACCAAATTAAAGAACGACCTCTCTTGGCCTTCTTTTATGCCACATGTGTCAAACTCCCGGCCCGCCCACCGTGTAATCACATCTGGCCCGCAAGACCATTTTACATTATTGTTATTAATGGCCCGTCAATATGAACAACGCCATCTCATCCCTGGACATCATATTCCGACGTTTTAGTCTCTGTACCTATTCCTTCATATATGACGTATACTATACTATATACCAGGGGTCGAGAACCTAAGGGTCTTTCTATGAGTACCTATGGCTCAGAGACAAATTTAATTGCATGCAAATTTTCTCCATCTCGTTCAAAACTTGAGCCATTGATCCTGTTCAGATACACACAAAGCCAAACCAAAGCTGAGTTTCAGAGCAGTACTTTTCAGAATATATAGGGCACGTTTTCACTACAATTTACAGTCAAGGTGTCACACACAAAAAAACTCGTTTTGGCTGTACAACGCTAAAGAATCCTTTATATAAAAGCTCACTATATAATCTGTGTTCCGTGTTCAGATACTTTTTGATGAATCCACGTAACAAATTGTAAATACGCCAAAACACCGGAAGAGAACTTAGTTATTTGATTGGGTGAGTGGGAGAGATGGGTGGAACTATGCAAAAAGTGCAAGCACTCCCATCTCTCGCCCTACTCAGTCTGCACCAAAGGTAAGCACATCAGGCTCCCTGTTCTTAGAATGTTGTGACGTTTTTACAAAATAATTTGTGTAGCATTTTCATATTTCTACTTTTGACAGGAGATATATTAGGGAGAGCAAAATCTTTTGGGACATTTAAGTTTTTTTTTTTAATAGATACATTGACATAGGAGCAAAGGAATTTGAATGTTATTTTAATGTTAAGTTCTAAGTTGTATAATTTAACAAGATATTTTTATTTACAGCAAAATAATAAATACTGTATAAGTGATTTAAGGTTTAAATTTAATATTCTTGTCTGTTTTCATTCATATTTATGTTCCAAAAACATTCAGTTTAAGTGTGTTCAATAAATGTTTATCCTGGTTGGCCCGCGATCTTAAGTGCGTTTTGAATTTTGGCCCCTTGTTGCAATTGAGTTTGACATCCCTGTTTTATGCCAAGTTCACATAGACCCCTCACTACTTTGAGCTTCGTTTATCGCTTCTTCACTGATTTTGAATTGAATTTTCTTTGTTGTCATTGATATCATTGTAATGTGCATTGTGTTCTGATAGACAGCAGGAACGGATTAGGGAGAGCGCTCCGTATCAGGTGGGTGTGACTGTCTGTGTGTGCTACTGTGAAAGGCTGGTGTATGCTTGTCAGTCAAACGGCGGATAGGTACTGCCTCCCCAAAAAACTGGGAAATAAGGCACCGCTGGCTTTGAGCTTCTCGTAGAATTGAAAATAAATACATCAACTTAATCTAATTCTGAGGAAAGTCAAAAGCGCAAAGAAATGGTGATCACCCTGTTCCCTGGATTATTATCGTGTTAGAGAAATGACTGACGCGGAGTCAGGGAGAAGGCGAGAGCGGTGCTGCTGATCTGGCCTACGATTATGGCTAGGCTATGTAGCAACCCTCAGAAGCTCCCGCGCGGATCCTTTATTTCAGCAAGCCAGATCCATTACCCATGAAACAGGTGACCTGGAGCTAATACTCGAGGGGAAACCGCTACATTTGGGACTTTCGTATTTAAATAATCTAAAACTGCTCAATTGGAGGACACCCGATGCTATCCCGCAGCGACCCAGCCGCTTTCTTACACTGAAAGAAGAAGCCCTTCAATTTTGTTTTAATTCTGTACAACGACAATATAACCATTTATTCAAGTACAATTGTTAGTTGTGTGTGATTATTTGTAGGTTTATAGTTGTTCATTTGTTACAGTTTTATAATCATCTTGCAATAAGTTTGCCCCTTGGGGTCTTTTTTTAAAGTAGGACGCTACTTTGGAGATTTTCACTGTTGTGCAGGGGGTACGGTCCTCATTTAACCACAAAAAGCAAGGGATCTCTCTTCTGTTGGAATACTTTCACCAAAATCATGATCACACGCTCACAAAAAATGATGACTCAATGGACTTCATGGTAGCAAAGACAATTGCGAATACTCCAAAAAATTGACATGAGGACACTAGATCAATGTTGGTGTGAAATGATGGAAACATTTGGGCCATGCAACTTTTTTTACCTCCCAGAAGAGCCTGGTGAAGCACAATAGCCCTGGAGGAAAGAAGGAGGTCAGTAAAGAGAAGAAAGTCCGTTACCAGGCGCTCAAATGCATGCAGTAACTCGCAAAAAATGAGTACACACGTCCCACTTTTGTTAAGATTTTAGCATATATCACTTTGGTTTGACATCGCTGAAAAAATATTGACAAAAGTGTGAGTGTTGTACTCCTTGTATGCAGTAACTTTGGGCATAGCCAGTCTCTGTAAAACGGTTTTAAAATCAAGTTCCATTGCTATAAAATAAGCAGAAGGTAAAGGGCAGCAAAAAGTCAATTCCACCAATGCAAATTCAAAGAGGATTACTTTGAGAAAATATTAAGCATTTTAAGGACAGAAATATCATTAAAATAAATATGACAACTGTGCACTCACCTTGACAGCTGCAGTGACTGCAGCGGTGGCTGCAATGCTGAGGCCCTGCTTGCCAAAGTTAACCATGGTCTCATAACTTCTTTCCTTTGCCTGCACAATATAGTCGTCGATTTCCTGGAAAGGGATTCAATTTCATCACATCTAAGACATTGGGACGATGATCTTCATTCTCAGCTGTTCTCACCCTCTCTCTGGAAGACAGCAGTGGATGGAGACATTTCCTGTAAATGAGACTTGCTCCTCTGGTGTAGGGCGATAGAAGCCAGATCACAAAAGCCACTTTGAGTTCATAGTATAGAGGAAACCTAGAAAATGACGAGTCACAAATAGAAGATGGAGTCAATTCTATCAATCCTCTGAAAAAGTGTTAATTAAGCGTAATGCCATATTATCGTTAATAAGAGAGCCAAGATTGAACTATTCTTTCTACCTAAAGTCAGGGTAAAAACAAACATGACCACTCACCATGCCAGTGTGAGGTCAGTGATGGTTTCCACCACAGTGTAGAGAGCAAAAACAATCCAATACATCATCCAGCGGACCTGCAAGAAAACCGTGCCACAATAACCTAATTTGTAAATTTAAATACTGGACATGAAGGGAGTGCATACTTCCCTTATATGCATTACATCAATGTTGTGAGTGTGAAACAAATAGTCTTACATATTCCTTGACATTTTTAGTCTTGACAGCTTTGTAGGAGTAGTAGGCGGGATAGAGTGTCCCGAAAACCAGCCTGCAAGGAAACATTGGTTTTAATATTAAGGCTGAGGTGCTAACTTGGCTAACCGCATTACTGTACAGACAACCACAATCGAGAACACCTTGACTAGGCTTAAAGCTGGCATCATCAACAGATCCAAGCATTAAGAAAAATTGGAGAACGCTTCCATCAGATGCACATTTTTTTATATTAATATTCTGGTAGCACAAGGTTAGGGTGAGAGAAGAAGAAAAAAAGAGGGGAATGAAAATAATTCAACATTATGTTATATCCATACTGATCTTCTCCTTTTTGTGTGTGAAATTATGTTGAATAACATGGTCTGATGAGAAATGACAATTGATAAAACTTTTATCTGATTTTATATTAAGCTCTATCTTAATATTTCTATCATAAACATAAGTGCTTCCAACAGCAGTTTATTTCTCTAATATCCATTTAAAACTCTTGATATAATAATACTTTTTCTCAAATAGACTAATGTGAAGTGTCAAGACAGTTGAGGGGACATAACTAAGAAAAGCTTTGGCTTATGCCGTTTTGTTTTAATTTGTTTTCATCTCGAGTCAATCGTCCTGTAAACGTGTGAATTTTGAATTATAGATAAACAGAGAGAAACAAATAAAATGTCAATCAAATGAGTTGACTGCTTAGCACAGAGTTCATGATGGCAATCGAGACAGGTGGGGCTCTTTTCACGTGTACATCTGGCTCGGAGATAAAACTCCCTTTTTAACCCATTTAGGCTGGGAGTGCAACATCGTGTTCCTACCACTAGCCACAGGAGTGCTGTAGAGCTTTTCTAACTTTAATGCTGATAAAAAGAAATGTCATCAGGATTTTCTCCATGTCTCTTGGCCAATGTGATGAATCAGAATATGCATGCGAATGTGACAACCACCACCTATAATTTCCTGGATATTTTTTCAACTGTATTGTCAGCGCAAGTTATGAAAAGTGACAAATGATTTTTATTGACTTGAAAGACGTCAAAGATTCACATCTAAAAAGAAGAACAATTGGAAGACGAACAATGAGCGCTTGATTCTCAAAGGTTAAAACTGTGACCCCGTCACACTGCTGAAGGTCAATACTGTACATCCAAATTCTCCTTCGCAGTATTTAGTGACAAGAACTGTTTTGAAACCAACTATTTTTCACAACAAAAATGACGTTCAAAATGAACCTTAACAATTTTAGGTAACTGAAGAGGCGGACAATTTTTACATGGGATATTTGTTGATACAGGACACGGGCTCTGGCATTATTATCATCATTTTATATTAGGGATTGACCCTTATGGTTTTTCAGGGCTGATACCGAAATAAAAAAAGGAAATAAAATAAAAAAGGCTTAGTAACAACTTGTATAAAGGTACACAAATAGCGCCCTGATTTTTTTTTTACAATGAATGAATAAATACAAATGTGAATACAACCTATACAACTTGAGAGGTCACCCAGCATCCACCCCGAAGAAGAAATCCAGCTTCTACTTCCTGGTTTGTGTGTATACACACTGCACTGTATCTCTAGCGCGCTAAGAACTTTGACATTTTTATTGTTTCATATCTCGTGCATCCATTCGATATGGTTGGTGTAAAGTTTAAAGAAGAGGCGAGCAGTTTCTTTTGAGATGAAAGTGGAATAAGAAAGATTGACGCAGTTGAGAAAATGGTTGGATCACTTTTTTTCATCCACTTTTTACCACGGAGGAGAAAGTCGCCAAACTCTTCCAAAAGTAAGTTAAACTTAACTCTATTGATCTTTATAGTCAAGTCATGTTTATTTGTAAGCATTTAATCACAATGAGTCTCAAAGGGCCTCACAGAACACAGAATGTCAACGCCTAATGTGTAGTTTTGTTTTTCAGTACTATGCTTTATCATTCAGCCTGCTTTGTAACGTTATAGATACAATTATTTTATTAAAATTTTATTTTTCGGTTTCAAAACAATACAGGTTACTTATAAAAGCCTTAAGCATACTTATATAAACCTTAAATATACATTCCATCCAAAATATAGCACTGGAGCAACTTATGAAAAAATTCAACTTAGTAACGATCGTTTGGAACCCATCTCGTTCGTAAGTAGGTCAGCGTCTGTATTGCAGTTTTGATGCGATTTTTGATTTGAAAAGAAAAGTACATTTTCTGTGCTTGTTTTTTTTTTGAGTTCTTAATCTTAGTGTCCACAGTGTGTCCCATAGAAATTTGTGAGACCAGAGTGGGTTGACATTCTAGGACGGATGTCTCAAATATGCGGCCTGGGGGACAATTGCGTCCCGCGGGTTGATCTTTTGATGCTTGCACAGGACTATAAAAGTTTAAAGGGACAATTGTATTATTTAGCACAAGAACACCTTGATATCAATGTATCATGGTCAGTAGAGAGCACACAGCAAATACTATCATGAGAGGGCGGGCGATACTGCCTGCGTGTGTGACTGTGATAGACTGGTGAATGCTGTCTATCAAACGGCGGGGCAGGCGCACATTTCAATGTCTCCACACCAAAACAAACTGGGAGGCATAGTGACTGCTAGCTTTAAGCGGCTTGTTTTATTGAAAAGAAATTCACCAATTAAATCGGAGTCTGAGAAAAGTCAGAAGAGTGCAAAGAAATGTTGATCACCACTCCAATTTCCGAGGATTATCATCGAGTTTGTGAAGTGACTGAGGCGGCATCGAGAAAAAAAACAATATTGAGGCTGCAGGTCCAGCGTAATGCTACGGCTAGGCCAACAACTCTCTTAAGCTACCCCCGCCGAGCCTGTATCTTACAATCGCCAGATCTATTACCCAGTGTTCTCGTTTGCCCACGTCCCTGCGTCCTAGACGCATCATTTTTGCTGGGGACGCATCGTGTCAAATCAATAAACACTCGCCCAAATAGACGTTGATCTGACACTATGCGTCCGCCGTTTGACACAAAATTGACATTATTACCCGATTCCTTTTTTTTTTTTAACAAAGATTCATCGCACTCCAAACTTTTCGTCAGGCAGATCCGCCATTGTTGTTTTGGTCTCGCGGTTCGAGATTTCGTCTGCACGCCGATCTCGGCAAACGAGATCTCGTTCCTTCGAGATTACGTCATTGTTGTGGTGCTTGTCGTCGAGGGAAGGTGAAGGTTAAGTATACCTCCGAAAAAACAGTATTAAGTAAAAAATCAACACAAAATTGGTCTTTTCTTCAGTGTCAGTAATAAGTCGAAACATAATGCAGAGAGTGATAACAACGGCAATAATTCCGGCAAGGAAAGCATGAGTGTTGAAGCAAACGATTCGACGAAAGAAAACAAATAAAAGAATACTCCTAGCAAGAAAAGGACTTTTCTGCCAAAATGGACTAAATTATATTACTGGTTACGCTATGAGGCGGATGATAATGGAGGCTACATGTTCTGTGATGCGTGTACCCAGCGTGACAAAAAAACTGGATTGCATAAATCATTTCGCAATACGAACTTTCAGAAGAGCACATCAAAAACTCCCTGCCACTCACACTGGACCCCCACCAGTTTGCCTACAGGGCAAACCGCTCCACTGACGACGCCATAAACACAGCACTTCACACCATGCTGAAACACCTGGACCACCGGGGCAGCTACGTCAGAATGCTCTTTCTGGACTTCAGCTCAGCCTTCAACACCATTATCCCGGAGATCCTGGTGGAGAAACTTGCACACCTAGGACTCTCTCCCTCCATCTGCCCCTGGATAATGGACTTCCTCTCCAACCGCCCACAGTCGGTGAAACTCGGTACCCACGTCTGTCCCACCCTAACACTGAACACTGGCTCCCCCCAAGGTTGTGCACTGAGCCCCCTGCTTTTCACCCTCTACACCTCCGACTGCTCACCGACCCACCCCACAAACACTATAATTAAGTTCGCTGACGATACCACGTTGATCGGCCTCATCTCTGAAGGGGACGAGGTGGCATACAGGGATGAGGTGGAGTCACTTTCAACGTGGTGTTCGGAAAACCACCTCATACTGAACACCACAAAAACAAAAGAACTGATTCTGGATTTCAGAAGGAATGGCAGGAATCCAGCACCACTCACCATAAAAGGAGACTGTGTAGAGAGAGTCCACTCTTTCAAATTTCTGGGTGTGCACATCTCCGACGACCTCTCCTGGTCAGCAAACACCAGAGCGGTGGTAGGGAAGGCCCAGCAGCGACTGCACTTCCTGAGATTGCTCAGGAAAAATAATCTAAAACAGCAGCTGCAGGTGTCCTTTTACAAAGCCACAGTGGAGAGCATTCTAACATACTGCATTACGGTGTGGTATGCTGGGTGCACAGCAGCAGACAGGAAAAAGCTCCAGAGGATCATCAAAAGAGCCCAGAAAATCGTCGGTTGCTCTCTGCCCAGTCTGGAGGACATTGCCTGCTCTCGCTACCTCAGCAGAGCAGGGTTTTATTATTGTACTGTTCTCAGCTCAGGGATGCTGCTGGAAATGTGAATTTCCCTTCGGGGATGAATAAAGTATCTATCTATCTATCTATCTATCTATCTATCTAAAACATTACTGCTCACCTTGCACAATGTCTGACCATTTCTTTTTTCTGCACTATGATGTCTATGTTTGCACCAATGCATATGCTGACTATTTTTTTTTGCACTATGATGAACTACCTCACACGAATGTAAAATGGTACTCACGTACATGCTGACTGCACTATGTTTGTTCACTGCTCAAAACAGACACCGCACAAAAAAACTGAAAACTCATGCCAACACTACCTCATACGAATATAATGGTACTCATGTCTATGTTCTTGCACATGTCGACTGCACTACGTTTACTGCTCACCTTGCACAATGTCTGACCATTTCTTTTTTCTGCACTATGATGTCTATGTTTGCACCAATGCATATGCTGACTATTTTTTTTGCACTATGATGACTTTGCACCAAATGCAATATTGCACAACCCTTACGATAACACTGTATGTAACATCCCACATGCCGACATTTCTTGTGTAAATACCATGTAAATTATAACTATACCCTTATCCCCCTTGTTTTATAACCTTATCTTCTCTGTTCCTCTATCTTCTTGGCTCATACCTCACTGTGAATGTGTAAAACTGGAGTGTCATGCCCAATTTCGTTGTCACAATATGTTAATCCATTTTGTAACAATGACAATAAAGGTATATTCTATTCTATTCTATTCTATTGGATCGGCACCACGACAATGAAAACCACAAATTAGCTATGGAAATTCCGTTGCTGCAATTGGACCTTGAGAAGGCATTACAACTGTGGCGGGACAGCAAGCCACGAAGAATAGATGTGATATTTATAAGTGATAACTGATTTGTATTACAAATTAACTGTGATGATTAAAACTGAATGAAAATATAGATTAATATAATTATTTCAGCAATATTATTTTGTATAATGTACAATATTGTTGTGAACGGAAAACTCTTGAAGTGATAACTGATTTGTACAGTATTATCAATAAATTGTTATGATTAAAACTGAATGAATATATAGATTTTTATTATATATTTGTCACGAATTCCCAATTTCAATATAACACTAAATTTTGGGGACCCATAGATCTCTGTTGGGACCCATAGATTTTTTAACATGCGAGTCCCCGGGACCCATCACTTTTCAGAGGTAAAATAAACACTGATTAACCATGAAACGGATGACCTACAACTTGTGGGAGACAGCTAAATTTGAGACGGTTGTACGGACGCTCCCCTTCTTACGATCATTTGACTTAGGTAAAATGGTAGATACGAACATTTTTTTAGGATGTCGAAAAATATCCGGACGTTGCTGTAAGTTAGATTTTGTATTGTGTGCAACTTTTTCCGAGTACAGGATATTACTGTAGTGCCTTTTTCTGGCGTGTGGCACCGTGAGAGGTCACCCAGCATCCACCCGAAAGTAAAAAAATCCGCTTCCTCTTCCTAGTTCGGGTGTAAACATTCTATACTGTACCTTCAGCGCGCTAATACCTTTGACATTTTTATTAATATCTTGTGCATCCATTCAATATGGTTGGTGTAAAGTGTAAAGAAGAGACAAGCAGTTTCTTTTGAAACAAAATTAGAATAAGAAAGCTTGATGCGGTTGGGAAAATGGTCGAAACGATTTTTTTCAGCCAATTTTTACAACGGAGGAGGACCTCTTGAAGCCCATCTTCCAAAAGTAAGTCAAGATCAACTTTACTTATCTTTATAGAGCATATTATTTTAGTACAAAACAATAGTTTACTTATCCAAGTTACTGGATTGTATAAATTCATCAAATGTCTCACATGGAAATAAAATGCAATGAAATGCTAGCTTTCTTCTGGAGATCAGGTTTGGTGGATTTGATTGATATTGTTTTAAAATATAAGGAGTGTGTCTTTCTGGAAAAGAAAAAAAAAACTATTGAAATTTCTGGTTCATAACTTTTTGAGTCAAACGTTTGTCTTTCCTTGTTCGCCTTGCAACTCTTGCTATGCAGACACCCGATGAATTGGCTGTACAGCCACCAAGACTGCGTCTTTCAGGTTTATTGGCCTCTTTCTTATCTTGAGCAGTGCGATCTTTGGTTATGAGGCACGTCCTATCGCAGCACAACAAGTTCAAACTAATAACGACGTGCATGACAGGTGACTCACTAACTAGACCAGTAAACAACACAGTTTCGACTGATTGGCAAATCACAAAACCGTAATGACGGGATGTGGGGGGTGGGAAACAACTCTTATCAGCCGTTGATCTCAGTGTTGAGAACATTTCTACGTGTCGACATTTTAAGATATAGCAAAAAAAAAAAAAAAGTAAGCTAACAAAGCTAACTCCCGTCAATGACAGAAAACGTCTCGAGGAACGGGAGGTGACAGTAGCTCCCTTTTGTACTTACACGACGCTCCTTGAAATCATCCACGACACCATGGCGCTCTTTGTTTCGTAGCGAAAATTCCAAAAATGACAAAAGAAAGAAGGTCCAAGCAAGACGTGACGTCACAAGCAAATCCGCCGCTGTCGACGTTTGAGTTGCTATTTGGCCGAAATGTATCTCCCGTTGACCGTCTTCTTTTATTCAAGACTTCATAAACGACGACTTTATGACATCAAACTTGGAAAGTGGCCAGCAACATTCCGCCATCCGTCTTTTTTCTCTTCTTTTCTCGCTGCACGTCGTTTGGCGTCTGGTAGGAGAACTGCTTTCAGCGAGCGGCTGACGTCACTACAAAAGAAAGAAAGAAAGAAAAAAAAGAGAGACCGTCTCTTAACTGTTATTGGTCACTCGAGGGCTGTTTACAAAATATATGGGTTTTCATTGGCTGGACTGATCATGTGACAGTGTTCTTTTTTTAAATAAAGGAGGTGTTTTTTTGAAATGCAAACTTTATTTAAATAATTAACAATGTCGACAACATAAACAAGACACGATAAGAGGCTGCAGAGGAAAATAAAACTAAATACTGAAAAAAAGTAACACAAAAAACAAAATATACAGAACAATGTGCGAAAAATAAAGTTAAAATTCACATTTCAAAGTTTTTTAATCACCAATTTTGCTGAAAGATTTGTCTGTTATACGTGAATTTGGGGAAAATTACACAAAATGTCGTACCAATCTTATTTTACATATATTAAAAAATCGTAGGTCAAGAAATGTGTATTTCTTATACACCATGGAATCCCCGCTTAGTTGCTGCCATGTTTGTCCACCATCCCGCCGCCAGGCTGCGCTCTGTGGCACTATGGCCCTGGTCCTTCTAATAATCAAATACACTGTACATTGGGTTTTAATTTTTATCAGATAAAATTATATGATAGGCATTCTTATTAAAACTGATATTTATATGTTGTCAAAAAAGAAGAAAAAATGTGCCGCTGAGTTGATTGACAAAGAACTGCGTCAATTTGAATCGTAACTGCTATGCTTACAGAAAATATTTCCTTAGATTCACCAGAAAAAGACAAATGGTCATAAATGTCTTTATGTTAGATTTTACTATATATTTGTTGGGGGCCATTACACCTCTGTGAAGGCGGGGTATGTCATTTGAGGTGTCCTTAAAAAGTTAAAAGTGGAATACTTTCACTATTAAGTATGTGTTAACATAAGGCAATTGAGTTCAAAAAGCCCTTGTGCTTTATTTTCCACTGTGTTCATCACCTTTATCTTAGTTTAAGCAAACATGTTCCGGGTGGAACTCATCAAGCCCAGGAATGGGGTTTGGGGTGTGTGCTTGAGAATCTCGCCATGGTCATCCCCACCAGTTCTTGTTTTGTTTTTAATTGTCAGTGTAGCATGAAAATGGTAGAGGTAAGAAAAGGGCAGCTTCAAGTAGAGTCCAAATACCAACATAAACCCCAAGAATAGAATAGAATAGAATAGAATAAAATAGAATAAAATAGAATAAAATAGAATAGAATAGAATAGAATAGAATAGAATAGAATAGAATAGAATAGAATAGAATGATGAAAAAAGAAGAAATTATTTGAGTTTATTCGTCCAAGAAATGAACGTACTTGCATGCGCATCATGAACGAGCTAACTGAGGCAGCAATAATGATATGAGCCAGGAGATGGCAACAGAGAGTAAGTTAGTAACAACATTTCAAATTCCCTACAGATCCTTTAAAAGAGTGAGAATACAGAAAATTGCAAAAAGTTTGGACATCATATAATATCTTAATTGAGATGTGTGAGGAATTACTCTTTTTTCTTGCTGTTGCCCATCAATTTTTGTTTTCCAAAAAAGGTGCTGCGCACGGCGGCGCAGTGGTCAGCGCAGGTGCGGCCCAGTTCTAAGGTCTTGGTGTGGGTTCAAATCCAGCTACCGGACTTCCTGTGCGGAGTTTGTATGTTCTCCCCGTGCTTGCGTGGGTTTCCTCCGGGCACTCCGGTTTCCTCCCACATTCCAAAAACACGCATTTTCAGGTTAATTGGCCGGTTCAATTGTCCCTAGGTGTGAATGAGCGAGCGAGTTGTCTGTCCCTGTGTGGCCTGCGATTGGCTGGCAACCAATTCAGGGTGTCCCCTGCCCACTGCCCGATGATTGCTGGGATGGGCTCCAGCACCCCCGCAACCCTACTGAGGATAAGCGGTGCAGCTAATGAGATGAGATGATATATATATATATGTATATATATATACAGGACTGTCTCAGAAAATTAGAATATTGTGATAAAGTTCATTATTTTCTGTAATGCAATTAAAAAAAAAATGTCATACATTCTGGATTCATTACACATCAACTGAACTATTTCAGTTAGCGCGTGTGCGGCACAGTTCTGAGGTCGTGGGAACCTCCTGAGTGGGTTCAAATCCAGCTCCCGGCCTTACTGTGCGGAGTTTGTATGTTCTCCCCGTGCTTGCGTGGGTTTCCTCCGGGCACTCCGGTTTCCTCCCACATTCCAAAAACATGCATTTCAGGTGAATTGGCCGGTCCAAATTGTCCCTAGGTGAGACTGAGCGAGTGAGTTGTCTGTCCCCGTGTGCCCTGCGATTGGCTGGCAACCAGTCCAGGGTGTCCCCTGCCCACTGCCCGATGATTGCTGGGATGGGCTCCAGCATCCCCGCGACCCTACTGAGGATAAGCGGTGCAGCTGATGAGATGAGATGAGATGAGATGAACTATTTCAAGCCTTTTATTATTTGAATATTGCTGATTTTGGCTTACAGCTGAAAAAAACTCAAAAATCCTATCTCAAAATATTAGAATACTTCCTCAGACCAAGTAAAAAAATAGTTTTATAACAGCAAAACTAAATCAAACATTTGAAAATGTCCATTGATGCACTCAGTACTTGGTTGGGAATCCTTTTGCACGGATTACTGCATCAATCCGGCGTGGCATAGAGGCAATCAGCCTGTGGCATTGCTGGGTTCAGGTCAGGGGAATTAGCAGGACAATCAAGGACAGTGATGCCATGGTCAGTGCACCAGTTACTGGTGGTTTTGGCACTGTGGGCAGGTGCCAGATCATGCTGGAAAATGAAATCCTCATTTCCATAGAGCTTTTCAGCAGATGGAAGCATGTAGTGCTCTAAAATCTCTTGGTACACAGTTGCATTTACTCTGGACTTGATGAAACACAGTGGACCAACACCAGCAGCTGACATGGCTCCCCAAACCATTGCTGACTGTGGGAACTTCACACTGGATTTCAAGCAACTTGGATTTTGCTCCTCTCCAGCCTTTCTCCAGACTCTGGCGCCTTGACTTCCAAATGAAATGCAAAACTTGCTTTCGTCTGAAAAGAGTACTTTGGACCACTCTGCAACTGTCCAGTGCTTCTTCTCCATAGCCCAAGTCAGACGCTTCTTCCGTTGTCTTGAGTTCAGAAGTGGCTTGACCATGGGAATACGGCTATTGTAGCCCATTTCCCGGACACGTCTGTGAACTGTTGGTTTTGATACCTGGACTCCAGCTTCAGCCCACTGTCTTTGAAGCTCCCCCAAATTCTGGAAGCGGCTCTTCTTCACAATTTTGTTAAGGCTGCGGTCATCTCTCTTGGTTGTGCAGCGTTTCCGGCCACATTTTTCCCTTCCAACAGACTTTTTGTGGATATGCTTTGAAACTGCACTCTGTGAACAGCCTGCTCTTTGAGAAATTTCTTTTTGTGTCTTACCCTCCTGATGGAGGGTATCAATGATGGTCCTCTGGACAGCAGTCAGATCAGCAGTCTTCCCCATACTTGTGATTTAGTTTACTGAACCAAGCTGAGTGTTTTTAAGGCTCAGGAAACCCTCGCAAGGTGTTTCGAGTTAATTAGATGATTCAGGTGATTAGTTGAATAGCCTACTTGTATACTTTTTCATGATATTCTAATATTTTGAGATAGGATTTTTGAGTTTTCTGAAGCTGTAAGCCAAATTCAGCAATATTAAAATAATAAAAGGCTTGAAATAGTTCAGTTGATGTGTAATGAATCCAGAATGTATGACATTTTTGTTTTTTTAATTGCATTACAGAAAATAAAGAACTTTATCACAATATTCTAATTTTCTGAGACAATATTCTAATTTTCTGAGACAGTCCTGTATATATATATATATATATATATATATATATATATATATATATATATATATATATATATATATATATATATATATATATATATATATATATATATATATATATATATATATATATATATAAATCCCGATTTTCTGTGTGTCTGTGTGTTTGTGTGTGTGTGTGTGTCTTATGGGTGCCGAAACGGCTTAACTGATTTTTGTAAAAGTTATACTTTAGGCTTCTGTGAGTGTTTGTAGCTAGGTTTCATGTCAAGGCAACCCCAGTAAATACCAACAACAAGCAGCTCTGGCGCTTCATGCAACCATGCAGCTCTTTGGCACTCCTTAGAACCAAGGAGATATTTTCACAAACCACGGCCCCGAGCAACCTCGCCCAAGTAGAATGCCTATCATGTTTGTTAATACTAAATAAAGTAATTTATTCAATAACAAGATGTAGTTTCCCGCTTTGAAGTCCCTAAAAAGTATGTCATAGTGGTGGATCATTTTCGGTTGGATTTTGACACACCTGCTGATCTCTCCGAGAACACATGTCATGTGCTTGATTTTATGAAGAATTTGAGTGTTTATTATGTGCACCAGATGAGCTTTGGCAAATGAAGCCCACAATATAAATATGTCTGTGGCTGATGCAGATACATGCAACATGTGCATGCTTTGTGTGCAAGGAGCGTGCGTGATGGATTCATAGCTACTTGTTATTCATGAAGGCAGTTGCTGCAGTCTGCAGCAGCGTAGGGGAGATTCCCAGTGGAGCTTTTCTGGTCACATAGCTTGTCTGCTGGGGATTGCAGTCCTATAGAAAGGTTCTTGGTTCGGCATCCGGGTTGTCATTGATAATATGTGTTTTTTCTGATATGGAACGCTGCAAAATACTCCAATGAGTAACATACAATGATGCAAGTGTGTATTTTGTTGGTCCATTTGTTCACATTCCATTGCCAACGACCTATACATCTCTGTATTGGTATTATGAAACTATTACAACTTAATTAAAACACAACATATGCTCCAAGTAATGCTTAAGATGCCATGCTGGAGCTATACAACTAAAGTAACTAACGCTACTATTTGAATTTTCTGGGTTACTTTTGATTTATCCAACAATTGTCAAGCGACTTATTTTAAAACTGGATTTAGCCTTTACTATCCCACTCCTACAAGCAGTTCAAAAAATGCTTTTTTTTGGGGGAAAAACAATTATAATAAACTGGTGTTGCTGTTTTTTAAAATTCATTCACTTGATCCATTATAGCCTTAATTTATGTTTTCCTAAGAATAATCGTAAAAATGCATTAATTAATTAATTATAACATTTATTCATAAGCTATTACTACTACTGTGTCTCCACAGCTACCAATAAGGATATTAATGTACTGGTAATATTACAAAACTACTACTAATAATGATAATTATTATACTGTCAACTGTTTAATACAGTAATATTCTATTGAGATTTTAGAGCTTATGGAAGAACACAGGATATATTACTAAAAATAAAAATACTGTAGCTAGTACTACAACTACTAATAATAGTACTATTGTATTACTACTAGAAAATAATCTACTGTTTGATATATTATTGTTGTATTAAAATTTTAGACCTTATGGAAGTGTACACTACCATACCTGTCAAGTTATACGTTTTCCCTGTACTTTATACGTTTTTTTGATCATTTCAAATTGTTTTACACGAACCATCTTTGTTTTTGTTCTACACTGTATGTCTTTCTATGAATAAATAGGTACTGCAGTGTGTTTGAAAGGATATCAAAGGGACAGTGTGTAATATTTAGTTCATCCTAGTGGTACAAAAAAATGTATTCAGTAAAAAACATTGATTCAAATACTAGGCAAAAATACCTAAACTTCCATCCATCCATTATCTGCACCTCTTATCCTCAGTAGGGTAACTGGGGTGCTGGAGCCCATCCCAGCCATCTTCGGGCAGTGGGCAGGGGACACCCTGAACTGGTTGCCAGCTATTCGCAGGGCAAACAGAGACAGACAAATCACTCACTCATTCACACCTAAAGACAAATTAGACTGACCATTTAACCCGACATGCATGTTTTTGGGAATTTTGGAGGAAATTGGGGTGCCTGGAAGAAACCCACGGAGGCACAGGGAAAACATGTAAACTCCAGAGGGGGAGGCTGCGGTAGCTGGACTTGAACCCTGAAAAAACATTGTGTTTCTTTTACATAATGGAATCCCGACCCAATGTCGCCGTCATGTTTGTCCGGCAACTTGCTATTACTCTATGCTCTGTGGAACTGGTTTTCATTCTCATTAGACAATACGGTACAATTTTTTGGGGTCAAATATTACACACTTAGGCTTTTATAAGGGGAGCAATTGGCTGAGGTTGACAAGTTTGTACTAATAAAATGTATATTACTACTTTTATTATTATTTCTACTTCTACTATTACTACGACTACTACTTCTACTACTACAACTACAAATAATAATAGTAATGATACTATACACATTTAAAAATAGTTATATTGTATTAATATTATAATGCATTTGGGAGTGCACACTAAGGTCGAGCAATGTTACAGAAAATTAAATCGACAAAAATAAAAGTTTTCCTCCGTAATTTTCGAGAATCGCGTGCAAGTTCCGGAATAAAATAGCACGCTTGGATTCTCGCGGAGGGACACTGTCGCGCTGCGGTCTGTGAATGTTTTCAGGATCCAGCGGAGGTAGACGAGCACGAATTGTAGCCGTGATGCGGTTGACTGTTCCGCCGTTTTTCCTGTCGCTGACGTTGGAGCGGGTGTGATGAAGCTCCTCCATTTAAATCCCATGGCTTCTTTGCCCGTTTAAACAGACATTTCAAAGACTTTTTTTCTGGTGCGGGCGTCCTCGACACTTGAGTTTTCATGTAGGCTAACCCGGGAAGGCGCCGTACTTGGGAACTTGTTGTTTTCCCCCCTCCTTCCGAGGGAGGTTTTTCGTCGTCTGCTCGCCGCCCGCCCGCTCGCTTGCTCGGCTGGCCCGCCAGCCAGCCAGGCGGGGAGGAAGGGTAGCGGGGAAGCCGCTATGGCTTTCGAGGCTCGGCCGGAGCTGGTCGGAAAGCGCTTTCTTTGCGTCGGCGGGGACGAGGCGCCCGAAGTGGGCGACATCGCTCGCTGGCCGTGGCGGTCCGGCGTCATTCGAGCCGTCAACCACCGAGACGCAGAAAATCTGGACCTGACGGTAAGGACGCCGAACCCAGACGGACTCCCGATGTCATCTGCTATTTTATTTTTCACCGTTGACGTGGTTTGCTTGTGTTGAGGGATTTACGACAAAGTTTGCTCACAGTTGTTGGAAAAAAAGGAAATAGAATGCTAAAGCGTAGTAGTGCTGGTCTGCTTTCGTGCGCAATGCCGTACACCTTTGTTTTGTCCTATCCCTGCCTAGGAACTGCAGAATTGTAATTCTGTGTAACTAAGCATGTGTAAGCGTCGGTTCGAGTGCATCTAAATAAACAAAGTTGGCAGGCCAACGAGGACTTATTGTGCTCAGACAGCAGCTGCGATGGCAAATGTGTGCGAAGGAATGTGACTGCCTTGCAGCCTGCAAAGCATTCTGTTTTGCAGTCTTGCTTTCCTTAACTCTTCTCTACAAATCAGCTCAACCAGGTGGGGAGGAAGCTTAGATTTTCCTTTAATCGTGTGGAAAACAACAGTGGACACATTGCTGTTTGTCCATGCATGACATACACCAGGTCTTGCGTTTAAGATCAGGCAGCAATACTTTGGCTGGAAAACGGCAGTGTCTTTTTTTTTACTGCAAGCCCAACAATAGGCAGT
This sequence comes from Urocampus carinirostris, assembly GCF_059441175.1. Classification (NCBI taxonomy): domain Eukaryota; kingdom Metazoa; phylum Chordata; class Actinopteri; order Syngnathiformes; family Syngnathidae; genus Urocampus; species Urocampus carinirostris. The sequence continues at coordinate 8,162,141 of NC_142367.1, read as the reverse complement.
TGTCGCATAAAACAACAAAATTAAGCATTGGTGAAACGCCTCCTTCTTTGAAACGAGTCGTAGTATCCGAATACACAGTACTCTACATGTGTTTGCCTCTGAATGAGGTCATTGCAACAACCTGTTATTTTTCTTTTGTTCAGTGGACATTCGGCGCTTTATTCTGTACAGGCATCTAAATGTATTCAATTCTTCCATGTAATGGAATACACTTTTCCTCTTGACACAGATAATTGTCTCGTAACATTTAGTCTATATTTTTTATATTTCAACCCAAGAGGAAGCTTATGAACATGTGAAAAACACCAGTGAATACAAGTTGCTGTTTGCCCATCCTAGAAAAGCAAGATCAGGTAGACAGCAGGAAAAACAGCAAAACATCTTTCTTTCTTTCTGCATGCCCAACAATGGGTAGTTGCCTCATGAAACAACATGTTTCAAGCTGTTGTCTTTTCCAAACATCTTTGAAACAAGTCGTACTGTCATCTAAATTTAAACTATTACATATTTGTTTCCCTTTGAATTAGATCATTGCCCTCTACATGTTTGTTGACATTTTTTTTTTTCAAAGGACATTTGTCTCATTTTCTGCAGCCTTCAAAATGTATTCAAAACTGTTTGAAGTAATGGACACCGTTAATCGTCTAGTAACATTCTGTCTATAGTTTTTTTTATATGTCAACTTAATGGTAATTGTAACTCTGAACTCTATGTTGGATGGGTCACACTCTATTGATTGTCTTTTGGAAATCTCCCAGAGAGATGGTTACAGCAGCATCAAATCATCTTCCAAAGTTACTGCTTATATCATTAAATACGAATCAATCAGTGCCATTCATGCTGTCAATGGAGACGAATTTCTCATAAGTAAAAACTAATACTCTATGTAAACATGAAAATAAAAAACAAAACGTCTTTAAAGAAGCAGCTTCCGTACAAGAAAAATGTTTTTTGTGATTGTGAGCAGAATTGAAATCGAGCTAACTCTCGAGTCTGCACGTCACATGTTAAGACACAATAGAAAGCGGGATTAGGCAAATCTAAGTAGCTTTCTTTTAGCCTAACATGTTTTAGGCAGTTGCTACTGTGCTCATGGTTGCTTGTGTGGCTAGACACCAAATAAGATGAATACGTGAAGGTTTGTCAATAATTAATTACTTTCGATTGATATCTACGATGGCTGGATTGCCATTTGATCCCGATATGACTTCTGTACAGTTTTGTGCCTCTTAGCTCCAAGGTGATGAACAGTAATGAGCAGTCATTGTCCTTCTTTTATGCCAGGGCTGGGTCGAGAACATACTATAAGCTAACTCTGCTGAGGTGTGACTCTATAAATAAAGAACCAAGAACAATACAAGCAGTCACGCTTTGCCAATGCCTTTTCTTGAAAGAGCAATTAAAGGAGTGTTTTGGTCATAGGAATTAAAGTAAAGGTTTTTCCTGCGGTTTTACAAACAACATCATCCATACAGACTACTGTTTTTTGCAATACTCGTCTACTATTCCAAGTAGAGCACCCCGTAATGTTTTTCGGACAATGCCAGATCTAACCCAGCTAAATGCAAGGTGTAGCTTTCTTCCGTCAGTCGGGTAATGCTTGTTCACTATCTCGTAATAACATCGCTTTGTGGTTTTTGTGGCAAAATGAGTCAGTCCAATGCCAATGGCAGCAGGCATAAGGCAAGGGATGGTAGCACAAATGCTAACACAATGGCTGGTATTAACAATTGAATTGCTTTGAGTAGGAAATTTTCCATGTTGACGACATCTCAGTAAGTTCACACATTGTTACCTTTTATTCTTTAAATGGCTCAGTATGTCTTGTTCATTATTTTTCTTTCCTCGTATTTAATACTTAATACGGGAAATTTTTGTCCGACAAATCCAGTGGGTTGCCATATGTTATGGCTTAGTTTCTAAATGTATACCAGAATCCCTAGAGTGACACTCTTATGCAAGACTTGCTAGTGTGTCGATGGTCCTTCCTCAATCATTATAATGTACAGTCTGCTTACTTGTTTGTAACATACAAGCACTTTTGCCTCCCTAATTCCTGAGTAGAACGTGTTCGTGTATGTGATGAGATTTAGTAGAACGCGGTAGCATTCTGGTTAAACTCCACACAATGGAGCACCGTCTCATTAGCAAGGGGCTTAACTAGCTTAGTAAATACAGTGGAGCGGGATTGGAGATTAGATTGGAAGAAGTGTGTCAAGCCAAGCTGTTGGGCCTTTGACCAAAGGCTCTGCTCACATGGGCAAGGTCTGGCGCGAAACAATAAGTATGGATCTAAACATCCCTTGTCACTTTAGAGTTCATCAAAGTGTTAGTTTTAGGTCAAGTCAGCGATTTCAAAAATTAATTTGCGGGTGTGTTTTAACATCTCCCAAGGGATTGAACACTTCAACTGGTCATATACTAGTAGATGATCAGATCCGTGATGTCACATGATCACAAAACACAATCCAATTATCATGGTTAATGTATGTGACAAAGCATAACACAAACCATTAAACGTTTTAAAAATTTTAGGCTGGATTAAAAAAAAAAAGCTTTTTACATTTTTTTTCCAAAAGCCAGTGTGCTAGGTTGTCTGTTTCCCATGTTAAAAGGATGCACTTCAAATTGTCCATTTCTAAATCCACAGTGCATGTATAAAGCAAGACGGTGTTGCACCAGATATTGCACTCAAAGCTGTGTTTTTGAAATCCAAAGAGCAAAATTATCATTTTACATATCCCAGCAGAGGAATCACCTTGAAAGGGGCCTATACAAAAGTTGCATGAGCTCTAAGATAGTTAAAAATGACATTTTCCCCGGTTTGCCGGCTGCCTACCAATTTAATACCAGCAGCCTTGTGCTGCATTGCCTCGCCTCCAAGTAACCAATGATTGAGTCTGCACCAGCAAATAGATAGATAGAAAAAGACTTTATTCATCCCCGTAGGGAAATTCACACTTCCAGCTGTCTCCTTTGTTGTTTATTAACATATTAACAGGATGCCCTCGGGGTGCTTTGTTGTAGTTTAGCCACAGCGGAGTGGATGACGTCACACGCTAGTCCAAAAGTTCGACGTCCCTGCAGCAGATGGAAATCTTTGTGCCCAGGGTTACACCACCTCATGTTCCATAGATGGCGAGTCCACCTCCTCTCCGCTTCCCGCAGGCTTTTGTGTCTCTGTCTAACGGCACTAAAGCCGGGTAGCTCCGGGTAGTTCCACGTTAGCGTCAAGGATGCTAGACGTGAGCCACGTTTCTGTAAAACACAGAAGACTGCACTCCCTGTACGCTTTGATGTTTTTCACCAGCACAGCCAGTTCGTCTGTCTTGTTTGGTAGAGAGTTCACATTTACCATGATTACGGACGGTACCGAAGACTTATAACGCCGCTAGCTGCTTAGCCTTAGCTCCGGCACTGCATCCACGATAGGGCCCCCTCATCACGCTGGGACAAGAATTCTTCAGGGCAAGGAGTTGATTCCTCGAATAAATACATTTTTGTGCGTTAAAACCCATAACGATAGGATAGAAAGTAATCTAAAGTGTAGTTGTCAAACGGAACGAAAAACACAGAAGATAGAAGCGGGCACATAAAACAGTAAATCACAAAAAGTGCGAAATAACACGGAGCTGCTGGAAAGGCTGCTGGAAAGGCTGCCGCTTGCGGCGGCCCCGCTTTGATGGACTTCGGAGTGTCATTATTATTGAAGTTGGACAAAACATCTGACACACTCAAAGTAGAAAAGAGAAGGTCTAAAAATCATGGTGGCAAAACATGCAAAGTTCTTCACGTGGAGCTGTAAACGGTACGTTCACATTTATTTTTTACCTGATAGAGACTAAAACACCTTGCCGTCTTACCTTTTTGACGTGAATGTGGCCCCACACATTGAACTGTTCATTTGAAGAAAACAAAAATTGAAATCAAATTGAGATTTTATTTTTCTGGCAGATGCAATCATAAAATCCCTTTAGCCATGTCTGGCCAGGCCGCGTTAATCTTTACATGGTTCGCATGTTAATCTTTAATCACCACAAAGCCATGAAAGCAAAGGATACTTCAAATGCTGATTTGACTTTTCCGTTGCGATTACACATTTCACTTATGTCGTTTGAGAATGTTTTATTTTCTACCTCATATCTATCTTTGTGGTCAATTTCTACTTAAGCTGATTATATTATAAGAGGAAAATCAGAATGTAATTCTTCACAGGCTACACGGCATCACTTTGGTATGATTGCTATATTAGACAACTTGTCTCATGGGAGAAATCCTAAAACCTGCTTTGAAGGTTGAAATATTCCCATTTCACTCTTCTTTCATGCAAAATTATTTACGATGACTATTGTACGTTCCATCGTATTGCATAAGTGCCATAATGGTCTCGTTTAAGCGCGAATGGCAAGAGAAGACGGCATTGGCCGTTGCCTAGAGGATCCTTTGTTTCTATAACAGTCTCCTTTGTATGTTTGCGTGTGTACTTGGAGTTTGCTTTCATGGGGCCTGTTGGCCCGATTTTGCTTTGCGGCTCATCAGCAGAAATGGCGGCCTGAGAACCTTCCACATACGGATGGAAAGCAAGACTTTTCCATGCCGCATACAAACGTGTGTTGGCTTGTGAATGGCGGCTTTGTGAAGAGAACAAACGCATGCCAGTGGAGGGAAAAAAAATCAGACACTGTCAGTTAAGAGCAATGCCTTCGTGTCACATCATAAAGTAGGTTAAACATAATGAGTGCAAATCTTGTGTACAGTAGGAGTGCGCTTTTGCAAATAGAGGTTGCAATTCATGGTATTAAAGGCCGTGGTGCCGAAAAAGCTTTGCTTTTAGCCTCTATTGTAGGTCCTAATGAGCAGTACTTTGAGGTCATTGGGGTCATCAATTGGACTACAACTATTTCCAACACCACAAGGTCATTTCAACTACAATGATACGTCAGTACTAGGGCTGCAACTAACAACTTTTCTGATAGTTGACTAGTCACCAACTATTGATACTTCAGATTCTGAACAAAATTTGATATAAATGCCAGATCTAAAAACAATTAGGCACTGTCCTCGGTCCTTATAAATCCATAAACAGACGTGTTTTAGGGACAGACAAATAAATAAAAATCAAGTACTTTTGAAAACTACAGTTAAAAAGGTATTCCTCTAAACAAAGAACAGGCTCATTAGCAGCAGTAGAATGTCAAATAAAACAAATATTATGTGCATTTTGAAGCGCATTCAGTGATCAAATTGGGAATCAAAAGAACGTAATGATTCTCAACGGTTTTAACCACTGACGTTTGTCGTTGTGAACGTTTAAAGAATTTCAGACTGCATTTAATTTCAAATGCGTTTGTGAGGCACTGTCTGGCATAACGCTCAAATTCGCTTTTATAGCAAAATTTACGCATTTTAATGTACAATGCATGTCATCAAAACCGAAATGGCTAGAATGTTAGTTGAATTTTACTGAGGCGTTTTAGACTCAATTTCGTTCAACTGACATGCTTTACTGAGGTACTGCCCTGATACGTAAGGTCTGCTTTTCAAACATAGCAAGTAATCTTTTTATTCGCCGTATTCAGACTAAAAGGTTTTGGTATTTGTACTTGATGCTGATGCCGTCATTTCTGAATGTTACTGCACGCGACAGACTCTATTGCACATAAGCGGCCATCAGTAGAGATTATAATCATGTAGGATGCCTCACTCTGTTGGTAAAACGTGTCTGGCGACAATATTCAACAATGGAATTCATTGTCGACTATTTTTACCATCAGTTTTTTTTTTCAAAAACGTCGACTAATCGTTGCCGCCCTAGTTTCTGCTCGACCAAAATCCGTTCGGGATTGGTGTTTGATTACCAAACACTTTTCCCCTTAGAAATAGTGGAATTTGTTTTTATTGATTCCTACGCATTCCAAAATACCTAAACAACAATATTTTCTTTAATGTAAACAAAATAAATAAAGAAAAATGTAAAAAGATCTGAACTTTTTTACCTGTACCTTTCAGCAGCAGTTCTTCCCCTTCTCACTAACTGTCTTAGTACCCATTATTATCAGCAAAAACACCTGCACTAAATTACGATAAATTTTTAACACATGCTGCCGAATTGATGATCTTTCTTGGAAGGATGCTATCCAACCAGGCAAGAATAGTTAAGATGGCCGCTCATGTCATTCCGCCACACCTGCATTTGGCTGTGTTCGGGTGTTCGAGTTCATACAGTGTTTTCTATACCATAGGAAGATTCTGGCGGCCCACCAGGGTTTGATTGGTTGTGTATTATTAAACGTGTATTATTAAAAATATAATAATATTTTTAAATGAATACATAAAAAATCCCCATGTTACATTCAAGACAGTGCAGGAAGTTCAACCAGCTGATTATGCCAACAAAAAAAACGCCCAAAAGCATTTTCGCATCGTATCACGATCCTTGTTGAAATCTGTCTGTTTTGCACTATAATTCCCGTTTAAAGTAATTATACTGCAAAATGATTTTTAACATGGCCGTTAGCCTCTTACCTTTTAATTGACATCTCTCTCAACCAATTGCAAGCTTTTTTTACGGTCCTTAGCCCGCGATAACCTATGAATACCCGTATTGGGAAAACGGACATGACCTACTTGTCACTGATTCAAATGATAATTGACACATTGGTTAGCCAATGAATTTCCCAACATAAATGTATTTAGATTTACCACAAATAAACGTGTGTGTTTGGACTCGGGATCCATTTCTACGGGCAATTATCATGCACAAGTGTGCACAAACACTGATTGACTACATTTACAACTCTTTCACAATGTCTAAAACTTGCCCAATGTAAACCACACGGTTGCAAAGGTTTTAGACTGTAAACTGGTCGTCTCCTAATGGGCACTTTTAATAAATGCTTTGACATACTTTTAGAAAAATGGGTAAAATCCAAGGTTTAGTTTTTAGAATTGTGATCAAATTTGACCTAGGACCAGGTAAGACTTCGAGGTATTGTCTGATATGATTTTTTCACGACCGACACGATTATTAGTATTAAGAGGAGGCCCATAACGATATATGTAGCCGGTATTCATTTGCTGTAAAAGCTTAAAAGTTGGCGGAAGAAATTTTTAATGATGCAAAAAGACACGAAGAAAATTTGTTATAAATTCAAAAAAACTTTAATAGTGTTCTGAAACCTTACAGTAAATAAAACAGAATTTCACACACATCTAACATGACCAATAAGTGTGGTATTCCTCTGTAGTCTCCCAAAGCCACAAAACACAATATGTTTCAAGTGTGTCTTACTTTGCAAACAGTAGTCAGATTTTAAATTCAATCCAAACATTTATTTACACTGGGAAATCAGGAAAACCAGTGTCTCATTCACACTGGTACTCTGGTTACAGCGATCAGTAAACAACTACGTACAATAAAAATACTTTACAATAAGGCTACTATTAGGGCTGCACAGTTAACCAAAATCTAATCAATACCGCAATGTGACGTAGTGCAATAGTGTAACTGCAAAACACGTTTTTTTTTCAAGGATTCATACTTCCAGTTTGTTATTTGAGTGATGGAATGTTTGGCCAACAAGAATTGGCACATTTTGTGGTTTAACAGCGGCGGCCATTTAAAGAGAAGGTTTTAATGTCACCAAACAATAAAGGCGATACAAAGTTTGCAAGACGTGTGTACATGACTTTGATTGGCTGTTGTAAGCTGCCAGTCAGTGATGCAGCGCCTGCACCAATGGCCACCAAAACAAACGCCAAAGCTTGTTGCTTAGTGGCTCGTTACATTTAAAATAAATTCATTAATTAAATCGGACTGAGGAAAGCCAGAAAAGCGCAAAGAAAAGCTTATCACCAGCTGGCGCTGCCTGGATTTTTATCGCTTGCGGGAATTGATTAAGGCGGCGGCTAACAGCTAGGCTAACAACTCTTAAACCACCACTGCCAAACATGGCGAGTCACTAACACCAAATCCATTACCCATGAAATGGACGACTTGGTGTTGCTACTCGTGGAAAACCGCTGTTGTACTTTTTTATAATGACAATAAAGACTATTTATTCAACCGCATTTCTATTCTTATTTGTATCTCTATAGTTATTTTGTTACAGTCGTATATTCTCAGTCTTTAAGGACATCATCTTGAAGTAAGTTAGCATGTCACTATCTTTTAAGTTCTTCCCAAAAACAAAGTAAGGACAAAAATGTACTATTCTTGTCAAATCGAAAATCGCATCAAAATTGCTATACAAGTCTGAAAAATCGCAATTAGGTTTTTTCCGAAATCCTTCAGCCCTAACTACTATAGCACGCTGTATAAAGCCTATTTGTGTACAACTAGGCATGGTCGTAAAAATCATAGCGTTTAGCTACATTGGGTCGCCTCCAGTGTTGGTAACGTTTGCAGAAATATGTCTTAATAAAGTCATTATAATGACAATTATTGCTTTTTAGTTTCATTCACATTAATCAATATTTCATAATAAACACATTATACAGACTACGATTGTGACACTCGTTCTGTCAGAAGGGAATCGCTGAGAAGTATAAGAAAATCAAAAGTTTGCGTTCCCGTGAAGGGGGTGAGACACCAGTAGTGTCTGCTTTCGTGTGTGCGTCGCTGCACGGTGACGACATTTCTCAACATTTTAGTCCAGGGTAGTCACAAAGGGGGGTGTAGAGACAAAAAGGCAGTAGATGCGAATGTGAAAAGTATTAGCAAGAGGCCTAACTCCAGCTTCAGTCTGCCGTCCGTGACTGCGCACAGTGCGATGTAGGCTTCTTGCTTCAGTGGCTCCACCCCTCGTCACTTATTCAATTGGAAGGCGCTGGGTGGGTAGCGTCCGAGACAGAAGGCAGGAGAGAGAGAAAAGTCCAGGCTTAGCTGATCTCGGTATTGTGTTTAATAATCGGCTTAATTGGCCTAATAATATGCCAATACCAATATCCGTCATATTTCCGAATATCGGTGCCCATATTCGGCCCGCTCGTAGTCGGTCGACCCATACTATTGTCCCTGCTGTTTTCCAGCTAAGATGCCCATGCTACACTGTATTGCAGGCATGCGATTTCAAAAACAATTAAGGCGAGATTAAAAATCTCCCACATCTGTGTGTTCAAACTTAGATTACCTAATGTTAGAAGCACTTGCAGTGATTATTGTAGTTTGGGGCAAAACATCATAGTGTTACCTTTCAAAAGAGACCAAAACCGTTTCTCCCAACAGTTCAAGAACAGCATACAATTTACTTTTTTACGTCATGGATTTTAGGCAAAGATGGTTAAGGGGTTAAAATTTACAAAATTTCCTCCCAAGGGAGTATGATCTCAGACCACTCAAGACTGTCTACCCATTAGGGTTTCACATAATTCTATTGGAGACACTGTCTTGTTTTTGTTCAATCATTGCAGCAAAAATGACTTACACTTTTTGTTCAAACATTGATTCATGTGATTGTCATTGAAGTACTGAAGTATCACTGTGCCACTGATTTGATGTACCAGCAACACCAGATCCGAGATGTAACATCAATGAGTCATGGGCACTTCCCACACTCATTCCGATATTGTATCTCCTCGTTTGATTGTCAAAACATTTTTGAACGCACTTAGATATGTCCAACTGTAAAGGGTTCTGTTTTTAAAGTTGTTCCACTTTTAGCCAGACCGGGTTTACAAATACAAGACCAGGAGGCAGTTGGATACTCCACCAAATTAGGTTACTATTGACTTTTAAGTGTCATGGAGTAGTACAGCTACATAGTTTACAAATTGCTTGGTTAAAGTACATGTTTTGCACTTGGAGTTTTTTTTCATCTGCACAGCGTTTATTCTTCACAAGGCCTGGAAGCATGGAGACTCAATCCAGATAACCTTAGTAGGATTTGCTGTGAATTTCTCTCTTCTCCTATATAGTTTTGCCAACAATTTCGACACTGTATCTGTTGTATATGGTGTTAGTTGTGTTAATATTGTGAGATTTGGGTTAATCAGGCCTTTTGTTGATAATTGTGAATAAATTCCTGCACCTCTGGCACAATTGCAGCGTGTAGGGTGACATGACGAGGGTTCACTTGTGGCGGGTCTTGTTCTTCTCGATTCATTAAGCGTGCGTGGGTGCACTTCTCGGTGCGGTTGCAACACGGTGACTGTTGATGAGCCTGCTTTCCTGCAGTCGCTGTGAGATTCATCTGATCATGGATGCTGAAAACTTGCCATACTTATATTTGAGCGAGCCGCTTTGCTCAATATAAGAAGTGTTGCTCAATTCAGAGTTCCCCTATTGGAACTTCAAAATAAGGCAGGAAACATGCTTGTATGGTTTTACTATTCAAGCATATTGCGATGATTCAGTCAGCCTGTGACATATCTCTTCGTTTTGGTGAAAAAAATCAATAGGCAACATCTGTTATGTTTATTACGTTCATGAGCCGCTCACATTTCGAATTGTGTTTTTTCCAAAACAGCCAAGATGGTCCCTATGAAGGACTGCATCCACCCAGCGAGGACTAGGATTTGGTAAACAAAACACAAGCACGAGTCTTGAGTTTTGTGGCCGTTGTCGTGGGTGGTGACAGCAATGCCTACATGCAATGGTATTTGGTGTTTTTAACAAACGTCTGGCACTTGTGAGAGTTGTAACCCAACTCCACAGCCAAAACAACAGGCCTAGTTTAACCTCTGCTCCCCCTTTGCTGTTGCTGCATCAAGAAACATCTGGTGGAGGTTAGCAGCCATGATGCTTTGCTGCTCAAGTATGAAAAGAGTACAATTTTGGCACTCCAGAAGAGCCAATGAAAGTGGGAGCTTACATTTTATGATTGAAGCTATGTAACACCAGTTTGACAATTTACAAGCATAAATCAGGATAGAATCCTATATGCGTATGGTGTACATTATCTATCAAAATGCAATAAATAAGACAAAACCCGGCCTTTTACTCTTTGTTAGCTGCTTATCTTATTTGTTCAAAGCCATGTTTTTGATTACCTTACGAAGTTGTATATGTACAGCAAATGCAAATTCTGGCAATTTCTCAACTCTTCAAATGAAGCGATTCTGGTGTTGGGTAGTGACTACCAACCCAAATGAGTCCTTACCAAAAACCAGGGACTACTTGGTGTGTTGTTTTCTGTCACGGAAGGAAATGTGATGAAATTTGAAACCAGGATGGGCCCAATTGCCGGCTGGCTCGGGCTACTTGCGAGATGTTCCTCCCCTCCCCCATTGCTTTCCGACACGCACACACAAGCGCACACACATTGCACTACATACGGCAGCCATAAAGTCTCCTATAGGTTCACAGGATAACCCTGGGAATACATTACAGCCCGCCACCGAACAGCTGCTAGTATACTGCGCTTTAGACTTTGTATTCTCGTAATCCTGCTGCACTAAAACTCTCTTTGTAGAAACACCATATCTCTTCTGAAAATTCATAACTGCTATTTGGAGAGCCAGTTCCAAGAATGGACTTAAACACTAGAGCTTTCATGCCAGATAAATTGAAAATAATCGTCCAGACTTAACTTGTCTTTTTTTTCCCAACTTGTCTTGAAAGTAGTGAATTTATGAAGTCCATACCATCTATCCCATGCTTTCCAGTTGGATGTTGTGTATGACAACAGGAAGTTGTTGTTTGGTACAAAGCAATTCCTTTAAAAATTTATATGAAATGCAAGTCCAAGCGCTCACTGAAATGGCAGGGACAGCACTGAGCTAAACACGACATCAACTTTTCTTTGCCGGTTATGGCAGCGGGTTTCGAAGAACGTCTAGGATTCTTCCATGGCGCAGTTCGGTCGTAACAGTTTGGCCTGAATCATCTAAATTTGTTCTTATCTACTTGGAGGGACTTTAGTCGAGGTCAATTTAACATCTATGTACAGGACCTGACTTGATTTGTCTGTAATGACCTACTGAGTGCAGTTAGATATAATGATTTATGGTACTTGAATACAAATAGTTTGAGTCTTTCATTATTTTTGTGCAATTTGTCTGTACTGTTTGTACAATGCTTGTTCTAGGTTGTTCTGTTCTCCAACTACTGTGGCCTGACGTAATTTCATTTATTGGTTTCTCCTTATCCACTCGAGCATGGAATGTTCAGCCGGCCACTAGTCCAACTTTGAGAAGGCTCCTTTTCGAATGTATTTGTTACATTTAAACGTTTGAAGGGAACTATTTTTGTTTTTTTTACAGTGTTTGTATTTTAAGCAGTAGGGATCCTGTATTTGGTGCATTGCTAGTCACATCTAAACGCATAGTAAAACAAAACTGAAAGTAGACAACTGACTAACTTTAAACGCAGATTTTCATTATGTGGGTCGAACTACATTTTTGCTTCACCAAATCACATTTATGCGTTTGATGGATGTGTTGTCTATCTTCGGTTGTAAGCCGTGAACAAAAATATGACTCGAAGCAAAACCGTATGTCACTGGTTTGCAAACAATTCATTGTCTCGTTTTGTAATGATTGAAAAATAAATGTGCCTACAGAAACACACAAAGGAAGCTGTATCTCAATCTAGATAGACTAGAGTCAATATTTAACAGAGGGAAGAGAGCGTCGCGTAGTCATTACCCGCAGTTCTTTTTTTCCCCTTTTTGTGGGATTGCAGTGCAGGCTAAGCGAACCAGAGCGAAAATTGGAACGTGAGAGAGCTACAGAGAGAGGTAGAGGGAGAGAGGGAGTTGTTTCTGCTCTGTCTGGCCTCTCTCCCATAGCAACAGCGACTTAGCCACGTGAAGGCCAGGCAGTTCCTTTGAGTTCACCCGCTGCACACAATTTAACCCTCTCGCTGCCGGACTGCAGCACAATGAGCTACTGCTGCAGCCAAAACGCAATATCAAAGACGCGTCCTCTGTGTTCGTTTCTCTGATTTAATGGATCACAACTGAACATTGTCATGCTTTATTTTTGGAAATCTATAGAGATACTATTTTAATTTGAACATGGCAGAGGATAAGCGGTGCAGCTGATGAGATGAGATGAAGGGTGCTAATAAGATTTTTGCACACATTTCTACAATGATCTAGAATCACATAAATGAGATTGCTCCATGCTCAGGTTTCTGCATGAATGAAAACAGAGGACCTGATTTTGACACTGATCTAAATGCTTCTTTTGGACCTGATTGCGTGGTGACATTGTGGCTCCCGCCCATTTAAAGACCGATGTCTTGCCAAGAGCTGGTCTGTGCAGGAACAACCTGTTTCCAACTCATGTCACTTAAAAACTTTCCTTGTTCAATGACAGTTAAATTCTACCAATTGATGTTAAACGCCAAATTGGAACTGATGGCCTCACGTGTGACCTTAGGTCTTCATTTTGAATGACTTAAAACTTTGCATGTCAACAAATCTACTTGAATGATATTTTTGTTGCCATGGTGACCACTACAGGGGACAAGGAGTATATCTTGTCAAAATCTTGACCATCAGGCTACGGATTTTCAATATGTTTGAGAACTCATGTGGATATTTTTTACTTGTATTGGTGTGATCTGCAAAAGCTGCCTCCATGACTCTAATGTCGGTCAGGTGGTGCCGCTTAATGTCATTTTTAGGATTGGAAGTAAAAATGTAATACTGTACTAACAAGGCGCTGGACATGTGTTCAAAGTGTCTTTGGACCATTTTTCAACACAGCTTTAGAATGAAATAACAAAGTGAACCAGTATTTTACGCAGATACAGTAGGGTACTTGTCATCAGAATAATAAAATTGAAAAATACTACAGGAGGTGCAAAAGGTTGGCCCCATTCTCAGTGCTCGGAATGTGAAAAATTGGCTTGTGCAGTGTCCCTCAGAAGCTCATGTTGTGAAACAGTGAGTCGACTCACTATTTGACAAGTCTCAGCTGGAACGTCGGCCACAATTAAACAAGCTAACTCTTGTTACGAATACTTAAGAGCACATTGTCGCCACTCACTTTGGCTAGCGAGCAACAATTAGCTCTCTCTTTTGCAGCCCTTATTAAATCCTCTCCACTTTGCCTTCTATTGTAGCAAATAAAAAAATGGCACCCTCAGGTCACTAGACTAAAGAAATGCTGATTTTAAAATGGGAGTAGTACAAAGTAGTAGGCCGAACTTTTCCTAATCTTCATAAGCGTCACTCTAGTATCCAGTAGCAGTATCCAAACTACCTTATAGTGGCTCGCTTGGAAAATGGCTGTTACAAGTTGCACTCAGCAAAAAAGGGGTGTGTCATGAAAAGTGGTTGCGGTACTGCATTCCCGGCACTCTTATGACATTTATGAATGGAAGAAAAGAAGCACTGCGTTCATGCTACTTTGCCCAAACAAACATGTGACCTAATGCTTCTAGTCTTTCTGGGCAAAGTAACTGGATATAAAAGATACTCTTCCTTTGGTCAACTTTTTGGATTGGCTATAGATCAGATTTTTAGACAAACTATAATAGTGTTGAATATCGAATAAGATGAAAGATCTCATTTGTTGGAAAATGACCATGTAAATCTCAGTACAGTTGTTGGATCATACCATTGATAATCATTGATTTTCATCCCAAAGATGGTTGAAGATAATCTACTTTACTGTTTCATTTTTGTTTAAAAAGGGCGCTGGGGTTGTAATAAAAATCGTAAGTCAAATTGTTGAAAGATCTGATTTAATTTAGGTTAAAACAACATTTCTCTCACAAGCACAAGTCACCATTTTGGCTCGTAGTTTAAAGGTAGCACGGCTGACAATAGGCGTCGGGTCTAAAACAAACATTGCACCGCTTTGCCCATTTTTTGCCGTGATCGTGTTGTGTAGTTCGGATTTGTTTGTAAGGCGAGCAGATTTGCTGCTGCTACTGGGTAAAGTCCAACATTCCAGTTGACTTTCCAAAGCATATTGTTGTGGTTTCTGGTTTCGCATTGTTGGTTTTCCTGACAAATGTGGATTGCGTCACCCAAAGAGAAGGCACTTTGTTTTGTTTTGATTTTCGGTGTCTTGCCACGGTGAGACTCTCACACTATTTGGTTGACACATTTGACGCTGACGTGCCGGTAAAGGGAAATAAAAAAACATACTTGATTTTTCCATCCAGTGTATTCTGGCAAGCCAAAGTTTATGCAATTTTTTTGTTTTTAATAAGTGTATTAAGTATTTGATCTCACTTTACTGGAGTTATTTAATTATCATTTCCAATAATACAAACATTCAATATTTGTCACTTTGCACATGCGTCATATTAGAATTTCTTCATGTATCTTCAGTCGTTTGGGATGTTACCGTTATTGTGCGTTGTCCTAATTTGAAAATTCTGCTTACTTCCTATACATGCAGTGGTGTCGTTTGCCCGCGTCCCTGCGTCCTAAACGCATCATTTTTCCTGGGTACGCATAGTCTCAAATCAACGTGCGTCCCTGGGATGCAACTTTTTTGCCACAAAATTGTCATTATTACCCGATTACTTTTTTTTTTAACAAAGATTTACTGCACTCCAAACCTTTCGTCAGGCAGATCCGCCATTGTTGTTTTGGTCTCGCGGTTTGAGTTTTCGTCTGCACGCCGATCTCGGCCATTAAGATCTCGTTGCTTCGAGATTACGTCATTGTTGTGGTGCTTGTCGTCGAGCGAAGGTTAAGTATGCCTCCGAAAAAAAGTTAGTATTAGGTGAAAACCAACACAAAATTGGTAATTTCTTCAGTGTCAGTAATAAGTCGAAACATAATGCAGAAAGTTATAACAACGGCAATAATTCCGGCACAAAAAAAGGCGGAGAAATTCATACCTGTCAACCTGTACGTTTTTGCCGTACAAAGTACGTTTATTATGCATTTTAAGACACGTACGAGAAAATCTGTATGGAAAAGCGCAAATTTGTCAATGTTGGGTACCATCAGGTATACACCGACTATCACGAAACGGCAAATCAATCAAGTCAAACAAGTTTGGGTTGTGTAGTAAAAGGAAGTCCGTCTTTTTTTAGAGAACCGGATTTTTTGCCTCAACTCATTAAAAAGAGCCGGCTCTCAAACGGCTCACAATAATTTAATGCGGAAAATGAATTAATAATTTGATGATTAAAGCTGAATGAATATTTAGATTTATATTATATATTTGTCGCCGATTTACAATTTCAACCTCGATAACACTAAATTTTGGGGACCCATAGATCTCTGTTGGGACCCATAGATTTTTGAGCATGCGAGTCCCCGGGACCCATCACTTTTCAGAGGTAAAATGAACACTGTACATGTGTCCTTGAGTCCGAGGCTTGAAGTCGGCGAGCTCTTTTTGCTGTTATTTGGTGTACAAAGAGTAAGTGGACCTTCACAGAAAACTTGGGAATGGCTGCCAAAAGACATACATGTGTGTTCATGCTTTTAAAGACACGGAATCTGTCAAATATCCCTAAAAACGTGTTCATACTTAGTTCACTTGACTCCGTGGGCGTTGAGTCTGAGGTAGGAGAAATTGTTTAGTACAAGCACTTGTCTGGACACTGCTCGCTGCTGCAGAGTTGCTACGTGCTTATGTTGTTGGGGCCCGCAGAAGAAATGTGTCACATTTCACAGATCCAAGACAGCTTTTGCTGGTGTAGCTGAAGAGTCACCACTACAAAGGAATTTACCGTGTTTTTAAAGTGCTCACATTTCTTGTTGGAAAAGCTCTTAACTAGTAAAATTCTATTCTCACAATTGTAAATTGGTGGCACACTTTTAAGTATTGCTCATGCAGAAATAGCATGTTTTGTTTTTCCATGGTTGTGAGCTTGGTAGTACAGCCTTTTCCAACAGGGTGAGCTTAAAGGCACCCACATCACGTTGAAAAAACGGACATACTCTACTTTCGTTGACGTCGACTATAAAGCAGAGCTATGACAAATAGCAAGAGATAGATGCTAGCTTTCGACCAGCAAGTCGGCAAAAGGACAGTGCCATCCATTCTGAAACAATTAATTGGTAAAATCAAGTTCAAATCATCCACTTTTTACATAATGTACAGTCATGCATGAACCTCTAAAAGGGGTCAGCAATCTTTTCAAAGCGTTGAGCTACATTCTTGTTACTGTACTGATCAGCGCCATGGGCAACAAGTTTGATATGTATTTCTAAAACAACAACTCTCATTGTTACAATATTGTTACCAGGTGTCATTATTAGAAGTAGCATTAAAATAAACTCAGTCTACCTCTAAAACAGGGGTGGCGAACAAGTTTGACACAAAGAGCCGAAATTTTTAACTGTGAGAGTCAAAGAGCCACACCACGCACTGACCGGCATTAGACGTAACCTACGCAGATGATTGGCAGTCAGTTATGTGTCCGGAGCAGCATAAAATCAACAAATCTGCCAAAGTAATTTCAAAATATTATTTATTATTTGTTATTAACTCTGATGGATTAAAGTGTGTTTTAAGATGGGGAAAAAAACTAAACATGAAATGAGGCAAAGAGCCACAGTATATAGAAAATATGATGAGGCAAAGAGCCGCATTTTTATTGGCCAATAGCCGCATGCGGCTCTGGAGCCGCATGTTCGCCACCCCTGCTCTAAAACATTTACCTTGTATCAGGCAGGGCACTGAGTGATTTCCATCTATCAGTTGAATTGTATTGATTTTTCTTTTGTCATTGATAACAACACACAGCTGTTTTCAGTGAGATTAGACATGGAAATCCAGGATTAACGGATCAATGTGAAAAATATAAATAATAACCCTTTGCCAATCCTGTAAAATTCACCTAAAATCCAAAACGTACCCAAAATAAATTGAATTCTGTATTTGAACTGATTGGAGAATCTGTTTCAGCCTCTTTTGAAAGGTAACACTATCAAGTTTTGTCCCCAACTGAAATAATCACTGCAAGTGCGACTAACATTGAGTTATGTCCAGTCAAGTCACATTTATTTGTATGGCCCTAAATCACAAAACGTTTTAAATGACTGCACAGGCCATAACTACACAATCCCCTCCCTAATCTGAAATCTAAGTTGGTTTTTATTCCAGTCTGATTTTTTTGTACAATTACAAGTGTACCATGGGTATCTTAGCTTGAAAACAGCTGGGACAGAAGCATGAAGCCTTACCTTGTCCCAGGTCAAAGTTGACCACAATCTGAAAAACAAAACATTAGTGTTTTACAAATTTTTCTAAGGGTATGTCTAGGCGTTGCCAAAAGTGGACATTTGTAGACTCCAAAAGGAAACGCTAAAAGGACAACTTTAAAACTTCTTCAACAGTGCATTTGACTTTGGCCCATTTCTTAGACAAAGTGAATTAAACTTTCAGCGTTGTAAATGTTTTGAGTTATTTTTCCACGTCTATCGCTGATTGTGCCAACATGCGCGTGATAGAGAATACAATAGAATATACCATCATTATCATTGTTACAAAATGGATTGAACATATTGTGACAATGAAATTAGACGTGGCACTCCAGTAACACATTTTGACTGTAAAAATAAAAGATTAAAAAAGATAAAAATAATTTGGATATATATGAACACAAACTATTTACCCAAGTAAGTGTGGGCATGATATAGCAGAAGATATTTACATTGGGTGTTAATTTTGTGTAAAAGTGGATTTGCAAGTGGCCTCACCTATGTTTACTCTGATTTGATATCTGGATATCGGGCTTTTCAGAAATTCATTGGCTAACCCAGGGATCGGGAAATTATGGCTAGTGAGCTTTATATGACTCTTTTCATTAGAACCTACTGCTCGCAGATATTTCACAACTTGCACAAATTTTCAGTTCATGCAGACCGAATTGTCACTCGTGTCAAAGGTTTGGCCATTATCTACTGTATATACATAGGACACAATTTTAACTACAGTTTAGAGTCGAGGTGTCACAAAAACAGACCCTGTTGGGGCTGTATATCGCCAAACAATCCGGTATATGGAAGTTTATTAAACAGTCTATGTCCATTGTTGATGATGAAATGCCACATAACAAGCATTAACCCAAAACAAACGTTTTACCCAAAAGCTCTAGCAAAGAACTAAGAGCAATTTGATTGGGTGAGCGTTAAAAAGGGTGGAGCTATACACAGCACGTGCACAGACTCTTTCTCCTTTGCCCAGCGCCGTCTAAACTTAAGTAAATACGTTGGTATCCTCGATTGCAGTATTTTGTGACAGTTTAACAAAAGAACTTTGCCTGCACCTTGTTTTAAAACCATTATCTTGGACATAAATGACCGTCAAAATGAGCCTCAACACTAAGTAACTGCGGGAGGGAGAACGATGTTAAGGGGTATATTTATGCTGATATAGGACACAGGCTCTGGCAAAAATATTATTTGATAGATTTGATCACATCATCTAACATAACACAGTAAAATACAATGCTCTGAAGAATTACCTTTTGTCCTGAGAGCGATTTTGGCGGATTGGTTGTATTTTGTCTGAAAATATATGGTGTGGCGCTCTCTCTCACAAAAAAAACCCCTCAAACTATGTTTTGCCTTAATGGCACTTTGGGTGGAAAAGGTTCCTGACCTTTGGGCTAACCAATTTGTCTATCATCATCTGAATTCGTCACTACTGACTGATGTTATTTACAGCCAAAGTAAGGCATGTCCTTTGTTTCAATACAGCTCCTCATTGGCCATTGCAGGCTGCTGGCTGTGAAAAGAAGCCTGCATTGGTCAAGAGTGGTGTCAATCAAACTGTAATAGCCCGATCTTGGAAAAAAATATTGCCATTTGTTAACTTGTAAATGGCAAGAGGAAGGGATTAGAATATCAAACGACGCAAAATGCTTTTAGGCAGATTTTTTTTTTCTGGCGGCATTATAATGTGTTTTGGAGTAAATATTTTACACTGTTGGATTAAACGAACTGTTGAGAATGTAACAAGACCATGTTTGTGTAGAAAAATGTAATCAGCACACTACCAGTTTTTGGATACCTTGATTCAGACTGATAGCGATATTTCTGCACACTTTGAAATAGTCAGCATATCTTGAATCCCAAGAGTTTAAGCTTTCAACTTATACGTGACATGGCATATATCAGTGACTGGTGACATCATACAGACACGTCTTTGCTTCTCAAGACTGGTGGCCTGTCAGCAGAACGTTAACATGTTTTAAAGCATGTCGGGATAACAAGGCAAAATATTTACAAGATAATGCATGGTGACTGCCTCAAGTTGTAATAATAATGCAATAAAAATAGTGCATTGTAACAATACAACAAAAATTCCCAAATAAGACATAAAGTACCCATTTTTCCATGCAAGTGGCAAGATATATATTTTTCACAGTTTTGCATGCTTGTTTAGGGTAGATAAAATGTGCCTGAGCCTGTTCAGTCTCTGTCTTAGGGGTTTCGGGAGGTATAAGCTCATATTGAAAATATTTTCTAAGAATTAATAATGGACTTCCAGAAATTGATATCAATGACTTATATATAATAACAATAACCCATCACCAGTGAGCTATTTTCAGAACCGATCTGCTGGCTACGCAAGCGTTCTAAGGGGGCTACCTTGGCACCATGTTGGTGACCCTTGTTTATACAGTACCTTTAAATATAAAAAGAATAACTTGGTGCAGTTTTTCCTGCTTCTTGTTGGGCGGAGCGTTGCGGGCCAGGAACCGTCGGTTGTAAGTGGAGCCCATTTTGTGTCTGCCCCCCCAAGCCCAACTTGGAATGGCAGCTCTGAGCGATGGAGCAGGCCTGTCTCCCTTTTTTTAGCCACATTGTAGGGCATTTGTTGTTTGTCAGCCACTACTACTTTGCTTTGTTTCACAAGGTTTTCGTGGCTAGCTAACAAGCGCTTGACTCGTGAACGGCTTTCAAGATGTCGGGCAAAACAGCCGTCTGAATCAAGTGCAATCCAAAGATCTTAGTCAACGTATCTCAAAAGATATTTCAAAGATGCTATTTGACGAGTCGTCTTAGTAAATGTATTAGGCAACTGTACGCTGAGCGTGTGCATTGATGTGTCAGCGGCAGACGGCATGCATGAGTGTGCGAGAGGGAGCAAGAGAGAGAGAGGGAGAGAGAGCTCTGTTTACGAGCCAGGAAACATGCAATTTGAAACGCAGGGATGGTAGAATTTCAAGCCCACATGCTGTAGCAGAAGACCGAGACACGTGAGTCGCTTGACCTCAAACCATCTCAGAAAGAGAGGGAGACAGAGAGGCAGAGGGAGAGTGAGAGGGCTCGACAATTGTGGGATCCTTTGCAAGCATCAAATATGACGCCATCGCACGAGTGGAATGCATGAAATGAAACAAACACGGATGTACAAATTGAGGATCTTTGTATTATTTTGGATGGCATGGTAACATACTGCTTTGCACTCACTGTTCAGAAGTACCGGGTTCATTTCCAGCCACTGGTTTCGAGGGCTGCAATGATTAATTCACGTTGTTGACAAAAAATGATGATAGAAATAGTCAACAACAAATTCCATTGTCGACTATTGTCACCAGACACATTTTTCCAACAGAGTTTGGCATCAGTACATGAGTATAACCTTTGCTGAGATCCGCTCATGGGCAATAGCGTCTGTCTCGAGCTGTAACATAAACAATACAGAAATGGTGGCGTCAACATTAAGTATGCGTACCAAAACTTGGAAAGCTTGGGAGCATTTTAGCATAGATATGGTCAAAAACCTCAGCTGTATGGTCATGTCACAAGATCTTTAGGACTGACCAATATAATTCTCCAGAGCACAGATTACGGGGGCAGGGGGAGAGGAAGAATGAAAATGTAGACAGTGGAGAAGGCTGTCCAGAGTTGCGTCCTCATTGGTGCCCGACAACCCATGTGGTTAAGGTATCAGTGAAATGTAAATGCCCAATAAGAATACTGGCAAAGTTTGCAAAGCAGACTCTGCGTATTATGGCAGTAGCTTGGTGGCACATGCACATTTAAAGAGCACATCTGACAGTTGGACAAAACAGAGTCTGACTCGCCTCTGTAAGATTCAAGTAACGTTTAAGCCAACACGGTTTTGATGACATATATTGTGCACTTTATACGTGCATATATACAGGGATCAGAATTTTCCGCGGATCCGCGGATTTCCGCTGTTTTTGAACCCCAAAGGCATTCCGACTTTTTCACTTTCGTAGCAAACAAATTCCCCCCAAACCCCCAGCTAGGTTTCAGACTTTTTCTCCTCACGTCAATCACATCCCTACAAAGGTCATTCCCTTACATCGTCTAAATTCGATGAGAAAATATTTTGGGGGGGTGAGGTATGATTCGTGACCGTTTCATCACCCCAAGTTAGCAGTTAGAGATCGCGAGAAAAATCGGCAAAAAGAAGCGCAGCGCAGCGCATTAGATCTATAACACACAACGTGGTTTAGCTAACAAATAGATCGACTCCTACCATTGGTCGATAGGTTCGCTGATAATCAATCAGCGGAGCTTTTGTTCAGAGCATTGGCTTTCTCAAACATGGCGCTTCTTCCGGTCTTTTCAAACGGTGAAATGAGTGTTTGAAAAAGTAAATATGAAAATACTAAGAAAAGAAGACGAGGCTTTTGTCTCCGAGATTGATAAAGGAATCAAGAATAAATTTAAGTGGTCATGGCTGGAGAAGACTGTCACAGTAAACGTTAAAATCGGCGCAAAGATCGAGGAAGTTACAGAAACTTTGAGCCAGTTCATCGCAAAGTGTGATGTTCCAGGGAAAGCAAAGTGTCTATATTGTGTCGATCTGATCAATTATGGTACGCGAGGTTGTGTGGCACTGATCGATCATGCTAAAATGAACAAGCACAAAGCAAAAATAGCTTGCCGGCGATCAAATTATGCACTCGGATCCGCATTTAAAATCGGCAGTGAAACTAACAGTAACACCACCGGTTCAACATTATTGGCCGTTCCAAATCCTTCCACTTCAAATACTAGCAGCAGTCAACCACTGGTTCCCCTGTGTGACAGAAAATCCCAATCTGAGGTATTTATAAATCTATTTATTTATGAAATGATTTTATCTTTTGTGTTTATACAATATTTAGAACAGGATAAACAAAATTTATGACATGTATTTTCTTTAAGCATGTTCAGTTTGTGCATTCTATTTTCAAATTAATGATGAATGGTTATTAATGTATATATTTTCATATATATTGTTGATTAGTAGCTAAATACAAGGTCCATCTTCATCATTAAAACACAACAACAATGGTGATGGTTGTAACATCGTAATCCCCCAATTGTTTTAAACATCTTAAAACTGAAAAAAATACATGGTTTCTGTTTTGTTGGATTTAATTCATTCTAGTGCAATTTTCACATAGCAAATAAGATAAATGCTGTTGGCTTATAGGGGGGCTTTGCCCCCCTGAGCCCCCCACCGGGCTCCGCCCTGGACCTGGCCGGGGCCTGCGGCCCCTGGACCCTGGCTATTTCAGCTGAAAATGAAAATCTCCATTCTGATCCCTGTATATAATCTGATCTAAACTAAACCACTTTATAAATCCAGATCTCTGCCCAGCACTGTCTGCACAGAAGATAAAAACCTCAGTATCCTTGTTTGCAGTATTTTGTGACATTTTTACAAAATAAATCTGCTTGCACCTTGTTTTGAAACTATTATTTATGAAAAAAATGAAGGTCAAAATAAGCCTCAACGATACTAAGTAATTGAGGGAGGGAGACGAGGTTAAAGTGGTATTTATGTGTACATGCAACACAGGTTCTGGCATATTTATTTCATAATTTTCATCAAATCATCCAACGTCACGGTTTTACTGAAATTTGTCCTACAATATATGATAAATGGTCTAAATGGTCTGCATTTATATAGTGCTTTTCAAGTCAATGAAGACCTCCCAAAGCGCTTTACAATGTGCTTCACACTTTCCCATTCACACACACACTCACACACCAATAAGGGCCATGCAGCAATGCAAGGCGCCGACCTGCTTATTGGTATGGTTCTCTCTCAAAAAATCAAAATATTTTGCTATTATGACTGTTTTGATCAAAAAGGTTTCCAACACCTTTGCTAAACTCTTCCGGCCAAACGTATTTTAAATTAAATGCATGCAGTCTAAAAAATGAATGGGCTCCAGCACCCTTAAGAGGACAAGCAGCTGGACAATAGAGGAAGGAACGTATAAATTTACAAGACAAGGGCCAATTCTTATCTCAATTCAGGTCTTAAATGAGAATTTTGAGTTAACGCTAACACCTGCGTCAATTGCAAATTTGTGCAATTGTTTGTGATGTCACAGAAGCTCAACCAAAGCCTATTTCATATAGAGCTCTTTATTTTTTTATTTGTTTTCCTATTATCTTGCACTAAAGAAAATTAGGCAATCCACTTGGAAGTAAACTGGAAGCCAAACACAAGCAACCAAATGAAAGTGCTTCACAGATGATCCATTGTTATTCCCTTTGTTATTTACAAGCGTCAAAAAGGTCTGCCTTGAAGTTTGTTCACATTTTCTGGCTTGAGTCGTACTGAGACACCTGGAAGAGATTTGACTTTCCTATCTACATTATTAGGGTCAATCGATAATAATGTCAATCTTTTAAATGCATTTTTTGGGGGGCGGGCAGAATTGGCATATTAGGATAGTTGTCATGCATTACAACATAGTGTACATTATTGTTGTAAATCTCCTAAAGGTCTCTGAAAGTGGCTTGACTTGCAAAATTGTGCTGCCCACCTGCACGCGACATTAGTCTTAGCCAAAACAAGACAGAAGACGGCCGTGTAAGGCCCAGCAGGCTGGGGAGATTTTCCCACACGACACTGTGAACTGTTCTCCCTGGCGAGGCTTCAGTCGGGCCTGCTTGGTATTACATGCACAATAGTTGCGCTGTTTGGCTTATGTGTTTGTGTCCTGATGTTTACTAGTGAATGTCCTACAATTTCCATCAATAGGGAATAAATAAATCTTGCACCAATCAGTCCAGTTTAGTTGGAGCCATTATGAAGACACAATGAGCAGCGTTTTTGGGACAGCAAATGGCAAATGTTTTTTCCCTATCCCGCAAGGGTCGAAGTTAATCTACCTCATCAATCAGTCCACATGGGTTTTGTGACAGACTCAAGTGTGATGTTTGACCTTTTAATTTTATTTGATCAGTTCAGGTTCATAGCAGTTGATAGTCATAACCTCCAGCTTGTTAGTGTTGATAATCCAAATCTTGATATTTTTCTTTTGTGGTATACATGTTTAATTTGTCTGAATATGAGTTGTGCACAGGCAAAACGTGATACAAAAAAAATGGAAAATGCACAAATAGACTGAAAACATGTAGCACTTTCTTTAAAAAGAGATGTGAAGAAAGGTAGCATCATGTCAAGTCAAGTCAAGTGGGAGATTCCTCCAACGGAAGATATAGTTGAGTGTTGTCTGCGTAACAGTGGAAGCTGATATTGTACTTGCGAATAATATCACCTAATGGAAGCATGTAAATGCTGAAAAGAAGGGGGCCAAGCACTGAACCCTGCGGAACACCACAGGTAACATTAAAGGGCTCAGATGTCATTTCGCCATATTTAACACAGTGCGTCCTATCTGAGAGGTAGGATCTGAACCACGAGAGGACGGTTCCCGAGAGACCAATCCATTTTTCCAACCGTTCTAGTAGGAAATTGTGGTGCACTGTGTCAAAAGCAGCACTAAGATCCAGCAGCAGCAAAAGTGATGAAGCGCCAGAATCCATTGCCAGTAGGAGATCATTTGTTACCTTGATCAGAGCTGTCTCAGTAGAGTGGTTAGCCCTGAATCCTGATTGCATAGATTCAAAAAGGTTATTCTCGGATATGAAATCATTCAGCTGCTGTGACACTACTTTTTCAATTACTTTAGAAAGGAAAGGTAGGTTTGACACAGGTCTATAATTACATAAGATTTCTGGATCAAGGTTGCGTCGTTTCAGTGTGGGTTTAATCCATGTTGTTGTTTAAGTATGACCTTGACTGACCAAAATGATTGAAAAAGGAATTGTTGTTGGGACTTAATGACAGCTGGATACACACCAGGTAGAATTTTTCTTTGTTTTTGTGCTAGTTTCATCTCCTTTGACACTTGTGTTTGTCATTCATTCTTAATTCACACCAATGATTGATTCATCTCCTGCTTATTTCTCTTCATCTGTGTTATTTAGAATAGAATAGAATATACCTTTATTGTCATTGTTACAAAATGGGTTAACATATTGTGACAACGAAATTGGGCATGGCACTCCAGAAACCAAGAAGATAAAGGGACAGAGAAGATAAGGTTATAATAAGCAAGGAGGATATAGTTATAGTTTATAATTAATTAACACAATATTTACACAAGAAATGCCGGCATGTAGGATGTTACATACAGTTGGTATCGTAAAAGTTTGGTATCGTAAGGGTTCAACTCTGGTGCAAAAATGTCAGAATAGTGCAAAAAAAAATTGTCAACATTATGCAAGGTGAGCAGTCACCATAGTGCAGTCAACATTGTACAAAGAAACATAGGCATGAGTACCATTCTACGTTCTTATGAGGTAGTGTGTTTGCAAGAGTTTTCAGGTATTTATTTTTATTTTATTTTTTTTTTCAGTTTTTTTGTGCGGTGTGTGTTTAGGGTGGTAATGGCTCTGGGGAAGAAACTGTCTCTGAGTCTGTTTGTTTTTGTTTTGTGTGACCTGTAGCGCTTGCCGTAAGGCAGCAGGTCAAAGAGGTGGTGGGCGGGGACGAGAAAAGTCCTTGATAATGTTTTCTGCTCTGCTGAGGTAGCGAGAGCAGGCAATGTCCTTCAGACTGGGTAGAGAGCAACCAACGATTTTCTGGGCTGTTTTGATGATCCTCTGGAGCGTTTTCCTGTCTGCTACTGTGCACCCAGCTTACCACACCGTAATGCAGTATGTTAGAATGCTCTCCACTGTGGCTTTGTAAAAGGACACCTGCAGCTGCTGTTTTAGATGATTTTTCCTGAGCACTCTCAGGAAGTGTAGTCGCTGCTGGGCCTTCCCTACCACCGCTCTGGTTTTGTAGACCAGGAGAAGTCGTCGGAGATGTGCACACACAGGAATTTGAAAGAGTGGACTCTCTCTACACAGTCTCCTTTTATGATGAGTGGTGCTGGATTTCTGCCATTCCTTCTGAAGTCCATTATCAGTTCTTTTGTTTTTGTGGTGTTCAGTATTTAATAGCATTTCAAGTGTTGAGATTAGAAAGAAGCAGGAGAGAGCAAAAAGACCTTTGTGTCCGTTGCTCATCATCATGCTATGAATGATCAGCAAGCTGGCACATGTGACTGTGAATGTTGACATCATTTGTCTCGTACTCTGTTGTTGCAGTCCAAAAGCCAAAGACTCCACTTTCCCAAACATAATACAAATATGACATTTAGGCCTTTTATGTAATGCTCATTATCCTACCACTATGAGTGCACAAAAGAACATAGTATATGAAAAGAGAGTGGGGGTTATGTGCTCGTCAACAAAAAACAAACTGTGGCATTTGGATGCCCCAGGAGTAGTTGGATTCTCCTGATCAAGTTTATGCTGACCTAAAACTGACAAGAGTATTTGTTTTGGTCATTGGATTGAAGGTACTCTTCCAGAAGGTGTTGGAACAAATCTAAAAGGCAATACTTATGTGTCGTATCGTGTGACATGATGAAAAGATTCTTGACAAACAAATAAAGCTTAGTTAGTAGACTATGTCGTTTCCTTATCACTGTGGTCGAGTTTGCATGTCCCAGTAATCTTCGGAGAGAAGTTGTTGTGGCCCCGCTAAGGTCATTTTAGGCAAACAACCAAGTCACTGGACAAAGTAAAACTCGTATAAGTACCACAAGGAGGATGATGATGGGTTACAAAGGAAAAGATGAAGTGAAAAAAGTATGTTTCATCCATCCTTGTCCTGTTAACAACTCCTCTAATACAAACGCAGGGCTGTAGCAAAGCCGCAAACTAAGAAAGACTGCAGCACTATGTTTTCCAAACGTTGCCCTCTTCCTTTTGCATTCCATTGAGCGGAAATGAAAGCCAGCTGTGAATCCAGCAAACACAGATTGAGTTGCGTTGAGAACTGAGGTGTTCTTCTTGATGCATTGACACCATCACCCTCAATGGCTCAAGCTGAACCCAGACCACCGATAATGTTCGTGTTATCTGTCCAAAGCAATGGCACATTTACTTTTGCGTTGTAGCTACTATCCAGCTTTTTTGCTTTTTTGTCAACCAGATCTACTTGGGAGCCGGAGTGAGAATTGCTGCCTGTAAGACTTACCTGTGTCATTTGAGCTCTCCCTTTTTCTTACCGCCCTGTGACCCGGCCACGCACATAATGAGAGTTTTTTTCTGAGTCACATGAAGGCATAGTAGGACTCAGGGCTCCTCTGTTTTCCGCCTTACCCACTCGCAGCGCCACGGGGGCTTCACGTGATGGTAATTTGAGCCTCCCACATGAGAGCAGTGCAACATATTTGAAGACTGCAGCTCCCTCGGAAACTGAATACACCAGTAATCGGAGTCTGAGGATGGATTAGTGATGGATACGATATAGCAAAATTATTATTGAATGTTTTGTTTTTTTTATTTGAAAATTAAATAATTTTAACTGAAAAGAAGTCGAATTGTCCCTAACCACATTGCAGTGTTGGATTAGGGAGAGACTGAATCTTCCTGTTCAGACGATGCAGCTGCTGGCCTAGATTTCACTCGCCGATTGTCTGCTTGCAACTGTGCTATTAATAGATGGTTATTATCATGAGAGGCAGCGAGTGAGCGAGTGTCCCGTATGATGACTTCTCTTAGATTCAAAACTTGTGTCTGGGGTGTGTTCCAGAAAATGACATGGCCACAAAACTGCACGTGGGATGGTTGCAGCGTTGGTTCAAATATTTAACATGCTAGCTCTTTAAATTACATTTTGAAAAGTGGTGGACAGATACCGGCTTCATTTACAACTGTTTTGATTGTCATTTGATAACAATGCAGTGTACATTGTAATCACTGTTGGGAATGACGCCGTTATAAATAACGCCGTTACGTAATAGCGTTTTTTTTTTATTAACGGGGTACTCTAACTAATCACTTTTTCTGCCATTATTGTTACTGACGGTCAAAAGTGCTGCGTTACTTTGGCTGCAGAACGCCAACAGTGGCGTGTCTCCAGAACCTAACGCTGTTTTTAGCGCTGCAGTTTTCCACTTTCCTCCGAGTTCATTACGTAACGTCCTTTGGGATCATGTCACTATACAAAATAACGACAACCATACAGTTGGATATGATTACGAATACAGTATCTACTAATGCGCTAAGAGAAAAGGCAAATTGGTGGTACTACAATCTACTCGTGTCATTCATGAACGAAATGGCTCTGTGAGCTGTGTCTTGGAAATGGGAGCCGGCTACCCACCAATCAAGACCCAGTTCCCTTCTAGACGCTATTTTTCTCTTGTGATTGGTCAAAATGTATTTCTTTCAGAGATTCTGAATTGATCGAGTATAGAAAAGGTTACAATTATTTTGTATTTTATCTTTTTATTTGTAGATTTTTATATATTTTGATTTATGTTTCCTGTGTTTTACAGCGTTAATTAAGTGTTAAATTTGCTTTATTTTTCCCCAATTTGAGTCATTCATAATGATATATAATAAATTGTTATATAGTTACTTTAATATAATTCAGAACTTTTTGTCTGCAAGGTACCACTATGCACTTTATGACTTCTGTGTGCACTGTCTAGTTATCTGTCGAACTGTCTACATGTGTCTCCTAGTGTTGTGTGTCCTAGCATAGTGTTTTTGTGTTTTTTATTTTCTAGATACAGAGGGCTCTGAGATACACAATTTCAATTATTTGTTTTTGCTGCAGAATTGACAATAAAGCTGACTTTGATAATCAAAGACTGAAAATATAGACTGGCCTAGGTTGTAGGTGCATCAGAATAATGGAGCAATTACATTAGCAGCAACATATTTCAAAAACATAAGTAGACGATCAAAATAAGAATTTTCTCAAGCTCTAATTTTGACTTTGGGATCTTTTTTGAATCGTCCTTAACATTTGTGAGCTAAACGGCGAGCTCAGTCTGTTGGAGTTGAGCTCCTCCTTCTCTAAAGGGAAAGAGGATCTTCACAACATTCAAGCTCCTACTGCTGGACAAAACACATCTTGAAAAGATCTCAGTCATTCTTAGCTCAAGTTCTTCTACCAATGTCATGTCACAGTGTTCGTGGGAAGCAGTAACCAGAAGAGACAAAAGTTGGCTGATAAGTGCTGACTGAGCGAATCTAGTAGTGGTCAGTTTGTCTTGATCTGATTTGGCTTCCTAGAAAATAATTTACCCGATGAAAGCTTTGTTTTTTTTCATCTTGAAAAGCCTGACACAAATGCCACCACTCCAGAAGGTCGACTTTTGAGGTGCCGGTTGAGTGCGTATTTTCCCAGGAATGTGTCTGAAACAACATGGGGCTATTTTGGGCTTTTCCTTTGCCCTCTCTCGCTCTCCCTCCTTCCTTTCGTTTCATGAGATGAAGGAGTGGGTGGGTGCGTGGATGGGGGTTGTTTGACATCCCAGCAATTGCTAAAGGCTGTTCACGTTGCCTTGCTCTCGCCTTGATGGCTCCTCCTCGTCGAGAAAGTATTTTCTTCTGGCTCTTGGCTAGCTTCCTTCTTCATGATATGACCTTGTAGGATCTCTTCATGCTGTCATTGAGCATTACTTCAGCTCATGTGCTCTCTCTTACTCACTCACTCTCTTGCTCTTGCTCTCTCTCTCTCTCTCTCTCTTTCTCTCTCTGTGTGTGTGTGTGTGTGTGTGTGTGTGTGTGTGTGTGTGTGTGTGTGTGTGTGTGTGTGTGTGTGTGTGTGTGTGTGTGTGTGTGTGTGTGTGTGTGTGTGTGTGTGTGTGTGTGTGTGTGTGTGTGTGTGTGTGTGTGTGTGTGTGTGTGTGTGTGTGTGCCAGAAATTATTGACATACCAGTGAACCCCGACAACAGCCACTCTATTCCTCTCTTGTCGCCCAAACCTTTCCAGGAGATTTCGGGTTTTCATTTCAGGCTAAGAGCAAACTAAATAGAAGGCTGCAGGACTTTCTTACATTCGAGTGGCATGGAAAATGCAGCAATGCAATTATATTGCATATAGCTATGAAATATGAGTGTTTAGCTCTCAATTAATATTCATAGGCAAGAGCTTCATCTTTTTTTCATTAAGAGAAAAGATGATAACAAAGCCGTTGACGTTTCGATATAGATTCTTCACACGCACATAAAGGCCGGAACACACCAGGCTGACGTCTGAGGTGGGAAAGTGTGCATTAATATCAGCGCAGAGAGTTCCTTTTTTGTCCAACCTCGGCTCCGTTTCTCAAGGTAATATTATTAGTATACTAGTATTTATGCCCTGCAACTGGTTGGCAACCAGTTCCAGGGTTCCTGCGGATCCTTAAAAGGTCTTAAAAGGAATTGAATTCTTGATTATAAAAATAAGGCTTTAATTGGCTTTAATTTAATTTACTATTTGTTTATTTAATGTTCAGTTCATCATCAGATACACCAAAGACATGTTTCCATGGCTTTTTCTTTGATTATTAATGTCTTCCAGGACAACCTTCTGTTTTCTCCATTCTCTAACATTCGCCTCCGGTACTGTAGACAAAAATGGTGTGATAATGAGATACAATCTAATGGCTTTCTATCTGTCATCTATATCACCTGTGGTGTAGTGGTTAGTATTGGGCACTCTTACTGCTGCGACCCGGGTTCATTCCTGTTGCATCCAATGTTTTGCAATTGTGGTCAGCAATAATTTTCGATTGATCAATCATTGCACAAATTCTGTAATATACTACTTTAAAACTCGTGTACAATTTGCACCCATCCTTGGAGTTCCTTTTTAGGGGGGAAAAAGCGCATTAAACACTAATGAATTTGTTGCTTCAAAACTGAAAATGTGCCACCAAAAATGTCAGTAAAATTTTAAATTCTCTTTGTGGCAACTAAATAAAATTATCAGCAAGAATTTTAATGAATCAAAATGTAAGTGAGTGCACAATTGCTTGCCTTCTAGACGATGTAATTTATTTATATTCATGTAGACGTACATTGATAATGAATTATCGTTCAACTTTGATCTAAAACTGGTCAGTTTTCCATCTTCCTTTGTTCTCTTTCGGTTCTACGTTCTCACTGTTAATAGAAAACAAGTATTGAAGTGTGTGTGTGAGAAGCCATGGCTGGTTGCTGCCTCTGGTTTCTATAGCAACAGACAGTTTTATCATTCTTGTCGCATGAATGTTTCGTGGCAAGAGCAGAGGTAGAAACGAATCGCCACACTTTCAACATTTGGAACATATAGTAAGTAAAAGTGGGCAACAACAGTGGTACCTCTACATATGAGCTTAATTCATTCCAGGATCGTGCTCGTAGCTCAAATTGCTCATGTAACGAGCACGTTTTCTTGATATTAAATAATCAATATCGAATTGACTCATTACCGACCACCCTAAAGGATCAAAGGGAAAACTAAAAAGCTATGTAACATCTTCCTGATCACTAAAACACATTTAATTAGTAATAAAACATTTAAAAAAGTACAGTAATTAGATAAATGAGATTATAACAAAACAAAATACGAGGTTCTTATGAGTCGCTGTAACTGAAGGTGTTAGCATGGTAAGGATGTGCGGTGCGGAAGGAGTGACGGCGCACAACTTTTGATAATACTTTAGCACTTAGTGTACACAAATTAAAGTTACTGTAATGTTAAATTAACATGACCACACAAAATTTCTTACAGCACAATTTTTGATTTGTTTTGCCTGTTTCAGTTTTCATTCACCACTTTATGCCCTTTTAGCTGGACTCTCAACGCTAATATATCCACTTTTAGACAAACCTTTGCAAGGAGATTTGTCTTCAAAATGTTACTGAAATGTGTAAAGCAAGTGCTGACCTGGCTTGATCCCTGGACTTAAGCGACCCCCGGCAGGGAACAAGAGCACTATGGCCAAGCTGTCATCCAGGCTTGCCACTGCCCTCCACCCCGCCCTCTCCCGACACTTTGATTGTGGCGGCAGAACCTCAATTCATTAGTTGAGGCCTTTGCTGCCCTCTGGAATTTCATTCCAAATGCTCTTTTTTTTCAATATGGGAATAACCACATGTACACAATGTTGTGTTAGTTTGCCGAAGCATGTGCCGTGTGCTTCCCAAATCCACTAAATCTGCTGAAAAGATTAGCATTACCTAAATGCTTGGTCCGAGATCGGCAATGCGACAACAAAACAGTTGCAATTCTGTTTGATGAGAAATTTTATAAGCATGCGATTCATCCGTGCTCTGCTGTCAGACGGACGGAATAGAAGCTGCCGCTATTGCTAACGAGGGCATGCAAGAGGCAGCCTTCATCGGGCAGATTGTCAAGATGGAGAGAACAAGAGCGGCGAGAAGAGTAAACAAAGGACAAGCGACTGCGTGACGTACTAGCGCTGTCGTCTGATGGCTCAAGAGCGATGATGCATTCAATTGCAATCCGGCAGAGGGTGGCTGATGAGAGAAGCACCCAATGCTCACGCTAGCTCGCATGTGGAGAAGACGGCGTGCGCGATTGGGGGCCACTGTGGCTTTTTTTTTTTTTAATCAACAAATCAATATCATTGAGGTCCACTTTCCTAAAATGTTTATTTTATTTTCTAGGGCATATGAAAAACCTTTTAAGATTTACATTGCATATATATAATTTCCTAGTTGTAAAAAAAATGGACCTGATACCAGACAATATACTCAATCTTGAATGATGAGACAAGTGCTGCGATGCCACTACCTAACCTTTTTGAAATGAGCCTAACAATCCCTCGATCAATCCTTTTCCAAGAATGGGCAACTAAAAAGACGCATGATTTTTGAGGAACAAAAGCATTTTACCTAAGTTACAATCATTGGCAGTTTTCCAATTTGGAGTTTCTGGTAAAGCAGGGTAGCCACAATACAGGCTAATATTGTAGCACTGGTACTTGGACATGGAGGTGGCTACCGGCTATTGATACTCGCCATCCAGAGTTAAAGTTAGGTTGTACTTCGTTAATTTTCACCTTTCGCATTGTCTCGCCGTTGCTTATTTTCCAAATGTCCACATGGTCTGCCAGTGCATCAATTAGTGTCGTTCTCAAGAATCAGGGTCCAGGTTTCTGTTTGCGATCTTGAACACTTTGTTGTGGCGTGTTGCAGGTCTACGTGGAATTCGATGACCAGGAGTGGGAGAAGCGAGAGTGGGTGAAGGTCTATGACGATTTCCAGCTCTTTCTCCTGGAGCACCAGCTGGTCTGGGCTAAGAGGAAGGAAGCAGCTGCAGGAGCTACCGGAGGAGCTACCGAAGAAGCTACAGGAGGAGCCACCGGAGGAACCACCGAAGGAGCCACTGGAGGAGCCACCGGAGGGCTGGGCAGACCCCTGCAGGAGATACAGGCCATGCACGTCCAGTGGCCTGCCCTGGTAAGGACTTAGCTCGCCGTTTTGACAAGAAGCTGGATGTTCATGTCTTAGTTTGCCATATTAACCTTTTAATAGCCTACGTCACACTTGAAGCTTGAGGCGAAAGATTAGTCCGTGCTGGTCAACACACTGAAGAAAACCAAGCTTTCGTTTCTGCTTGTTCGCTGTCAAAATGTCATGTTATGTTGTTTGTGTGCCATAATCGGATAAAAAAAAAGTTAGTGATAGCAAATTGAAGTTTTACAGGACCCCACCAGACAATCTTGATCAAAGAAAAGGAAGAAACTTGTAGATTCATAAAGCAAAACCTTCATATCAGGTAAGAGAAATTAAACGTGTTTCTATTGAGTCTATATTACAGTATTTATTATATTGGGAAAGTATGTTGTTATTTTCTTAGCTTCAGTTTAATGATAGCATTTAGCCTGAATGCCACTTAGAGAATTTCTTCTAAAAAAATAAATAATTAAAATAAATAATTAAATGTATCTAATAAATTATTTAGATAGTGTGCAATGTGTGCATGTTTATATTTTTCACCCACACACTGTTTACAAGGTTACCGTAGGCATTTAGGCTGCACGCTAGTTGAAACTAAGGAAATAATACATCTTAGAGATATAACAAGTAATATCTGTGTCGGTAGCAACAATCATAAATGTTTCATTTCTTTTACCTCATACAAAGTCTGCATTGCAAACCCGAAAACACAAAACATGACGACCTTTTAACACTAAACTAGCAGAAACAAAAGCTTGGTTTCTTAAGTGTTTGGACCAGCGTGGAGATTCTTTTGCCTCCAGGCTAAGCGCTACCCACCGGATACGTCACAATGTTTATGAACAAATCAAAGGGTCTAATGGTCTTTATTTTGAATAGCGGCAGCCTCGCCATGTCTTTCTGTGCATCGTTCTAAGGTTTTTCTGAAGAGCTCGCTGACTTTAAATGCAAGTGTCATTTAATAGTAAATTGTGTTTGTTCTCTTTGCCTTCATGTTAGTAGAGTGTCCTTCAAAGGAAAAACAAACAAGCATCGTGTTGTTATTCAGTTGCCTGGGAAGCTTAGTCAAAGAAATACAATCAAGTAAATGCGATTGTCCTTTCGTGTTTCTTTTGATACGATTCTCCAACTGTTAGCATTCCCTCATTGGTCTCATCATTTGACACGGCTGCTATTGCCATAGCAACAGCAGATGAAAATCTATTGCAGTCCCACAGAGATAAAAAACAAGTAAATTGGAAGGAAAAAGCCTTGGAAATAGGGCGCGGTACAACTGCCTTTCTCAAATCCATCCTGTGTATGCGATCGGGGCTTTTTAATCATTTACCCTGAAACAGTCTTTTTATTTGGGTCTTAATGATGGTGACTAAATATCTTTCATCCACTGTGCTTATTGTCATCCCTTTAGTTCAGTGTGATCTCAATCCTGGACAATCGAATCGATATTAGGGGATCACGTTGGGTGATTAATCATACATGCAACAACTCGCTTGTTTTGCTTTCTCAAATGTACTTAACTGAAGGGCAATGAACATTTTCAGGAAGGATCTTGTGAGAATCTTTGCTGACAGTCAACTTAAGGGTTGGATTTTTGCAGCATTGGTCTGGTTTGGGCAGCATGCTTTATTCCTGGACCCTGGCTATTTCAGCTGAAAATGAAAATCTCCATTCTGATCCCTGTATTAGCCGCTAAGACCTCGTCAAGAATGGAAGGAAAAGACTGCTATCCAACAATTCAGAAGAAAAGACCTTATAATGAATGGACCCTGTTAATGGTAGGCTCTGCTTCAAGATCAGGACTTGCAGCAAAAGGTATAGGGAAGAGCTGCAGATGAGAGAAGTGGAAAGGGAGGCCAAGATGCAGAAACTTGAAATCAGAGCAAAACAGGAGGCATCCAAGGCAGAGGCAAAGAGGAAGATGCAGGCAGCCCAGATATTTGCCACAGAAGGCACATGTCAGGGCAATACGGGCAAAATGTTCAAGTCTGAAGTGAATTTGAAACTGAAAACTTTTTTAGCTGTAATAAATTTTTCTGTTTTCGTTCGTGTTAAGTGAAGTGTTCAAGTGTGAAGTTGTTCAAGTTTATAAGTGAATTTGAAAATAACTGGAAACATTTTCAGCAGAAATAAATTTCTCTGTTCTCATCCTTGTGAAGTGAACCAAACATTACAATTTGATGAATATTTTATTTTTTATGTGTATGAACTGAACTGCATTTGAACTGACCTTGCAGTATTTACAAAACAAAATCAGGTATGTGGGCAAATTATTTTGTTATTTAAATCTACTAAAGATGCTACTTAAATGATTAATTTAAGCATGGTTTTGGACAAGTAAATTGCTTAAAACCAAGGAGCTTTGGGGGGGCTTCGCCCTGCGACTGGCTGGCAAACCAGTTCAGGGTGTCTGGATAGATGTATGGTCTGGTTTGAACGTTTACGCAGACGAGTGATGTTGTCATCTTGAAAACTCTGTTAACTCCATCCCTTTTTTCGATCTGACAAGATAATTGACACTCTCGCTTCAGCCTGTTTTTCCATTGAGAAAGTGTTTTAACTTCCCCGGTGCTTTTTTTTTTTTTGTCCTTGTCAGCAGAGTGACTCAGCTTTTTTTATTTCCTTCCTTTTTCCCCACACGTGGACCGGAGCTCCTGTGTCACTGGCGCACTGTGTTGACACCTTCTCCTCCCACGGATGGACTGTACCATCACCATGATTGCGTTGCGCAGCTCAGAATTTTAATGATTTAGCGGAAGGAATCGCTGTCCTCATCATCTCATAACGTGGGATGGATTTTCTCTACATGAACTTTGCCCTCTTAAAATTTTGACTTTGTTTGCTTTTTTTTAATAATGAAAAAGGGGGGAATAAAGCATTTTTTTCTTTGACTGAGAGCACGTTACCTAGCAACAGTGTGGTCGTCTTTATTCCAAAATTTGACACCCGCCTATTGGAGTATCTATTATGTGTCATG
The DNA here is from genome assembly GCF_059441175.1 of Urocampus carinirostris. NCBI lineage: Eukaryota > Metazoa > Chordata > Actinopteri > Syngnathiformes > Syngnathidae > Urocampus > Urocampus carinirostris. The sequence goes on along the minus strand of NC_142367.1, from coordinate 8,124,779 downwards.
ACGGCTTGCTTACCTTTTTACTCTGAGAAGAGCGATGCCATGTGACCCGGTCTAGTTGACACCATCATGAAAAAGAAATGGTAAAAATGTTAGAAAGATCGTTACTGTACCAAGTTACCATTCTTTTTATTGTCCAAAACCTTTTCAAATATGTTTAGCGTAAAGGAGAATGTTCAGAACATTTTGTGGCCGGAGATTGAACTTTTTTTCCTGCTTGTGGCACATATCTTTTTATGAGGCGAGGCTGATCTAGAAGAGAAAAACAAAACATTGAGACATTGAATTCACCTGGAAGACGAGTCATCGTTTTTGCCTCGCCACCCCAGGGAATTGCAAAAGACCCGACTGCCCAGACAAAGTCTAAGACAGAGCCAATGCCAGTTGTGCTGCTGAGGAAGCCGACATAGCTTGGGGAAAGAGCCCGAGCCGAGCCTGGTTGGCTCCCTCCCTCGTTCTCTTCCAACCTACCTCTCCCTCTCTCCTTGGCGTTCCCCTCCCTCATTGCCTCTCTGGCTTCTTGCGTCAGCAACTGTTAAAATGTCGGCTTTGTAGCTTGTCCTGCGCTTTCACTCCCTCTAAGCCATCTTCCTTTTTGTTTAACCATAATAGGAAAAAAAATCTTGTTTTTCCTCTTAATTCTATCTCACTTCTCCTTCCTGCTTGGTGTTTTTTTCCCCAATGTGCTTTTTTTACATCCCTTCCTGCTGTTTGAGGAAAAAACGAGGCGCTCCGTTTTTTGTTCTTCAGTGATCGACGGCTCTCTCCTGAGGTCAGTAGGATTTAAACCCTGCAACCATCTTATAGCAAACGTTTAGGACAGAAATATAATAACGTAAGAGGCGGAAGGTGAGTCTTCTTAAGTGCATTAACATTTCCTCTGCCAGTAAATCACACACTTTCTGTCATTCACAAGCTCCGTCTTTTTTGCAAAGCAAATTTTGCTTATTCAAGTCTGTTATTCTGTGCTGTATTTGCCACTATTCAACGTTATGACAATACTTCGAAGCCATTCCAAAAGTGCAAAATAGTATGACTGATTAATTCATCATATCTATGCGCTCTGACCTCTGCATGTCGGTGGTTGACTTTTCACATAATGAGTTTCTTTAACGGTAGAATCGTAAAAATTATCAATGTCAGTGGGACATGTATTCAAGAAGCGTTTGCTTGTAGTTGTGTTGTCGTGGAGAACCAACGAAATGATTCCTGATTGAGAGGGTTGAATTGTTTTGCACAAGGCTGTCGGACACGGTGCAGCTGTGTTTTAACAAGTGTGCTTGTTTGTATCAGAGCAATAAGCAGATTAGAGCAGAACCTTTATATGTTGTGTGTGTCTTGGATCGCAGATGTTTTGCGCTGGGTCACATGAAGATGGCTCAGGATTTTGTTCGCCCATTTTTGTTGAACTTGCCAAACATGGGTCCAATGACAGCAATCTGAGGGTGAATTGCACTGACAAGATGACGTCTGTTTGTCCAAATCCCCGGCGTTACTCTCATCTTGTCTTTCTTTCTCGTTTTGTTTCCAAAAAACTGATTGTTTTTAACTTTAGATTGAAAATTATGTGGTTCAATCTGCAGTTATATTCACAGAAGTGAATCTTATGTTAGGTTTCCTATTGAGTGCAATGAACAGGTTTGACTCAAAAGCCATTTACCGGTCCACATTTAAATACTGAAAGAAGGAAATGAAGAAGTAAAAAGGTACCATATTTTGAAGCCCATATATGGCACAACGTGTTAAAAGGCAGTCTCCGTAGCTGGTTCTAATTCTGTATTTAACACTACACAAGTACAATCGAGCACGGGAGCACTCTGCTGCGGCCACGTTACAACAGCACGGACAAGCATACAAGTGTTCGTATTCAAAAATACAACAGAAGGAAAACAGTTTCGTTGTGGTTTATTTAAGTATTGATTACAAAGCAAATTACACGGTTAAAAAATTTTTTTTAAGAAAACTCATACATTTTAGTAGTAATCCATATCAAACAAAATCGTTTAAATCCTCGTCCTTTGTTTCTGACCACAACAGCTTCGCTAAATCTCAATTAAAGGTTCAATTTCAGAGTCACACTCTGTGTCATGCAGCTCTTCCCAAATGATGCCCGCTTTTGCGAACAACAGTACCGCCAGACACGTTAGCTCAAGTATCGACAATCTATTATTTTTATTATAATCCGCTGGAAGTTTTCGCGCCAACGTAGCTCCAGTTCTAACAAAACGAAAGCGCCAAGACTATAACAATAACTTTCTAATTGCTAGATACGTTTCGGCGTTAGTAAGCATGAGTACTTCCGCAAATTACCTGTAATGTCACGTGTTCTCTTTTGCAGGACACAGGGCATGTATACATAATTTTACAGCCAAACTATAGGGCGGCGCCATTGTACACCGGAAGTGATGTTTTTCACTCCTGCAATCCATGGAAACAAAGCGGATTATTTGGATACCCTGTCGCCATGTCACACATTCTGCTTCAGTCACATGCTTCCTAAAATCAGTGATGGTTTTGTCAAGGGCAGTTTACAGTTGTGAAATACATATCTAACTATTAAATAAGATATTCAACTCTCATTTCAAGAGTTAAGCTTTTACTAAAGCCCCGTTTCATACCTTGAAACTGTTAAATGCTAGAACTGTGCTACATGTAAATTGTTTAACTTTGGTTGAACTGTAATGTTTTATACTGGGCAAATTGTCATTGTAGGTTTGAATGCAGAAGCAAAAGTGTCGTTTGGCGTTTGCGAAAAAGGTCTATAGAAGTCACATAGTTGCATTTATTGGAAATGTAACCGATCTCACAAACACATCAGATTTCACCCCAAAATGTTGTAAGCCTAAGACTCAGTCTTAGGGCAGGCACCCAACCTTAAGGCCACCAAGCTGGTTTATGTCCCCCGCTTTACATCAGACAGGGCAGGGCGCACTGCACAATTTGAAAAAAATCAGAGACTTTTATGTGCACCTTCAGGTTGTGAAAGTCTGGTATTTTTATTCTTTTATAGAATATTTGCACTAGCCTATACTTATTATTTATTTTATTTGTTTTATTTAGTTTAATGTATGACAGTATCTGTGTCTATACCTCATAAATAGATATTGATATTTGGTCTTTAGTGACATACTCAATCTCCTAATAACAGTGCTTGGTTGTTTACTAATTTGTGAATGTTTTTCTTCCCGTGCAGGCGTTCAAGCCGGTGGTGGGCAAAAGCTTGTTGTCAGCGGTAACAGCTGTGGAATTTCTACTAGACCGACATCTGGACTTCTTGTCAGACCACTCGGCCTACCAACCCTACCAGGTAAAGAGGAAGCGCGTCACCTTCCAAAGAATCATGCACTGCAGGAAACCTATTTGTAAAATTTGGCCAATTTTGGCTCAGTGGCCTTTTCTCAAGGTTGATTCCAAGCCAATCACCCAAAGTTTTTCTTTTAAGTTTCAAATGGCTTAATAAGTAGAAGAATCATATGATGACATCACACCATTGTTGCCTATTTCTTGTTCTTCTGTCTCTGTTGGCGCTAGGCCAATACTTCTATTTTTAGCATGCTAAATAAAGTAGCCATTGCAGCACACATGTTTACAGAGTGCCTGAAGAAGGTCCAAACAATTTCTGATTTTAATTGTACCTGAGAGAATTTGTAGCCTGGCAAAAACGTAACTCGTAAATTGCACAGTTCTCCACTTTGAATGCCTCACAGAAGTGGAGAAAACAGAGTTGATTGTACAGTGGCTGCCAAAGAGATGGGAGGCCCCTCCTTCCCTAGCTATTCCTCATGCTGTTCTTCCTGACCAACTGCAAAAACAGAGAGAGGAGTGGCTGCACATGCATAGTTGTCGCAGAGAGCAAGAGAGAGAGAGGGAGAGAAAGTAAGGGCGGGCGAGCCAGTGAGCAAGAAGGATTGTTTTAACAGCACTCAGGGGTTCAAAGGTCTCTAGAGCAGGGGGCGGGGGCATGTGGCCATGTGGGAGTGAATGAGCAAAGCAGGGGGATGTACAACATCAACTCTTAGCGCTGACTCAATCTTTTAACCGAGAAGATTTTGTTTTTCTCCCCATATGCTGCCAGCAGCTGCTTTTCATTTGTCACTCGATCGAGAGTAACAAGGTCAGCCACGAAAGTTCATGTCCAACGCATTGGAGGAGTCGTGCTCCTCTCTAAACGTGACTGACTGACATTGTGCTTGTCTGCTAATGACAGAGTGAATTCAGTTCACGCTTTCCCCAAGATAGGCCAAAAGTCTATTTTCATGTACTGGGTGACATCTTGACAGATGGCCACTACACTTCTTGTCAACTTGATTTTGCTTTGTATTTTAGTATTGTCAACAATGATTTGTTTTATGCCACATTGCTATGATGATTAACTGAATGGAATATTAATAAAGGCGTTCGCCCCCAGTGGCTGGTGTTGACGACCGGCCTATAAGGCATCATTTTGTCTTTAGTTTTGCATTCCCAAAAAGTGACGACATAAGGCTTACATTCAGTGAAGAGCTTCAGCAAATGAAGTCCGCTGCTTTCTTTTTCTTGGAACAGGCACAAACATTTGGGGAAAACCACTCTGCTCGTAGGGGGATGGATCTGCCCAGGCTCAAAACTTTGCTCTGCGTCTTCCAGTCCGCATTATTTTTTTCACAAATTTGGATCAGTAGCCTGTTAGCAGCCTTTTTAAATGCTTGGTCTCCAATTCTGTTTGGACCAGGTCAGTTTATTGTGGACTTTGAAAATGGTTTCCCTTTGCCAATTAATTTATCTTGTTTTTTTTAACCTGGAAGAAAATCAGGATTGTAATTTGACACTGCTCAGTTTGTGAAATCGTTTGTCTCATTCGGGACCATCACCTAAAACCTGAACGCTTTGAGTCTTTGCCCCATTTTGTGGAGCAAATCCATCTGTTGTATCAATGCATGTCAAACAGAGTCAACTGTAAACAGGTTTGAAAACAAATCAATTGTATTTCAAACAAGCTCCAAATGGCAAATAGTAAAATTTCACCTGATCTCCAAAATGCTTTGGGTCATGTTGTCCAGCCGAATTCAGAAACACTGTTCAAGTTTGAACAGTTTCTTGTTGGTCCCACAGGACGAAGTGGAAAGTCCGTATCCAGTCTTAAGGGACAATCCTCAACTCCACGAGGAATTGAAGGCTTGGCTCAAAGACCAGAAAGTGCAAGAAATTTTTATGCAAGGTGAGCTGACCGGCTGTCCTCACAAAGTCACAAAAGTAATTTGGTTTTACCATAGTTTTTTTGCTTTTCAGGTCCCTATTCGTTGAACGGTTATCGTGTGCGCGTTTACCGACAGGACTCGGCCACCCAGTGGTTCACGGGCATAATCACACACCACGACCTCTTCAGCCGAAACATGGTGGTCATGAACGATCAGGTATGCCCTGATCTATCCCTCCCCATATTCTCCATAGTGCTTTAGCTGGACCGTGTTCCTTTCAGGTGTTAGAGCCTCAAAATGTGGATCCGTCTATGATCCAGATGACCTTCTTGGACGACGTGGTTCACTCGCTCCTCAAAGGGGAAAACATCGGCATCACATGCAGGAGAAGGTCACGGTCCAGTCAGAACAACAATTCAGCACTTGTGAGTTCATCCATTCAGTTATTCATTCACAATACTGTATGCAGTCAAGATGACTGCAGTCATCTGACAAAGTTTATAAAAAACACCTAAAAGCTGCTTACTTTCTTAAGAAAGCAGAAGATCTCCAATGTCTCACCATTTATTTTGATTATGTGTTTGATTTTGTCTCTATTTAAGATGGCTGGCGGACGACCTGGCGGGATCACTGCCAACGCTCAGGTAGGCAAGCAATCTCCTGTGCTTTGTGACCTGACAAGAGAGTTCTGTGCTTTGTCATGGCCGGTTGCAAATTCAATCCAGTCAAAGTTTGTTACCAAATGCAACATCTATCTCAGCCTGGTCATCCAGGTAGGGGGATTACCACTTGCGTGCCCCCTTCACAAGGTTTCTTGTATTCAGGAGATGGAGTAATCTTGGCGTGTGCAGTCCTTTGAGACATTTTGTGATTAATAGCTATACAAATAAATGTGGCTTGACTTGACTTGAGCTGCTCGAATGTTTGGTCATCTGGCAGCAAAGCCTCTGTTTCAGTCCCCCATTTCTGCTCAACTAAAATGTTATGGTTATCGGGCTAGCCCATCCAGCTTTGGAGCGGTTAATCTGTAACATATCCAGTACAGAATGTTCCACCAAATGTTGCTTTCGGTGCGGCCAGGACAATCTCCGCTCAAGAAGCGATTGAGAAAGCCGCGTCCTCATCAATATCTCGAGAAGCCGGCAGAAAACTTGATTCATTTTGTATGCAATCTTTTATGGTGGACGTCCTCAGTCACATTCAGATTTTAATCAGCCTCTTGTATTTTCACAGAGCCATTACACGCGGGCCCAAGCCAACAGCCCCCGCCCCATCCTGACAATGTCCAGTCCCCACCCTAAAGGCTCCCAGGGGCCGCAAGCCTCCCAGCAGGCACCACAGAACCAGCTGCCGGTTGGCCAGTTGCAGCATTCTCCCAACGCAAACAGCCGAGAGCGCAATCCCCGCCCCTCCCGCCGAAAAGGTTCAGATAGCAGCGTCGCCGACGACGACAGGAGAGACGAAACCAGCAGCAAAGGTAGGGCTGAGGTCGGGGCGCTGTGATGCAGCTTGCCACAGATCTCATGTGGAAGTATCTCTTTTTGGCAGACTGCAAGTCCAAGGTCAAACAGGCAAGCAACAAACGACGCAAAGGCGACGACGACGACAAGAAGACGGGCCTGAAGAGACTCAAGTCCGACGCAACCTCTGATTTGTCAGAGAGCAGTGACTCTGAAAACATGCACAAGAGGACCGCCCATTCCTTCTGCTCCTCCTCTTCCTTGTCCTCGTCCTCTTCTTCTTCGTCCTCCTCATCTGAGCCCAACTCTGAGAACGAATTGAAGAGCGGCGGCGGCGCCAAGACCAAAACGGACAACGAGAACAAGATGCCGACCGACAAAAGGGGAGACTCCTCTTCTAATGGTCCGTGGGCGGAGTTTTCGTCTGCAGAGGACAGCAAGAAGGCCATTCAGGAAATGACCACAAAGGAGGAGGAAGAATTTGTGGCAGTGACGCAGATCAGTCGGTCGCCACAGCAACTGACGCCTGACCAGGCCACCGTCATAGAAAGTAGCAAAAACACTGTGAAAGGTACGTCAGCCCCTGGCCAGGAGATGAAAGCAATATGTTGATGTTTCCTTCTTTTTAAAGCCTCAGTGGGATGTCAGGCCCCCTCGCTGTCCCACCTCCATGGCGGCAGTGCCATGGACATCACCGAGGAGGCACAGGCCACCGCCCATCAGGAGAGTTCTGAGGCTGTGTCGGCTTTGCTGGCCTCCCAGAAGGCTGAGTCCACCGCCCTTTCGCCTTACCTGGCTTTGCAGCCCTCACCTGTCTCCTCGCCTCCCATTCCCCCTTCGCCTTCGCCCTCCGAAGGGGGCCGCAGGATTGAAGCTGATCCGGCCGCGATGCACGGCTCGACGGGAGGTGGCACGGCCGCCAGGACTTTGAATCGCAAGACCGACTTTTTGGCATCTCAACCAGAAGTTATTAGGTAGGATCAGCTCCCATTAACAATTTAACTGAACAAGGTGTAGTATTATTATTATTGTTCTGTGTCTTAACAGGCCCGTCACATCAATGGCTGAAAATGTGCTGTTGCTGGATGAGGAACTGCCCGCCGTCCCTCGTGTTTTCCTTCCTCAACATCATCACTACCCGCCTGGTGTCAAAAGTCCATCGTTACCCGAAGAGTGTCCGGAGCCACAGGCGCTCCTTTGCACGGACTTGAGCAAAGCCAAAAGCAAACCTCTGCTGGCTCCCCAAAAAGCCGTGCACAACCACCACTCTCCCAGCCCTCTTCATCCAGACGCCGGTCAGGCCAACCATATCAGGCCCAAGTCGGACGTCTCCAAGCCCAAAGCCGAATCCCCAGAGGTCTCGAAACATAAAATCCCCCGGTATTGTGAGAGCTCCTCCCCCCAATCAGGTGTTTTTTCTGCCAAAGCAGAAGCCATGGAGCCCCCCCGCTGCAGCTTCAAGCCAGTTGTGGCTCACTCGGAGTCAGGCGGCGGTAGCACCAAGAGCCCCCTCCTTATCGACAAGAACGAGACTTTCACAGTTTACAGGGACCCAGCTCTGCTCTGCTGCTCAAACAACGAAAAGGCCTCGTCCGCTTCGGTCTCGTCCAATCACGCGGCGGCCTATTTGCATCCGCACCTGCACGGCCTCCACTCGCCATCGCCCCACTCCCCGTGTCTCCCCCCTTCTCCTCACCCTCACCTGCTGGTTCCTCCTCACACAACGGCCTTAGCTCACCCGCACCTCCTGCCCCCCGGGGTGCTTTCGGCCCACGCCGCCTCTCTCCTGGGGGGCCATCCACCACTGGACCCCCCCGGAGCTTTGGGTCACCTCGCTCTACCTCATCCGGGAACCGCACACCAGCAGCACTTTCTTCAGGTCTGGTCAGCTTGTATTTGGGATTTGGGTGGGCGGAACCAAAACCTTTTTATGTGCTTTCAGGGTCAGGGAGCCCCCCCTCTACTCAGCCAGCCTCATAGTGGCGCTGCAGGTTTGGGCCTCTACCCCATCATTTGGCAGTACCCCAACGGAACGGCCGCTTCTTACCAACAAGGCCTCAACCTCCCCTCTGCCGCCAAATGGGTTCACCACGAAAATTCCGACGTCTCCCTCCGGAAGGTATAGCTTCAATTTAATTGTACCGCCTCATTGTTTTTGTTTTGTTTAGTTTTTTTGCATAATTTACTTGTGAAATGTACCTTTGACTTTTCATGCGGTGTCCAGAACACAGCCAGTCCGTGGCTGCATCAAGCCGTGGGTGGAGCCGCTGACACTTTGGGTCTGCTGAGTCACGTCCCAGTCCGCCCAGCCAGTGCCGACCCGCTCCGCCCGGCCCTTAAAATCAACACACACGCGAGCCCGCCGCTGTCCAAGATCAGTATGGATTTTCGCAAAGAGTGAGTCTGGCCCGTCGCTGTCACCATCAGCAGTCGCATGACGGCCTGCCAAATTCTTTGCCGCCTGTAGAGACTTGGAGAAGAGAAGCTTTGCGGATCCCATCAGGACTTTGACTTTGGCCCAGCTCAAACAAGAACCAACGGACACCAGCAGGAGTGTCAAAGATGTGCAGCTTCATCGCCTCTACTTGGATGCCCACAGCAAGACGCGGCTGGCTCATACGCAAGTAAGAACTAGCGCCTTTCAGATTCAAGACTGGCTCCAGTTTTTAAATCAGACTGTCTTCATCACGGTAATGTATGTTTTGTTGTTTTTTTCAAGGACGCGGCGGAGCGAGCCAGCAAGTACAAGGAAGAGAATCGTCAAATTCTGAAGGAGAGCATCGAGGTGGCACCATTCACCGCCAAAATTCAGCGCACCAGCGAGGCCGCGAATGAGCGGGATCGAGAGAGGAGTAGGGATCATGCTTTTCCAGTCCGGATTCCGGCCCTGGCTTCCCTCAGCCCCAAGGCGGCCCACCACCACACCCACCCCCACATCGTCCAGCCTGAGAAGAGCAACTACTTCACCGCCTTGTCAAACAGCGTCATCAACGAGCCCCCACGACTCTACCCCTCCAAAGAGCTGGGGTCCTACTACAAAAAGGTGTCGGCGGGGGCCCCAGGGGTCCTGGCCAGTGTGGGCGCGGCACTTTCCAGCCCCAGCACCCTGTCACTAGGCAACTACAACGCCAAAGTCTCCATCTCCCGGCCACCCCCCCTCATCAAGCACCACCCAGAGGGTGGCGAGGGGCTGGCTGTCAAGATGAGCGAGCAGCTTGTGCAACATCACCACCAGGTGGCTGGGGACAGGTGCAGCCCTGCTCTCTCTGCTGGCGCCTCTGCATCTTCCTCTTCCCTGTCCAACCACCATCATCATACTCAGCAGCAGCACCACAACCTCAGGGCCATGCCATCGCTTCACAGAGCGCCCGTCTTCCATCCGCCCACTCAGCACGCGCTGGAACGCAAAGAGGCTGCCGAGCGCGAAAAAGAGCGGGAACGCGTCGGCTATGGCGGGCGGCTGTCGCCGCCAACCCTGACGCCCATCCAGCCTGTTGCCTTAGCGGCAGCCAGCAGTAAGTCATCGGCAGAGCGACAAAAACCGCCCACGCTTCTTCCGGAACTCAGGGACATCAAAGGTCGGATCAACGCAGAGGCTGTGACATCGCAGAGCGGCTGGAGGCCAACCCAAGACGCTCGGGTCCTTTTCCTAGGTGTGCAAAGAGACAAGCCACAGGCAGCTACTGCCTCTGTTATCGTTCGGCCACCCACAGCCGCCACGAAGTGCGCCGCTGCCGCCGGGCCTCTCTGCCACAAAACTGAAGAGAGTCCACGAGTCATTCGGGCTCACTCAAGTCTAGATCAAAACAATGGCTTCATCCGGGCCACCAAGGCCGCTGTCTCTCCCTCCGCTAGCCCAGACCTTACCTACCCCAGTTCGTCATATCACGGAGAGCTGCGGCCTGGCACAGCCTCACCTACCTCGTCTCCGGGAAGACCTCAGCCTCCTCCTGGCCCAGCTGGCACAAATCCGACCCCAAAAGCCAAGCCTTGTTGCACCGGCTCCGCTCAGGCTTACTCGCCGTCCTTCGTCCACCTCAAAAAGCACAAAGCTGCGCTGGCGGCTGCCCATTCCAAAAACAACTTGAGGGCCGCTTCAGTGTCCACCACAATGGATCCTGTTGAAAAATCTCCCGACTCCACACCTCCGCCTGGCAACGGCCAAACCTCAGATGGTGCTAGTGGCAACCCTACGCCGGAAAAGTCCGGCCCCCTGCACGACGGCCAGTCCAGCGGGCCAGCTGCAGTGGGCGGCGGACAGGCTGCAAACTACCACAAACTCAAGAAGGCCTGGCTAACACGCCACTCTGAGGAGGACCGCAACACTGCCGCCAGCTCCCTTACTACCAAAGTGGAGAAATCTGCAGCCATCAGCAGTGTGACGGAAATGATCAAGCCGTGCACTGTCAACCTTAGCGCCTCGGCGTCTGGTGAACTGGAGCTGAGCAAAAGCGGAACCGAGGAGAAGGCTGGCAGCGAGGACAGGAAAGCGCTGTCTTCCCTGCGCCGCAGCAGCAAGCGCGCCTACGAATCGGCCTCGGAGAGCGCAGGGGACGACTCGGACACCAGTGAGAGCAAGATGGAAGGGCGGGCCAAGCGGCAGCCCAAACCCACCTACAAAAAGAAACAGAACGACATGGCCAGGAAGAAGGACGAAGACGACACCAAGCCCAACGGCATCTTCCGCTCTGCCAAGGAGAAGACCAAACTCAAGCTGGCCAGCAGCAGTAAGTTCTTTCTTAGCCACGATCCTGGCCACGCCTACGTTGTTCACATGGGCTTGCAACATTTCAACTTGTGACAAAGTGGTCGCTAGCGATTTCATTTTTTCACTTTTCTGTAAGACAGACCAGTCAAGAAATGACTTATATTTCATGTGTCATCTTGAGAGAAAACAAAAACCCGTAATCGGTTAAACGTTGGCCAGGAAAGCCAGCGCTTCTGCATCACAGACACATAGCTTCAAAAGCAAAAAACGTGTTGGTGTGTCTTTCAGATGGGATCCCACGGTCCGTCCTGAAGGACTGGCGCAAGGTGAAGAAGCTTAAGCAGACAGGCGAATCTTTCCTTCAGGACGACTCCTGCGGCGAGATCGGGCCCAGTTTGCAAAAGTGCCGCGAGTGTCGCCTCGTCCGCAGCAAGAAAGGCGAAGAGCCGGCGCACTCGCCTGTCTTTTGCCGTTTCTACTTCTTCCGACGGTAAGCTCACATTAGTGTGTAGTTTTTTTCTTTTTTTGGGTTGGGCTCAAATTTGCTGCATTACAATCTCTGTTCACAGTAGACCTGACACAAAAACAAAAATGTCAAATATGATATATATATATATATATATATACACACAGTGGAACCTCGGTTTTCGAACGCCTCTCAGTTTGAACAAATCGGTTCGCGACCAAAAATTTCAAGAAATTCTTGCTTCGCTTTTCGTTCAAAAAATCGGAGTTCGAACGCCGGTACGCTAGGGGCGATGCTGAGCGGCGTACGGGTGTAGATTGCCCCCACCCCTCGTGAAGAACTGTTGTCACTTTTTGTTTTCGTTTTTAAGATCGATGAAAGGAGTGTTTTAACCCCTAATTATGCCTCGGAAGAAGGTCGGTGCAAGCAGCAAAGTTGCTACAGGTGAAAAAAGAAGAGTAGTGCGTACAACTATTGCATTTAAGAAAGAAATAATAGCAAAATATGAAGAAGATGTGCGAGTTTCCTTTCTTTCGAGGGAATAGAGCATGGCTTCTGCAGACCACCACAAAGGTAAGAAATCCTGTTCATAAATCTTTTCTTTATCCTTTAACCGCTCACCACTTGTTGTGGAGACCCCGGTGCTAAATGACGTGTAAACGACCTGATTTTTTTATTTTTACACGTTCGTGTTAGCGTAATCTTTCGTACGGAAGATTACGCTAACGCGAACGTACGATTAGCCTGGGTTAGCTTCATGTTTACGTTCATGGTAAGTCTTCAAGGATTTGGAACGGATCAAAATGATTTTACATTACTTTTAATGGCAAAAACGATTCTCGGTGATCGACCAAATCGGTTTTCGAACAGGGTTCTGGAACGGATTATGGTTGAGAACCGAGGTTCCACTGTATATATACAGTAAGACCTCGGTTATCGCGGTTAATGGGGAGCAAAACCACCCGCTAAAAGTGAAAATCTGCAAAGTAGCAACGCCCCTTCAAAAAAAAAATAATCATCTCATTATCTGCACCGCTTATCCTTATTAGGGTCGCGGGGGGGCTGGAGCCCATCCCAGCCATCTCCGGGCAGTGGTCAGGGGACACCCTGAACTGGTTGCCAGCAAATCACAGCTGCAAATCACATTAGTTCTCGCAGCTAGCTGCGTTCTTCTTCGACGCACGAGCCGAGTGATCCACCGCTAGGAGTCGTACAGCTGGGCGATTTTACGTCCGCCCGGGACGATCGGAGACAAATTCACGACAGGGTTCTTAATTTGCGCCTCACCGCGGGTGCCGTTCGGTCGCTTCTGCGAGCGAGCCCCTAACGCGCGGCGCGGGTACTTTCGGGCGCGATACGCACGACACAGACACAGTTACGGGGGTCCCGCGCACGTCCGCCGCGCGCGGACGGCCGCCTGTTGTCGCGCCACACTACTGGGGTCGTCGGACAAGCGGGCTCCCCGCCTTTTCTCGCGTCGCGCCTTGTGACGCCGCATCCGCCAATTTGCTCCGTCGCGCGGCCTGGGAGTGACCTCCGCCGACCGCCCCCTCGTGCCGGGAAACGAGAACGGCACGCCGTGCTAGGGTCGTCGGCCGAGGGGGATTCCCGCAAAAAGTGAAAATCTGCAAAGTAGCGACGCCCCTTCCAAAAAAAAGCCGCGAAGCGCGAAGTAGCGAGGTCCCACTGTGTATATATATATATATATATATATATATGTATATGTATATGTATATGTATATATGTATATGTATATGTATATATATATGTATATATATATGTATATGTATATGTATATGTATATATATATGTATATGTATATGTATATATATATATATATGTATATGTATATGTATATGTGTATGTATGTATGTATACACTGCTGTTTAAAATAAGTGCAATGTGACTAACCAAAATATGCCGTGTTTTGGTATTTTTATTGTTACATGCCAAACAAGCTACCAGTAGGTGCAGTAGATTCTCAGTGAACAAACAAGACCCAGCATTCATAATACGCACGCTCCAATGGCTGTGAAATTTGGCAAATAGTTCAAAGGAATGTGTTAAAAAATAACAGTTTGGCAGGCATTATCTGAGTTCATTGAAAAAAAACAAAAACAGGTGTGGATTGCATGGTGCCTATTTAAGGAAGATAAAGCCAGCACAGATTGAACATGCATTTGAGGAAAATGGGTCGTTGAAGGTCATTCTTTGATTAAAAAGTTGATTGGAGAGAGAAGAGCCTATAAGGAGGTGCAAAAATTGTTGGTTGTTCAGCTAAAATGATCTCCAATGCCTCAAAATGGGTAGAAAAACCAGAGACATGTGGAAGAAAACTGAAGACAACTATTAAAATGGACCAGAAAATAATAGATAGATAGATAGATACTTTATTCATCCCCGTAGGGAAATTCACACTTCCATCAGTCTATCCCGTTGTTTATTTACAGATTAACATGATGCCCTAGGGGTGCTTGTAGCGGAGTGGATGACGTCACGCTTGTCCAAAAGTTCGACATCCCTGCGGCAGATGGAAATCTTTTCTTTGTGAAAATCCAGGAATACACCACCTCGTGTTAGCAAGTCCGCCTCCTCTCCGATTCCCCCCGGCTTTCGTGTCTCTGTTTAGCGGCGTTGAAGCCGGATAGCTCCGGGTGGCTACACGTTAGCGTCCGGAATGCTAAACGTGAGCCACGTTTCCGCAAAACACAGCAACTGCGCTCTCTGTGCGCTTCAATGTTTTCCAGCAGCACTCGATGATCTTATTTGGTCGTGAGTTCGCATTTACCATGATTACGGATGGTACCGAAGACTTATAACGTCGCAGGCCGCTTTGCTAGCTCCGGCTCTTCTTCCACGGTAGGCCCCTTCATCACGCCGGCACGAGAATTCTTCAGGGCAAGGAAATTGATTCCTTGAATAAACGCATTTTCGTGCGCTAAAACCCATGTCCATAGGATAGAAGTAATCCATAGTGTAGTTGTCAAAACGGGAAGAAAAAACACCGAAGATAGGAGCAGACAATAAAACAATAGGGCAGCTGCTGGAAAAGGCAGACGCTCGTGGCAGCGCCGCTTTGATCTTGTTGATAACCACAACAGCAAAGGCTCAGCCAATTATCACTTCCAGGACAATGAAACACAGTCTGCCATAAAAAAATATACCAAAAACCAGGAATATTCTGGTTAATCACATTGCACTGTTTTTGTTTTGAACAGCACTGTGTGTGTGTATGTATGTATAATATATATATTAATATATAGTAGTCAAGTCATGTTTATTTGTGATGTCCTTAATCACAAGGCCTCTCAAAGGGCTTCACAGACTACTGATTGTGGTTTCCCCACCTGATGTAATCTTTGTTCTTTTCTGAACACCCTGCCCCACCTACCCAGGCTTTCGTACAGCAAAAATGGCGTGATTCGAACGGATGGCTTCTCCACCCCAGAGCAGTTCGACAACGAAGCGCTGGCCCTGTGGGTCCCGACGGCTGTGGAAGAGAGCTCGCTGGAGTGGAGCACCGCCAAGTACATACTGGGCTTCATCGGGGACATTTTCTGTCAGATGGTCCTGGTGGAGAGCACAGCAGTCTCCACCCTCAAGAAGGATGGTGCGTCTTTTCCACCCCACCCCTAAAAAGCTCCCTTAAATGCAAAGCAGCTTACTAGAAGTTGACTTTTGTGGTGTTGTTGGTTTCAGCAAAGCCGGCGTGGAAGCGAGCAGTCAAGGGAGTGCGTGAGATGTGCGACGCCTGCGAGGCCACGCTTTTCAACATCCACTGGGTGTGCCACAAGTGCGGATTCGTGGTTTGCCTGGACTGCTACAAGGCCAAGGAGAAAAGGAGCTCCAAAGGTCTGTCGCTGGCTGTAGCCCACCTTTAAGTTGGTGCGCTTTAATGATGCCTTTTTGCATTGCTAGACAAGGAACTATACGGCTGGCTCAAGTGCGTCAAGGGGCAGCCTCACGACCACAAGCACCTCATGCCCACGCAGATCATACCTGGCACAGGTAAGGGCATTCTCCCCGGCCCGTGTTCGAAGCCCAACACAATAGTTTGATCACTCATTTTTTTAGTCCTGACTGAATTGGTGAGCTCCATGCATTTGCTGAGAGAAAAACACAACATCAAACGGCATTGCGCTTGCGCTAGCAAAAACAATCTCCTCGGCAAACTGCCCAGCACCAATGGAATCTCACAGGTATTGTATTCATCCCTGCCCCTTTATAAGTCAAATACAGATATCAAGCAATTTTGGGATGGTGCTCATTTTTCTGCCAGGTACTGCAGAACGTTCTAAACCACAGCAACAAGTTGTCGCTGGTCAAAAGTGAGCCTCGATGCCTGCAGCACTCTGATCAAGAGGGAGCCAAACCGGAGACCAACGGCAGCGGAGGACGAAGCCCGGGAAGTGACGCAGGAAGTGGTGCCAGCCCGCCAGAGTCGCAGTCGCCGCTGCACTTCCTCGCCGATCTGGCTGAGCAGAAATCTAGAGAGGAGAAGAAAGGCACGTTCTTCCGCAGGCTTCCAGAGTGGCCTCTAGCCTCGGAGGGACTGGCCTCGCTCACATCGTTCTTCTTTGGGCTAACAGAAAACAAAGACTCTGCAGCGGTGGGCAAAGTAGCCAAAGAGCGGGACAGCTTGGAACTGCTGCAGCAATGCAAGACCACCTCACTGACCAGCGGCGGTGGTGGCAGCGAGCAGGGCTCCACCCTCCGAGATCTGCTCACAACCACCGCCGGGAAGCTCAAGCTGGGCTCCACTGACGCCGGCATCGCCTTTGCGCCCGTCTACTCCACTGCGTCGCAGGTTTCTTTCCCAAGCTTTGTAGTTTGTGTATTGATAGCCAAAAAAATGCTAAACTCCAGAGCTGCACCATGGTTGTTTCTGTGCGTCAATATTTTCTTTCTTCCCAGACTGGAAAAGGCGGGCGCAGCATGCCCAACATCCTGGACGACATCATCGCATCGGTGGTGGAGAACAAAATCCCCGCCAGTCGTCAGCTGCCGCCCGCCAAGCTTTTGGCAAAGCAAGAGCCAATCGGCGACTCGGCATCTGCCGCGGCAGATGATTGCAAAGCTGAGAAGAAAAGGTTGGCGCCCGTCACCCTGGCGGAGGAGTCCTCGAATCGCTACCTGGACATTCCCCACTGCTGGCTGAGTAACGGGCGGCTCCTTTGGCTGAAAGATCACCGTAACCACCAGAACTGGAAGCTCTTTCGAGAATCTTGGAAACGGGGACAGGTAAGTTTCGTTGCAATCGCTTATGCCGCTTTCCTCTGCGAAACCTCTTTAACGTACGGCCTTGCCTACCGCAGCCTGTGCTGGTCTCCGGCATCCATAAGCGTCTCAACGCTAGCTTGTGGAAAGCTGAGTCTTTCAATCAAGAGTTTGCCGACCACCAAGGCGACCTTCTCAACTGTCAAGATCAGGTGGTCTCCAACTCGGGGATCAAAGAGTTCTGGGACGGATTCGAGGACATCACCAGTGAGTCTCACAAAAAAGCGCCACCGTCATTCACGTTGCAACTTCCTGTGATATCCTCTCGTTACTTTAGAACGGCTCAAGTCCAAGGACGGGGAGCCAGTGGTCTACAGACTCAAGGACTGGCCTTCTGGAGAGGAGTTCATGGCTCTCATGCCCTCAAGGTCTGTACGGGCTCCTTCAAGCCTTTGACCAGTCACAAGGGCATCCAAATCAGCCCCGCCCCTTCATGTGTCCCCTCAGGTACGACGACCTCATGAAGAACCTGCCTCTGCCGGAATACTCGGACCCAGAAGGGAGCCTCAATTTGGCGTCTCACCTGCCGTCTTTCTTCGTCAGGCCCGATTTGGGGCCCAGACTCTGCTGTGCTTATGGTAAAGAGCCGCTATTAAATTTTCCATTTTGTCGTAGTATCGGGTCCCAGTGAATCAGCGCTTTTGTTTTCGGCAGGCGTGGCTGCATCTCAGGACCAAGACTTCGGGACGGCCAACTTGCACGTGGAGGTCTCTGATGTGGTCTCTATTCTAGTGTATGTGGGAGTGGCCAAAGGCAACGGCGTCTTATCCAAAACCGGTAACATCTTTTAAGTAGTACGGTGGACTTGTCCATTATTGTGCTATTTGGAATAAAAGTGAAAAGTAAGCCACTGGTGTCACGTGAGCATTGAGGCACTTTTGCTGTGGCTGCAGGAGTGTTGAAGCGCCTGGAAGAGGATAACCTGGATGAGGGCGTTCGCAAGAGGCTGAAGGACTCCAGCGAAACACCGGGGGCGCTCTGGCACATCTACCTCAACAAGGACATGGACAAAGTGCGGCAGTTCCTGCACAAGGTGGGCATCTTTTCCCACATCCTGTGTTTCTCCAATCTGACGTTTTTTGATTCAAATGTCACCTGTCGGGTTTTCCTTCCTAACCGAATGTGTGCTGGTGTCGCTCAGCTGTGCAAAGAGCAGGGCCTGGATGTGTCGCTGGAGCAAGATCCCATCCGAGAGCAAGGCTGGTACCTGAGCAAGAAGCAGCGTCAGCAGCTTCTGGAGGAGCACGGGGTACAGGGTTGGACCGTGGTCCAGTTCCTGGGAGATTCGGTTCTGATACCCGCCGGCTCCATGCACCAGGTTTGGTCAGCACTTTTCTTGTCCCGGCTGGCTGACTCTTACCGCTTGTCGTGGTCCTGCAGGTCCAGAACCTTCACAGCTGCGTCCAGGTGATCAATGACTTTGTGTCTCCTGAACACGTGGCCAACTCCTTCCACCTGACCCAGCAACTAAGACCCAACCATGAAGAAGTCAACTATGAAGACAAACTGCAGGTAAGAGAGGTTAGACTTTTGAAAATAGGGGTTTCTTGAGTTCCTAAGGCTTGCTTTCCCTAGGTGAAGAACATCCTGTACCATTGCGTGAAGGAGGCTGTGCGCTCCCTGAAAGGGGGCGTCTCTCAGGAGGAGGGGAACGAGGGGGACGAGGAGGACCAATAACGGCAGTTTAAACCATTTGTGCCAAGTGGTGTCGCTCATCGGGAAACGGGACAAGTGGACGCTTGTTCCGTGGCTCAAAAGGAAAAAAACTAACGAGAGGCTCGAGCCCTATCTCAGCCGCGCACGTGCCGCTCCACGATCGGACTGGACCGAGACCAGGACCGAAGTGCTGGCTCTCCACCTGCTAGCAAGAGCCCAATGGCTTCATTTCTTATGTCGATCTCAAAAACATCACCAGCAGCAGCCGCGTGACTTCAGGTCCGTCGTTTCTGACAGTCTGCAGTGGAAAAAGAAAGCAAAAATTATCGACTTTGTACGTTTGTTATTGTTTTACTGGCTGAAGGTGTATTTAATTTCCATCTTTGTGTAAATGTGACTTGTACAGTTTTGTTGGCGTCTCATCGGTGGAACGCTTGTACTGTGACAGAGGACGCTCGCACATTGACTCGCAAACCTGCACCAGCTCCACTTTGGCAAACGTCCTCGTGCCATAAAAAGACTTTTTGCCTCACCAACTGCCAAAACCTTGTAAAAACTGTCAAATATTGTACAGAGGGGGAAAAAAAGTTAAGAATTGCGCATACATTTTTGCAATTTATGAAAAAAGTATTGACTGTAAAACAGACATTTAAAAAAAGATGTAATTTATTTAAGAAATGATTTGCATTTTGTGGAGATTTCCTATGATGAACTTGTGAAGTCATAAAGTGTAAATATATACATATATACATTGACTGAGGTATTTTTATAAACGGTGTCTTGCTTCGATTCAACATTTTCAAGTGTGCTTTGTAAAATCGAGTCCTTTTACATTTTCCATTAAAATGGATTTATCAAGCAAATCTAACCCCCAAAACTTGTCTTTTCTCTTTCGGGAACTTTGCAAAAAAATATATACATGTAATATTAATAAAGAAGGACGCGTGCATTTTCCTCCTTGTTTCCAGCGAGGCTCCACACTTGCACTTTGAGATGAATGCCGCAAGATGGCGATGTCATTCCGTTCTGTTTTTTTCATTCATTTGGTCGCATCCCTGAGAGAACATATTGCAATTTGAGAACGACACGATTTTTTTTAATAAATGAGGGAGCGAAGGGGTAAATGCGACTGACATTCGTTGATAATTTCGTTGGTGCCGTCCATCCTCCAATTTCGGAGATCACTTCCCCATCAAACTGCGTCCATGTCTATTGACGTATTCCTTGAAAGTTCCAATCATTTTGTGTATTTTGAGTAAATTCATAACAGAATCCAAATAATAAAGACAATTTCAGAATGTTGTTTTCCGACTTTCTCGTTTGAGTGCTGCCCCCAAGCGTGCCTCAATTCAATTATAATACGATCAGTGAATTATTAAAAATAAACCGAATTTTCAATGAATCACAACAGTTTTATTTGTAAAAGAAAAAAGAAATCTGTTTGAAAGATATTTTAATTAGTTTTATCATAATTGATTTGTACGTGATGGTTCTATTCAAAAACACATTTTTAATTTAACGTTTTTATTGCAGAATGTATTTATGCTCAAAGCCCTTTTTTATTTCTGAATTATATTTTACCAAATAGTCCTTATCCTCAACTAAACTACGTTTTTATAAATCATGTGTTCGTTTTGAGGCCTGTTTTATTAATTAAAATTTCAATTTCTTATTTAATTACGGCACTCTTGGTCCTCCATACTTCTTGGGCTCGGCTGTCAAAGGACACCAGCCCCCTAAATAAGTGTCCTAGCGGGCGCCTGCTCAAAAATAAACTGCAGGCGGGAAAAAACAGTGTAAGTCTATCTCCAAAAATAAGAATATTGTGCTTACGTTCTTTATTATCTGCAATGCATTCAAATGTCACACATTCTGGATTGATTACAAATCAAGTGGAATACAGAGACCCCTCGCTACTTCGAGCTTCGGTCATCGCTGGTTATCTGCTTTGCCGAATTTGAATGAAATTATCTTTATTCTCAACGATATCAAAGTATCGTGCATTTTGTTCTGACTGAGAGCATACAGCTATCAGAAGGGACAGGTTGTATGTGTGACTGTAATAGG
Source organism: Urocampus carinirostris (assembly GCF_059441175.1). Taxonomy (NCBI): domain Eukaryota; kingdom Metazoa; phylum Chordata; class Actinopteri; order Syngnathiformes; family Syngnathidae; genus Urocampus; species Urocampus carinirostris. Next base: position 8,103,971 of record NC_142367.1, on the reverse strand, counting down.
CTACTGCATGCTGTCAGTCAAACAGCAGGTGGGCAGAAGTCAACGTGTTCCCCTAAAAAAACTGGGGAGCACATCTACAGCTGAGCTAATATTTTAGCGGTTCGTTACATTAAAAAGAAATTCATCGTTTAAATCAGTCTCTGAGGAAAGTAAAAAAAGAGCGCAAAATAATGGTGATCACCAGCGGGTGCTCCGTGGATTATCGGGTTCCAGAAGCCATTGGGAGGCATCGGGGCGAAGCCAACGGTTCTTTTGGTCCGGCGTAATGCTAACGGCTAGGCTAACAACTCTCCTATGTCACCGCTGTGGACTTTGTCTTGCCAACACCAGGTCCATTAGCCATGAGGGGATGACCTGGAGCTACAACTGGCAGGAAACCTCTATTTTCTTTGGGGTTTTATTTTAATTATCGCAGCTAGCCAGCGACTCTCTAAATTGCCCTCCAATTACGTTTAAATTTTGTATGATGACAATAAAACTATGAGTTCAACTGCAATTCTGTGTTCCTTGTTTTATTTGTAGATCTATAGTTGTTGTTTGGTTACAGTCTAATACTCTCGAATGAAGTTTGCCCCTTGGGGCTTTTGTCAAGGTACAACGCTACTTTGTGGGTGGTTCTGGTCCCCATTATCCACGAAACTGAGGGGATAACTAGTCCGTTATAGGGGTGCTTAAGTACCCCCAATTAGATATAATTTGTAAAAACTCTTTCTTTCTTATATAGAACAGAATATGCTTGAATATGATGAAAAATGCTGGATAAAAAAAGCTACTCAATAATACAGTGCTCACATGAAACGCCATATAGGCCACAATAGATCCTCTATTAGTGGAAGATGAGGTGTACATTCATTTGTTCAGTCCACCTTAGGTTCGTCCAGGTTGGTGAGAAATGGCTCGCAGATTGTCTAAAATTTCCTGGCCAAGCCAACCCTCAGAAATCTCAGTCTTTCAATCTGAATGACCGGCCGCATGTCAGCCACCCACCTCTGAAATGAAGGAGAAATGGGTGATTTCCACTCTGCCAGGATGAATCTTTTGACAACAGTCATTCCCAGCATCAGCAAGTGCTGTGGAGCTACAGGAAGGCCTTCTGTTGACTGTGCACAGTTGAAAATGGCTGTATCCGCTTCTGGCATACAAGTCAAATATTTTGGACCAGAATCCGGTCAGAGAGGGGCAGGATCAAAAGGCATGGGGAAACGTACTCTGAGACATTTTACATCGGTCACACAGTGAAGAAACAGAAGGATAGAAACTGTGTAGCCCGGACTTAGAATAGTGCAGACCAGTGGTTTCCAAAGTGGGCGGTACTGCCCCCCCTGGGGGGCGGTGAGAAAGAAGGGGGCGATAGGGGGGTCGGCAGTCCGAAGTCGAAGCCAGAAGTTTGAACGTAGTGCAGTTGTGAAACCGCAAAGCACTTCGTTTTTTTCAAGGTTTTGTAGTGAGTGATGGAGTTTTGGCCAACCACAATTTTTACTGTTCGAGTTTTAAAAGCAACAACCAATCAGAAGCAAGTTTAAATAATAGCACAAGCCAATAAACGCGATTCAAAATTTGGAATACACTGGGGAGCCAAGCGGGCGCCTGTCTGCAAAAGTTTGGGAACCATTGGTGTGCAGGGGTCAGGAACCTTTTTGACCCAAAGAGCCACAAAAGCAAAAAATGTTTTCAAAAAAATTGAGAGAGCCACATCATTTTCAGACAAAATTGATAAAACTGCCAAACACGCTCTCTAGACAAAAGCTAATTCTTTGGCACATTTTATTTCACTGTGTGTCATTTGATGATTAAATCAAATGTATGAAATGATAATAATGCCCACCACTTCAATCACATGACAAACCCTAGTCACGAAAAAGTGCGTGTGCTGCAGAATTGGATCATTGACTTCAAAATGGTGTCGTTTTGGCGCAGTACTCTTTGTGGCCAACAGGGGTCCCCTCAAACACACGCCAAGAAGAACCGCGTCCCTCCGAATGCGTTACATTGACGACTTGACTTGCAAATACTTTTTCCTCCGTTTTGGGGGTCACCCACGACCACCCGCCCCCTTTGTCTCGTCTTCAGTTGTTGAACTTGGGGCCCCTGCTGACCTTTACGCAAAGATTTGGCCCGAGGAGCCGTTCGACTCTTAAGCGTCGTCGAGGAGACGTGAAAACGACGCAAATGGGACACAAGCTCAGTTGACCTTTGTGGCCAAAAAAGATGCTCTCGTCCGAATGATCTTCCACAAGTCTGGCTTTTTATTTTCAATACCAAGCGTGCATTTTGTAAAAATTGTGATGCAAAACGTCAGTCTGAAAATCTACAGATTATGACGAGAAAAAAAACGAGAATTTGATCCTGGATTATTCGTATAGTTTAATCTTTCATTTAAGACCCTTTATAAAAACCGCTTTGTGCCGTTTGCCGTCTTCTTAGTGATAACTGACAAGCATGAAGTTTAATGTAGAAACGGTTCATTAAAATTGGGGTGCATGATTTGAGGTGTCCTTAAAAAGGTTGAAAGTTCAATCCTTTTTCTAATAATTCATTCATTTACATCAAACCCTTAAGAATTCAGTGCCATTGACGGCTTTGAAAATAAATCCTCCATTTTCCAAAGCCATCCTGAAATGTGACTATAGTCATAATTGTACGTTTCCAGTTTTACCTTTTTCATACTTTTAACTATCTCCACGATAATTTAATAACATAATTATTTGTTAAATAATACACCTTTTGATTATCCATAATCTATATAATTACATGTAGCTATTTACTTCTTGTTCCGTTCACTTTACGTCTCAATGTTTCAATTTGTCTAGTGTTCTGATTAACTCTTTTCGGAATTTTCCACTGACTTAGGTTTCACAATAGTCCACCGTGATCAGCCCCTCTGGTATAAAAACGATTTTAAATGATTATGAAAGTGCACTTTTAAAACCTTAACATCCTTTTTATGTACCAACAAAACCAGAATATTCATTTTTTGGGGGGTTGGGATTTGTTTTATTGTAAAAAAAATAAACAGAACTGCTTAATTGGCAGTTGTTATTACCATCATCTCACAACCCAGATGTTAAACAAAGTCTGTCTTCTTAAGTGTTTACAATTATTTTATCTTACTTTTAAGTTAGGCTGTTCGGGGTGGAACGCATTAGGTAAGAGTATTGGGTAGGGACGGGTGCTGGAGAGAGAGATCAGGTTCATCCCTGCTGTTTTATTGTTTCTATTTGCTCATGTAGCATGAAAATGGTGAAAGTAAGAAAATGCTTGCTTCAAGTAAGGACCATACTGCAACACAAACCCCAGGAAAGATGAAAAATAGGAGTTTATTCAAGTGCTTCTAAAATGTGCACTTACTTGTATGCACAGAACGAATAAGCTTGACAGAGGCTGCAATGATGACACAAGCCAGGAGATGGCGGTAGCAAGTAAATACGTTTCAAATTCTGCACGGATCCTTTAATGAATAGATCAGTTCATTCAATTGATCGAATGAGTCCATTAAAAAAATAGTAGTAACCTCATAACATGCTTGTGCCATTTAAAGCAAGTGATCGAATTTGAATCGTATTTGACTTGCAAAATGAAGATGTTTCTTGTTTTTCTCTGATAAAACACAACATAATTTCACTCCCAACTTTATGAGCCACTAAAAAATGTGTGGACAACGCAAAAGACAATCTCTCGTGACCCCGTAAAACTGTCTTCATAAAACCATTTATTGAACACTTCATTCTTTAAACAATATTTACAAACGATTGTCTGTAATAGATTGATTTCGCTTTTCAAAATCATGTGTCACTCTGCCTTTTGTTGAAAATTTTCAGAGACTCACATGTACCGTATTTCCCGGACTATAAGGCGCACCTTAACACCCCAAATAGGCCAGAAATTTGAAAGTGGGGTTTTGGGGTTTTTAAGGGTTATTGATCTGTACGCTCATCAACACCCATCCACCAGCCCCCAAGTCTTATAGATCACATTGCGTTAGATCTTATCTCATAATGACAGTGTTTTTACTCATGGTGCCAGAAAGACTGATATTGATAGATTAAACAGTCTCTGCACTTCTTCACTCGTGCGTCAATAACATTGCAAAAGACAGAAAACAAAACAGTCTTTCAACAAAATAATATACAAGCTCTTCTATGTACGTATACATATTAAACCAATAGGTATTTACGTCCATGAGAGGGGCTGTTTATCCTATTAGAGTACACTATGCAAATCGGTGTTTCTGACACTGTGAGTAAAAAATGTGTAATCGTGAGAAAAGGTCCAATGCCACCGATAAAATTTCTGTCTCATCAGCGTTGTAAGTTTCCCGTAGCAAAGTGTTTTTTTGAGATTATAATCAGTGACAGGAATAAACGTGGTAACTCTTACTGTAATTTCAATTTTAAGCGCATTATGGCCTTATATATGAAAAATATGTGACAAAAGACTATTTTTGGGGGTGCCCCTTATGAAAAGGGGCACCTCATAGAGCGGATAATACAATTTTGATTATTTGGGGGGCCTCTGTGCACATAATACTAATGAGTGGCCATGTATTAGTAGCACCGAAATATTTTTAATATCTCATACGGACAAAGCGATATTTGCAGCTGAAAAGGTGCTCAAAGTTAATGAAAAATGCGTTTTAATTGTCGGCGGCCATCAGCGGGCTGTGGGAGCCCGGCCCCTCGCCTCTCTGCACGGACGAGGGCCTTTTGGGGGCCTTGGACGTCTCGGTGAAGACGATCGACCTGCCGTCGGGACAGAGCAGCACGCTGGAGTCTGCTTCGCATTTGGTGGTGGTGCTGGGCCACAGGGCCTGGGTGGGTCCATGACCCAAGGCCAAGTCTCCCTGAGTCAGAAATTGAGTGTCACTGGTCTTGATCAAAACGTCCAGGGACCGCTTGCGACTCTCCAGCGTGGCCTTCCTTTCCTCTTCCTCTTTGTCCTCTTCTTCCTCTTCCGAGTCGTCCTTGAACCCGCTGCCCGAGTGAACGGGGCCTCTCTTGAAGGAAAGGTCCAGTGGGCCGTCGCTGTGGCGAGCCGTCCTCTCCAGAGCTTGGTGGATGTGCGCCAGCTGGTTTCGGATTTTGCCGAGGTGCTCCCAAAGTTGGTGCTGGACGGGGAGCTCTTCCTTCTCCAGGTGGGAGATGTTGCGCTCGGCCTCCTGGTACTCTTGTAAGGCCTTGGAGAGGTCATTAAGGAGGGCAGCCACTGTGTCGGAGGCCCCACCCCCTAAGGGACGCGTGGGGTCTTGGCTGCCTTTTGATGATTGCGGAGAGGACGCTCCACTCTTTGGACTGCTGTGGTCTATGTGCAAGAGTTCCAAAGACTTTGTCTTTAGGTGCAAATTCTGTGAACTGAAGAGTGGAAAACGATTGAGATTCAGTCCTAATAAATCAGAGATAAGATCTTGTGCCTAAGCTCGAGCATAACCTGACATAAATTTCGAGCTGTGTCGGGCCTTAAATGTCAATCATTTTTTTGGGATCTCGCTGACTTTTTCTTTAAACATCCACCCATCATTTTTCTTCTTTGTCTCTCTGCCTCTTTCCCTCTTAAACTGCCACGCCATATTTTTAAGGACATGCAGCTGCCATGGTACTTGGCCCTATTTTCAACCTATTTAAATGTCAGACGGCCTTAAAATGTTACCGTAAAGTCTTAAAAAATTCTTCAATGATGGAAATTTGTCAGTTAATAGAACCTCTGCAGACGCAAAAAAAGTAAAATATGTATGTGTTTATACAGTACTGTTTAACTAAAATTGTGTTACCAAATACATGCTTTAATTTCTTTCGTCACAAATCACTTTTCCTCCTCCAGAGTCCTCACAAATAAACTAAGAAATTTCGGGTTTTCTTCAGGATCAGTGCAGGAAATCCACGTAATTGGTCAGGCTCAGGCTGGGTTGAGCATTAATACCCACAGGCCTGGGTTGGCAGTTTTTTTTAAGCCCAATCTTACCTCTGCAACAAATAATAACAATATAAGAAAGTTCTTTTTACAGAGCAAAGAAACACTTACCTTAGTTTGTTTGAGGACAAATGAAAAGTCTGACTGTTCTGAAAATTCTTCAGAAACTCTAAAGTGAAGCCCATGGTGGGCTTCTTTTCAACGGGTTCGTCTTGGTCCTCGACGGATCCCACTGTCCTCTTGAGGCTCCCATTTGATTTCCCTTCCTTGAGTGCTGTTTGCACTTCTTTCCCTGGCCTGAAAGTCATATCGGAAGAACCTCCCTGAGGTGAGACCCTACCGGCTGGGGAAAGCAAAGTTGCCCCAGGCCTGAGGGCAGGCACTTTCCACAGGTTGACATTGGGTTGGAAGCCAGGTAAAGAAAAGGCCTCAACAGTGTTTGTGGATGTTTTGGGTGCTTTAGCGGATTCGCCCTGACCGGAAGGCGGACGGAAATTGTGCTCACACAGGAAAGGGTAGTAGAGCCGCGGGGGCAGGAGAGTTCTGTCGGCGTGGCCCCCCGAGGCCGGGTGAATAAGTTGGGCGGCCGAAGCCAGGATTGGGAGCTGGGCCATTTGAGGGCTTGGATTGGAAGAAAGAGAGGAGTTCATGTAAGAGAAAAGACCGGCACCGATGGGGTAGCCCACCCCCAGCACTGAAAGGTCTTGGTAGTCCACAAGGTTCGGCGGAGGAGGATAACACGGGATGGAAGCATTCATCCGGGCCTGAGTGCCTTCGGTTTTGGCCTTGCTGGCTGACAGGAGGCGCCAATGATCCGGGAGCAACCCCGCAGAACTCATGCAGTTTTTGCTTAGGGTCTTGTAGTGCTTTAAGTGGGCTTCGACCTCCACGGATCGCGCTCGCAGGAGCTGCTCCTCCAGGGAGAGCATGTCCACCATCAGCAACTCGGAATCCCCTTTGCACTCTGTACCGTCCGATTTTTCAGGTCGCTCCTTCGCAGACGTCCTGGTTTCTTCTGCCTCCTCTTCCCGGCTGGCAATTTCCTGGGCTTCTTGCTCCGCACTCCTGTGCTGCCCCTCCTCCATCCGTGTCGCCTCTTTCCCACTCCCACGAAGGCCTTGCTGCGAGGGCCGCGGTTGCTCCGGATGCAGGATGCCGTTGCCCTTTTTGTAGGGCCAGTCGGACTCGATGAGCAGTGACAGGGAGTTCTTGCAGAGACTGTACTTCATGTGGTTATACAGGTGCGACTTCTCCATGCAGGTGAATGGACACTGGAAGCATTTGTAGTTGTAGGGCTTACCCCAGGGACGGGGGATGTAGTGCGGCTTCTTGGGTTTGCGCTCTTTGTGTTTGCCAACAGACGTTGCTTTGCAGAGGTCGTCCTTGGACATGATTGGTCCCGATCCTTGTAACAATTTGCAATTATTTTCGGGGAGGGATCATTCAATAAACTGGTGGTTGAATATCTCTGGGATTGTCAATGCGTATTTGGGTTTCTTCCTTCAGCTTTCTGCTTGGCTTTTGACGTTCTGATGCATTTTTCGGGGGTTCCTGCAAAACAACATGAAAATAATGATTTGACCCGAGCCATCCGTCCACTTTAAAATCAAATAGAGCTCTTGATCTTTTGCACACCGCTGCCCTAAAGGTGCGACGATTTCCTTTTTTTAATAGACACTAGTCCGAAACTGCATGCGTGGTCTACCTGAGGTAAAGGTCACTTCAGCGCTAACTTGACTTGAGCTTTTCACTGTACCTGCCACTCCTCATTACTTCCACCAGGCTAAGGCCTGAGGGGCAATTGGGCCATGATGGGGGGCGGTGCACCTGTGCGGGTTAAGAGGGGCCCCGAGTGTTGGGGACCAGAAGACCTCGGAGGCCAACTAGCAGGCAGGACGAGAGGTGGTGAAAGTGGCGAAGGGGGAGGCTGGTTACTAATGAGGGCCTGGCGTCATGCCTGGGGGGCGTCATTAGCAGCAAGACCGGGATCTGGGTCAAGACATGGCGCATAAGTTCAGTAGCCCTCCTAAACTAGGTCTCGTCTCTAGTCAATAACTTTAATATTGTCAATTTTTATTTCTCTGTCACCAAAAAACGAAATTAATTATTATTAAATCTTGGTTGAACGAAGGAGCCCCGGAAAAATCTGCTTCCAAAGGTTTATTTCTTCTTTTTCTTCAGGGCATTCCAAAATTAAAGTTGAAGATTAAATGTTTAAAAATGCTTCGGAAAGTCGATGAGATCGCATTCCGCCATTCCTTCAACGGTTCGAGGTTGACATTTGTTCATATTTACATTAAAGTTCATATTTACGGCCTCAGTTAACTCCACTGGTGAATTCAACCAACTATGCCGTCAATGGTGCCGCAAACTCGGTTGTTCAGCGATTTGATCGATTCTCTCGTCCGCCCGGGGGGCTCTGACCCCCCCGTTTAATCTCATAATGGAAGCCAACAGCTGCTGTTACCAGAAAATCAATAAAAATATTTTTGACAGTGTGCTTTCCTGCTCTTCTGGCCACTAAATCTGGATGACTGGCTTGTGATGCCGCACACTGACCCCCATACCGAACCCCCTGCGGTCCCGTTTCGGGCTTTTAAAGCGCTCAAACATCTATTGTTACGATTAACGGGCAGCGGAACCGCTCTGGCATGCGTCAGCAAACGCAATCAGGACAAACCACGGGACTGCATTCACCGGGAAAGAAAATAACAAATATACGGGTTGATTTTTTTGGGGGCTAATTTATTAAAATACCTTTTATATGATTTCATGGATTATGAGTCATCTCAACCCCGAAACACAACAGTCCTGAAAAGAGAGAAAGACAAGATTAATAGTTATAAATTCCCACTTTTTACACAATATTGAAAGGTCAAGTCATGTTTATTTGTACAGCCCTTAATCACAAAAAATCTCAAAGGGAAATTTTGTCATTAAAATATTAATATGAATATTAAATGTGATTTTTTTAGTCAAAAGTGCTTTAATAAAAGTGCTTCATTTTTAAATTATTGCTGGGACAAATTAAAAAATGTCATAAAAAAGTATTTGAATATGAAATACAAGAAATCATTTGTGTCAGTTCGACATGGAAAGAAAAATGAATAAATGAAAATGGACTCTAAACGTTTCCTAAGCTCTTGGTCCCAATAATAACAATATATAATAATAATAATAATAACAAGCTCAGAGACAGCTTCTTCCCCAGGGCCATCACCACCCTAAACAAGTGCAGAAAACTGTGGAAAAATACCTTGCGATTGTTTTTTTGTTGTTGCTGCTATTGCAACGTAACTGTCTATATACATAGCTTGCGACTTATCTTGGGGATTTTGTTGCTACTCAATGTTATCGCACTTCTTTTTATTGCACTTTTGTTACGATGTATTATTTTCTTTCATTCACAAACTTTGCACTATTATAAATTAGGAAAACACTGCACCGTATACATATTGAAATATATATTATTTTTTTTCATTTTTTTTACTGCCTTTTATCCCGAGAGTCTTCACTTTTATTCTCCTTAAAGTCTTTATTACATGTTAACCCTGGAGTGCCATGTCTAATCTTTTTTCATACAATGTTCAACAAATTGTTATCAATGACAATAAAGGCAACTGAATTCAATAATAATATGAATAAACTCTGAGAAAAATATCATAGGTATTTTCTGCAAGAATTGTACGGCAATGAAAATAATTCTTAAATAAATCATCAGTGTTATGATATTAGAGAGTGCTTTCAAGATAAATATATGAACAACACTATAAAATTGAAAAAGCATTACCTGCCAGTAATTGTGGCGATGGAGTGCCGGCGTAAATAAGTGATTGTGCCCGCTGTGGTTATCCGGTGGCCGTTATTGCGTCTGCCTGTCGTTCTCAAATGGGAGCGCAGCAGGCGCCAGCGTGCACATTTATATTGACTGTGAGCGGCGCCCTCGGGCGCTACAATACTGTAACGCGCCCACCCACCCGCCTCGGCACACCCCAGTACCCCCACCGGCACCTCCACTTTCAAATGTGTGCTCCACCTCGAAGCCGGTTTCAACTTAAAGGTTACTAAATTGGCTGATGGCATCTTCGGACTTTGTTCGGTCAACGGTGAAGATCCGCACTTTACGACTGATCGCTAGCAGCACGTTTAATCTTTCCCTAAATATTGAAAAACATGTTCAAATTTAAATGATGAAAGCAGGCTAGTTAGCTACACAATGTACATATCTCGTTAGCCATCTAAAGAGTCTCTCTAGCGATCTAACTTAGCTTGCCAATGCTAGCTATATTCTATGCATTTCTTACCATTTTCTTTTTACTTAAACAGGAAATCAAAGTTCGGGTGCGCGTTATACACAAGATTTTACATGAGAATGTTTCCATATTTGTACAGTTTGTGATCAGTCGAACAATATCACTAACCACAATCGAAAAACATTGGATGCAAGAGAAGTCGAACTCGAAATGCGGCGCTGACAACACTGAATGCTAAACACTACACCACCAGTGGTATAGCTGACTTATGAAAAGCATAGAATTTATCTCATAATCATAGTTTTTTCATTCACGGCACCTAAGATGAATGTTAGAGAACGAAATTTGTCCTAAAAGATATGAATAAACGTAAAAAAGCAGTATGAGGGAAAAAACTCTTTGGTGTATTTCATGAACACTAAATAAATACATTGTAAATTGTGTGCTGGTATTGTGTGTTCGTAGTGCAGTGGTTATCACATTTGCCAAAAATTCAAAAGGTCCCCAGTTCGAGACCAGGTGGAATTATATGATGGCTGGGAGAGTGATGGGTGCCATCAAGCTGTACATAGTGGTTAAAGGATCCAACCATCTGTTTTGTTCATAGTTTACATTGTCATTGAACTATTTGAATCCTGACCGCACATATTCAACGTTTGTCACATAAGGCTTAGTTTAAGCTGAGAAAAAGTGAATCAAAATCTCAACCGATTTTTCATCCAAAATTAGGGGTGCGAGTTATTAACAAGTGCGCGCTATTGACAGCTAAATACAGTATGTATCTAGCTTCTTATTTCGCTACCAACATATCTGGCTAAATCCAGCTAATTAGCTAGCAATCATATTACCATTCATACCCATTGAAGCTATCAACAAACTTCCACTATCATCTTTTTCTGTACAGTGTCTTTATCTACCTGAGCTTCCATGTATGGCGTATGAGAAACAGTTTATTGGTCTCATTTAGAAAACGACAACAAAAAGAGTGCCTCATGATATGCATCTAATCGTTTTGTTTCCATTCTCTTCCCGGTGGTCCATGTCAGCGAGCTCCCCGGCTCTTCCTCCTGATTGAGCAGACATGATCTCCCCCCCGCTGTCACATTTGCTCCAGATGGTTTAACTCGACGTAGCGGCCTGTCAGCTGACATTTGGCGGCGGTGGCGCGACAGCCGGCCTGATGTCTTCTGAAGGCTCCCGGATCGGATGAGTGGATGAATAACTTCCACGATGCTATGGAAGGTATCATACTCGTACTGCCAAAATATGTATTCGATCACTACCACAGATCCAACTTGGATAAGTAAAGAACTGTTGATTCAAATTTTAGAAAAGTGTGTTCTAAGGGGAGGTTAGAGTACCAAGATAAGGACCTCAGAAGGCACTTACTAGTCCCAAGATATTGGTCCAGTCTCATCACAAGGGACAGATGGTATCAGTCTTGAAAGAAAGTGAATGCCAATAAGATGCTTTCGGCTCGGCCTTTAGCAGACGGGAGAACCTTACATATGTTCATAAACACAGCCCAGAAAAGCAATTGCTCCACTCTGCTCAGTCTGGAGGACAAGCTAACAACATTTTTAACCTTTGACCCTCGAGTAGACGCTACAATTCCTTTAGAAAAAAAGGACAAATAAGGCTGGAGACATTTTTGCCCAGGGCCTCCCTTTTTATATTGTGTTCTGTCTTGTGCTGTGTAATTTATCCATCCATTATCTGCACTGCTTATCCTCAGCAGGGGACATCCTGAACTGGTTGCCAGCCAGTCGCAGGGCATGCAGGGACAGACAAGTCCCTCGCTCAATCCCAACTCGGGACAATTTGGACCGGCCAATTAACCTGACATGCATGTTTTTTGGAATGTGGGAGGAAACCGGAGTGTCCAGAGGAAACCTACGCAAGCAAACTCCGCACAGAAAGGCTTGCCCCAAGCAGGGAGGCAATGAGTACCAATGTTGTAAGCCTTAAGTAACTCGGCCGAGGCTTGAACCAGCAACCTCCTAGTTGCGGGGCAGGCGCCCTACCCCCAAGGCCACCAACCTGGATATTAATTAACAATTAACATTTTGTAACTCAACTGTCTTTCCGGGACTTTTTAAAGCAGATCATGAAATCCAATATACTCTGTGCTTTGTTAGTTTGTTAGAACAAATAAATTCTACCTACTAATATTCTGATATTCTCCCTACCATATATAACTATATCTACGCTTTATTTACAACTATAAAATTCAATCCTAATATCAGGGGTTCAGTTTATGTGCATATTTGGTTGTGTGGTTGAAAGCAGATGGGGAAGTGGCGTGGCTTAGAAAGGACTACCAAAATCAAAAAGACAAACGTGAGTACAGATTTTACCGTAAGAGCACTAATATGGTCATTTTATTTGTAATATTATTTTTTTAATGCACCATGCCTGGAGAAAAAGTGAAATCCTCTTGAAAATCTTCAAGTTTTTCAAAGACAAAAGGGATATGGAGTGTCTTGGCTGTGTTAGTTTGCAAGCTCTTAAGATTGCACAAGCCAAGCTTCCATGGGTTAGTGTAGACATTGTCATTCATTTATTTTATTATATGGCTATTTTAAAGGAGTTATAGGGGTTCGGCTTCGATTTGAGTACATCCAATAATTTGTAACGTGATAGTTACTTTCTGAGAAACACGCTAGTTTTGGGTGTTAGTAATCTTGGGGGAACGCAATAACGTTTTAAATAAAGTAACTAGTAACTGCAAATAATTACTTTTTCAGTGACATGCCCAACACTGTCTATCCATCCCAGGGGTCAGGAACCTTTTTGACCCAAAGAGCCATAAAAGCAAAAAATGTTTTCAAAAGAAATTGAGAGAGCCACATCATATATTTTCAGACAAAATTGAAAAAACTGCCAAACACGCTCTCTAGACAAAAGTTAATTCTTCAGCACATTTTATTTCACTGTGTGTCATTTGATGATTTAATCAAATGTATGAAATGATGGTAATGCCAAATCCTGTGTCCCAAATCAATGTAAATATGCCATTTACAATTTGTCTTCCACCTTCAGTTAAGAAGTTGAGGCAATTTTTTCCATGAAATCTGTCCTTAATAACGATTTCAAAACAATGTGCATGCAAAGTTCTTTGTAAAAATGTCACAAATTACTGCAAACGATAAGCATATCGTCATATTCACTTTCGTAGACTGCACTGAGCGAGAGAGAGAGAAGGAAGTGTCTCGCGCTGTGTGCAGGTATCTGCCCACCTGTACTGCTCACCCAATCAAAGTCGTTTGCCAGCGTTTTTATTTATTCAGTTTCTTATCGAACTTCTGCATCAAGTCGCTTCGGCTTTATATGGACCGAAATCGGGATGAAACCACTTGACTTTGGAACGCCACAGTGAGATGTGCAATAGTTACATTTTATTTTGGAGCCATATGTACTCATGAAAAGAACCATATATGGCTCCGGAGCCACAGGTTCCCTACCGCTGATCTATCCTAATATTCGTTCTTGTATTGAATTCTTCTGTCATCCTGGAGTACCATGTCTTATCTTGTTGTAAACAATGTACATTTGTTCCAATCAATTACAATAAAGACAATGTTAAGTGAACCCGAGCCAAGTCCAAATTTTGTGGCCTCATATATGGTGGTAGTCCCAAGTGTAAGAATACATCCTTATTTTCATCTTTCTCCGTCATATTGCCATTTGATCCGGCTGCAAAAAGACGAGACTCCGAAGCGAGACGGGATTGAGCCCAGGGTTCTTTTGCAGCAGCATCTGCAGGGGCTGACAGCAGCACTCCATTAGCAAGGCGAGAGAGGAACTGGAGGGCGCCAACAACACAGCCAGCGGGCACTGCCAGCTGCGCCACGCACGCTAGCACACACACTAGAAAAGAACGTCTTCACAAACGGCACTATTTGTTTGCAATGGAAAAGTCTGGCGCAACTTTCCACCGGGTGACTTGGAGGCCCGAGGTGGAAACGCTAACAGCTCCTCTCTGAGCGAGCGCTGGCGGGCACATTAACTAAACTCATATCGCTCTCAGCCACTATCAATAATTCACAATTGACCCCGCCCCCTCCTTATCAAAGGAGAGCAAAACCCTGAAGCTCTATCCTGCATTATCTTGTTGCATTTTCAGTCATCTGCGTTATTGAAGAGTTAGTGGAGGCAACTTGGGCTGGTTTTGAAGATTTTCTTTTAAGACCTGGAATACTGTTTCAAACCGACACCCAAAATACATCTATTTTTAAAGGGATTGGATTTGGTATTCAAAAGTTGGGTTTGTCTTTTGAGGTGTCCTTCAAAAGTTGAAAGAAAAATATTTTATCTAAAAAGTATGCGTTAACAATGCTCAACTGAGTTCAAAAAACCTTTATAAAAAAATTCCACCACGCCTTTTTTATTTTACCTTTAGCACTGCTTTTCTGGGACTTGCAAAATATTAAGAAGCAAGAAAAGGAGAAGGGCTAGTGAGTGATTTTATGCTTGTTCCCAGAATTTTTGTTAGTGTAGGCTGAAAGTGGAAAGAGCAAGAAAGGCCCTGTTTCAAATACAGTCCAAACAACCAACCCAAACCCCAAAATAGTTTAAAAAGGTTTATTAGTACTTGAGGAATGAGCTGACTGAGCCTGCAATCGTGAATTAAACCAGGAGATGGCAGCAGAGAGTAAATCAATTTCAAATTGCAGACACCAACTTAAAGTCCTAACAGGTAGGTCCAAATTATGGTCCAGGAAAACAAAGGTGTTGAGTCTGCAAAAATTGCTGCCATCACTATTAATACATTTGTATGCATTTTTTTCTACAAATGCAAAGTCCAAATGCATTATTTACAACAAAGATAATGATAACAATACTGTAATTGTTTTATTTTTAATGAGAAAAATGGGATGGAGACAAATCCTTATCTTTAATCATCACATTAAACATTTTTTTAAAAGTTTAGATTATTTAATAACACTGGCTCAAGTTATTTTTCTTTTAGGGTGTTGAATTCAATTAAAAAACCAAGTCATTCTTTTTCACCCCTCCCAAAACAGTTTTGCCGTCTTTTATATACAGTTTATAAAAGAAAAGAAAATTTGTATTTAATACTGTATTACTTTTTCTCTTTGAGAATTAAAAAAATAGCTTTATTGGGCTAAGAAGGAACTAGCTGCGAGGAATGTGTGTAAGCTAAGTTAGGCTAACCGCAAGATATTAAATAAAAAAAAAAAAAAGAGAGAGAAAATCTTAAGTTATGTAAAAGGTATGCAGACTCTGTGTTTCAATCAAAGGATCCAAAATAAGATTGAGACACGTCTTTGCCCTTACGCCACCGCTGCTGCGAGCTAACAATGAGACATTTTCGCATTTACGCTCAAATGAACGCATGATGAAGGCCGCAAGAACGTTGGCCGCCGTCCAGCGCGTTAAAAAAAAGTCATCTGGCTTGATAAGTGAAAAGGGCAGATAGCACCTATGAGTCGACGGCGTTTTTTTCCTCTGCAGACACGCGTGCCCTTCTCTTTGCGCCTATGTCTGCCAATCCCGGTTCTTGATTTCTGCACCACCTCTTCTGCTTCAGAAGGGGAATTCATTTCAATCCGATGCAAAATGTTCATCCGATTTCTGTAATGCTACAAAATCTCAATGAATTCTATAATTTAACCCCACAGTAGACATCCAGTTGCATTCAAGTAAATGAAGCTATCAATACTTTACTTAAACCGGAAATACAATTTTCCCATAGACTTGAACCAAAACAACGCAGTTTTTACATTGTTCTCCATCTGTAAACGAGTGTGCAGTATGTGTATACGTTTCTTCTTGTCTATTTCCAACACATTAATGTTCAATAAAAACGCTACTGCCACCTAGAGGTGGGCATATAAAACGCATTTCCATTTAACAATTTTATATTGTTTCGGTGATACCAAATACAACACATCTTTTCTAGTTTGCTACGCCAGTTTATAGAAAATTACGAAACACAAATTTTCTATGAAAACGAGGAAAATCAGTAAAATAAACAAAAAAAAAACAGGCAATGCTCATTTTTGTATTGACATAGTTAATTGTTCCTTTGTTATTTATGCTGCATTGGTGCTATGTGCTGAACACTTGCAATGACACTTTCAACTTTAAAACAGCTCAAAGAAATTATACTACAAAAAGTATTCGACAGAAAACTTTAGAAATATAATTTTCAATGTTTAGTGGCTCTGCTATTCACAACTAGGGTGATACTGCTACACGCGAGATTACTTTGTTTCCGGATCGTGCTCATGTCTAGAATTGCTAGTAATATTACCTAATTTTCCTGATATAAAATAATTAAAAACGAATTAATCCTTTCTCATCTGTATGGTGGGAAACGCACACGCTAACTGTAGCTAGCTGATGTTGGCGTTGATATGTCTCTAGTGGTAGCATCTGGAAATTCTCGTAACTTGGATTTTCTCTCGTATGTTGTCTCGTGTCTTGAGCAGCTTGTATATAGAGTATAGGTAAGATTGGGTCTAAAAACATCCAGCCTGAACACAGCCAGATCAATCAAGTTGATTAGGGGAACTGAGCCCAAATAAAACACAAATTTTCACATTTTATTTGTGAGGTTGGGGACGGGCTTTTCTCTCGCCTATTTTGAAAAATAATAATAATAATTATCCACCCGTCATTGTTCTTTGTTTCTTTTTCTTTGTGTATTGAGTGTAAAAATCCGCACGATGGATTCAGTCCCCCTCTCGCGCAGCACCAAACGCTGCCGAACTCCTTGCCGAGTGTGCCACTGAGCGTGGCGACACAGGCTATGCTGTGCAGGAGGGTGACTGAATCCGAATTTGTGTCAAACTTAAGACCATACCTCTAATGTAGAGGTATCATTGTACTTTGAACTTAAATAACTCCTAAAGTTTGTGAAAAATCAATATATAACTATGAAACAAAAGTTGTACTACAAGACAAGGTTTAGGTTTCGAAGAACTCTGTACTCTTAGTTAAGATAGCCATTTCCTTTCATTGCTGTCAGACCCTAAGGCGGTGGGGTATCTTATTTATGCATTTATTTATTTATTTATTTGGGGGTGTCACCTGACGGCGGAAAAGCGAGTAGAAATGAAGGGAAGCAGCTGACGGTGTCAACGCGCATCACAAATGCTGTCCATCAAGGCGTTGACCTTCAGGGTGTTTGTTGGTGTGTCTCTTTTCGCAACATAAGAAGTCATTGACCCACGCGTGTTTGTTCATCAGTGTCATGCGTGTGCGAGACTGAATTGCGTGTGCGTCTCCGTGTCACCGCGGCTATTGCTGTAAGTTAGCCGACAGCGCCAGTAGCTCGGCAGCCTCGAACGACTCTCAAAGAAGTCGCGCTCGCCGGCCTCTAATCCAGCACTCGTGTTGACTAAAACTGTGAATATGATTACAGTGAATACATTTCTTGAGAAAATTGACTGCAGAATCAGTGCCATTCATGCAAAAGTACAGATTAAAACATATACCGTACAGTTATAAACTATGACCATCAACAACTTATGCTAGTAACTACATTGCAATCTATCATGGCTAATATTTGTTTGATCACGCTGCCAAGGCTAGCTTTGTAATACTGTTAAAGTTTCAATTGAGATTATCCCAAGAACATTATTTTAAATGTAAAGGAACGGTGTTTGTTGTTTGACAACTAGATGTCACTAATTTATGTAGTGCAACCAAAAACAAGTCCTACAAAGCCCAAGGAAGAATACAAACTACATGCGGGGACTCAATGAAATTGAACGCTTTTTCTTCTTCATGAATTGCTCAGCCTTTTGCAAGGATTTGGGGGCACACGTAGCCACAAGATGGCAGACAATCCTGTCAGACCCCTCTAAGTAGGGCTGATGTTATGTCAAATAAATAAAAATTTCTCGATACGAGTATTAAGACAAAAACACATTTACAGGAACTTTTTTGCATTTTTCCCTATTTTTTAAAAGAGCTGTACGGAATCTTAAACTTTTTTACTTGTTGCTGCCATCTCCTGGCTTGTGTTATAATTGAAGGCTCAGTCACCTCATCCATGATGCACATGCAGGTACTTGGTCGAATAAACTCTTCTTTTTTTAATCTTTCTTGGGGTTTTGATAGGGGTTTTTCACTATTTTCATGTTAGACTAACAAATAGAAAAAAAAACACTAAATCTGGGGATGACCATTAAGTTACTCTCCACCCCACCTATTTCCCCCCATTACTTTTACCTAATGTGACCTGCCGTGAATGTCACGGTTGCCATGGTGCCCAATTGGCCCCGCCCTTGAGTGCCAGGTGCTGCTTGTTGACAGATTGGCTCCCTGTCATGTCAGTCCCCTTTTGTCGGTCTGTTTGCAAATCTCCGTTTTTACACGGCAAGCCCTTTTTCGCCTGTCCTGTGTTTTTGCTCGTGTTTTTCTCCCGCTTCGATCCGTTTTATCTCGACCACGTCTGCGCTCCCGTCCTGAATTACGACCTGTTTTGATCTCCACCACGTCTGTTCTCCCGTCCTGAATAACGACCCATTTTCTGATATCGACCACGTTTTTGCTCTTCCACCCCGGGTACTGACCCGTTTTTTCCCGCTCTCGACACCGCCATCGCTCGCCACGGAAGTCCCACTTCCGCGTCCCAGCAACCTACACCCCTCGACCAGCGATTTCCGGATCGCGTGTGCACTCCTTTCCCTTCTTCCCAATAAAGCTGTGAGAAACGTTATGCGAGGGGGTCCTGTCTCCGTTCTGGTACTGACAGTGAACAGCTTTGCTTAAAGTAAAAAGCTGATAAGCGCGATGGGAATTTTTTTCACAAGGGCTCTTTGAACTCAGTTGGGCATTGTCAACACATTCTTGAAAGAAAAAATATCGTACTTTCAACTTTTGAAGGACACCTCGAATGACACACCCTCCCTTTAAATCTATTTTTTTCTTCTATTTTTTAAATCACCAGTTGGCGCTTAATCATACACACAGTAGCTTTAGGATGAAAGTGAATTGAACAAAAATGTTAGCCTGGAACATGTAAATATTGATTTAGAATGTTATAAGTAGCGTCAGCTGTTGCTGTATAAATGACAGCTTCATCAGTAGGATAAGTATTGCTGGCTTTATAGCATGGGATTGTGAGCATGTTGATGCTAGCTCTCTGTTATTTTGCTAAGGTTAGAAGTGTGTTTTCCATGAAAAATGTGTTACAAATGCTATTGTGACAAACGTGTGTGACTAGACTCGAATTTAGCGACAGTAGCGTTCTTGAGGCCGAGACTGGTGATGACGACCTACCGGCAAACTCCCAAAGCGCCGAGGATGCGTTTCCCGACAAATGAGTCCGAAATTGGCGACATGAGCGTGCGGTTGGCGTCCATATGCGTTGGGATCTGAGCACCAGCGCCGCCTGATGCCGGGACCGGCCTCGTATTCCCCCAGCAAACTCGGGGGAGCCTGGTGTCACTGGCTCCCCCAGCTGCGACCGAACCCCCCGACCATAATGGGCAAGGGGGGGGGTGGCATTGCTTTTCCCTGGCGACGGAGGCGGCAAGAGAGCGCCAACTCCTGGAGGACGCAGACTGCCCAAGCGGCAGCAATGGAGGGAGACAGCGAGCGAAGGCCGCCGGCCCCCTCCCTCGGGGGCCCTCGGCCCCGAACAGTACAAGTTCACGTTTTAGCAAACCATATGTTCTGGCTCTGCCCCCCAGCATCGCGCGGCCCCTCCCAGACAGTTAGCAAATAAACAAGTCAGGAAGCTGTAGCTCGAGGGAGGAGGATGTGGGGAGCTTGTTGCCTTCTTCCTGCCGTTTAGCTCTTTCTATTACTGAGGACTGACTGGCAATGAGGGAGGGGGGCATTACATGATCAAGTCTGTCCATACTAAAATCAATTGGCACAACTCGATTTAGAAATCCCTGTGAGCTAGTTTAGCGATTTTTGCTCACCAGGGCTTCTTGTTAGTAATGCTTGGTAAAAGGGCTGCAACGATCGCTCGGCAATTAATTCCATTGTTGACGTTTGTCGCCAGACAATTTATTCCAACAGAGTGAGTCTAAGGGAAATATGGTCTCAACGTGCCTTTTATACTATATTCTATCCAAAATA
Organism: Urocampus carinirostris; assembly: GCF_059441175.1. Classification (NCBI taxonomy): domain Eukaryota; kingdom Metazoa; phylum Chordata; class Actinopteri; order Syngnathiformes; family Syngnathidae; genus Urocampus; species Urocampus carinirostris. Next base: position 8,083,746 of record NC_142367.1, on the reverse strand, counting down.
TACTTTTACGTTTATATTTCTATAGTGCTTGATGAGTGTGTGATTTTACGATTCCGCAAACGCCTTCAAGGTCAGGAGAGTAGGTTTCCCAGGCCAAAGGGCCGTTGTTTCTACAGGTGCACAGACCTTCTTTCGGCTAACCTGTACAACCCAAGGACAGGAGCATAACTTTCCCAAAGCCAGTTGAACTTTGTCTCCACAGCTTGGAGGTCACTGGTAATTTTCCCAAGACTCTTATCTATGTCCAAACAATAAACTGCTGTGATGTATCTTTTATTATACTCTCACGCCATCTTGCGACCAACATTATCCACTGCATTTAAATATGTGATTCTTGCATAAACCAATCAGAATGTGCTTACAAGCTTGTGTTTTACTCTATCCTCCTATCAGAAATCTATGAAACAGTATAAGAACGAGGCTCTTGCTTCAGTCTGTGAAATTATTTCATCGCAAACTATGAACGCAATTTTGCATTGTTCAATGTAATTGCTTTTCTTTATTAAACGCGTTTGATTGTTACTCAAAAGTCTCTTATTTCATCTCTACATAAATATAATCTCTCCTAAGAGAGTCTCCCATGCACAATACCTGTCTCATCTCATCTTATCTCATTAGCTGCACCGCTTATCCTCAGTAGGGTCGCGGGGGGGCTGGAGCCCATCCCAGCCATCTAAGGGCAGTGGGCAGGGGACACCCTGAACTGGTTGCCAGCCAATCGCAGGGCACACAGGGACAGACAACTCACTCGCTCAGTCACACCTAGGGACAATTTGGACCGGCCAATTCACCTGAAATGCATGTCTTTGGAATGTGGGAGGAAACCGGAGTGCCCGGAGGAAACCCACGCAAGCACAGGGAGAACATACAAACTCCGCACAGTAAGGCCGGTAGCTGGATTTGAACCCACGCAGGAGGTTCCCACGACCTCAGAACGTTGCCGCACACGCGCTAACCACTGCCCCGCCGTGCTGCCCAATACCTGTCTTGAGTGGTAAAATACAGAAATGACGGTGTAAATTGCGCATATCAAAACATCTCAAATTTGGGAGCATTTAAACCCAGATAATAAAAAGACTACTTGCAAAGTTTACAAACCGGAATTGTTCTCGCCTCGGTGAGATTCAACTAACGTTCATGGAAAAACTATCCGATTTCAAACTGTTGAGAATCGTAAAGTATTTTTGTTACAGACTTTGCAGTTGACCACTGAGTGTACTCTACAAAATACATTGTTTTATTTACTGTTTTACTGCTGATAATGAGCCTGTTCTTGGTTTACAAGGATTCAATTGTTGACTCATTATCCGGTTTTTCGACTTATCGTTTCCATAATCGGTGACTAGTCGACCGTTGTCACTTGCAGCCCAACTTGGTAAGCTAGCAGACGGAATTGTCACAGACCAGAACAAATAGGGCAATTATGACAGGAATTGCCTTTCTCAAATTTAAGGAAAACAAGCACGGGAGGAAAAAATAAAATCTCGCAGTCTGCATTTGCAAAAGCACTCGTGACCCAAGATGTCCGCTCAAATTTTCCAGAGGGTTGAATGTTGGAGTGCGCCGAGCAGATGGACGGCGTCAGTCGGCGCTCCCTTTGGGTAGAGAAAGTGTCCGCAAATGGACAGCTGCGCCTTGGGCGCCACATTCTGGAAGTGGACTAGCACACTGGCCGACCCTTGAGCAACAAAACAGCCCAAAGTTGCTCCAAGGTCAAATCAACACTTGCACACAAACGACGTTTCGTCTTACCACAAAAACTATAACGTAGCTATTTAGTTTTTTTTCCTTTCATGGAAACTACACAAGTATTGCTTAGCACTAACGAATCTTCTAGCATGATGCTAGGATAACCTCATTTACCATTAAGTCAACAATATCTGATTACTGCACATCATTACAAAATAGTACATCCATCCATCCATTATCTGCACCGCTTATCCTCAGTAGGGTGGCAGGGATGCTGGAGCCCATCTCAACTGTCTTCAGGCAGTAGGCACGTGACACCCTGAACTGGTTGCCAGCCAGTCATAGGGCACAGAGACAGACAACTCACTCGTCCATTTACGACTAGGGACAATTTGAACCGGCCAATTAACTTGACATGCATGTTTTTGGAATGTGGGACGAAACCGAAGTGCCCGGAGGAAACTTACGCAAGAACGGGGAGAACATGCAAACTCCACACAGGAGGTTCGATCTCATGACCTCAGAACTATGCCGCACACGCGCCAACCACTGCGCCGCCGAGCTGCCCTAAAATAGCACATTGAAAACAAAAAGAGCCCTCTTGAAAATGCTGTAAAAATAGACTTGGCCAAATATTGTCATTTTATTAATGCAATATGTAAATTATAGGGTTGACAACAAACCAAAACATAATTTTAATGAATCCACTACGATGCCACTGTTCTTCAGATACCCAACTCGAGTCATCATTGATACCATATACTGGAACTATTATTACAAAAAAATTCCCTTCTCTTTGTCGCTGACATTTCAAAATAAATACTTTTAAATCCAAACATGATATTTTTCATTAATATTACCTTTATTTATTGGTAATTTACTATTCTTTTTAGTTCTGGTTCCCGTGAAATAGCCTCCAGATAATGCAGAAGTGAGCTAATCTGGGTTTGGGCTTCTATCACAAGTACTAGCACCGATATCTGATGCCGATATGTGCCCAACTTAATGATAATTTCAACTCTTGCGTTATGCATAATTGTCAGGAAATATGCAGAAAAGGCCAAGATGCTTTCTTTTTGTGATACCTTCTAAGTGTGATAATAACTCAATCATTATTGTTGCATTTATGTGAAAATAGCAGACACACAGAAGGTCTGATCAATTGCATAGTACTGTATTTACCGTATTTTCCGCATTACAAGGTCCACTCCCAAGAATAGTCTTTTTTCATATTTTGTTAACATATAAAAGGCACACTAGACTATAAAGAGCATGAAATAAAAACAACTGTAAGAGCTACTGTATTATATATATATATATATATATATATATATATTTTTTTTTTTTTTTTTTATTTTATTTTTTATTTTATTTTTTTGCAGTGAATATTAGTGTGCAATAAAAATTAGTCAACAAATGTCGCTGACCAAAATCTCAAAACATTGTATTCAACTGGAAATGAACCCAGTTCGCGGCAATGAGAGCAGCTAACAACTGCATCATTAGTGATACTACAAAAAGGCATTCGACTTTTTTTGCATTATAACACTGTTTTTACTCACAGTACTAAAAACGACTGTCAGAGAATGGAAAAAACAGAAAGCTGTCCTAAACAATACAATTAAACACAAAAAAGTATGACAAGGATAACAATTCTTTGGTGTATCTGATGATGAATCATACTTTGCCTTTATTCACATCTACTGACTTTTCACTTTTCTCCATTCTCTCACATTTGTTTCTGGCACTGTAAGTAAAAATAGTTTGATCATTAGATAAACTTCAATGCCTTTTCTATGTAATCTGTACCACTGCTGGTCAAGTGGTTTAATGTCATTGCACTTACTGCCGTGACCTGGATCTAATTCCCATTGCAAACAATATATTGTGATTTTGGTCAGAAATAGTTTTTGATGGATAAATTATTGCACAAATCCAGTACTATACCGTAAAACGGTAATAGTAATACGCATGCACTGTAAATATCCGATATGAAAATGGATCAGGGCTCATGAAGGTGAGAAGGGTGTGAAGGAATTACTGCATTTACTTATATGATATGTGCACCTTTAATTATTCTCATGTCCTTCAAAGTTCGATTCATCATCATACATTAAAAAGATGTTTCTTTTGTTGTTATTTTTTGGGTTTATTCAACTTTCTGTTTCCACCATCCTCTAACATTCGTCTGCGATACCATGATTAAAAATAGTGTGATAATGAGATAAAATCCAAGACTTGATAGACACAAATAAATACAGTACTCCTGCCTGTGTGAACCACTGATTCTAATTTAAATGCACCACCTCAAACGCCGATTCACTCAAGGAAATCTCACAATAGCCCTCTCCCCACATGATAACTTTTTCACCTCAGATCTATACAATTCACATAGTTCACCCTTTATGACTCACCCTGAAGGCGATATATATTCAAGCCTGATTTATACTGTATGCATTTACAATCTTATACAACGTATTTTGTGGTATTCAAGGCGCAGTTTTAAATATCTGGCAAATTTGGAGTTTTTGGATGCGCCTTAAATTTGGGAAATACGGTAGTCTTTGGGTTATCAACTATTTGAGTATGTTCTGCATTTTGAGTTCACCTCAAAAACTTGAGTGACAGGCCAGGCGTCCTCGCCGCCTCTTCCACGGAGTCATCCGTGACCTTCCGGAAGATCCGACTTGCTTCGCCAATGAAGCAAATCACTGATCTTTAAAAGCAGCTCTGCGGGCACAGGGGGGGCAGCGAGGCAGGGGAGGCGAGTTATGACGACACAACAACGCACACACTGGCGTGCACCTCTCGCTCTGTAATCAAGGAGCAGGCCGGTGACACTAACGAAAGGCGACGGCTCCTCGCCGCTTCGGGCGACGACCGGCTCGGCTGGCGAGACCGCCGAGAGAGACCGGCGGGCACGCACTCAGGCAAGGAGAGCCTCGCTGTTTTGGAGAGAGGGGAGGGGGACGCACTGCTGGTGTGGCGTTCAAGAGCAAGCACTTGCTCGAGCTACTTGGCTTCATCAATTTGATCTTCTTTGCTATGCAATGCGAGAAATTAAGAGGTCTAACACCTAACCATCAACATTTCACTCATTTGTCCTTTTTTGGCTTCTTCTCCAAATTGCATCATGGACAAAGCTGAGCACAAGGAAACGTCCAGCCCTGGGGCCTGCTTGCAGAGTGCCCTACCCACCCCTCAGCTAACCCCCTCCCATCTCCTCCAGTTTAACTTCTGTCAACTAGATGAAGCAAGTGAGTCTGTCTCGCTGGGGCGAGAGGATGTGACAGGCCGCTAATGGAGGCGATTTATCAAGTATTAGGAAAGCTTAATAATTCACCGCGCCAAAGACTCCCCCTGGCGCACCCCTTGTATCCCCTTCGCGTTTTCATACAGCCCCCTAGTGAAGGAAAATGTTGACATTGTTGATGTTGACATTTTTTTTTCCTCTATTCATCCTGATCACATGTAAGATCTTCAGGCCAAGCCCACAACACGATTTTTGGGCCTAAAATGTCACTCATTACATTCAAATCAGGCTGGGCTTCTCTCGCAATGACTTTTTAAAAAACACTAATGATGTTTAAAAAATGTGTCCTAAGATGATATGTGGATACTAACCTTAAAAACAACCAAACCATCCATCCAATTTTTTGCAACGCTTATTCTGGAGCCCATCCCAACTATCCGGGCAGTGGGCAGGGGGGTCACCCAAAACTGGTTGCCCGCAAGCCACAGGGCACACCGAGACAGACAACTAACCCGCTCAATCACAACTAGGGACAATACAGACCGGCCAATTAATCTGATATGAATGTTTTTGAAATGTAGGAGATAACCGGAGTGCCCAGAGAAATCCCACGCAAGCACAGGTAGAACATGCAAACTCCCGCACAAGAAAGCTGGTAGCTGGATTTGAACCTACAACTTCAGAAATGTACTGCAGGCACGCTAACCACTCAGCTGATGTGCTGCCCGCAAACAAACCAGAGGAATAAAATTACATTAAGAGAAAACCGAAAAAAAAACAAAAAAAACAAAACGCTGACCTGTGTTTCCCATTTAATAGGAAGATCCTGGTGGGCCACCATGGTTTAATAGGATTACAGTGCTCTATAGCGTTTCGAGTAGTTCTGGCCAGGAGAGACCTTGAACCTCAATAAAAAAAAAGTCGCTTCATCACAAAACATACTGTACTAAATAAACTCTTGCAATGTCATATCAAAAAACTGTCTATTATCCACCCATCATTGTTCTTGGTCTGTCTGCCGCTCTTTCTTTTAGAGTGTCACGCTAGATTCTTGAAGATGTACTACTGTTGTGGTTTTTGGCATGTTTTCTACCAATCAAAATGAAGGACCGCCTCAAAATGTTCCTATAAACTCTTAAAAAAAAAGAAGTCAATGATGGAAAATATTCAGTTAATCTAACCCCTGCAGACAGAAATATATAATATGTGAGTGCTTATAAACTTGTGTTTAATTTTGATTGTGTAACAAGAGATGATCGTGAATTTGTTTTAATCATAAATCAACTTTTATTCTCCAGAGTCCTCACAAATAAAATATGAAATTTGAGGTTTTTGGTACTGCAAATCAAATTATTGGTTGGGCTCAACTGGGTCGGGCTTTAATACTAATAGCACTAGTTGGGCTTGATTTTATTCGGCCCAAACTTAGTTCTAATGCTGATGCAAGTTTACATAAATTAAAGACTCAAATAAAAAAGAAAGACGCAAAAGGGGTCGGGATGACATTGATGCTAAATTCCACTACGAATTGAAAATGTGAACATGAAATCAATCAAAGAATAAATTATTTTGGAGAAAGAAAGTTAGCCCGACATCAGCTATTTGGTTTACTTGGGAAAATAATGACCGTCAAATTTGCTCATTTATGTTGCCAAAGTGGTAACTAAATTTGTAATCAATTTGTTTAAATGAATCATAGTTAAAGATCTGTTTTTTTTAGAAAAACAATGCAATTGAAAAGAAAAATAATAGCAGGTAAATATAGTTCACCTAACACCAGTCAGATTTGCTTTAACTCGCAAAAAAAATTAACTACAATTTAACGGTTTGGGGGCTAAAATAGCAACTAAATCAAAAAATGTTTTTTTTCATTAATCAGAAATATTAATCTGATGCAAAATGTAAAAATAAAGCAAAACAAAAGCAGGAAGATATTGTTAACCTGACGCCAGTGATTTGCTGTAATTTGGTAAAAGTAATGTCATCAGTTGGTTTAAATTGATCTGAAATAGTAATATTGTGATAAATGTGTTTGCGAGAGCTTTATCTTGAATAAAATATGAACATAAGATGATGATTTAAAGGGACAGTGTGTAATGATTAGTGCCCCTTTGTGGTACATAAAACACTTTCATTCAGTAAAATGAAAAAAAAAATTTGATATGAATAAAAAAAAAATACATAAACCATCATACCAATGTTAATTTTTATTTAAAAGATCATAGGTCGAGAAATTTGTATTTCTTTTACATAGGGGAAACCCCTACCTAAAGTCGCCGCCATGTTTGTCAGGCAACGTGTTTACGCTGTGGCACTGATTTTCGTTGGCATTAGACAATACAGTGCCATCTAGCGGTCAGATATTACACTGGAGCTTTAATGACACGTAATGGCCTCAACCGCAGCTACTAGCAAGGGCGGTTGACGATGCTAACATTTGCAATTAGCTGCTAGCGGCCACGTCAGCAGAAATAAAGCGGGATTTTTTTGTTCTACATTTGTAGGATGACCATTCCCAAAAACAGAGTAGCTTTAATAGATGTTTTGCATTTAAATCTAGTGATAAATTGTCTATAACAATTAAAGAGTCCATTAATTCGACCTCTTTAAACCGGAAGTCATCGTCATTCACTTTGCTTACACTCGCTCACCGTAAAACCCAAAAACAATACGACATACTGACAATTAGGTAACTTGTCCCAATTTTTGAACCTTAAATTTACAAACAGATCATACCTTTATGTCTTTAATTTGTTATGTGAAAAATTATTTCTCTTTCGAAGCTCCGACGCAAACTTTCTGCAGCCTTGCGAAATTAAGTTAATACGAGTGATGTGTAGTTCGCGAACGAAAAAGCTTAATAAACCAACTCTTTGAAGTGACGACTGGAGCTGGCTACCTGTCAATCAAGAGCCGGCTCCCTTCAAGACGCTTTTTGTCACACTATCGCTTTTTGGGGCATTAAAGGCGTACGTTATTTATTGTTCAATATGATTTGTGTTGTCTCAATATGTGCAATTTAAGGGGGAAAAAAGTAAAATGAAATGATTCAAAGCAGAAAAGAGAGCCAAATGGACTCAATCGAATGCTAATTATGTTTCACTTAAACTGCGTGCTTATCGGGAGCTCTGTGTAGTTTAGGTGTAAATTGGTTAAAAGTTGAAATGTAAACCATTAAAAGTTCTTATTTTATAGCGCTAAAGAGTTATTAATTTGCATTTCCCAGTGATTATTATTATTATTAACTTTAAAATTACCAAGAATAAAATGTAAAACCTTTACTCTTATGTGGTTTTACGGTCTCCAGTGACCAGTTTTAAGGTTATAAGGTTAACAACTAATGTAACTCAGGGCCATAAAATCAAATTACAATGGGAATATATGGTTATCGATGCATAAAATGTTTGTTAGGATGTTGCATTAACTGTATTGCAATGCCCTTTCATGATAAAAAATGCACTCAGTCGCTGATTAAGTCTTCTTGCCAATTTGATAACGAAATAACAGGCAGTAAAAACATTCACACAAGATCTACTGTTGGTCGAACCCACACCGTTGCACATTCACTTCATAGCAAAAAGCTCCAGCATTTGTCACTTCCCCCCTCCCTTGCAACACATCCTTTCTTAAAGGGACCATGCGTAAAAATGCTCAAAAACAGCAACAAAATTAAGAGACATTACAATATTAGGCCACGGGTCAAAATAGACCTGCTAACAACGGGTATTCGTGCCAATTCTTAACACAACCTGAGGGTTTAATGAGTTAAAAAGGTAAAGGTTATTATATCGTATGATAATACTTTTCTAAAAAATAATTGTTAATACATTTTAAGCTTGATGTTACATTATTATTGGCAATATATGAATTAAAGCAATCAAAAGAGCCGAGTTCTTTTTGAAAGAGCCAGTTCTCTAAAAAGAGTACGAATTCCCATCAGCAAAGTTACCTCATTCAGTGTTCTAACTTCTAACCTATAATTTAAGATTTTTTTGGGGTTGTATTTAAAAAAAAATATTCTAGAGGCTTTGGCGCTGCTGATCATTAGTAAGTATTAAGTCTTTCTGGATGATTTTTTATGATAAGGCACCAGTAGATGGCAGGAATGGCAAATATCAGATCGCTGTCCACACATCAAGGAGCCCCCACTTCCTTGTGTTACCTTTTTCCTCTATCCAGCAATTGAGAGAGACTGGGCGGCCCTAAAGCGAGCGAAATCATGTGATCAAGTCATCAGAAATGTCGGCCCTGGAAAGCTCCTGCGAAATTCATGCCGTTCGCACATAAATGAGGTGTTCAGGCATTAAAATGTTATTTTCCAAGCAAAGTAAAAAGCAATTGTTTAGATATTGGCGGTATCAGAAATGCAAACAAAACAAAAAGCACTGAAATAAACAATCTGCCTGACATGCATCCTTTCATGGAAAACAGAATTTAAAAAAAAAAAAAGTTTAACTGTTGTTTACTAAACAGTGGTAAAATATTAAGTTCTATTTGTTTCGTAATTGCTATATAACTAAATTGTCTGTAGGCTTTTAAAATGAGTAAAAATGGCTTGCACTGGCTCCTCCCATCTGTGAGAATTGCTGGCATTGAATGAGTCAATAGTTTTCATACCTGTCAAGCTCCACGGCTCCATGCCCTTACAAACTGTCGTATTTTCCCTTACAAAATACAAAATAATCTTACATCATATTTTTTTTTCAAACGTGTTTATTTATGTAGTGTAACATGTTATATTGTACATGTGTTTCGTTCTAACATATATATTGTTAATTAACATTTTGGTGTGAGATACTGAGTTGCTCGACATGAATGAGGTTTATTTAAAAAAAAAGTTCAAAAGTGAAGTAGCTTGGACGTTCACTGTAAAGAAAAAAATACATGCAAATATAATTCAGTAGAATAATGCATTTTCTTATTCAAATTATTAATTCATTTTCTGCATTTAATTATTGTTGCTAATATACTGATTAAAGGGATAACCAAAAACCTTTCTTTTTTCATTTTCTCCTTTTATACTTACTTTTTTTCTTAACTTCTTCATACAACATAATAATTCGTTATATAATGCATCAAAACAAGTGAGCCGTTTGGGAGCCGGCTCTTTTTAATGAGTTGAGCCGAAAAAGCCGGTTCTCTAAAAAGAGACGGACTTCCTTTCACTACAAAACTACCACATGAAATCTAAGGCGGCAGATGCATGCACACAGTAGCATCAAACCGCTCGCTTTGTTTGCGACGGAAAAAATCCCGATACCGAGATAGAGGCTTCCGCGGCGAACTCGTTTGACTTGATTCATTTGCCGTTTCGTGATAGTCGGTGTTTACCGGATGGTACCCATTAGTGACAAATTTGCGTTTTCCTGTACAGATTTTCTCGTACGTCGTACACGTCATAAAATGCATAATAAACGTACTTTGTACGGCAAAAACGTACAGGTTGACAGGTATGAGTTTTGGAAACTATTGGTTGATTCTTTAAAAATAAATAAATGATGCAAAAAAAAGAGAAGCTCCCAAAAGCCAGCAGTACTTTTCACAGGTAACTGTCAGTCAGAGACTGAAAAACCTGTGTAAATGTTTTCCCTGGTCAAACAAACTAACAGGGCATGTTTATTTGTGATTGGCAGGCGCGCTCGTTTTGTTACACGGCGCCACTGGCTGTTCTTTTGTAGAGTGACGGCTGTCTAGCGGGCCGCGACGGGCCCTGACCCCCCAGGCCTGGCCTGGCCCGGCCAGTCCCGCCCAGGGCGCCTCGGGAGACCCGGAGAGTGATGCGGCCTGGCACCAGAGGGGCCACCCTGGCTGGTGCCTTTGCTGGTGGTCTCCGTGGCCTATTAGTGTCTCACTGGCGGCCCGTCACCGGCCTGTCAAAGCGAGTCCGGGTTGGGAAGTGGAGATCCGGAGCGCCGGCGCTAATGTCGACGCTAACCCGGAATGACAGCTGGAGTTCCGATTTAGAGAGAGAGAGATAAGCCGGTAATGAAGGCGGCGGTAAGATGGAGCCGTACCGGACGCGGAAGACGCTCGCTCTCGGGGTTCGAACCCAAACAGCTTGCAGGTACGCTCCTTCCTTTCTGTTTAATGACTTTGGAGTGTGCAGGTTGTGCAAGCTTCTGACTTGAAGATGAAGACCATTGCAGGCGCTATGCACAAACTTTGCACATTGCACAAAAACTTTCTGGTCTTTTTTTTGTTTAGGGATACGCAAACAGTGGGTTTGTACACCTTTTCAAAGGCCAAATTCAAGCACTTTTTAAAGCCCCAGTGTGTGATATTTGACCACTAGATGGCACTGTGTTGTCTGGTACGAGCGAGGTCCAGTGATACACAGCACAAAGTGGTGGCAGGCTGCCGGACAAACATGGCGCCGACCTAAGTGAGCATTCCACTGTGTAAAGAAATACAAATTTCTCGACCTATCGACATCGGTATGATAGTTTGAGTATTTTGACCTAGTATTCAAATCAATGTTGTTGTTTTTTTTTACTAGATGAAAGTTTTTTGTACTACTATGAGGCACTGTCCCTTTAAGGAGTTTCAAAACCAATGTTCCAATTTCTCCAGTACCAGTAAAAGAAACAATCTTACGTTAATCATGTATTCTGCAGATCTACAAATGTACGTGCGATTAACAGTGCTGGGAGGGTTACTATAAAAATGTAATCCTATACAGTTACTAATCACCTGTTGAAAAACGGATTCAGTAACAAAATCGGAAAACCAAACAAAATTTAAAAATCTATCTGCAAAACAGGCAGAGCGACTAAATTCAAAAATAAAAATAGACATTCTCAAATGCCTCTCAAAAGAAAAGACATCAATGTAAGTAGTGCTGTTTGAAATTTTCAGCCATTTTATATGTTTTTTACAAAAACTAGTTGCTTATAGCTTAGACCAGGGGGTGACAAACTCATTTACCTCGGGGGCCACACAATAGAACAAACATTCTCTCGGGGGCTGAACTAGTAGATAAGAGAGGGAAAGAAATAAGAGAAAGAACGGGAGAGAAAAATAAGTTGGGACAAAGAAAGAGAAAAAGGGAGAAAGAGAGAGAAATATAATAGAGAGTGAGAGAATGTTAGAAACAAAAGAGATAAAAAGAGAAATAGTGAGAGAAGGGGGAAAAAAAGAGAAAGAAAGAAATCCATAAAGGAATTGAAAGAGAAAGAGAGGAGAGAAGAAGAGAAGGAGAAAAGGGGAGTAAGAAAAAATAGGAAAGCAAGAGAGAGAAAGAGAAAAGAGAGAAAAGTAAAAAAGGAAGAGAGAGCAAAAGAAGGTAAAAAGACAGAAAGAGACAATGAGGAACAAAGAAAAAGAGAGACACAGAGAGTAAAAAAGAGGGACAGAGAGTGAGAGAAAAAGGGAAGAAAAGAGAGAGAGAGCGAGAGAGAAAGAAAAACAACTACAGCGTCTTTGTGAGAGCCACCTGGCTTTGGCAACATCAAGTGGGTATATTTCAACCTGCAGCTGGTTTTTTCTTGTGCTTCCTTCAGCGTTGTCTCGCGGGCCGGATTCAATCCCTTAGCGGGCTTAATCCGGCCCGCGGGCCGCCTGTTTGACACCCCTGGCTTAGACCTATGTTCCATTGTTAATGATAACTGTGTATTGTTTGTTGATGCCCTTGCAACATTCATTGCAGCTTGGTTGTCCTGGAAGGGGGTTTACCTCACGTGGGGGTCCCTTCTCAAGGTTTCTTTGAGTTTTTCCTTTCTCTCATGTAGGTTTTAGATCAGGGGATGGTGTAATAGTAGTCTGCACAACCTTTGGAGACCTCTTGTGATTAAGAGCTATACAAATAAACATGACTGGACTTAATTAATTTTGATTACTTTTTTGATTACTTTTGGATAACTCCAATACTATGCTCAATATGCTAATAAAAGACAAAATAAATTTGATACAAATAAAATAACCCAATTGTGTTTATGATAAATGAACTCTGTAACCTTGAAAAAATCTTGTTCTTGTTTTATTCTTTCTTTATTGTTGTTTGTTACTATTTGCACAGCGACCTTGGGTGTCATGAAAGGCACTTTGCAGTGCAATGTATTATTATTAATATTATAAAAAATAAAATAAAAGGGGGGTTCTGAGAGTGAGCGCACCGCTACATGTGTATGGAATGAATGAGAATGAAGAGTTAAAATACACACCCAGCTTCAACATTGTCCCCTGTAGTGTGCGACAGAAACCATTTTAAACAAAATTGTAATCCCGCAAAGTAATCCTTATTTTTTACAAAATAGACCTGAAATTTGATTACGTCTTTTTTTCTGTAACTTTTTTTATACGTTTACGTAATGCTGTTACATCTATTCCATTACCCCCCAAGTCTGGAGATTTACATATGACATTTTTAATCTTGCGTGTACATTTATCGAGACATTATTCTTAGATTTTGAGTAAATCACAAATATATTTGTTTTTGAGACCAATCTCTCCCCATATAGGTGTTGGGTAAAATGGCAGTAATATTTCCAGTTACAGGAAGTTCTTCCCCTTAAAATGTACCACTGGGAAACGCTATCTTTTTTCTTTTGCATGGCCCATAGTAAATGTCTAATTGATACATAATCCATGCATTACAGACTTCATAGTGCCCCATTTAGGTGTAATAAGGCAGCTGTCCTCTTGGGCGCGAACCGTAGAAGGTAATGGCACTTCAAGGGATAATGCCTTACGAACTAATGCCAGCTGCCGTTAATCACGAGGGAAGAGGAAATGCAAATGCAAAGTGAAGCTACCCGAGAGCAGTGTTGAGAAATATGACAACAAGCATTTACAAGCATTTCAAAGACTTTCCAATCTTCAAATTCAAGAATTTTCAAGGATTTCAAGCACCCGTACGCACCCTTGGACCGACAAGTCACAAAGGAACGCGTTCCTGAAAGTCAAATACTTTTCTCGAGTACTGTAACACATTATTGGTAACATTATGTAACTCAACTGTCGTTACTAAATGTTCAGTGCTCCACTACTTTTTAAAAGCAGATGATGAATTATAATATTCTCTAATCACTGTATAGACAGTTCTTCACTCACACCCCTCACACAAAAAACTTTTTTTTTAACTTTCTCCTTTTCTCTCTATTCTTTTTCACTCGTTCCCCCTGTTTTTCTTTTCCTTTTTTTTCTTCCCATATTATTTTTTTCTTGTTTTTCATTTTCTATCCCTTCCTCTTTTCTTTATTTTCCCCAGTTCTCATTTTTATTGTTTTTCATCTCTTTCTCTTCTTCTTTCATTGTATTTTCCTTTTATCTTTTCCCCATGTTTAAGCTTTTTTTCAGTTTTTTCCCTTTTCCTTTTCTTTTCCTTGTTTTTCCCTTTCCTCCTTTTACATTTTTCTTCTTTTATTATTTTCTCTTTCCCTTTTAATTTTTAAAAGATACAATTTTCCCTTTTTTCTTGTCCTTTTCTTTTTCCCCTTCTTTCCTTTTCATTTCCTACTTATTTTATTTTACCCTTTTGTCTTCATACTCCCTCCCTATTATAATTGTTCTTTTGTTTTTTGTCATCTTTTTCTTTTCCTGTCGTTCCTTTCTTTGCAACAGGCAGGGCAAATATAAAAATATTGTGGTTTGGTAACTCTAACTAGTCTGTATTCTTGCTTTTAGCACTCGTTTTCGATTTTACCACAGTATCTCCAAAATGGTGCGCCTTGAGGACAGGTGAGGTGCCCGCGGACCAGTTCTGAAAATAGGTCACCTGTGCCGGGTCTTTGTGATTTTCCAGTAAAATGATTTTTTTGTGGTTGACTGGGTCTATTTAACCCTAGTTTCTTTAACTCGGTAATAACATCGTAACATAGTTATAACAAGTAAAGCTCAACCCTCTGACCTCGAAACTAAATTGGTTGCGGGTTCAATTCCCGTGTTGAATGTAGAAGTGTCCTTGGGTAAGACACTGAACCCTTAATGCCCCCGATAAGCAGGTAGGTACCTTTCATGGCAGTTGCCACTATCTGTGCATGAGTGAGCGTGTGTGTGTGTGTAATTGAGTGAGTGTTAAGTACACTGTAAAGCACTTTGGGAGGTCTTCAGTGACTGGTTAAAGTGCTATAAAGATGCAGTCCATTTACCATTTATTTCAAAAATGCATATCAAACTGAGTGCCCTTTGTGCTTATAAGTAACAAAAAGTACCTTTCGGTTTGAAAGCAGTTGGAGATCCCTTCACTACACTAAACACTGACATCTAGTGGCAAATATTACACACTGTCCCTTTAAGATTAAAAAAAGAATGTGAAATCGGGAAAAAAAAAATACATCATATTTGCTATATGCCAATGTTTGAAGACCGCGGCTAAACAGGGGCACACTCCATCTCGTTGTGCGTCGGAGACGCTGATGCGAGGTGGCAGCACCCCCCGCACCCCCCTCGCAGCCACGGGCCTGCCCACAGCCACTGCAGATGATAGTTTTAATTGCTTGCAATCTTTCAGGCTAGCCTCTGCCCACCGGCGCAGGCTGCTGCCGGTGCCGCTGCTGCCGGTGCTGATGCTGGCGTTCGTTGTCTGAGGAGGCTCCACAAACTCGTGCACGAGCGTGCACGTGATGGATGTGTTGGCCCATAATGAGAAGAAAATCGAGGCAGATTCCAGGCCTGCGAGTGTTACGTGCGCATCGCTGTACACAAACGCATATGTTCAACAAATTAGGCAGCGGGGGCACATTGAAGATGTGTTAAGCTAAATTTTGATATATCGCAAAAACATCTAAATTGGTCATTGGTAGCGTCGGATTAGCATTTTGTGCACACGTCATGTCCACGGATTGGAATTTGTTTGCAGGTTCAATTCTTTTTATGGATATGTTATGCTAATAAATGAAAAAATATAAAATAGTTGACACAAATGAACCCGGTGCCATTGGTGTCAAGCTCAGGGGCCACATGGTAGTTAAAACATTATGGGGCCAGACTAGTATACTAAAGAGAGAGTAAGAGAAAAAAGAAAGAGAAAATGAGAGGAAGACAGAGAGAAAGCAAGACAAAAACAAAAAGAGAAAAAGAGATACAGAGGAAAAAAAGAGAAAGACAAAGAGAGGGAGAAATAGAGAGAAAGAGACAAAACGATAAGAGAAGGAGGAAGAGAAAAACACAGGGTTAGAGAAAATGAAAAGTAGTAAGAGTTTGAGAGAGAGAGAGAGAGAGAGAGAGAGACAGAGGGTGAGTCAAGTCATGTTTA
The DNA here is from genome assembly GCF_059441175.1 of Urocampus carinirostris. Classification (NCBI taxonomy): domain Eukaryota; kingdom Metazoa; phylum Chordata; class Actinopteri; order Syngnathiformes; family Syngnathidae; genus Urocampus; species Urocampus carinirostris. Next base: position 8,067,613 of record NC_142367.1, on the reverse strand, counting down.
TTTGTGACGCCCTTAATCACAAAGAGTCTCAAAGGGCTGCACAGACCACAGATTATTGCAAACCACAGACTAATATTACACCATCCCCTGATCTAAAACCTACACAAGGGCAAATAATACACAGATATTGTCAACATTTAATACAGGTTACTCATATGCTATAGAATAGAAGTGTGTTTTAAACTTAGATTTAAACATTTCCCCTGAGGTTGCAGATCGAATCTCTGGGGGAAGAGCATTCCACAGCACCAGGGCCCGAATGGAGAACGCTCTCAAACCTGCGGATCTCTTCTTGGCTCTTGGGATCACGAGTAGACCAGCATTTTCAGAGCGAAGGCTCCGGACCGGAACATAGGGCGAAATTCAATCTGAAAGATATGAGGGAGCAAGTCCATGCATGGTTTGGTAGAAAGAAGGGATGGAGTAGGGGGAGAAAGAAAGAAAAGAAAAGGAAAGAAGAGAGAGAGAGAGAGAGAGACATACTTTGACACACCTGATTTATAGACACTATACTTGGATTTTTTATGTGCACAGAAAATAAAATGAAACAAATGAAAATCTAATCTGTGTGTACAATGATTGTTACAGGCTAGTCTACATGGCACAGCAACTCGCCCCTTGTTGTGTTGTTAGCTTAATGTTCAGTGTCATGCTGGGAAGCGCAAAGTGGAATAAATGTTTGGTGAATGTGAATGTTTTCTCGACTTTAGCCAGGGAGCATACGGCTTTGGTAGTTAGCTAGCTACTTAGCTATCTAGCTAGCGTGAGAGCGAGAGAGCGAGAAAGCGATAACCTCTCAATTGTGGTCACAAATGAGCAACAACTATAAAACACAGGTTTGAAAATTGATTAAAAATAGTAAAATAAAATAAAAAAAAAAAAAAAAAGATAAATAATGATTTTTAATGTACAATACTTTCATTCTGTTGGTAGATCATTATGCTCGGATGTTTTCTTCTTTTAAAACATGTTTTCATATTTTTAACCATTTAGAAAATACATATTTTGTATTTGTTTGCTATGTTTTCAGCTCTTAACCCGCCATTTAAAATAGTGGTCCAAAATGAGCCAGATAAAATTTCACCACTAAAGAAAAAATTAAAATGGAGTAAAAAAGTTGAAAAACAAAACAAAAACGTACATCTTTTGTAGCACAATTCTCACATTCTTTTGGACACCCACTTTTTCGTTTTTTATTTGTTAAAAAAGTTTAAAATATCCAATAAAGCGTGTTCCACTTCATGATTGTGTCCCAATTATTGCTGATGCTTCAAAAAAAATTACAGTTTTATATCTTTGAAGTCGGAAATGTGGCAAAAGGTCACAAAGTTAAAGGGGGCCAAATAGTTTCGCAAGCCACTGTACATTAAAAAGAAAAGGAAGAAAAGATCAAAATAATACTTAAAATAACAAGTTTTTTGTAAGCGTGGTTTTCACAAACAATCTCTGATTAGGTGGAAAATACACAATTTTAACTGCACGGTAAAAACATTTTATCATCCCATTGGAAAAAAAAAGCACAGAAAGCCTCTTCTTTTCCATAAAATGCAAGTTTATAAATAATCCAAGTGTTGCGTTTGATGCCAAGACCTCAAAACATGCACTCGCGTCCTTAAAAGCATTCCAGAGGTGCCGAACTACAAAACCAAAGCGTTAATTATTCAGGAACAAACGCTGAGCTGGCATAACACCGCGCTCAAAACATACGCAAATTGGAATGGCCTGTACCCAGGGAATTCAATTTCACATATTTACCCCCCCCATATTTGTTATCAGCGTGGAGGAGTGCGAACACATCTGGACACGTTAGGTAAAAGTACAGAGTCACTCGACTGAAAGACAATTTTCAAGTAAATGAGACGGCGAAAATTATTTCATTTGAACTAATTCACCAGATATTACTAAAAGTGGCTATCAAGCAAACAGGCTGAGCCTTGACGTCACGGGCCAGGACAGGAAACAGGAATTAGAACCCAATCGTGTAACGTTACTCACAATTTATTAGGGAGAAGAGTAATGCGCGCACACTCGATCCGGGGATCGATGGTCGCAAAAGTAAATCGAAATCAGAACTTACGAGTGGTCAAAATCAAACAGATCGGGCCGAAAATAAAACAGGATCAAACACAGGCAAATTCACAGGACTTGGCATATCACACAGAGTCTAGCAGGAGATTCGCAGACGCTCTGAAACCAGGCAACTCGCAAGACCGTGTTTAAGTAGTCCGGCAGCAATCTGTCAACGCGTTTCAGCAGGTGTCAGTGGGCGGGGCCAATTGGGCGCTGTGGCAACCGTGACAGAACCTGGGCCACACGGCAAGGTCCAATTGGGGGCCATGGTAACCATGACAGTTGAGCTGGTATGCAGTAGCAAAGCTGGCTTAAAATATAAATGAGAATAAACAGAAAAAACACGTTTGGTGAACTGATTTAGCTTCAAAAACAAACTCCGCAATACAAGCTTAACTCGCTAGCAAGCTAAACTTATTTTTGATATATTTGAAGAGGTTTACCTAATTCTTTGCCATAACGTAGAAAGACGTTTCTAGAAGCATTATCATCGAGTGCCAAAACCTAAGAATATGTTTTATTTTTGTTTTATTTAAAAAAAATAAACACAACTATATTAATGTGTTTGGCGCATTTCATCAGTAAGTATCAATCATCTGGGAATTATTTCAGTATGAAAAAAAAAATCACTTTTCAATAGCAGGGGTGGCTTTTATCAGATTGTTGTCCTCACATCTAGGGAGGCCCCGCTTTCTAGAGTTGCTTCCTGTATCAGACAAATGAGAGTGTATGGGTGACCCAACATGGCAAGTAGGCGTACTGAAGCATTGTGGTGAGAGAAATTTGTATTCCTTTCAAAAATACATTTGTCATGATTCCCGATTCAAGGCACCTGTGACTGCTCAATTGGCGCCAACAGCCCTGAGAGCTGATTGGCTAATAGACTCTTTTTAACCCCCGGCTTTCAAGGAAACCCTGTCAGATTGTTGCGAACCGATGCTCCCAGCTCGGCAAGCTCTCACTTTCAGACACTTTTCCTGTCCTGTTTTTCTCTGCCTGATTCCCGTTGCCAACCTGTTTCCGGACCTGATTCAGCCCCGTTCTGCCATCCCAACATCCGACCTGTTTTGCCCCGCTACTTGCCTGATACCTGTTGCCGACCTTGTTTCCGAACTAGATACCGTCCTTGCTCTCCCGTCCCGGCTAACGACTAGTATTCTTGCAAATCTACGACCATCCTTGCTCGACACGGAAGTGCCACTTCCGCGTTTCCAGCCACCTGCAACCTCGTCCGTGAACCATCGGATCGTGGAAGCAAGTCCGACTCTCCCTCTTTATTAATAAAACGGAATAAACGAGTGCTATTGGGTCCTTTGTCTGTTTCTGGTTTGTGACAAGATTACAAAGTCCCATTGTCATCTTCTGGTCAGAGAGGGATGACGTTTCGTGCATGCATGAGAGAAGGTGATCTAAATGGTGATCAAAATCATGTGATCACATCACCGGGAAAAATGGGAACTGAAAAGTACTTGCAAAGTTCATGCATAAGTTTAGTGCCCCTATAAATAATGATTCAAGATTAGTTGTTGTTATCATCATTTTTATTGATCCCACCCACACTAACAGTGTATTTAAGGTGAGTGCAAGCCAAGGAAAATCAATTCTTTTAAAGTCAAAAAGAGCTGTACGAAATTTGCAACTTTGTTACCCTCTGCCATTAGCTCTTGACCTGTGTCACCATTGCAGCCTCAGTCAGCTCATTTATGATGCATGTGCAAGTGCATGCATTTCTTAGATGCGGTTAAATGAACTCTTTCTTTTTCATCTCCGTTTTTCTTCTTTTATTGCATGGTCTACCAAGTAAGAATTCCAAGAAACATGGCAATAGTTTCATGCATTTACAATCACTTCACCCAAAATTAAAAAGTCTAAAGTACTATTTTTTTCGAAATAGGCACAGACCATGTAGTGTTCCTCTCCACAATCATGCTAATATGTTTCAAAATATTCAACGCACCATGGAATTCGAGGAATTCTTTTTCCAAGTAAACAGTTTGATCTCATATCCCCTAGAGCTGTGAATTCACTAGATGACGACGAGAAGCAAAACAAACGGCGCGCCCTGTTGAAAAATGGTGATTCCCACTAGGAGTGATTAGAACTTTGCCTATGTGTCGCTGAGGGACTTTTGATTGTTTTCTCTGGGCGCTGGCTTTGATCATAGCTGATTCAGTAAGTCTAACTGCCATCTTGTACAGCGTGCGTTCCTTTATTGCCTTTGCCTCCTCATAGGTATGTGATTGTGACTTTCCTTTCTTGTTTCTCCCCGCTTGTTTTGCAATTAATATAATGTTGTCCAGACAGCTCACCGTCAGCGTGCGGGCTCCCAAAGGCTTCTAGTTTTGTTTAGTTTAGGTTACCCCTGTTAACAGTTGGCTAGATGTCTTGCCTGCCGGGCTATTTTTTCTTCTCCCGGTTGGGTTCTTTTTGGTTGGTGGTAGTTTTTTTTTGGGCGTTGGATCGAAGTTCTCCTGGCTGCTTAGAGCATGTTTTCGGTCATCAAGCCTCCCGTTTTTCTGACGATCGGTCCCAGTTAGCCACTTTTAGCAGCCGGCCAGGCTGCCGTGTCCTGGCTGGTAAGGCCATTAGTCTCCGTGTGTTATTTTCACCAGTTCGATCCATTTGGGCTGCTTGCCATTTGTTGTCTTATTGCTCCGCCCACCTGCGATACAACACTTAGACATTCTTCACAAAAACTACTAAAACTGCTTAAAACACTCAAAACGTTTTTAACCAGTTCACATGTAAAGCAATAGGGTTGCTAGGGTGCTAGTGTGCTTCACATGACGTTAGTGATCAGGAAGTCAAATACGAGACAGACTGTCTTCAAAATTGATCATCTTGGAAAATAATTGGAATATCCCAATGACAAATATATAGATATAATGCAAAAAAAAACATGTACTATTCGCTTACATTTTGTATGTTTTATAATTTGGGTATCCGTTTAAGCACTTTTCAAACTTCGAAAACACAACATTCAAGCATTTTTAAGGATTTTAAGCACCCTTCACGAACCCTGTGTCCAGAACGCGAGTTTACCAGAGCGCTAGCTCTCCCGCCTGGAGGTATCGGGCCAGCAGAAGTGGAGCGTTTTGGACCTGGCAGCTCCAAAGGTCAGACTTGGCACCGCCAGTGTGAAAAAGCACAACAGGCATAAACAAATAATAATCTGACTGCCGTGCTCCAAAAAATATCAACAAATAAATATGGGATGACATGTTTGAAATCCAAAATGTCCAATTTTTGGGAGCAAGCGGCTGTGATTGCAGTGTCTAGCAAACAATTTGCGTTGCTAAGCGCTAAGAGGTAAAAGTGCGTCGCCGGGCCAACGTATGCGACGGCTCGCTTCCTGATTCGGAATGACTGTAATGGGAAAGCCTGGTGAATTTTTCATAGGGCCCGAGGGGGGGTTGGGGGGAGCAGCGAGGGACGGACTGTGCATTGACTACTCTTGGAGAGAAAGGAAAAGTAGAAGCTAACTCACGTTCGATGGGCTCCATTTCTATGTCATATCGCACCCCAAAATATTTCGTTGCAAAAAGTTTTTATTTAAAGCCCCAGTGTGTAATATTTAACCATTAGATGGCACTGTGCTGTTTAGTTTAAGGGAGCGGCACGATACCAAACAAACACGGCGGCGACATAAGTGTGCATACCACTGTGTAAAAGAAATACACATTTCTCGATTTTTTTAATAAAAATTAACACTCACACACCGATAGTGGCGTCGGCCGAGCAAGGAGATGGGAATCGAACCAGCAACTCTAAAAAAGAAAGAGAGACAGAGAGAGCAGATGAGAAAGAGAAAAAAGGGTGAAAAAGTGAGAAAAAGAAATGAAGAGAATAAGTGAGAACAAAAGAGAGATGGAGAGGAAGAGAGGAGAAAAAAACAGGAAAAGAAGGAAAGTGACAGAGAGAGACAATGAGAGAAAAAGAGAAGAAAGAGGGAGAAAGAAGGAATAGAAAGAGAGACAGAGAGGGAGGGAAAAATAGAGATAGAGACAGTGAGAGAGAACGAGAGAAAACAGAGATATAGAAAGAGAGTGTAAGTGACTGAGAATGAGAGAGGAAGAGAAAGAAAGAAAAAGTGAAGAGAGAAAGAGTGAGAAAGAGAGAGAGAGAAGGGAAGTAAGAGAAAGCGGACGAAGCAAAGTAATACAGCTCCAGTTGCTTTGTGAGTGGTGCCTGGCTTTGACAACATCCAGTGGACATGTTTTAAACTGCAAGTCATTTTTCTCTTGTGCTCCTCTCAGCGTTGACAGGCTGCATGTTTAACACCCCAGCCTTAATAGATATTGATTTAACATGCTCTATTGTGCCGGGACTGGACTTGAAAATGGGTAATAGCTATAATATAAAATAAAAATGATTGTTTATTTTAGTGGTGAGCAAACTACGGCTCACCGGCTACATGCCACAAAAATGTTCAAAATATAATAACATCCGATTGTCCGTTCAAGTGTCTACGGCAATACTACAAAACTAATTATCAACATTAGTGCTAAAAACAGTGAGCTAATTAATTATTTTGCTTTAATTCTGAAAAGAAAGAACCACGGTAATTTTACATAAATACTACGACAGAAATATCTCAAACTACTACTACAGAAATGTTAGAAAAATACCATTACAGTAATACCGTAAAACAAAAATACTACTGCAGAAATATTACGAGAGAAAAACTACAAAAGAACTAAAACAAAAATACTCCAGACAAAATATCACTGAAATAATATTGCAAAAGTACCTGGGAAACACTATGGAAATAATACTGTACTATGGAAATACTTTAAAGTACTTCCACATAATCACTACAAAAATAATACTGTGGAAATACTTTAAAGATATTCATACAAAAATACCACATCAGTAATACTATAATACAAAAATACAACAAAATAATTATTATGACAGATATACTACACAAATATTGTGACCAACTACAAAAATACAACTACTGTCATACAAACATACTACAAATATTTTACAATGGAAACACTACAAAAATACTAGATATACTACAAACATTCTAATGTGGAAATACAACAAAAATACTAGTGCTTAAATATTGCAGATATAGTAAAATAAATCTACAATGGAAACACTCGGGGTTGGGTAGGGTTACTTTAACTTGATTACTTTCAATTACTTTTGGATTACTCCAATACCAAATATGCTAATAAAAGACAAAAGAAACTAAATATGAATAAAATTACTAAATTTTGTGCAGGCTTGGGGAGTGATGGAATACATGGAACGGCAAAAATGATGTTGGCAAGCCGTTTGGATTTATTTCCATTTTGTTTCTGTCGCATTTTATGTTAGTTTTGCCGGAGATCAAAGAGATCAAAGCCAGGAGAGAAAGCTTACCACGTGTTGTGAGTCATTATTTTATTCATATTTTGTTTCTTTTGTCTTTTATTAGCATATTTGGTATTGGAATAATCCAAAAGTAATTGAAAGTAATCCAGTTATAGTAACCCTACCCAACCCTGGGAACATTACAGATACTACAAAAACAAAACTGCAGTAATAATACAAAAATACTACAAAAATTTGACTGCAGAAAATACTATAACAAAAAAAAAAATCCAACCACAGTAATAATACAAATCTACAAATGTATCGCTTAAAACTGGGACTGAATATTTTATTTTGATTTGAGTGTTTTAAAGCCAATTCGATTAATTTACTCTTCCGTATTTTATTTAAGTCGCAGTTTTTTCCGTAAATTGGCCGGGGCTGCGACCTATACTCCAGTGCAACTCATGTTTTTCCTTCTTAATGATGCATTTTTGGCTGGTGCGATTTAAAATACGGAACGATTTAAAGTCTAGAAAATACGGTAGTTAAAAACAAATGTAAAAAAAGAAGTAGATTATGCATGAATATTTATTCATAAATGAAAATATTGGGTTAGGGCCCCCGGACAAATTTTTGAACCTAATGCGACCCGCCACTCCAAATAGTTGCGCGCCCCTGGTTTATTGTATCGAAGCCCATCTGTCCGATTCTAAGACTAGAGGGCCGAAAAGGGCCCGTCGGTCCGTTTGTTGGTAAAATGGCGCGACGAAGCAGCTTGCTTTGCTCCGCCGGCCTCTTTCCGCTCGTCACGTCGGTGAAGACGCTCGGCCTGAAAAATGCTCAGAATCTCCATTTAATGGGCGCCGAGAGAAGGCGCTCCATCTGTCGTGCGGGCAAAGGCGGCATGGCTCGTAGCGCCGTCTTGCAGGCCGGCCTTATGCAAATATGTTTTGCCCGCAAATCTATTTGCAGTTGCTCTGAGGAATCCAGAACGGCCCTCCTTCTGTCTCCGTCTCCCCCCCACCCGTGGCCCCCCATCCTTGCCCATGCTTCACGCTCCTTTGGCGCGGAAGACATTTCACCAGCTCCGCACGCACCTCGGAGGACCTGGGGGCCCCGTGTGTGAATTGAGGTATCAAACTCAATTTACTTAAAGGGTTCGTACAGCTTTTTCATGGCCAAATTCAAGCACTTTTAAGGACTATCAGAGCCGATTTTCCCAGAAAATTACAAGGAAAAATGAGGTGCAAATCATGTATTTTGCAGAGCCCAAAATACATCTGCGATTTACATATACGTTTTTAAATCCGACATATGATTTTGAGATCTTGAGTAAATTATGGAAATACTGTATACAGCGGAACCTCGGTTCTCGACCATAATCCGTTCCAGAACCCTGTTCGAAAACCGATTTGTTCGATCACCGAAATCATTTTTCCCATTAAAAATAATTTTAATCGTTTTAATCCGCTCCAACACCCTGAATGTTTACCTTGAATGTTTAACGTTAACATAAAGCTAACCCAGGCTAATCGTACGTTCGCGTTATCGTAATCTTCCGTACGAAAAATTACGCTAACGCAACAATTAAAAAAAAGGATAAAAAAAAAAAATCATGAATAAGATTTCTTACCTTTGTGGTGGTCAGCAGAAGGCGCTCGCACACCTCCTTCATATCTTGCTATTATTTCTTTCTTAAATGCAATAGTTGTACGCACTACTTTTCTTTTTTCACCTGTAGCAACTTTCCTGCCTGCACGGACTTTCTGCGGAGGCATAATTAGGGGCAAAACACTTCGTACACCTATATTAAAAGCGAAAGCAAAACAAAGCACGTCCGCATGCGATAACAGTTGGTCACGAAAACACCCGTACGCCGCTCAGCATTGCACCGTAAAGTACGCACTCATGCATTACCGGCGTTCGAACTCCGATTTTTTTGACCGAACAGCGAAGCAAGAATTTCTGGAAATTTTTGGTCGGACTCCGATTTGTTCGAACTGAGAGGCGTTCGAAAACCGAGGTTCCACTGTATTTGTTTTGGAGACCAAACTCTCCCCATATAAGAATTGGGTAATATGTGTAGCTTACAATTTCAGTTACAGTTCTTATTGCAATTTACCTCTGGGAAATGCTACCTTCATTGCCCATAATAAGTATTGTTGGGAATTAAATATTAAAATGTACCGTTTACCAAATTGTTCGAATTAGTTGTCTGACTCCGTTAATCAAACACAACCCACATTCACCCAACAATTTATGCACGCTTGTTTCTCAGCGGAAAAGATGAACAGGAAAGCCGACATTTCCACACGGGGGCAGATTTAATTTAATTAATAATTTAACTAAGTGTCCTCCATCGAAAACGGCCGAATTAGTGAGCTTGAGTCTCTGGGAAGCCTTCTTCTGAAGTCCTTTAGCTCTCCCCTTATTGGGTCACGTCTCCCCGCAAGATGGTGTGCCGGCTCCTCCCTTGGGCGTGCCAAGGAAGCCCAACGTGGGGCTTCTCAAAACAACGCCAAGCGTTTCTACGTCATCAGGGCCTTTTTCTCAAAACAATGCCTGCCGTCCTCCGTCAGAGTCCTGTTATCAAAATTCCCTAGTCTAAATATTCTGCATTTGGAACAGCGTGAACTGTTATTGAACTAAAGCCCAGTCAGTGAATATCTTGGATTAAACTCAATAAATGTAACTTGTATTCAATCGTATAAAATCCTTTATAGTCAAATGTATAAAATCCTTCAGTATCCTTGCACTAATATACCGTAGATTTCATAACGCCCTGTTTGGGGGTAGCATGCACTGTCCCCTTGGGCGCAATCGGTAACGGAAGATTGTACCTCTTAGAACAATGCCAAACAAACTAATACCTGCCGCCGTTATTCAAGAGGGAAGAGGAAATGCAAAGGCAAAGAGAAGCCACCAGAGAGCAGAGTAAGCAGGTAAACATCATTTGAAAGCAGACTTGTTAAGAAACATGGTGATCCCAAGAGCAAAGAAGTGTTCCGCTGGTTCGAGAGCGTTCTCCATCTGGGCACCGGTGCCGTGGAATGCTCTCTCCCCTGAGATCCGATCTGCAACCTCAGTGGAAATGTTTAAATCCAAGCATAAAACTCACTTCTACTCTATAGCGTATGAATAACCTATACTTTTTGTGGAGAATATCTCTGTATTATTTGTGATTGCAACATCCTTTGCTGTCTGGTAATCCAGGAACGGGGATACCACATGTGCGGTCGCTTCTCAAGGTTTTTTCATTTTCCTCATGTTGAGGTTTTTTAGTTTTTCCTTGCCCTCATGTTGGTTCCAGATCAGGGGATGGTGTAATAATAGTCTGAAAAATAATCTGTGTAATAACCTGTGAAGCCCTTGGAGACTCTTTGTGATTAAGGGCTATACAAATAAAAATGACTTGACTTTAACAATTTCAAGCATCTAGAATCACTTCACCCAAAATCCAAACGCTTTTCAAGTGCGTTAGAATTAGAATTAGAATCAATTTTCAAGGATTTCAAGCACCTCAGACTCCTTTCTGCTTAGTTTTTTACCCCATGTGTCAAAGTTCCACTCAAGCTTTTGTTCATTTGCTCTTCCGAGTGGTTTTGGGGCAGATTTAAGCGCACGACGGAAACAATCGCGAGCTTTCGTGAGGCGAGAACCTCGGACTGCTCAGCCAGATGGCAAGCGAAGGTGCGGGCGGGCATCGGGATTGATGCACGGCAACATCCGAGAAGGTGGAACATTTGGCCGCTGACCCGCAGTCACGACTCGTCAGGCCTGCCTTCTTATTTAAGCAGCCGCTTCGGCGCCGTGGGCGGACGCGCGTGCACGCACGCGGGCACTTTCCCACCCTGGGGGAAGCCTGTGCCAACTTCTGTGTTCCCTTCAAGGAGGTCAGCCAGGATAATGAGGGGCCGAGGATGCCGGGGGAGAACATGGACAGCATGGGAGCTTCGCTCTAATTCTTAGGATTTCTTTTGTGAGGAATAGCTGGAAAAGTTCAGCTCGGTCAAAGATTTGCCCTTTTAAGGGCCAATTGTCACATGGGTTCACATTAAAATTTTTGTTTAAGACAGACAGATGGACCAGATTTCTAATGAGGCTTAAAGGGGAGGGGGTGGGGTTATTTTATGAAAAAATATTTGAATGGCTCACACTCATTTTTTTTCCAAAAACTTTTGCTTTTTTTAATTTAAAAATATTTGTTATTAACCATGATAAATGACTACTGTATTTTCTGGACATTGAGGTGCATGTTCAATCATCTACTGGGAAAAATTTGTCTTATACATTTAAGGCGCCCGGAATTAAAACCTCAATAACAAATAAAGCTAAAAAAAAACCTTCATTTCATAGAACATAAATATTGGGAAATCTGGTTTCACAAATGACATAAGTTGATTCCTTCATAAATCTTTACTGTATGTAGAAGCATATACCGTATTTCACAGACTATAAGCCACACCAGATCATAAATTATCTTAATTAATTCCTAAATGGGTACTGTATGTAGGAGTACAGACGCTCCCCTACTTACGACTATTCGACTAACGAAAAAACGGTAGATACAAATATTTTTTTCTGGATGTCGAAAAATATCCGGACATTGTTGATTTTGTATTGTGTGCACCTTTCTCCGAGTACAGCATTGTACTGTAGTACTATTTCCGCCGCAACTGGCAAGTGGTGGCGCTGTGAGAGGTCACCCAGCATCAACCCGGAAGAAGAAATCTGCTTCCTATTTCGTGTGTAAACATTTTATACTGCATCTCCAGCACTCTTAGAACTTTTGACCTTTTTATTGTTTGATATCTCATGCATCCATTCAATATGGTTGGTGTAAAGTGTGAAGAGCTGAGCCGTCTCTTTTGAAACAAAAGTGGAATAAGAAAGCTTGATGCGGTTGAGAAAATGGTTGGAACGCTTTTTTTCGTCCACTTTTTACCACAGAGAAACCAGAGGACCTCTCGAAGCACGTCTTGCAAAAGTAAGTTAAACTCAACTTTGTTTATCTTTATAGAGCATATTATTTTGTGAAATGTTTATTTTTTAGTACAAAACAATACAGGTTACTTATACAAACCTTAAACATAGAAAATATAGCACTGAAGCAACTTACGAACAAATTAAACTTCTCGTTCGAAAGTCGGGCAGCGTCCGTTTTTCATTGCAATTAGCATATCTGATTTTTATGACCTAATTTACATTAGCGGATAAGGCCAACTTTTGAATTTCTGGCAAACCTTTGTTATTTAAATGGGCTTTATAGTTAGGAAAATACAGTAATAGTGATTATGCATTTCTGACTTTATGTTCCGTATTCCCTGTCTAAGGCACACCGATTCATAAGGCTCACTTTCAAAGTCCAGGCATCTTTAATTTCTAGGTGCGCCTTATAGTTCAGAAAATACCATAATTGTGCGTTTATGATTTTATTTACCATATTTTTTGTCTGTAAGGCACACAGGATTATGGAATTAGAAGCTTCACTTTCGGATTTCTGGCCAATTTAGGGGTTTTTGCTGCACCTTATAGTCGGGAAAATAAGGGTACGGTACATAAAGAAATTAGCACGGCGGCTAGGTGCTTTGAGCACAGCCCCACAGTGCAGAGGTCCAGGGTTCAATACCAGGAACAGTGGCCTGCGTGTGCGGAAGTTTGATTGTTCTCCCCGTGCCTAGGTGGCTTTCCTCCCGCATTCCAAAAACATGCATGTCAGGTGAATTGGCCGGTTTAAATTGTCCTTAGGTGTGAATGAGCTAGTGAGTTGTCTGTGTGCCCCGTGACTGGATGGCAACCAGTTCAGGGTGTCCCCTGCCCACTGCAAGAATATGGCACCCCCGCAGATGGTGCAGATAATGGATGGATAGGAGATTGGCAAAAATGTTATACTATTAATTAAAATGTGTAGATAATCATTCATCCGTCTTCATTTTAAACATGTCATAAAAGGGGTCCTTTTTCAAACAATATCCTTTTTCCATATCAACGATTATTCAAACCATTCTGAAATGATTTGTTGTTTTGCCAATTTCAGGAAACTACCGTTTATTTTTTGACTTTTCTATATCTTAACATTTAACATTCTTGCAGTCATTTAAGTTCTAAATGATTGTGCTTGTAAAAATACTAATTATTTGGCCTGATTCCATGACTATATGCAGCTCATTAGAATAGAATAGGCTTTATTGTCAATTATATCAATATTGTGAAAGATTGTATGCAATGAGATTAGACGTAGCACTCCAGGGTAAAACATGAAATAAAGACTTTGAAGAGAAAAACGATAAAAGACAGTGAGGATTAATAGGCAAAAAACATAATTACAACGTAGTGCTTAGGGTCCTAGTATGAAAAAGAGCCTAATTTGAGTATTTATAGCAGGGGTGGGCGCATTGGGTTATTAAAAATTGGCAAAGGGGCGGGACGAAAAATATGTATTGATATTATTTTAGGGATATATCAATACAGGTTCAAATCCGATACCTCAACAAAACACGAGAGAAAAAGATGATGGAAACATATGCCATTCTTTGTTCGTATTGTATTTTTTTTGCACAATTCATTCGGGCAAAAGAAACAACAAAAGGCCAAAAATGGAAACAAGTATTTTTAGAATAACAGCGACACAATATTATTTTTTTTATCTTTAAATTAAGAAAATTAGTTTTGCAACGCTCATAGTTAAAGCAAAGTAAGAAATTAAATATCTTAACAAAATAAGGACTAAAAATAGCAAGAAAAATTTTGCAAGCTAATTGAATGTTGGATATGAAATGAAATGATCTGCTTTTATATAGCGCTTTTCAAGTCAATGACTTCCCAAAGCGCTTTACATTGTGCTTCACATTTCCCAATAGCGGCCGTGATCTGTGCAGCCATGTAAGGCGCTAACCTGCTTATTGGGGGTGTTGGGGTTTCAGTGTCTTACCCAAGGACACTTCGGCATGTAACACGGACAAACCGGGATTCGAACTGGGATCCCTTAATCCTAAAACGATCGCTCTACCTCCTGAGCTACTGCCGCCCCTATAAACTGGGTACAAGAGTGATATCAAATCAACACATATTTATTAGAAGTACTTTTTTCATTTTATGGATATTATTATATTTCTAACATTTTCTTTTGGCACCTCTGATTGATACAGCTATTGATGAAGAATTGATTAAAATGCAACTTCAATGTCTCTAAGAAATGACTTGCCTCTGAGGTTGACTGGCAACAAGTCCAAATATGCTGTCAAGTTGAGTAAAGAAGCTTATTACTAAAAAGGAGAAAACAAAGAGTGATTTATTATTGAGTTATGTATTGATTTACTATTATTGATGACAATACACAATGACAGAGAGTGGAATAAAATCCATCTTCACAAGATAGAAATAACATATTTGATCAATGATTTGGTCAATTTAGACAAAATGACTTATGTTGAGTGTAAGTACTCAAGCTGAGTGCTGCAATACCTCATTTAGTGTGCAGCGGGATTTTCCTATTTTATCTCTGGTTCATACATTTGTTTTTTTCCAGCCTAGTAACTAACATTCATCCATATCAGTAAATGGCAGCAGAATGTTATTTTCCTTCTTATATACTAATTTTCTGCTCTTGGGTAGTACAAGGAAATCTATTTGATAACGTATTTGCATTCAAGAAGCTGTTTAAGATTGCAATGCAAAAAAAATAACATTCTTGCACATTTATCGAAACATTTTTTAAATACAAAAATTAAAACTTAAATATTATTGTTGTTCTACACATATTTTTTGCTTAAGAACAGTCTGCAGTTTTAATTAATCAATTAACTAATATTTAAAATTTTGTAAAAAAGGTTTCCACTAGCAAATTTTTTTGCTCATTTTAAGTATTTCAGGTAGCACGGCAGCGCAGTGATTAGTGCATGTGCGGCACAGTTCTGAGTTCATGAGAGTGAATCTTCCTGTGTGGAGTTTGCATGTTCTCTCCGTGCTTGAGTGGGTTTCCTCCGGGCACTCCAGTTTCCTCTCACATTCCAAAAACATGCATGTCAGGTTAATTGGCCCTAGGTGTGAATGAGCTTTCTCTGTGTGCCCTGGGACTGGCTGGCAACCAGTTCAGGGTGTACCCTGCCCACTGCCTGAAGATAGCTGGGATGGGCCCCAGCACCCCCGCGACCCTACTGAGGATAAGCGGTGCAGATATTGGATGGATGGATGAAGTAGTATTTCAGTTATTTTTCAGAAAAACAAGATATAGTACAGTTAAACGGATTAAAAGAAAGTGAATCAAAAATGACAGAACTATTCATCAAACAAATAACCTGGCTTACCTCCTGAGCCAGAGTGATTACAGATAATTAAAAAAATTGGTTTATACTCTCAATAAGAAAAAAATAATCCTTCGTTTATTATCTGACGTTATATTAGGTTTTCATCATTATTTTTCTTTGAATGATAAGATGTGGTTCATTTGGCATATGCCTTGTTTAAATACCTGGTTACATGATTTGATAAATGTGGAAGGGGGCAGGATCAAGATAAACTCCATCTTTTTCCCAGTCAGCCATTAAAAAAAAACAACCTCTGGAGACTAGCATGACTTCATTCTACGACACTCCCCCCAACTTTCATGTCTCTTACCTAGTGTGTTGCGCCCCAAACAGCTTTGCTAAAAGTAAGATAAAACCAGATAGACGGGGTGGAATATAAGGCACTTTTTTTTTAATCAAACTGGGGATTGTTAGCATACTTAATTGAGAAAATATGTAACTTTTTTAAGCACGCCTCAAACGACACACCCCACCTTTAAGCTTTAAACTGGTCCTAGGAATTTATTTCCGACTTTTAGTGACAAAAGTGTTCCTTCTCTACAAAACGGTTGGGAAACACTAATCTAACGAAATAGAAATATTCCGTCGACTCAGTCGTCATCGACAACCACCACGTTGCCATTAAGCTGATAATCCACAGAGCCCCAGTCAAAGATGTTTCCTTTGGGGAATTGGCCTCCGTGGTGCCAGGCTCGGATTGCGCTCGAGGAAAGCACGTAGTCCCACATGTTGACGTCCGTCATCTCCCCCACGAAGCTCTGCACGGCCTCCAGCCCTCCCAGGTGCTTGTCGGGGTCCTGCCCCAGGAGGACGGTCCCCTCAGGACGGACACTGTGCCCGGGCTTGTATACCTGGTAGGCGCTGCGCCTGCCGTCCACCCAGAAGGCGCTGAGGCCGTCTGCCGAGCGCCAGGTCAGGCACAGGCTGGTGCGGAAGGTGCCCAGCGGGGGCAGGGAGAAGAAAACGCCATCGCCGCTCATATAAACTGAGACGCGGCCGTCCTTTTCGCGCCAAACGTTGAGCTCATCGTAGTCGGCCGTGCGATAGGCGAAGAGGATGACCTGCCGCTCTTCGGGCAGCTCGGTGGCCACCCGCATGCAGAGCGTCAGGGCCTTGAGCGCCATCTCCTTGGACGGCAGCAGCGTCACGTAGCTGAAGTCCGTCTCGTAGGGGAAGAGCAGGACTTTGCCTGACAGGCCCACTGGAGATAACAGAGGGGGGACGTTTTGCCAGCTTACCAGAGGCTCCGTGTCATTGTTAGTACTAGGGCTGCAGCGGTTAGTCAACGTTGTCGACTGAAATCGATAATAGAAAGTGTCAACTATAGTCACCAGACACGATTTTCCGAGTCATCTTACATGATTATAATATCGGTTGAGAGTTGCTCATGCGCTATACCTTGTCACGAGCAGTAACATTTAGAAAATACGGCCTCGCCATCAAATACTCGTACCAAAACCTTTTAGCCTGGATATGGCAAATAAAATGATACTTGCAAAGTAGACCTTGCGCATAATGGCAGTACTTTGGTGATGCACGGACTTTAAAGAGAAAGTATGTCGGACAGTTAAACAAAACTGAGTCGGACTCAACTCTGTAAAATTCTAGTAACACTCAAGCAAATACGGTTTTGAGGACATGCAGTGAACATTTTATACACTTACATTTGGCTATAAAAGACAGCTTGAGCATTAAGGCAGACTATGTGCAACAAGAGTTGAAATTTGATTTATTTCAGGTTTATTTTTTCAAATTCTCACAAAATCTGTGTTTATATTGCATTAAATTAAAACTGTGGTACCGCATTCATCTGTTAAGCCATGGGCGTGTGCGACTGTCTTTCTCGTTTGGCACTTCATGGGCTTCTGCTCTTGCCGTACCTTCAGCTCTATCACCTCGTGCTGAAGGTAAGCTGTGCCCAATATCAGTTTGGGTAATAGTTCATACTTTGCTAAGTATAGGAGCTGATTTCACAAACTACTTTTGTATGTAAATGTATATAAGTTGTGCTAAATGATGCATAAAATAAGCACTAATTAAAAGTAAAGCAATGCAGCTTGAAACGATGATTACTGAGATGCAACATGTTTTAATGCAACCACGCTATGGTGTGCGGAATATTGAGTGATGTCCCGTTTTTGTATTTTTGTTTCCATTAATGTTTTAGATGTATGCAGTCATGCGCAGACGCCCTGATTCCTTTGTTTTGTTTTGTTTATTGAATGCAGGTAAGTGGGAAAGCTATGTTCATTGTTATTATTAAGGTTTCACTATCAATGTGCTCGCATGTTGTCTGCTGGCTGTATCTTCAGCTATATCACCTCGTGCTGAAAATGTATGCAGTCGTGCACAGACGCCCTGACTCCTTTGTATTGTTTTGTTTATTGAATGCCGGCACTAAAGTAATAATAATAATAATAATTTCCTTTGTATTGTCATTCTTTGTAACAATGTACACAGAACGAAATGTCGATACACCTGTAGTGGCTTAGAGTGACTTTGAACCCTTGTGTCGCACATGATATGCCAGACAAAATTATTTTAAATTAATAGCTTGCAGTCCGAAGTCCAGTTGATTTTGAACAATTGAGATCATTACATACTTTTGTTTCAGACTTAGCAGTTGACCACTGATTGTACTTCACAAAATGCATATATATTTTTTAATTGTTCTTTTGCTGCTAATGAGCCTGTTCTTGGTTTACAGCAATACAAATAGTTTACTTTATTTTAATTTATCATTTATTTGCCTGTCTCTAAAAAAATGGACACATATTTATGTATGAATTTGTGTGTCTAATCACCAAGCACTGTGTCGAATTGGTTTTAGGAAGGGCATTTTTGTACAGACCTTTAGTATGTTCAATAAAAGTAGTATTTTTCATTGTACCTATTATTCTGGCGTTTATTATCATTTACCACATAATTAAATACACTTCATGAAAACAACAATAGCAGTTATTCATTATTCAACTGATAAATTTAATAGTTGGTGACTAGTCAACTATTAAAATAGTCGTTAGTTGCAGCCCTAGTTAGTACAGCACACACACAGCGGTTATTACCAATGACGGTTAGTCATGTTGCGCCGGATCAATATTATATTCCAGTACAATCCAGTGCTGCCGGAAATTAAACATTTTACTTAGTTTACTACATAAGCTCAGGAGGTAGAGCGCTCGTCTTGGGATCAAGAGATTCGATTCCCGGCTCCTTTGTGTTGTATGTCGAAGTGTCCTTGGGCAAGACACTGAATACCTAATGCCCCCAATAATAAGCAGGTTGGCAGCCTTGCATGGCCGCTATTGGTGTGTGAGTGTGTGTGTGAAACGGTAAGTGTGAAGCTCATTGTAAAGCACTTAGGGAGGTCTTCATTGACTTGAAAAGCGCTATATAAATGCAGACCATTTACTATTTATAGCAAATTACACAGAACTCTGTAGAAAGCTGTGACGCTGTTATTTAAAGGGATAATGTGTAATATTTAGTGCCTCCAAATAGTACAAAAAACTTTATTAAGTTAAAAAAAAAAACTGATTTGAATAGTGGGCAAAAATACAATAACTATTATACCAATCTTAATGTTTATATGTTGAAAAATGTGTATTTCTTTTACTCAGCAGAATCCATTTTTGTCTAGCATTTTACAGCAACGCTGTGATCATTTGGCACTGGTTTTCGTTCACATTAGACAATGCAGTGTCATCTAGTGGACAAATATAACACAATGCACTGTACCTTTAATGATGATAAGGTGTTTGTGATGTGTATAAAGGTTCAATCAGGAAAAAACATTCTAATTTGGTAAAACACTGAAGGGAGAAAAACGTGTTTTCCCAGACGTCCAAGTGAAGACTTTTAGGGACTAAATTTGGACATTGTTGGGAAAGCAAAACATTTGATTTTTAGCATAAGATATTAGGCCATTTATGATTGTTGGCTCCATTGCTAGAAAATGCTAGGAAGTTTCCGTAAATTGCTTTGCCAGTTTATGATGCATTTTCTATGAAAACTGAAGACAATTTTCAAGCAATGCTCATATTTGTATTGACAATAATTATTATTCCCTGGCTATTGATGTTGCATTGGTGCATCTCCTGGACACTTGCAGTAACAGCCGGTTTCTCTGCAGTTTCTTTCTTTTTAAGAAACACTTTCGACTTACTCTTAAATTCTACGACGAAAAAAGTTTAAAAATCTGAAAATTGTCTTCAACCTTTCTGAAAATGCTTTTAAATGCTTGGCAAAACTCTATTTAGCCTGTGATGCTGTTGTTTTATGATGATAAGATTTTTGTTAATTCAATCCCAAAAAAAACTTTAGTTGAAAATTCAAGTAAGAGATACGTCTTTGCCAAGACGTTTAAGAGAGGATTTTGGGGGACTAAATTCAAACCACACTTGGGAATCCAAATGAGCGATTTTTGTCATAAATGTTTTAGTTCATTAATGGTTGCTAGCTGCAGTGCTAACAAATCTTATAAATGTTCAGTAATCTACTCTGCCAGTTTGCAGCAAATTACAAAATGTACATTTTTTAGGAAAACTACGAAAAGTCAAAGAAAAATGTCAAGCAATGTTCATCTTTGTATTGACAATGTTGATTGTTCCTTGGTTAATTTTGGTGCATTAGTGTCACCTCCTTGCAGTAAAAGCAGGTTTCATGTGTGTTTTAACATTATTCAAGAACCAGTTTCGAATTCAATATTGCGCTCTTAAATGCTACATTCTTTTTATCCAATTCTGAAATATGGTTTTTAATGTTTGGCAGCTCTGACAGATGCTTTTAAAATGATTTTTTTTGCCAACCCAATGACATTCAGCCTCAATGTCTCTTTGTTTGATGATTGTGGAAGTACTACCCAAAACAAAGCTTTTTGGGGAGGAAGAATTAATAACCAGTTGACAAATTGCAGTTTGTTCTAAAGCGAACCCGAGGTAAATTCTGAGAAGTGAGAAAAATAAAGTATGTAAAAAAAAAAAAAATAATAACTCAAGGCTCTGCAGCCGCATTTTCAGGGAATATTCACCCTAATGTGACTATGGCTAGCATTACCTAATGCAGCATTTAATTTCAAAATTTATGTCAGTGATAGCAATAGGAAAAGCTCGAGACAATGTTAAAGTAAAAAATATTCTGTGATTAAAATATATGATGCCACTCTACCTTGCCTGGTGGAAGAATGCGCCAAAGCAAAGGCACCAAAGAGAAGCACTGTCAACATTTGGAAACACTGCAAACACAAAGAAAAATTGGGCAGTGCCCAGGTCTCAAAATGGTTATTTCAAAAAGGGATCTTACCATGGCGATGCCTTGTTGTCTGTCAGTCAAAATCATGCCTGTTTGCATCCTCTGCCCTCCTTGTACCATCCGTGATGTCAGCAAAGACAATGGGCACTCACACAGACACACTGGTGGCCTTGTTTCAAAGACTATTAGCACAAAATGGCATCACTTTAGCCACGAAAAACAAACAGGACTGCAAAATACATCCTAAAGGAGCAGTGTGTAAGATATAGGACAGTTAAGTAAATCTGTCACTTGAAAAATAATTGAATTTCTAGCAATCGCTCGTGCGACATTACGGGTTTTAGCTGTTGCCAAATATTAGGAGCTAAAGTTCCAGTATTCCAAAAAATAAATGACAAATATTGGAGAAAACAGGCATTTATTCATCTAACACTCTTGCATAAAGTCACACCCAAAATCATGAAACTGCTGCGGAGTAAGACTTGTCGAGTCATACAAGCGAAACAACACAAAGATGCAAAGAGAAACGAGGCCTTATAGCTATCAACATATCTACATTTAATACACTTTCAAGCACAGAGAAAAGCAAGCGAATGGAACTGAAGAAAATTATTTACACTTTCTGCACTCTGTTTCACAGGAAAAATAAGAAAAGAGATGATGGGGTTGCCAGCATTTCAAGGAGATGGGGATTGACTGCTGCAAATGACCAGCAAGCCCATCAAAATCCGAAATCAAATGCGTCAGAGACAAAAAATGCAAGGTAACAGCACAGCTACGGTTGCCGCCGAAAGCAAAGGCATGCGTCACATTTACACACATCCAGCATATTTTCACCTTCATTATTTCATCATATTTTCAGCTTTTAACAAAACGTAACGCATACAACCGTCTCTTCTAAATTGTTTTGAGAGAAACACGAGCCTCCATTATCCAGCTTGAGGCAATCTGTTAAAAACATTGTCCGCACAACTGCTGCCCTTTTTTGTTTTGTAGATATGAATAAAAGCGTAAAGCTTTGTGATCCTGTTTTACCGCTGAGCATACTTGAACATGAGCAACAAGAATGAAAATGTCAAAGCACTCAGCTGCGGGGATTGTGGCGACACCTACTGGTTACAAACACTCAGATGAACATATTTCATGTGTAAACTTGCATACATGGTTGTCACACATAGTGATTTTTTGGGGGGGACAGAGTAACCATTTCAGATCGAGTACTAAGATTTGTTTTTTCTTTTGGCAGTCCCGCTTACCTGTGATTGTGGCACTGCAGATTGAAAAACACAAGAAAGAGCAGACAAGATGAAAAAGACCTGAGAAAGTGACCGACCAGCAGAGAAGGTTTTCCAGGATGTTAAAGGGAGTGGCAGGCCACAAACACAGATTCGGGATACTAAGGGAAGAGGACGGCCGTCAGATTCCCGAGCTCTTCAACCGCATGATCCTTCCTGCCCAGGCAAGGCCAGACATCTTTTCCAAAGTCTGGTGGAATTTTTTTTTTAAAAAAAGGACATGATCGACCTAGTAGTCCTCCACCCATCCGTTCTCCTGGATGAAAGCGTCAATGACTTCCTTCATGGCCAGGTTGGGGATCAGCTGGTCCTGGGTCAGCGGGCTTCGTGTCACCGGGTCAAAATGGCCCACACGCTGAAACAGCCACGATGAAAATCAGAGCGTCCAAATGGACCGATTCAAAATCATGACTACGTTTGGTATTACAATCTGCATGTATTTTCACAAAAAGGCGTACCTGCAAGTGCTCTTCAATGTCTTTGCGGTCGTACGTGATCCCGCTGGGCGTGATGCATGGCTCCCTCATGAGCTCAAAACTGATTTTCCCGCACAGGTAGTCTGGAATCTCTCGCTTCTGGCGGAACAAGACATCAACGCATATTGAGAAATATGTATAAATTATGTTATGGTATGTGAAGCCTTCAAAATGTTCATGAATTGGACATATTGCCTTAAACCTTGTTTTAGAGATTTATCTGAAATTCTGTCCTCTGTTTTTGCTTTCTAAGTGACGTTTATCTTATAAGTAAAACAAGTGTTAGTAGCAGGTACAGTCGAAACATTACACATATCTGTCTCTGGATTTCATACAAGACGAATAGAAAGCAGAGTACAGACGCTGCCGTACTTACGAACATTCGACTTACGCAAAACTTGATACAAATATTATTTTGGGGATGTCGAAAAATATGCGGATATTGCTGTAAGTTACATTTTTTATTGTGTGCTTTTTCCGAGAATAGGACAGTGCTGTAGTGCTTCTTTCCGCCGTGTGGCGCTTTGACAGGTCACCTAGTATCCACCCCAAAGAAGAAATCCGGTTTCTACTTCCTGGTGCGTGTGTAATGTAAACACGCTGTACTGTATCTCTAGCGCGCATCCGTTCAATATAGTTGTTGTTGTAAAGAGTAAATAAGAGGCGAGACGCTTCTTTTGAAAATGAAAGTGGAATAAGAAAGCTTGATGTGGTTGAGAAAATGGTTGGATCGCTTTTTTTTTTCGTCCACTTTTTACCACCAAGGAGAAAGTCGCCTAAATCTTCCAAAAGTAAGTTAAACTCAACTTTATTTATCTTTATAGTCAAGTCATGTTTATTTGTAAGCCCTTAATCACAATAAGTCTCAAAGGGCTTCACAACACAGAGTATCAACACCTAATGTGTAGCTTTGTTTTGTTTCAGTACTATGCTTTATCATTCAGCTAGCTTTGTAACGTTACAGAGCTTATTATTTCATTAAACTTTTATTTACAAAATATAGCATTGAAGCAACTTAGGAACAAATTCAACTTACGAACGATCGTCCCGAACCTAGTGCAGCGTCTGTATTGCCTAAAACATCGTTTGACCTTTAGAGATTTTTCTGAAATTCTGTCCTCACTTTTTACTTTTTAAGTCACGTTTATCTTATGAATAAAACAAGTGTGAGCAGCAGGTACAGCTGAAACATTACACATATCTTCCGTTGGAGGAATCAGCCACACTAAATTGTGGAAATTTGGAGGCTTGCCTAACTGAGATAAAAGAGTGGATGTCACTCAATTTCTTGCGTCTTAACTCTGAAAAGACCGAAATGTTAGTTATTGGTCCATCTAAATGCCGTGACTTTTTCTCAAAAACTGCTGTGACCATTGACAAATGTCACATCACACAGAGTGACTCAGTTAAAAATTTAGGTGTCATATTTGACCCCGATCTGTCCTTTCAAACACACGTGAAGAAAATTACTAGAACCGTCTTCTCCCATCTTCGCAACATTGCTAAAATTCGTCCTATGCTGTTTCAGTCGGATGCGGAGATTATAATTCACGCGTTTGTTACCTCCCGTCTCGATTACTGTAATGCACTACTCTCCGGTCTCCCGAAGTCCAGAATCAAGTCTTCAGCTGGTAAAAAATTCTGCAGCGAGGCTTTTAACTAGGACAAGAAACTCCGATCACATTACGCCGATTTTAGCTAACCTACATTGGCTCCCTGTTAGCCTAAGATGTGATTTCAAGGTTCTCTTGGTATTATACAAAATCATACATGGACTTGCTCCCTCATATCTTTCAGATTTGATTTCCCCCTATGTTCCGGTCCGAAGCCTTTGTTCTGAAAGCGCTGGTCTACTGGTGATCCCAAGAGCCAAGAAGTGTTCTGCAGGTTCGAGAGCGTTCTCCACCCGGGCACCGGTGCTGTGGAATGCTCTTCCCCCTGAGATCCGATCTGCAACCTCAGTGGAAATGTTTAAATCTAAGCTTAAAACACAATTCTACTCTATAGCATATGAATAACCTATATATTTTTTAGCAATATCTCTGTACTATTTGTAATTGGAAATGTGAATTTCCCTTCGGGGATGAACAAAGTATCTATCTATCTATCTATCTATCTAATTGTAACATCCATTGCAGCCTGATCATCCTGAAACAGGGATTACCACATGTGCGGTCACTTCTCAAGGTTTCTTCATTTTCCTAATGTTGGGGTTTTTTAGTTTTTCCTTGCCCTCATGTTGGTTTCAGATCAGGGGATGGTGTAATAATAGTCTGAAATAATAGTCTGTGCAATAACCTGTGCAGCCCTTTGAGACTCTTTGTGATTAAGGGCTGTATAAATAAAAATGACTTGACTTAACATTTTTCTCTGGATTTCATACAAGACAAATTAAAGCAGAGTACAGTATTTCAAAGCCAAACTGAGTATTACTGCGCTTCCTAGTGGTAAAATAGATAAATTATATTTTTTTATTTGACCACTGAATTGTTTGGGCCAGCACTGCAGCTGACCCACGTCAGGCCCGCTGTGCAGAGGTCCAGGGTTTACTTCTAGCAACTGGCCTCCCCGTGCCTGCGTTGGGTTTCCTTCCACATTTAAAAAATGCCAGGTTAATTTGCTGGTCCAAATTGTCCCAAAGTGTGAATAAGCGAATTAATTGTGCGCCTCAGTGGGCCCTTAACTGGTTGCAAGTCAGTTGCCCACTGCCTGGAGATGACTGGGAAGGGCTCCAACACACCCGCTACCCTGGTGAGGATAAGCCGTGCAATAATGGATGGATGAGTGAATTTTTTGGTCAGCAAGCTGTCTTTTTAAACCAACCCCAACTTTTGTGCACACTAAGATGCGTTTACATTTTCCTCTATTTTAATTTGAAGCATGACCGTGTTTAAAAGTTCATTCTTAGCAATGATACAGAATGAATCTGAGCTCCATTATCATAAAATTGTCAGATGACACTCACTTTTCTCTTTTCATCCACTTGTGAGAAGAGCTCATCCATGTCCATTAAGTACTTATCCTGAAAGGGTCACATTGACAAAGATATGAAATATTTATTTATTTCTATTTTTTTTAAAAGTTGAAAACGCACGTGTTTGGACGCAATCTTGGCCCCGTCGCCGCCAATGTGATCGTCATCTTGCTTTTCTTTGTAGTCTTCAAGTTGTCTGCAATAAAGAATAGAATATGGCTTTATTGTCATTGTTACAACATGGGATATATTGTAACAACGAAATTGGACGACTCCAGTTCCACATTTTACAATGAGGATAATGAAACAATATGTGGCAATCAATGAGAGATGAAAGGTTTAAAAAAAAGAGAAAAGTTTGCTGCTTACCGCTCCTTCTCCGCCAATATGAGTTTGCTTAAGTAGGCGTGGAGCTCGTTCTCTTGGTTGATGCGTTTCTCCTCAATGCTGTTCCAACGTTTCTTCTTGGCAATGCGCAAGGCCCCGGGGATGTCGTCTCCGAAATTAAGCCGCTGTTCTTTTGCCAGATTGTACGCTGCAGAGAAAAAAAACACACCATGGCTCGTTACACCCCTTCTCTTTGCATCCCTCCAGAATTAAATTAGACCTTTCTGCAGGTTCCCGATGGCCTCATCAAAGTTCTCCAGCTCTAGATGACACTGGCCCAGGAAGAAGTGCGCCTTGACTGACTGCGTGTCCAGTTCCAAGGCATGCTTGCAGTCGGCCAGCGCCTTGTCATGCTGCTGAAGCTTGACGTGGCACAGTGCCCGGTTGGTGTAGTAGACAGCCACTGAGGGGTTGCGGTTCTTGGGGGAAAATCATCATACTAGCATCACTGGAAGGGAGTCATCACTTCCCGTCTTCAAGATGAGTATTGCCCAGGTCAAGGATCTTAACTCACGATGGCCTTGCCGTAGCAGGTGGCAGCCTCCTGGTACTTGCGGCAGAGGAACAGGCGGTTCCCCTGCTCCTTGAGCTCCTGCGCCGTGGAACTCTTCTCCGGGCTGCCGGCCATCTTCTCCACCGGCTCCGCCTCGCCCTGCTTCCCGATCCTGTTCCCCGTCTCTTCGGCTGGCTCTAGCGGACCGGCTCAACAATGCCCTCGTCCCAGCCTACTTTTCTGACACTGTCCAAGAATAAAATATTGACATGAATTCAAGCATGCACGTTAAGCCAAACGTTTGCAGAAATGTGCAAAATGCTGAAATGCAAGCATGCAAGTCAAGCTTATACATGGACACAAACTCCTTTTCGTTGTTTCGCTGACTCACGGCGATGACAAGGAGCGAGTTAACTGTTCTTTGGATAAAAAACAAACACCAACCAAGTTCAAAAGCAAAAATATTGAAAATTTAGCGTCCGTTTGTCACACCGTTTCACTTTCCGCTGAGTAATTGACACTCGCTAGCTAGCCAGCTAGCACGCTATCGTTGCAACTCACCAAGTGACGCTCGAAGAAATAACCATTCCCAAACAACACCTTCAACAATTATCTGTAAATGTCAGCGAAGTCACATAAATTTAAAAAGATATAACAGGCAGCTAAAAAGCCGTTTAGCATTTTGGCTAACATCAATGCTAACTGAGTACGATGGTGTTATTTTCGTGTCATTTTGACAGCGACGGTTGTCAAGTTTATCCGTTTTAAACAATCGTAGAGAAAACAGTTACCCTTAGGAAAAAGTCTCGCATCCGAACTACTTCTCGAAAATCGCTTTTAGGAGAGATGAGCTGCCTCTCTCGTGAAACTAACATGACAGCTTGTTGTGATACTGACGTTGCATGACGTCACATAGTACCCAGTGCGTAACATACAAATCAATTTTATTAAATTATACCTCATTGAATACAGCGTTTTGTATTGGATGAGAGATTCGATTAAAATAAGTACAAAATATCACCAAAAAGAAAAACGCCGAGTATGTTTACTTGCAGTAAAATGTAGCACCAGAGGAGGGCAGTTTTTCATTAATAATGTTAACAAAAATGAGTTATGGTCGAGTATGTGAGGTGGATTTGACTAAAAAGCACACAAATTTAATAAATGTAGACGATTTAAACTACGCACATGTAGATTAGTAGTCACATACTGTATTTACATTGCTTCAGCAATACTACAAAGACGAAAACAATCTTGATTCACATGTTCAAGTTAATTTCTTGTTTGAAAGCTGTCATTGACAATCCTAAAGAGGCCTAAAGAAATGTGTTCATAGGCAGTTTTGGGGCACGTTACTTTAAAAAAGCAATTAGTCATAGTTACGACTTCTTCCAAAAAGTAACTGACTTAATAAATCCGTTACTATTTAGGAAAAGTAATTAGTTACCAAGGAAATCAACGATTCAAGTCAAGGCAAGTCATGTTTATTTGTGAAGCCCTTAATCACAAGGAGTCTCAAAGGGCTGCGCAGACCACAGATTATTGCAAACTACAGAGTAATTATTATTACACCATCCCTTGATCTAAAACCTACACGAGGGCAAGGAAAAACTCTAAAACCTGAACATGAGGAAAATGAAGAAACCTTGAGGAGGGACCGCACATGAGTTAATCCCCTTCCAGGATGACCAGGCTGCAATGGATGTTGCAATAACAAATAATACAAAGATATTGTCAACATAAAACATAGCTTATTCATATGCTATAGAATAGAAGTGTGTTTTAAGCCTAGATTTAAACACTTCCACTGAGGTTGCTGATCGAATCTCAAGGGGAAGAGCATTCTGCAGCACCCGGGCCCGAATGGAGAACGCTCTCGAAACTGCGGATCTCTTCTTGGCCATTGGGATCACCAGTAGACCAGCATTTTCAGAGCGAAGGCTCCGGACCGGAACATAGGGGGAAATTAAATCTTTAAGACTACACTGTAAATGGCATGCAAAATAAGACAAATTTGATCTTATTTGTTTTTATGATAAGTCTCGTAGTGGCTCTGAATATTCAATTCAACTTGTGTGTTGACTGATTTGTAGTGGTTAATGGTGTTGCAAGATGACAGGTTTATCTTTAGTTGGACACATCACGTTGCAAATGTTTATTTCCTGGTACCAACTCAAGTCATTGCCACATGCTGGATGTCAGCACTTTTACACACAGAGTGCCCTTTAGTGGCCAGAGGGAGCGTTCATTTGTATTTATTTAAAAAACATAAGTTTTGATAGAAATTTTTTGATGTACTGAGTAAATCATCCAACGGACCGGTTATGGCCCGCGGGTGTATTTTTGACACATAGCTTCTTTAGGGCAAAGTAATCCTGCACATTTTATCCATTGCTACCAAATTCCCGTTTATTTATCAAATATATCAAATAATTTGAAATTTTCCGAGCAGTATTCGAGTCAGTTGAATAGAACAGTGTTTTTCAACCTTTTTTGAGCTGAGGCATACTTTTTTTCATTAAAAATTCTCAAGGCACACGGTCCTTGTTTGAAAAATGAATCCCGGAACATTTTTTTAAATTCTAATAATCATATTGCTTAAAATGACAGTATAGTTTTTTTTTATTGTCTGCGGTTATCGTGGATCAGGAGGTCATACATGTTAGTATTCATTTTGGTGTATATTTTGCCGTCATTTTGAAATTTTTGTTTTTTAAAAACAACAAAAATACTAGATTTTTTTTTACTACCACAATTCTTTGTTTTATAAAATAATCAAATAATAATAAGAAAATAAATTTGCACAATCACGTTTGCAATTATTTTACATTATTTGATGTATTATTGATCGTTTCTATGCAAAACTAAAACTAATAAAAAGAAATGGCTATGCAGCCTTTTAGAGCAGGTTGACTTCCTTATTTGAAGGCTTCTTTCCCTGTTTTCTTTGTAAGTTCAAAATCCAGTGATCTCTTCTCCCTATTTTGAGTGTCTACTAAAGTTTAAACTATTTTTATTTAAAATTATATAAGTTCTCAAACACATTTCCCTGCACCACCCCATGAGCATATTATCAGTTTATGAAAGGACTGAAAAAATGGCAATATACTGCCACCTACTGATATGGATGTATGTTAGTTACTCGGTTGATGACCTGACGAAATCAAACATACTGAACAGCGGCATGCTTTTTCACAACGATTAAATTGGTCAGTTCCTTGCGACACACTAGACAAGGTCTCACGGCACGCTAGTGTGCCTTGGCACACTCGTTGAAAAACACTGGAATAGAGAACAACAGACAAGGTAGTAGTGCTATAGTACCTTGTAATATTTATTGTACTTCACCAGCACACATTTATCTTACGCTTGGAGTGCAAAAAAATAAACAGTCAATAATATCATAAAATATCAATTAGCAGTAAACTATATGCAGTGAGTTTAATAAAAATAAATCTATCTTGAAAGGTCAGTTATAGAGATGGGAATTCCGACTATTTTTAGACCGATCTTTTTCAAATGCCTCTCAAAAAATAGTTGGTCTTCTGGCTCCCAAATTTCTCTTCAGGTTGTTTTTGTAATTTAATTTATATATTACCATTCATGATGTATTATAATAAATGGCTTAAAAATGGGTACAGTAAAGTAAAATTAACACTTAGATGGGGCAGCACGGCGACACAGTGGTAAGCCCGTGTGCGGCACAGTTCTGAAATCATGGGATCAAACCTTCCTGTGTGTAGTTTGCATGTTCTCCCCGTGCTTGCGTGGGTTTCCTCCGGGCACTCCGGTTACCCCCCTCATTTCAAAAACATGCATGTCAGGTTAATTGGCCGGTCCAAATTGTCCCTAGGTGTGAATGAGCGAGTGAGTTGTCTGTCTCTGTGTGCCCTGCGACTGGCTAGCAACCAGTTCAGGGTGTCCCCTGCCCACTGCCCGAAGATAGCTGGGATGGGCTCCAGCACCTCCGCGACCCTACTGAGGATAAGCGGTGCAGATAATGAATGAATGAATGAATATCACTTAGATGTTAACAATGAAAAATACAGAAAATATTTATAAGCCTACAAAAAAAAATGATAACATTCGAAACCATTTTGAGCTTTTTTATTCAACAAATTGAAGTCAACAGCACGGAATCTCCACAGCACGGAATCTCCGGAAAAAATGCATTTTGACTTATTACAAGAGATCAATAGCGTCTCGAAGGGAACCAGCTGATTGTAGCCGCCTCCCTCTTTTAAGAGCCGGCTCATGGTGCCGTTTCGTTAGCGAACGACACAAGTTGGTTGCCGCCGCCTTTACAAATTCGACATTTCTTTCGGCGCTTTAGTAAAAAAACTGTATTCGTTATCGCTATCCAACTATACGGTAGTCGCTATTTTGAATGGTGACATGATCCGAAGAGACGTGATGCAAACAACTCACCAGTAACGATAACGGCATTGTGACGGTGAAAAAGGTAATGAGTTAGATTACCCCGTCACTGACAAAAATAACAGCGTTACGTAACGGCGTAATTCCAAACATTGTTCATACGTAGCGTGGGACATACCTTTCAACTTACTCGTTTTTCATATATTTTACACGTTTTTTGATCATTTGGAATAGATTAGAATGCCTTTATTGTAATAACACAAAGTGTCAATGAAATTCTAAACCACCTCATATAGTGTACGTATACACGTAGAATTTTAAGGGGGGGGGGGTTGTTAATTTGGCAAATAAAGTAAACTTGTTTTAACACATATTATGTTATTATTATTAGTATTTGTCATGATTACCGATATGCTTCACCTGTGCTCGCTCCTTTGGCGCCAACTGCCTTGGACTCTGATTGGCTCTCTGTCGCGATTTCAACCCACTCCTATCTGTCCCCTGTTGTCAGTCCGTCTGCGAACCTCAGTTTACAATAGGCAAGCCTTTTTTTTATGACCCTGACTCCAACCTGTTTTTTGCTCCTGTCTGTTCCCCGGTGTTAGGAATTAAATATATTAAAAATGTACCGTTTACCAAATCGTTCGAATTAGTTATCTGACTCCATTAACCAAAGACAACCTGCATTCACCTAACAGAGCGCTCTCGTTTCTTGATGGGAAAATATGGGCAAGAGATCGGCATTTCCACACAGGGGCAGATTTAATTTCATAAACAATTTAACTAAGTGAACTCCATCGAATTAGCCGAATTAGTGTCGCTGGAGTCCCTGTCAAGCCTCCTCTCTCGAACTTCTTTGATCTTATCGCTTCCTTCTCCCGGCCCACGTTTTTTCCGCAAGCTGGGGTGCCGGCTCCTCCCATGGGCGTGCCAGGAAAGCCCCCTCGCCTCAATGTCTGAAATGGTCAAAACATCCCCAAGCGTTTCTACGTCACCAGGGCCGTCTGCGTCGCGAAGTGTTGATTATCTTATCAGCCCTTTGTCCCAGTTCCCCGCTGTTTCTGTAAAAATCATTCTTCAATAGGTTGCATTGACCTCGTCCCAGAGCTCAGTCAGTGAATATCTTTTCCATTTTAATGTAATTTATATTTGATCGTACAAAATCCTTTATAGTCAAATGTATGAAATCCTTCACCGGTTTTGACCCGCTTTTGATCCTGACCACGTCTACCCTCCCGTCCTGGCTTCCGACTTGCTTCCGACCCTGACAACGTTTTTGCCCGTTTTTCCGTCCCCGACACCGCCATCGCTTGCCATGGAAGTCCCACTTCCGCGTTCAGAGCGACCTGCTTCCCGTGCCCAGCGATCACTGGATCGTGGGGGCAACCCTCTCCTTCCTTCCAATAAAACTGAGAGAAACCTAACGCAAGTGGGTCCTGTCTCCATTCTAGTCGTGACAGTATTATCATCAAATTGTCTGAAATAGGTGATGTGTTGTGTTTGTAAGATTTATTATCGCTTGATAAGGGAAATCTCAAATGTTGATAAAGAAGGCAATTGGCTGAGGTTGACTGGTATCGTGAGAAAACCATTCGTAATTAACAATCTTAAGATCATATTTTTGCTCCTACTTTGAATTATTATTGTGGAAAAACATTACAATAAAATTCAAATAAAACAAGAAATTCATGTGCTAGAATCAACACATTCCTATGAGGAGCATCCCACCCACATAGAAGAGACAGACAAATCCATAGATGACCCTATGTGGTCTCTCTAGGCCTTTCTAATACAAAGAAAATTCCAATTGGGCCTTGGCTAAATTAGCAAGCAAGTGCTTGTCACTTTCATGGCAGCTTCTGCAAAGGATTGCATGAAGATTAGCGCACATCCCTTGAGCAAACACGCTGATAAGGGCGGGGGGCACTACTTTTATGTGTGTGTGTCCCCAGCTGTGTTTGCCCCTCCAAGGCGGTCCAATCCACCAGAACACCCACCTTATGTCCGACGACTCGCATGGGGATGCTAAATATTTAGCCGCCGTGTAATCACAATCTGGAAACAGAGTCCCTTTTAAGTGTTTACGTTTAAAAGCGGCCGTTGCCCGCCGCTCCAGCTGGCTGAGCTTCCAGTCGCCTTGGCAACAGGATGAGGAAGTGGCCCTGCTTGTTTGGCAGCGCTAAAAAAGCGGCCGCTTCCTGATTGATTCTCTCCATCTCAACCGTCGTCGCAAAAAAGCGCCCGGCCGGCCAAAAACTGGTAAAGAAAAAGGCCCGGGTTCAAATGAGAAAAACAAAAGCGCCATTCACCCATACGGACCAGTTTGTGTGCTCACATTGACGGAGGAAAAAGCTCTCATAGACTCTTTGCAAAAGGGCCGGATGGCTAATGAATGCCAAAGCGGAAGAACAAGTGAGACGAGGAAACAGTTAGATGTCTTTCTTCAGCTGATTAAACCGCTTTGTTTCAGACACGTGTCGTTGTCCGTTCACCTGTCGGAGGGTTAAGAAAAATTCAGATGTTCAACATATGCTCGCAACGTTTCCAACCGTCCCTTAAATTTGCATACAAGCACAAAGGAGACATACATTCTGTTGAAAATGTACCAATAGCCCTACTTGCTATTTGGTGTGCAGGTTAAATGTGAGTTGAATGCACAGGAAGTCCAACATGGACGAGAGCGATGACAGATTAAAAGCTGCAGATGTGATGTGACTTCACAGTCATCGTTTCTGGCCTCCTTCACTCATCATACATTTAAAGCACCGTTTTCCTCTAAGGGGTTTGTCTGGGTCAAGGACACACAAAACGAAAAATATGTGTTCTTGTTTATTATCATGAAATGTATCAAAACAAAGGTTTTGGTATTCAAGAAATCCCAAAATACATCGAAATACAAATAAAGATAGGTAATATAAAAGCAAAAGGGCGTAAAAGGGTGTTACGTCATGGCCACAAAGTTTATTTTTAAACAAAAATATGAAAGCCCACAATTTTGCTGCCCGTCAATGCAGAGATCCAATGTGATGACACATTGCAATGAAGAACAACGTTGACCAGTTGATGAAGGTTCTGTATCTGAGTCAGACTAGGGGGCTTCTCCTGCTACTGGTAAACATGGAAACCAGTAGTATCTGTTTCATGTGGGGGAGCAAACCCCTACCTCAGAGAACAGCCTGGAGAATGTCACAAAGGGGTTCACAGGTTACAATTACACCATCCCCTGGTCTTAAACCAACCTGCAGGCAAGGAAAAACCCAGCATGAAGAATATAACAAACCTTGAGAAGGGGCATCAAAAATAAGACATGGTTAGAGCCGGTAAAAAAATGACAAACCTTTTTTAAAAACAGAATGTGGATTCATACATAAAGTCTGTCATTTAATATTAAGTAGTTATTGCAAACATTCTTATAGCATTATAAGATATAAAAAATGCTTTGAAAAAGTCATTTTCAGTTGTTGACTTACTTTAAAACAATGGTCTCAAACTTGCGGCCCGGGGGCCAATACCAGCCATCAGGACAATAATTTGAGGCTCCAGCCTCAATATGAAAAGTTAAAGGGACACTGTGTATTATTTGAGCAGTAATTAATAATAATAATAATAATAATAATTTCCTTGTATTGTCATTCTGTGTAACAATGTACACAGAACGAAATGTCGATTGCACCTGACCCGTTGTAGCGAGCCGATGCAGCCGCATGTGGCTGTATTCCGTTGTTAATTAGAATTGAGTGCTGTAAATCAGTAAGAATACAAACTACAGCGATTCAAAGTTACCATAAAGCACAATTTTACTTCTAATTTTTGCCTTCTTGGATACCCGTGGGAGCAAGATGCACCTCCCGCTGGGTGAGGCAAATGCAATGTAAAATAAATAGAAATTCTTCAACCCAGGATTATTAAAAATATGCACATTTATATGATGATTCATGTATATTGGCTAATTAATTAAATCAATATCCACTTTTGGGCCCGGCGGCTAGAAGGTTAGCGCACAGCCCCACGGTGTGGAGGTTCAGGTTTCAAGTCCAGCTACTGCAGCCTCCCCGTGTGGAGTTTGCAAGTTCTCCCCGTGCCTTTGTGGGCACTCTGGTTTCCTGCCGCATTCCCCAAAAACATGCATGTCAGGTTAATTGGCCGTTCCAAATTGTCCCTAGGTGTGAATAAGCGAGTGAGTTGTCTCTGAGTGCCCTGCGACTGGCTGGCTACCAGTTCAAGGTGTCCCCTGCCCACTGCCCGAAGATGACTGGGATGTGCTCCAGCACCCCCGCAGCCCTACTGAGGATAAGCGGTGCAGATAATGGATGAATGGAATATCGACTTTTGTAATTAATTACATTTTTGACCACTAGGAGGCACTGGATCATACACACTGTCTATTAAGTGGAGCCCTAGCGGATTATGTATTAATTTATTCATGATTGATTGATATTTTCTCATATTAATTATTTTTGTTTTTAAATCTTGTGTAGGATTTTTTTTTTAAAAAAGCAGTGTTTCGAACAGTAGAATGTTTTTATCAGAACTTTATTTTGTGGAAAACAGGATTTGGCCCTGGCAGCACGGCGGCGCAGTGGTTAGCGCGTGTGTGGCACAGTTCTAAGGTCTTGGGAACCTCCTGTGTGGGTTCAAATCCAGCTGCCGGACTTACTGTGCGGAGTTTGTATGTTCTCCCCGTGCTTGCGTGGGTTTCCTCCGGGCACTCCGGTTTCCTCCAAAATTCCAAAGACATGCATTTCAGGTGGATTGGCCGGTCCAAATTGTCCCTAGGTGTGAATGAGCGAGCGAGTTGTCTGTCCCTGTGTGCCCCGCGATTGGCTGGCAACCAGTTCAGGGTGTGCCCTGGGATGGGCTCCAGCACTCCCGCGACCCTACTGAGGATAAGCAGTGCAGCTAATGAGATGAGATGAGATGAGGATTTGGCTCAACCTCACCCAGACTCTAGCTTTGGCGGGCCCCATGTAAATTGAGTTTGGAAGCCCTATTTTAAACTGTTGGTGCTCATTACAGTGGCTGATACTGGTATCAGATGCCCTTTTGTTGCCGTTTCACAGTTAAGAAATGTCTCCTTAACAGTTTTGCGAGTTGAATTGAGCCTCCTGACAAATATTGGGGAAATCACACCTTGCGGCACTTTTCATGCTCACATACAACTTAAAAAAGAAGCACATCCCTTTACAAAGACTTCCATTAACTTTGTTTTGAAAAAGTGGCTATGTTTGTAAAAAATTCCTCCACACCCCCGGTGTGGGGCAGTCAAGACACACACACCCACACACACTTACACAGCACCTACCCTAAACAAACACCCACACAGCGTGGATTGATGTGTGATGGCTGTTGGGGGGCTAAGAGTGGGTGGCTGTTGTGGCTTGATTGGCAGGCAGCAGTGGTTGGGGGGCTGACAATGGAGGAAAACTTTTTGGAGGGAAATCAGACTTGCGTTCTGCCGAGGATGCACATTGTACATCGAGAAAAGAGCGTTGATTCTTAAAAAAAAAAAAAAAAAAAGAAAGAAAAAAATAAAAAAATAAAAAAAAAAAATATATATATATATACATATATATATATATATATATATATATATATATATATATATATATATATATATATATATATATATATATATATATATATATTTATTTTTATTTTTTACAATTTTTCCAACCCGAGGTTGGGGCCATTTTGATGTTTGCTGGTGACTTAAAAATGATGACACAGTTGTTCAGGTCTCACGTAATGACTAATCAAGGTAGTCGGTTAAGCAACTGTGATATGGTGGCTAAAAACAGGTGCATTTTGTTGTTTCATTAAAAAAGAATGTTGTTTTTGTGATGTCAAAATGCCGGTTGCTATCAAGTAACTGCTGAAAACAACCAACTAATGAGTTGGCAAAACCATTTGTTTACATTCTCTCATTAATTACAGGCTCTGAAAGACAAAAGCCCTTTCTTCTTATTCAAATCTTTGTTTTGACATAATCAATTGGCCTGCTGGAGCTCATTCAATCCTTCAGCCCACTTCAGTCTCATTCCCTTCAACTATTCGGTAATCAATGAGGAATCTTAAGGGAAGCAAACACCGCCTCCCTTGGACCACCCTCCCCCCTTCCCTTAATTCCACCAATGTTCCCTCGGGTCATGCTCTCAGGGTCACCAACCCCCCGCAAGGCAAAGACATCCATAATCAGCTAGGGGCTTATTGTGTGTGTGAGCATGCCAAGACATGACATGCACTTCATTCTAAACTAACTCAATTTTATTGGCATAATCAGGCAAAATGAATCTTTGTTTTGCTGAGGTAACCACTGGATGGCTACGAGCAAAAGTCATTTCTTCAGAATGTGTCTTGTGCAAGGAGCCCCACAACAATCGCTGTATTTGTGGCAGCGCAATCTCCCCCCCGTCCTCTTCTTGCAACCGTATAGTCGGCAGATTCCAAATTGGACCGTAATCAGATCAGCTAAGGGGGTTTGACTAATGACCAATGACAGGCGCTGAACCCTGGAGGAGAGGAGGAGTCGTGATGGTTCATGGAGTTGGGGGGTCCGGGAATCCTAGAGAGGCCCTGGGGTCAAAGGTGGCGCTTTTGGAGCTGCTCAATCGGAGCGTCATTAAAGATTTTTGTCTTCTGTGATTCTCCTTGTAGCGTGGAGGTTCCGATGGATGCACCCGTAACCATTGACTCCTCACTGGCTTGTCAATGCAAGGAACAATCGGTGACAGAAACTGGTTTGGACACTCTGTAAAGGTTAACATGCTTTTTTATATGTTTTTCAGACAAAAACAGGACAGCTCTTAAGTCTTGATATGAAACTGTTTTAAAGAGGCCTACACATCAGTCCTTTAGACCGACCCACCAAGCAAAAAACCATCTGAATCCTCAACGGACAGACCTTCTGACCTAACGCGGGATAACTGACCAATTAACTGATCAAAAAACTCTCAAACACACCAACAGACTACAACTGATTGGCAGACTACAAGACTGACCTTGCACCCACAAATCAAATTCCCAATTGTCCCAGTGGTAAACGGAGCTTTAGGTCCTTAGAACTCCAGACTGACTGATACCGCGACCAACCAGAAAAATAATCAAAAAAAAAAAACAGCAGACACCCCAATAGCAATACCATATATGAGCCAATAGACCAAAAGCCCAAATTTTTTGGTCTCAAAGCCTGCAGTTTATGGCAGTGAAATTGATAAATAATCCTTTTTTTTAATATTGACAATCAAATACAACCACTTTTAAACAATATTTTTTGACTTCTTTTCAATAAAAAGAGGACTTTGGCCATCCAAATCTAGCAGGGAACCCTCCCCCAAATCCAAGATGTGTAAACGGTCGTCGGAAGCACATCTTGTCAACTGGCTTTGTTTTCCTACGCCTGCCATCCACATTTCCATCACAAACATCTCACCCCTCACGACCTTTTGTATTCTGTCGGCGAAGAGGCCTGTCAAGCTGACATACATGTGCAGATTGGCCAAAAATCCTCCATCTTAGAAATAGGCATCAATGTCTTGAGTGTTTACTTAAGCATGCTTGAATGTGTCAACAAAATCCAGCTCAGCCTTAATAGTCTACAAATTCTTTCACCCACTTTTCACCTCTTTTAATATACTTAAGCACACCTGTTTCACGCTTGAAAATCCACCTGCCTGTATGAGAATGTTGCCGCCTAACACCAACAGAGCCCGAGGGACCAGGGAACTGATATCCCCGAAGAAAGGGGTGTGGTGCTCCATTTTCCCGTCGTCCTCCAGGATTCATTGGAAAAAAGGCTACCAACTCAACCAACAGCACATAAAAAAGACAGCAGGTTACAAGGGATGAGCTAGGGATGGTTGTTTTTGAAGGGTCGGTGTCAAAATAGCAAAGACTACGGCGGACGGAATAAAGTTCATGTCACTGAAGTAGATTAAAAGGTGTTGATGAAAGAAGAAGGCTTCATATTTATATTTAGTGTGCTGTTGAACTCAGTCAGGGTCCAGTCTTCCCTTTCAAACATGTCAAAGATTCATCTAATCACATTAGCTGCACCGCTTATCCTCAGTAGGGTTGCGGGGGTGCTGGAGCCCATCCCAGCAATCATCGGGCAGTGGGCAGGGGACACCCTGAACTGGTTGCCAGCCAATCGCAGGGCACACAGGGACAGACAACTCGCTCGCTCATTCACACCTAAGGACAATTCGGACCGGCCAATCCACCTGAAATGCATGTCTTTAGAATGTGGGAGGAAACCGGAGTGCCCGGAGGAAACCCACGCAAGCACGGGGGAGAACATACAAACTCCGCACAGGAAGTCCGGTAGCTGGATTTGAACCCACACAGAAGGTTCCCAAGACCTTAGAACTGTGCCGCACACACGCTAACCACTGCGCCGCCGTGCTGCCCATGTCGAAGATTATTTAGTCAAATTTAAATTAATTCCTGCTATATCATAAAAAAGGATGAACATTTCATTAGAGTAGATGCTACGGATAGGGCATCAAGTACAAATTATCTCACGTGCCTTACAACTTAAATTAAAAAATGAAATTCGAATTTCTAGACTAATGGTGATGCTGAAGGGAAAACCAAATACATAATAAACATGGAAACCAAGCTTATGATGATCAAGAAAAAGTAAGAGGGCAGATAAATGGCTAAATTGCACGGACGTAACCAATGAACGATCGGAATTATTATAAACAACACGGAGGCGATTAAGGCAAGGAAATATTCTAAGGGCATGCCAGTCATGGCAATTGGACGTTTTTACACATTACTGGTGCATATTATTTTGTATTTAAATTAGCAGGGAGCTGGTGCTAATCAAAATTGCCTCATCCTCCGTTAGACGGAATGTTGCGTTATCAAAACCCTTATGTATATTATTGCACTCTTTTACGGTCTAGAAATTCAAATGTATACAAGCATGGCTGGATGGATGCATCTAATGCTCACGCAGTGGCTCAAACTATCATTTATCAAAATGGCCTGCAGGCTCCATATTAGGTTACAAACTTCACAGCACCAGAGTCATAAAAAAGAAAATCTCTGAGACGAAATTGATCCCGGGGACGACGGCGAATGTCACGGCAACCGCGGTCACGATAAAAAAAAAAACCTGAGGTTGAGCAGCTGTTGAGCTCTTTATCAATTTTTGCCGCGTGAAATGTGACCCGACCGTGTGTAACGGAGAGGCCGGCGGGCGGAAGGGGGCTGCAATGCAGCGTACCTTGCTCCAAAGTCGCCCCCCGTTGGCCTCTCGAAGGTCAACGCCTTGGCATGTGTCCATTGTCTGCAGTGGAAGAAGGGGGACGCCAAGTTGAGTTTCCAACTGGGTTGTGTATGGGCAGGAAGGCTAATTACATTGTGCAAAGCTCGGGATGACCTCTGATGACCACTAGCCACAATCAGAGATGAATAGTCCTGCAACAAAAAGCTAAGGTGCATTCTTTCAACTAAATAAGCATTTCCTTGGAAGATGTTATTAAATAGTTGATTTTAGAATTATTCAGTCACCGTTTTAACTACACTAATAAATAACACAACTGTTGATTCATTCGATATAAAACTGACTCAAGATTGGTGAAAACATGACAAAAAAACAAAAGGATCAATTAATAAGACAATTAATAACCCAATGTGAATAGCTAGCTAGTTTCAACATAAGTAAAAGTGATAGCTTGCTTTGCTTGGAAAATGTTTAAAATTAGTTGATTTTGGAATAATTCCATCCCTGTTAAAACTATGCAAACAGATAACTGTACTAGTGGTGTATTTTGTGGTTTATCCACCATAAAACTGACTCAAGATTCCTGAAAAATAACAAAACAAACAACAAAAACAAGACAAT
Source organism: Urocampus carinirostris (assembly GCF_059441175.1). Lineage (NCBI taxonomy): Eukaryota > Metazoa > Chordata > Actinopteri > Syngnathiformes > Syngnathidae > Urocampus > Urocampus carinirostris. Next base: position 8,026,825 of record NC_142367.1, on the reverse strand, counting down.
ACGAAGTCCAACAACAGCTGAGTTACAAAAAAAACTTACAAAAAGTTTGTGCTCTTATCACAAGGCAAATAATAAGACAATATGACACTATCTGATAACTCGATGCTAATCGCTCACTCGTTGCGAGCTAACACGCTAATCACTAGCAAGATGCTTATCGCTAGTTATTCGTGAAGTAACCTATTTCTTTACCTCTATTTAACATATACAAATCCATTGAAGAAATGAATACCAGTGAAGTGAAACTGAAATTTGGCCAGCTTCGCAAATTTAAAGTAGTTTCAGGCTAACAAAATAAGCAGTTTGTAACTCCAGATTACAAATAAATAATAATATCATACCTGTCAATTTATACATTTGACCCGTACTTTATACTTTTTTGATCATTCCAAATTAAGTGCACAGTATTTAATATATAATAACTTTGAATATTTAAACATATTTTTAAGAAAAAAATTGCAGTTTTGTTCAGCAGATCTCGTCTTGCCTATTTTGGCTCCGATACTGATCATCTTGATTACTGGCAGCAGTCGACAACGATATCGTAGATTGCAAATACTGTGTACTCCACATAGTCTGCCTTGCTTGAATAAATAGGGGCCGCGTTGTGTTTGCAAGGTTTGTTGTGGCTTATTACAATTATTAATATGGGAAGCATTTAGCTGAGGTTGACAGGTGTGGAATATATGGTTCTACCGAAGCCATTGTGTGATACAAGTGATTAGCAGAGATAGAATAGAGGTTTTTAGATAAGATATCCCGAGCAAATATAATCGGATCACTAAAATGTAATTTACAAAAGATAAGACTATCAACTTAAGGTTACTTTGTAAATATTTATTTGCAATTGCAGTTGAAATAAGTTCTTTGGATGCAATTGTGGAGGGAGCGCAAAATGCTTGTTTTGAGCGCCAAAATGTCTTTGTGTTCTCTGCCATTGTGAACCGCTAACGGCCTTTGAAAAGTGGACGACGCCAACATCTGTCTTCCTTGTGGACGTATGCAAAACATTTAAAGTCGCCATTGTTGATTTTTGGAGGGAGACGATCGGCGTCTTAACTTAAGTTTCCCTCCAAAGAGATCGGGCCAATTAGAAGCGGCGGTGGGGGAAGGGTTCCGCGCAAAAAAGCTAAAGACTTTGCAGACAGCGGTCAACCTCTGTCTGACCCCCCACCACACCCATCTGGGCCCCACACCCTCCCGGCATAACAATGCGTTCAAAACTGGGCAAGGGGGAGACACCGCCACTTAATGAGAGCCGTAAAAGTGAAAGGACAAGTGAGGACGCCGCATGGTTTCCCTCCAAAACCAAACAAAGAATGGACGACATCAGCCCAACGGCGTGAGCGGCTATCGTGACAAAATGGCCTCAGAAAATCTCTGCTTCAGAATACATTTTTGATGTAATGTGTGAGAGTGTTTAATGATCAAACCATTTGGGTACTTTTATTTAATTATGAGGACTACTCAGGGATCCTCTGAGTAGTATGAGAGGTTTTGTGTGTCAATAGCGTGTGAGAGCATTTCAGATGCATCAATGACAATTTCAGAAAATAACACCAACGGGTGTTTCAGTACTGTATATTGAGTGAAAGCTTTGTTTTGTGTGAAAGTGTGCAGTTGTAAAATCGGACATGTTTACCCGTACAGACGCTGCCCTACTTACGAACTAGATACTGTAGGTTCCGGATGATCATTCGTAAATTGAAATTGTTGCTTCAGTGCTATATTTTGTATGGAATGTAGTTTAAGGTTTATATAAGTATGTTTAAGGCTTGTATAAGTCACTTGCATTGTTATGAAACTGAAAAATAAAGGTTTAATAAAATAGTATGGTCTATGGCGTTACAAAGCAGGCTGAATGATAAAGCATAGTACAAAAAAACAAAGCTACACATTAGGCGTTGACATTCTGTATTCTGTGAAGCCCTTTGGGACTCCTTGTGATTAAGGGCTGTACAAATAAACATGACTTCACTGCAAAGATAAATAAAGTTAAGTTTAACTTACTTTTGGAAGTGTTAGGCCACTTCCTCTTCTGTGGTAAAAAATGCACGAAAAAAAAAGCTATCCAACCATTTTCTCAACCGCATCAAGCTTTCTTATTCCACTTTCATTTCAAAAGAAACACCTCACCTCTTCTTTACACTTTGTATCAACCATATTGAATGGATGCACGACATATTAAACAATAAAAATGTCAATATTCTTAGCGCGCTAAAGATAAAGTGCAGTGTGTTTACACACGAACAAGGAAGTAGAAGCTGGATTTCGTCTTCGGGGTGGATGCTGGGTGACCTCTCACAGCCATGTGGTGGAAAGAAGCACTACAGTACTGTCCTCAACTCGGGAAAAGGTGCACACAATACAAAATCAAACTTACAGCCATTTTCGGATATTTTTCGACATCCTTCCGTTTTGCGTAAGTCGAATGGTAGTAAGTAGGGGAGCCTTTGTATATGAAAACTTCAGGTCTTATAAGTCATCAAAATAAAGATTTCAAGAGTGTGTGAGAGTACAGCAAGTTTTTGTTTTGGATGTTGGTGGTACTTGAGAATGACTTATGTTTGTGTGAGAACATTCTGGTTGATGTATGAGAGCGTTTTGGAATTGAGTGTTTTAGTTGTATGTATGAGAGTGTTTCAACTGTGTTAGAGCTTTTCAGTAGTAAGTATGAAAGTATTTCAGATGAAAAAGAGCATTTTAGTGAAAAGAGCAAGTTTTACAGTACTATGTGTGGGCGCATTTCACTGATTCTCATCAGTGATTCAGTAGTCTTTCCAAGAGTGACTATGACAGATATTTTGTCAGAGCATTTGAGTTTTGTGTGATTGCATTTTAGAGAGCTTCTGTTATTGTGTGAGAGGTCTTCGTGAATCCCGAGTCACATGGCCCCTATGCGCCAATTTCAGTCTGGCAGCAATTGACTTGATGGAAGCCTCACCAAAAACATTCCTTTGCAGTCTTTTGTGGTTTTGGTTTCTTTCTTCCGTTCTTCCTAATCGCCGTTGAAAAAACCCGCTTAAAAGACTCAAGGGATTGTCTGATCAAGCCAAAAAGCTGACTTATTTATTTAGTTTTGTTTGAACCGTTAAGTTCTAAAGCATTTGTAACCCTTGTCTAAATTTGGACTGAATGGAACTTGATATGGTAAAAAAACTGTCCTTTCCTAAATTTGGTGAGAAAAAAACTCCTTTTAAAGGAAATGAAAACAGACTTTTTGATGCTCCACATTCAGTTTAGGACACCTGCAACCAGCCTCGTCCCCCGATTCAGAGAACGGACTCCGTCCCGGGGGGCACACAGCTGTGACCTCTGACCTCGGGCACTATAATTAGCTTATATAGCGAGCTGACGGATGCAGAAAGTTGAAGGGGGTCAAAGCAGTGCAAGCCCTGACAAGATAGAAGAGTCATTAAAAAAAAAAACGCAACATTAAAGTATGGATGGGATTGATTTTTTAAAAACAAAACAATGACAGAAAAATGATGACAAGATGGGAAAAAGATGAAAGGATTACGAGAACGCAGCCGAGCGTCGTACGACGTGTTTAGAAAAGCTTCTCACAGTGTCTCCAGCTGCGTTTGCAGGCCAAGCGACCCGCCCCTCTGTTTATCTGCTGTCCCAGAGACGCTTTCCCGCCGGCTGAGACAAAAGTGAAAAAAAATAAACAAACGTGCAGCGGGATCCATGAGAAAGTAGGTGTCATTTTTCGCGTGGGACTCTCACCGTGGGGAGGAAGCAATTATCAACAAAAACTATTATACATGTATCCAAAATGCAAATTTTTACTTTGGTAGAAACAATAAAAAATAGAGGTTAATGTCACAAACACATCCAATAAATGTACTTACCGTATATACTGTATTTGTATACAACACGCTACCCTCATTTTTTATTTAAAATATGTTAAAAATGTTGTTTTACTTTGTCGCAGCTCAAACTAGACATTGTAACCGAACAATATTGAATACTTGTGGCCATGATTAAAATAATTTACAGACAACAAAAATTATGAGCATAATTAGGCCTGGGCAATAAAACAATAAGGATGAATGATCGTCATTTAATTTTTGCCACGATAGATAATAAAAACGTTCGATAAAAGTCCCCTATTTAAACTGTAATTTCCACTCGACCGCAAAAGAAAATTGGGGCGCTAATGCAATGAAAACACCAAGGTTGCTCACACAGAGGGCTACAACATGCCGTGTTGAACACGGTCAAAATGGGTGATAAAGAGATCGAGGATATCTGCTAGCATATCCACTCAAAACATGCTCAAAGAGTCATAGACAGGAGAGGCCCCTCATCTTGTCTTGTTTTAAGGTATTTAGGTTACTTAGAGTCTGTTAAAAAAACAAACAGAGCTGTGATATGCACTGCAAACTTTGCTGACCAAAACGGGCAACACGATAAACTTTTAAAAACACTTAAAACAGTATCGACGGTTAAAATAAATAGCAAGGTGCTACCTGTGTATCCCAGCAACCAGCTCCCTTCTGTGAGAAGGTATTCACCTGTTTACTGTTCCTCATATTTGTGAAATGCTGTGTAATAGTTTGTCACCATGCGTCTTTGTTCTGACATTAAAGATTGGTTAAAGCAGCATCTGATTTTGTTAACTTTTACTAAGAGGCAAAAATTATACTTAATTTATGAAAAGATAAAAAAGACGTGATAATTATCGCGATAACAATTTTTGTCATATCGGCCACGCCTAAACACAATAACAATATAAAATCCACAACAGTTATTGAGTTATTAAGTCCAATTCATCTTCAGCTAAGCCAATGATTTATTTTCCTCGTAGTGCTTTCTGGGGGTTTATCAATATCTTTCAGGACGACCTTCTATTTTCTCCATTCTCTAAAATTTGTGTCTGGTACCACGAGTTTTCGGCTCGCTGCTTGATTTCTGTTCATTTCAGCGTGATTGGCAACATTTGTTGTTTTTTAGGTAGAAATAAAATTGCGCCTCAGACATAAATAAATACTCAAAGTCCTATATCCTTTATCCTCTGCGAGGATCTGATGAGCTAAGCTGTCCACACTGTCGAAAAAGGACAAAATATACCCATTTTAACATTATCCATCTATTTTGGTGGCTGAAACATGAAAAGCATTTTTCACTTTGCCACTACTATACTCCATTATTCAATACTCCTCAATTTTTGCTTATCTCTAATTTTTTGTGATAATTAAGGAAAACTGTTTAATAACTGTTTGCATTATTTCCTTATTCTGACTAGTTTTGGCTATGATTGACCAATCTGAGGTCAAACAGAAGCCTCAAAACAAACCTGGAAAATGATGACACGGGCATGTGAAGTTTCCCATGACTAAGGCGAGCAAACAGAAAAAGCCGCCAAACGTGCAGTCAAGGTTTGCCGTCGCCGCCGCCGAGGAATGCGACAAGATCTGCTCTGCAGCAGGTAGATGGATGGCGGCGCTGGAAAACAAACAGCGGCCGCGCCAGATCGCCACGATTAGCGCCGAGGTGCCATGGGAAGGTTGGCTGGCGGGCGTGGGAACGCCACTGCGCTTGTTTGCACTGGGAACCTCAAAGAGGCATTTACTCAAGCCTGATACCGTTACATTCAATCGCACTTTCCTCTTCCTAATTACCGCATTTTCCTGAATATAAGGCACAACTAAATATCACAAAATGGCCATGAATTTAAAAGTGAGCCTTTGTAACCTGGTGCTCTTTATGTACTGCAGAATCGATCTACAGTATCTACCTAACCCATATCCCCCGAGTGGGAGGTGGTTAGGGTCGAGAACACACTCACATTCACCAAACACTCATTCCACTTCGCTCTTCTCAACCTGACACTAAACATTAAGCCCAGAGTGACTTCTTGCTCGTCCCTGTGGGTTTTGTTTTTGAATATGGTATTGAAGCATGAAAATGGTGACAGTAAGAAAAGGCCTAATTCAAATAGAGTCCAAATGCCAACCCAAATTCCAAATAAGATGAAAACAAAAGAGTTTATTTGAGCGCATCTAAGAAATGCATGTACTTGCACGTGCTTAACGAACAAGTTGACAAATACTGCAATGATGAAATAAGCCCTTTTTAAAGTAACATCTAGATCAAATTAATTTATTAGAAGATTAAAATTATCTTTACACTTTATTTTCATGTACACATTCTGAATTAAAAAAAACATTTGTTTAACAAGTATTATCTGCAAATGAAAAAAAGCATTACTTCATTATTTCAAAGTACATTTTGATTTCCTGTTTATTATTTACATTAAAAGAAGCAATTACAGTATTTGCGGAAAATGAAATGCGTGAATTAGATTTGAGTCGTTTTGGTAAACCTCAAGGATGGTGGGACCAGATTCTAAAACCGAAGGGGCCCAAACGTGTCCCACAGGCCACATTTCCCAGCCATGCGAAAACTTCCCACGCTGCTCTCGCACTCTTTGGGAATATTTGATTGGGAAGCGCGAAGGGAAAGTGACGCGTATGTCAGGGCCCCGTCAACATTGTAGACGCCACGCTGCCGTTTTGTCCTCCCGTCTTTGCGCCGTGATCCAGAAGAGTCAACAAACACGCTGTTTCGCACGTCATTGACGCTGTTTGAAGACGTGCTCGTTGGCGGACGGCTGTGGCGGAACCCAGACACGCACACCCTCAGATACAACAGCCAGTATCATTGCTTGGTATCGTTATTTTTGCATGAATAGTCCAAAATTCTACTATGCTAACATTCCATCAACAAATAGAAAGTGACGGAAAAATTGGTCCAATTAGAATGGGTCCTAACGTATTTGTTTAGCATTAGCATTGAAATGTAAAGAACACAAAATGACCCTTCTGCTACGTTGCATTTTCGTCAATACTATCAAATCATATGTAAATGGTCTGCATCTCCATAGCGCTTCTCAAGTAACTAAAGACCTCCCAAAGCTTTACAATGTGCCTCACACTTACCCATTCACACACACTCACACACACAGCTATCAGCATCAGCAATGTAAGGCAACTACCTGCTTATCGGGGGCGTTAGGGATTCAGTGTCTTGCCCAAGGACACTTCGACATATAACACGGAAGAGCTGGAAATCGAACCTCTTGATCCCAAGACAAGCGGTTTACCTCCTGAGCTACTGCCGCCCAAATCACCTCTTGAACACCCTAATTAGCATCCAATTATGAAGGCTGTAAGCTAGCTACATTAAATTACCATATTAATAAGTTCCACTCTCCCATGTTAAATTACAGATATCTATTTATATCTACATTCATTACAAATCATTAACATATTTTTTTAAAGGGGTGTCCGAAACTTCAAAATATTCTTCTTGCTGACGCCATCTTCTGGTTAAAATCATCTGTGCGGCCTCTGTCAAACTGCTTGTGTTGCACGTGCAAGTATGTGACTCTCTTAGAAGCGCTTGAATAAACTCTTTTTTTTAATGTTTTTGCAGGTTTGGGTTGGCATTTGGTCTGTATAAAAGAATAAAAGAAAACCGCAAAATCACTCGACACTGCTTCGCCCTGCATCCTTTCCCCCAGCCTAATGCGCTTCGAGGCTGGATCACTGAGGGTAAAGGTAAAAAAAGAAAAAAAAACAGAGAACACTGAATGGAGAACACTCTTGAACCGATGGATCTCTTCTTGGCTCTTGGGATCATGAGTTAAACCAGCATTTTTTTAGCAAAGGCTCCAGACAGGAACACAGGGGGAAATTAAATCTAAGAGATCCATTGCAATATGGTCATCCTTTTTTTTTTATTCTTATTTTATTTTACATTATACGTACTTTAATTATTTTATGTTTTATTTTAAATTATATTGTTTGTTAATGCCACATCCATTGCAACCTGGACATCCAAGAAGGGGGATTTGCCTCATGTGCGGTCCATTCTCAAAGTTTCTTCATTTTCCTCATACTGAGGTTTTTGAGTTTCTCCTTGCCCTCATGTAGGTTTTACATCAGGGGATGGTGTTATACTACACTGTAGTTTGCAATATTCTGTGGTCTTTGCAGCTCTTTGAGACTCCTTGTGATTAAAGGCTATACAAATAAACACGAGTTAACTTAACTAAGAGAAAATATTCAATTTAATTTTTTTAAGGACACCTCAAACCATGCACCCCTACTTTAACGTTTTTATTCTTTAGTATGTTTTTACATTTTTAAATTGTTTTTCTGGCACTGAAAGGAGAAGCCCTCTAATTTCATTATACTTAATCACAATATAATCACAATAAAGACCATTTATATTTCATTTCATTTTATTCATGCTACTAAAAAAAACTAACTTTTAACTATAATACTAAAAGCAGGAAAAAATATGGCTTCTGCCTTTCCCCTTTTAACAAGTTTTTGTACTAATCAACTGTCATCCATTCATCGTTTTGATTTTTTTCACACCTAATTTGAATTATTGGTACATTATAAGATTCAAATATTGGCTAAAAACAATGGCTGAAGTGATGCTAGCTGCTAAATTGTTTCCTTCAAAAAATTGTTATACTGACAACATATTTACCAATTTAAAAAAGGATGACTTCCTCTTTCATCTTCTGAGGAAGCACTAGCTAGCTTCTATGCTAATCAACGGATATTAGATAGATAGATGGATAGATAGATAGATCCTTTGTTCATCCCCGAAGGGAAATTCACATTTCCAGCAGCATCCCTGAGCTGAGAACAATCGAGAACAATCGAAAATAACACGGGAGCTGCTGGAGTGGCTGCCATTCGTGACGGCGCCGGAAGAAAAGATTCAATTTGAATCATTATTACACAGTTATGTGTTCTACATATAATTTGAATAATGTGTACATTATAAAAGGAAAATGTTGGCTCAAGATATTGGCTAAAAATTGTAAAGCTCCCTTGTGATATAAGTTGAGAAGTTTAACATCTCAGCATCATCCATCAGCGACTTTTGACGTTAATGGATTCCATTTTTTTTTAGGTGGCCCGTGGAGACAAAGCGGAGACAATAAAGCAGCTGGATTCCTGGTTTTGTCTTCTACTTTCATCACGCGAGTTTAAATACCCTGACTTAAAGGTCGGGAGGAGACCAAAGCCACCAGACCTGAAGACAACCCATCACCAACGCCGTCCAACTCATCTGAAAATGAAATTGACATCATTAGCATAGCCTTTGTTTTCTAATTTCATCTGTATCGGACTAATGAGTGGAAGGTGGCCAATGACAAAAGGTTAGAAATGAATTAATAAGATTTTGGTTATTGTAAATCCCTGACTTATGAAGAAGGAGGTTGCGAGAAGGTAAAAGCACACAATTGGGAAAATGTGTTGAATCACAGTGACATTTTATTGGTCCAAAATCATTTTTGCCTTTTCGAAGTATTACTTTTCTCATTTCACCATGATTTGTTAAAAAATAAATTTAAATTTTTGGGTGTGAGGGAAAAAAGGTCATTAAAATAAGCTAAATTATTAAAATGAAATGTACAAGTTGTTTGACAAAATATTATTTTGAGTAATGCAATAGGAATCACCATTAAAATGAGCCAAATTATAAAAAAAAGCTGTCATAATCATTTTCTGTAAAGAAGAAAAGTAATGGTTAAAAAATAACCCTCAAAAAGTGTATATATATATATATATATATATATATATATATATATATATATATATGTATATATATATATATATATATATACACACAAAACAAAATAACTATTAAAGTTAACAAAATATCTAAAAATAAGGATTTTTTTAATTGTTATTTTTTTGTTAAAAAAAAAAAAAAGGACAAGTATGGTAATTTTCCGAAAGAGCGGCTTTTTTCAAATGTAATAATACTTTTATTTAAATAAGGAAAATAACCATGACATTTACCAAAAATATTCAAATTAAAGATTTTCTTAAAACGTTATTTTTTTGGTAAAAAAATTATTGTTTAAATGAGCATGATGAATTAAATGAAAGCTTTTTACAAATCATTGGTTGGTTGGATGTCTTTTACCGACACGGGTCATAGAGGTACCATTTCCTGAAGTGTGTCTTGGGCAAGTACAGCCTGGTGGCTCCCATCCCTCTTTAGGACAACATATATTTTCACGGGGTCTTGAATCAGGGAACTTTCACATGTCAGGGGAATGTGCTAACCATCACACTACGGAAATATCAGTCACTACATTTAGTTAAAAAAAAAAAAAAAGAGTTTTTTAAAAAAGAAGAATGATTCAAGCTTTTCTTGAGTAATTATTATTAGTAAATAAAATAAGCAACACTATATGTTTTCTAAAAAACATTATTTTTAGCAAAACAGGAAAAATATAACTTAAAATGCGTAAAATGATCTGCTGTCTATTGGTACGGATCATTTTGCCCTTTTATTTTTTTTAGTTGAAGAAAAGATAAAATGAAAATATGGAAAGTAACCATTAAAATGAGCATGATTATATAAAAGATACTGTTTTAATATCACTATTACTTTAAAATTGGAAAAAGTAAATAGTTAAAAATTATTGAAATGAAATCATTATTTTGTGTGAAAGTTGAAAATGAATGGTGAAAATTAGCAAAATTATTCAAATTCAGGATGAAGATTAGTTAAAAAAAACCTTTGATTAAAATAAGAAATTTGAATAAATATAAGTTGTTGTTTTTGATATCAAATAAGAAAACTGATAGTTCAAATGAAAAAAACAATCTGCCTTTTATTAGTATGAATCATTTTGCTTATTTTAGTTTATATTTTTCTTAGTTGACACAATATTAGTAACACAAAGCGATGCCAAAAAAGCTGACTGGCACTTTTGGCTTTGTTGACTCGGCATTTTTCCCCGGAAAGACATTCCATTCTCCCAAGCCAGAACAACATTGAATATGAACACTTTTTTTTTCCAGGCAATCAGATAGGTTACCCAAGATGTGAAAAATGCCCCAGAAAGATATTCTACTCTTCCTCACCAGAACAAGTTTGGCCAGGATCACTATATTTCCCAAGCAATCAGGTAAGTCACTCTAAAGGTCAAAATGCCCAAACAACTGATTAAATACTTTTGATTTTGCTGCCTCAGAAGATTTCCCAGAAAGACATTCTCCTCTTCCAGTCCATAAAAACATTTAGTTTCAACTCAATGTCTACCAGACAGTTAGAAGGGTTGGTCTACATCAGAAAAAAATGGTTTTGCTTAATTAGCATTTTTTCGCAGAAAGACATTCCACTCTCCCAGGATATAATGACATTGAATATCAACACCATCTTTTACAGGCAGTCATATAGGTTACCCACTGACCCACCCCAAAAAAAGCTGATTCAGCATTTTTTGTTTTGCTGGCTCAGCAGCTTTCCCAGAAAGAAATTCTACGCTCTGAGACCAGAAAAAGTTTGGCCAATACCCCATCTCTTACTAGCAATCAGTTAGGTCACTCTCGGGGCGAATGACCCTGCCCAAAAAGGGAAATGCCATGTTTTAGTGTCTCAACGCGGGTGATGCTCTAATGAAGCACAGCCTTTTCTAGTTTTTGACTATTGTGAGAGCGGAAAACCCTAAACAAAAACTATTGAGCATGATTTATTGACTACCAAACAGTTTGTGATATTGATCCAGTCTTGCATATGGCAAGAAAACTAAAATTGCATGTACGATATAGGGTGAGGCGGTGTTTAATATTCCTATATTTGCATGGGGGAAGACGAGACAAAGTGCAGACATTGTCTGGATTACTCTGCAATCTCGGCCTTCGCTGGGGGGGCACACAATGGAGAATTGTCACATACTTGTGCACTGTCGCTATTTCTTCAGGTCAGACCCCCACCCTGAGCCCAAAGTCCTCCTCCCCCCTGGGAGAGTGGTTTAAAGTTTCTTTCCCTGGCTTCTGATTGGTTGCTGAAGTTTCTTTCAGGGAATAAACTTTGCGAGCTCGGCTCGCTCTCATCACTCGGTCGGTCGGTTTAGAAACGGACAGCTTCTCTAATCTGAGATTATGGCTGTCACCTCGGATGAGATTTTTTCTTAAAGATAGTTTATATTTTTAATCCTGAAGCATTTTGTTTGAAGATGCATCTTTTGGGGATTTACGCCATTTGGATTTTATTCCGAGCAGCGCTCTGCAACTACTCCGAGGATCAGTGCAGCTGGAGGGGAAGGCAAGTTTGCATGATTTCATCAGATTTTATTTTCATTATAGAAAATATATGCATACAGATTCTTTATAGGTGGCTGCAGGACAGCACTTGTCTTTCTGCAGCGTGTTGAGGCCTGCGTTTGCTTAAGGGCCCCCAAAAATATTTTCAAATCCTCTCTGTGCATGTTTGAAGGAGGGGGGTTTGTGCCTTCCACTAGAGATTGTGAGGACTCGTGGTGGACATGCACAACTCTAAATAACATTCAATTTGGTAGATTTCACAGTGTGGATGGCGGCACTTTACTTCAAGGGGTTTTATAATTGATCACGATTGATTTGAACAAAAAAAAATGACATTCAGTGCCGTAGATGGCTACAGATGTCATTTCTTCTTATACTGGGACAGGTTAACAATTTTTGACCTAGTTTTAGGCTTTTAGGTTAAAATCATGATTTGTAAGAATTGGAGCACTGTGTCCTCATGATTTACATTTATGCCTTGCAGTTTTGTAGAATCTCAGCGACTTGACAAATGTATCATGATCTCTTTTTTAAATTGGGGTTTTGAACCGGCTCGGGCAGCACATCGCAAAAACGGTTGGGAATGGTGTCTCTCAGTTTTGTGATTTTGGGTTTGAACCTTAGCTCCATTGCTCACGTGGGAAGTGTCTTAGAAAACATTTTATGATCTGATTTTGATATCCATGTTCTGAATTGGCATGGGCAGCACGGCACCTATGTGATTGGCAGCCGCGCATTGCGGTTTCGAAGTTTTAGGTTTGAATCTAAACTGATCATCCTTTTTCTGTTAACAGCGGGTTGTCACAGCAGCAAGGCAGCGTGGAGCAGATTTCCCTGCACTGCTCAGAGGGCACACTGGACTGGCTATACCCCAATGGTGCCCTGCGCCTCAGCCTGTCCCCCCGCCTGCCCTCTCAGGGTCCCGGGGCCGGTGGGGGGGGCCTGGTCAGCGTCTGCGTAAAGCCCTCGGAGCACTTTGGCGGGGCCCAGCTCTACCTGGAGCGCGACGGGGCACTGGAGCTGCTGGTGGGGGAGCGCCCTCCATCGGCCCCCTTACCCCGGGTGCGCTGCTTCGGGTGGGCACCGGGCCAGAAGGTGGCGCTCTTCGCCCAGGCCACGCCCCACACCGATATCAGCAGGCGCATTGCTTCCTTTCGCTACGAGCTGAGGGGGGACTGGAGCGCCCGACTGGCACTGGACTCCAACCACGTCAGTACTGTCGGTGAGTATCGTCAGTAAAGATGTGTGTGTTTCGCTGCCCCAAGAGGCAAGAGAGAGGAATATCAATTCAATTACCATGATTTCGGGACTATAAAACACACCTCGAAACCCTAAATCGGCCAGATAGTGTAACGTGAACGTGTACATGGATACAATTGGAAGTGCATACCGGTATAATATCATATTAAGGTGGCAACGGTTCGAACCAAGATAGTGACAGCTAGCACACAAAATCCTAACCACCAGGACACAGATGGTTTCGTCATTGTACCAGATACAAATGTTCGAGAAATAAGAAAACACAAAGTGATTAAAAACAATATTTAATTTTCACTTTTTCTCAGCTCAAGCTAAGCAATGAAAGTGACAAAAAATGTTGAATGCATGCAGCCGAGTGTTTATTTATATCTTTCTGGACAGCTGAATTACTTCCCACAATGCCTCTCTCTTCATTCAGTTCAGAGCCATAGCGCTTCGTTAAGAATTTGCGATTTGAGATACAATACTGTATTTCGGTGGTCCCTAACATTTTCTGTACCACGGACCGGTTAAATTATTCTCGCGGGAGGGCCCAAAGATAGCATCTACTAGGTACCATGATTTATAATGATGACATAGAGGCTAATGTCGTTCAGATGTTGTATGTATCCTTAGTGATCTAGTGAAAAAGATACTGCGCATAATCATAATTTGATTTCCGTTGCATCTTATTTTTGCAATCGTGATCAGCGATGTATTTCGATTGATCAAACAATGCACATTTACGGTACTTATTCATTACTACTGCAACACTGACCCACCCCTAACCCTTAGTGTGGTTTTAATTCCATGTGCCTTATTATAAGGTACACCTAAAAAATATCACAAAAGACACATTTCTGGGGGTGCACCCTATAATCCAATGTGCCTTATAGTGCGGAAACTATGGTAGTCAGTAGTTGTGTGAAAATGGGGCTTTATGTTATATTCAATTAGTTATTACAAATTTAAGTAAGGCTAGAACGGATCGCTGTCATTTACATTCATTTCAGTGCAAAATGACAATTCAAGACCTGCAAGGTTGCGTCCTAATTGGAAAAGTTCACCCCTGAAAAGCAAGGACCCCCCAAAAGCTAATTGCTAATTCCATGCAGACCTCTGCGGTCTGATTGGATTTTCCAGCAGGAAGTGGGCAAACGTTCCGACACTGAAGGCATGTTGGTTTGGAGTAGAATTTTTGTGCGGGAGGGTGGGGGCTACAGGTGGGGGAGGGGGGCAGCCCTACAAAAGCTCAGTATGCGAGTCTTTCTCCAGAGTCGGCAGCACTTTGAATGCTGAGGCATTCTGGGATTACTGGAGTCTCCTAGGAGACCGGGCCTCTCCCCGGCTCTTTTGTTGAGCTGCCTCGCCGTAGGGAGACTCGTCTGTCGCTGGGGGCCGAAACCCCCCGGCCCCATCCCCTCAATTGTCCACTTTCGAGTTTGGAGAGGAAGGAATCTCATTTCTCAAAAAGCTTTGACTGACTGAGGAAAATGCGCTTTAGTGGCCTCCAGAAACTCTTTTTTCAAGTTGGCTGCTTTGCTGTTCACAAACTTAATTTGATTTAAAAATTGAAGGTTAACTAGAACGGTACAATCCACAATTAAATACATAACGTGATAAGTTAACTGCGAAATTCGACTTGATAACATTTTGTGGTGTTCTAAATGAATTAAAAATGTATCTAAAATATTGGAGTTTTACGATACAAGATAATTCGCAAAATCTTAAACTAATCACGTGACCCAGTGACTCTGGCTAATTAATATTTAAGAATTTAATTTAACTTGAGTAAAATATCTTGGTCATAAAATAAATTAAAAAAATATATTTGGTGTTCAAGTCAACAATTAATCCAATTGCATCCAGATTAAGAAAAAATGCAATAGAAACATTTAAGTTTGAACTAAATTGAAAAATCTTAATACTTAATGAAGTCAATATTCTTCCCGTTTGTCTTAAAATTAAATAAAAATGGAAAACATTTTGATCCCAGCTAAAGTTGTTTTATCTTGACATTGGAGACACATTCGGAATCTTTATTCAGCTTATTTAAAGTTGACCTACCAAAAATTCTTAATTAATTCGACTCAAATCCAAAAATAAGCTTCTTAAAACGACAAATAAAATTGTATACATTTTCATCAAAAACAAATTCAGAATTTTTGAGGTGACAAAGACGATGACGGTTTTTGAAAACTGACTTTGAAGTCCAGCCTGTTAAGCCCTCTCCAAATGATTCTTTGTAGAGGTGTGACCGCAGACACCCAGGCTGGTTTTGAGGTGAAGGGTGAGGTGATGTAGGAGTCGGGGGGGCGTTCAGCACATAAATGCTACGAAATGCAGAGAAGCGTGCAACTGTAAAAGTAGCAGCTGTCTGCTAGCGCTCGCTCCTTCCTTCCTTTAGTGCACACATTCTTGTCAATTTAGTTGATTCCTTGACCAATTTTCTGACGGATTACTTTTCCGTGTGGTCCTCAGAAGCCTGCAGGCCCTGCAATGACACCGAGATCCTCATGGCCGTCTGCACCAGCGACTTTGGTAAGTCTTGGAAGCGAATTAACACCTGATCCACTGAAAAGTTACACAAATCAGGGCGGAGACGCATTTCTGCTAATCGGTTTAAAAATTGCTGTTCTCAGAAACGACAGATCACTTCACCCAAGGGAAGCACTAAGCCAGGGGCTCAAAAAATTAAGATAATTAAAAAATGGAAGCATAGAGGGAGTTTCTGGTGGTTGAATTTGGGGTTCTCCTTGTTCCTACCATCTAGTTGCTCGATACTTTTGCCAAGGTGCAGTACTCAGACAGAATTGACCTTGAGGTTAGCCAAAGTGGAGGATGGGTGGTGACAAGTGAGGATGAATGAACAGAACAATCATTGACAAAAAGGAACGAGACAACACAGTTAAAAATGGTGATTTAACAAAGATAACGAAACAGAGGGATGATGGATTGAAGGAAAGATGGCAGTATTATAGAGGATGCTCTGAATAAGGATATAAAGGAGAGTAAGGAAGGTATGGAATGAAAAAAGGAACTAAAGGAAGGTGGCGCAAGGAAGGGAAGGAAGGAAAGTTGAATGAAAAGTGGAAATAGCAAGTGAAAAAGGAAGTAAAGAAAGATGGTAGGAGTGAAGGAAAAAAATGAAGAAGGGAAGGAAGAAAAGAAGGAAGGAAAGATTTGTGGATGAATGAGAAGCATAAGTAGCAAGGATGCCGTGAAAAGGAAGGAAATGAGGTAAAGAAAGAAAATAAGGAGGGAAGGAAGGAATTAAGTAAATGGATAAGGTAAGGATGGAAGGAAATAAGGGTGGATGAATGGGACCAGAATTAGCAGTGAGGCTATGAAAAAGGAAGGAAAAGAAAGTAAAATAATGAGGTAAGGAAGGAAGGAAGAAATGAAGGAGGAGAGGGCGGGAAGAAGGGAGTGAGAATAAGAAGAAGGAAGTAGAGAGGACTAAAGAAGAAAAAGAAAGGGGCAAAAAAGACAAAGATGGAAGAAAATGTTAAAATAAATTACTAAGATCATCACTGCAAAAAGGCAGCAAGAGAAATAGAAGAATGGAAAATTAAGTTAATGAATGAAAGAAAGAAGGGACGGATAAAAAAAATGTGAATTTATAGAAGGCTGGAAAACCAATCGCTGAAGGGAGGCGCTAAGAATGGTGTTCTTACTGGAAATTTTGGGTTCATCCACAACTTCAAAAAGTCAGCCACTTAATCTGAGAGAGGAAAAAGCCAGTTAAGAAATGTCAATTTGAAATTGGTGTTGTTGCTGCCGTGGCAAGAAGTTAACCTGAGCATCCGTCTTGTGTCCGGCAGTGGTCCGAGGCAACATCCGTTCGGTGGAGGAGGACCAGAACCTACGTGCTGCCGTCATCAAGGTGGCGGCCACGCGGGTCTTTCGCCAGAAGTCGGCCCTTTTCAGTGGGGGCGGACGGGTGTCCTCCCGGGGCGAAGTCCGCACGCTCCTGCGCTGCGGTGTCAAACCCGGTCCCGGCAGCTTCCTCTTCACCGGCCGGGTCCACTTTGGCGAGGCCTGGCTGGGCTGCGCTCCTCGATACAAGGACTTCCTGCAGGCCTATGCTGCCGCAAAGGCTGCCCGCCAGATCCCTTGCCAACTTCCCGTAGACTGAAACACGAACGGGCACGCCGCAGATGATGACGCGAAGAGCCCAAGGGGCGATGTCAGCCTCTTCGGAACCAGGTGGAGCCACAAAAGGGTCCTAGAAAAACGGATGCCTTTCAAGTGCAATAGCCGAGTTGTGACATCGGTGTCCTGGTTGGCGTGGAGATGGGAAGACGTTTGTTTCGGGGTCGGCAAAGTTCAATCCCGACGCTAAAAAAACACACATAGCATGGCAATAAAGTCAAGTGCAGTAATATTCAGACTATAAGGCGCACTTAAAGACCCCATATTGGCCAAAAATTTGACGGTGCGCCTTATAACCCGGTGTGTTTTATAATCTGTAGATTGAAAATGCATACAGTATAGGTGTGAGTTTTTTACACAAAGCTTTACAGTATACTTCTGTATTTAAGCAATTATTGATGAATCAATAACCAACCACATTGTATGCAATGGAATTCAAACCAGGGTTGTGGCGGTGCTTACACTCCACCAGTGGTACAGATGACATATAAAAAGGCATTAGGGCTTATCTCATTACATATTTTCACCCTTGGTGCCAGAAACTGATTTGCATAGTGCATTCTGATAGTTTAAACAGTCTCTCCTCTTCTTTACCTGTGCGTCAATAACGTTGCGAAAGTCAGAAACAGAAATCAAAGTATTTCAACAAAATACTAAATGAGGTCTTTTCCATATGTGTCTATATTAAACTGAGAGGTTGATGACACAAAAGTGAAGAAGTGAAGAGGCTGCTTAACCTATCTGAATATACAATGCAAATGTATTTTTTGGCACTTTGATTAAAAATTGGGTGATAATGAGATAAGCCCTAATAGTGGTCTTGTGATAAAGTGCTGGAACCCTCATCCCCATGATCTGGGTTTGACAACGGTTGCAAACAATGTCATGCAATTTGAATCACTTAATAACTGATTCATTATTCCATGCACTCTACAATTCAGTGCGCCTTGTATAGAAAAATGTTATTTCTGGGGGTGCGCCTTATAATCCAGTGCATCTTATAAGTGCGGAAAATACGGCACATAAAAAAAGAGCTTAGCTTGGCTCAATCTAATTTGACGGGAAACAAAAACAACCAACAGCTTTGATGGAAATCAACAGCAAAGACAATGTTGTGAGAGAAAACAAATTATCCAAGCTCAGGGAATCAACAACAAATAGTTCCTCGTCCTCAGAGGGATGTGTTTTATGTGAGAGGAGAAACTTGCACTGTACCAACGAAAGGGAACCCATCGTGATGCTAAAAAGAAATACCAAAAAAAAAAGAAAAAAGAAAGAAAGCAAATCTATGTAGCAGAGAAGTGCAGCTAATATATGTGCACACATTTATTGTCAGTGTTTTTGTGAAAAATCTCACACATGACAGACAAAATGTGAGAAAATGCGTACCAATGTGCACAACCACAAAGACAGGTTCTCTACCAAATGACTTTCCAACAATTTGCTTTGTGCATATGTGAATATTGAAAAATGTAAATATGTAAATAAGATGTTATTGTATTTGAAATATACTTGAAAAATGCTCCTCATGCTGTCTGCTTGTTTTATTGCAAACGAGAACTTCTTTAAAGTCTTTCAACCTCACTTAGTGTGCGAGGCGAAACTGTTCCCACGCATAAGTCAGCCTGCCGTGAAAGAGACCTCCAAAAGACCAGCGAGATTTGGGGAGTGTTGTGTGAGAGTGCCCGTGTGTGAGTGCCAGTTGGAATTCTGTTGTCCTTGCGCTGCCATTTTCAGGAGCCAGGAAGCCATAAATTGAAAGGCAGCAAGGTTTCGGAACGGGTGCCGCAAGGTCGCTAGCTCCACCCGGGCCATGAACCAGAGAGTGTGTAAGAGCAGCTTGGATAAAACAGCTTGAGGGAACGTTGAGTTTAGAATTTTTACCCAAACTCAATCCAACTCCTTCTTGATATCTTCATAAAAGATGCTCATTTTATATATTTAAATGATTGCTGCAGGAAAAATAAGAATGAATGAAAACTTTTATTTCGAACATTAAAATAAAAACAGGACAAAAACAATGAGTCAACAACAAAATAATGTCACATAACATGTTCGAAAAGGGGTAGTCAGAAGCAGATGCTTATTTTCCCTACCCCTTTATCTTCCCTATCAAATACATTTTACAAATCCTCTTCTGCTCTTGTGTCTAATATAACAAAATCTCGTGGATATACTTATTACATAGGTCAGATATCAATAATTATAATAATTACAACAATCACATATTTTATACACTAATCTTCATAATACCCATCCCTCAACGTCATAATGCCACTAGTTATCAAACATCACTGCGGCACCAATGATAATAACAACAGTAAAATAAAAATAATATTTATAATAACAGTTATGATATAATAATAGGAACAATAACAACAAAGTTAACCATAGTTTTAGACGCAGTATTTCCAATCTTACTCATATCCCATTTTCTTCATCCCTGTATTTCGCCAGTAATGGGTTTTTTTGTATTGAAATTTTAACACATGAATAGTTGGACATTGTTTGATCTCATCTTGTAAATTATTCCAAAGTTTCACTCCACACACAGACACACACATACTTTTCCTGGTTGTTCTCACCTTTGGGATTTTTAATTTACTACAGCCTTTTAAGTTTTAATTTCCCTCCTTCCGAATGAATAATTTTTAGATGTTTCTGGCACCATGTTTTTGTTGACCTTAAATAACAGTTGTGAAGTGAAAGATTTTATTAAAACATCCAATTTTAATAATTTGGACTGCATGAATAAAATATTAGTATGATCCCGATATCCTACCTATGGTTCTTATTGCACGTTTTGAGAGAGTGAAAGAGCACATTTGTCAAAGTCAAAGTGAGCTTTTTTTGTCAATTCTGCTGCAAAACAGAGAATTGAAATTGCGTTTCTCTCAGCCCCCGGTGTCTAGAAAATAAAAATCACAAAAACACTGTGCTAGGACACACTACACTAAGTCACACATAAAGACAGTATGGAAGATATATAAACAGTGCACACATAAAGTAAAGAAATTAAGTATTTGAACACCCAGCTATTTTGCTATTCCTCCCACTTAAAAATTATGGAGGGGTCTGAAATTGTCATCGTAGGTGCATGTCTATTGTGAGAGAGATAAACTAAAAACAAAAATCCAGAAATCACAATGAAAGATTTTTTTTAACAATTTATTTGTGTGATACAGCTGCAAGTAAGAATTTAAACAACTGATAAAATGAATGTTAATATTTGGCACAGTAGCCTTTGTTTGATATTACAGAGGTCAAACATTTCCGGTAGCGTTTCACTAGGTTTGCACTGCAAAAGGGATCTTGGCCCACTGCTCCACACAGATCTTCTCTAGATCAGTCAGGTTTCTGCACTGTTGCTAAGAAACATGGAGTTAGAACTCTCTCCAAGGATTTTCGATTGGGTTCAGGTCTGGAGACTGGCTGGGCCATGCTAGAACCTTGATATGCTTCTTATGGAGCCACTCCTTGGTTTTCCTGGCTGTGTGCTTTGAGTCGTTGTCGTTTTGGAAAACCCAGCCACGACCCATCTTCAATGCTCTGACTGAGGGAAGGAGGTTGTTCTCAAAAATCTCACACTACACGGCCCCAGTCATCCTCTATTTAATGCATTGCACTCGTCCTGTCCCATGTGCAGAAAAACACCCCCAAAATATGATGCTACCAACCCCATGCTTCAGCGTATTGATGGTATTCTTCGGCTTGTACTCTTTGTTTTTCTTCCTCCAAGCACGCATGGTGGAATTATGACCAAAAAGTTCTATTTAGGTCTCATCTGACCACAAAACCTTCTCCCATGACTCCTCTGTATCATCCAAATGGTCATAGGCAAACCTAACACATGCCTTGACATGTGCTGGTTTAAGCAGGGGGAACCTTTCGTGCCATACATGATTTCAAACCATGACGTCTTAGTGTATTACGTACAGTACCCTTGGAAACGGTTGTCCCAGCTTTTTTCAGGTCATTGACCAACCCCTGTCGTGTAGTTCCAGGCTCATTCCTCACCTTGCTTAGAAACATTGAGACCCCATGAGGTGATATCATGCATGGGGCTCCACTCCGATTGAGATTGACCATCATGTTTAGCTTCTTTCATTTTCTAATGATTGCTCCAACAGTGGACCTTTTTTCACTGAGCTGCTTGGCAATTGCTCCGTAGCCTTTACCAGCCTAGTGGAGGTGTTAAAGTCTTACTGATTGTATGGGGTGGACAGGTGTCTTTATGCAAATAACAACCTTAAACGGGTGCATCTGATTCAGTATGATACATGGAGTGCAGGTGGACTTTTAATGGGTGGACCAATAGGTCTTTCAGGGTCAGAATTCTAGATGATACACAGGTGTTCTAATACTTATTTGCAGCTGAGTCACACAAATAAATTGTTAAAAAAAATCATGCATTTTGATTTCTGGATTTTTCTTTTTAGTTTATCTCTCTAACAGTGGACATGCACCTACAATTAAAATTTCAGACCCCTCAATGATTTATAAGTGGGAGAAATAGCAAAACAACAGGGTGTTCAAATACGGATTTTCTCAACTGTAAGTCATAAAGTGCATAGTAGTCCCTTGTAAACAAAAAGTTTGGAGTTGTGCAAAATGTTCTGAGTTGTAAAGCAAATGTACATGATTGTACACAATTGTGCACTGAGCGTTAGCCTATTTTGGTCCTAAAGTGTTCAATTGTTAAAGTGATGTAGTTTCCTGGAGGCAGTGGGTGTGTGTCCATTTGTTGAAAAAAATAGAAATAAAAAATGAAAAAAAGGGGAGTCAGGCTCTAGATCAGGGGTCGGGAACCCATGGCTCGCGAGCCATATATGGCTCTTTCTATGAGTACATGTGGCTCGGAGACAAATTTGATTGCATGCAAATTTTCTCCATCTCGTCCAAAACGTAAGCAGCTAGTCCTGTTCAAAGACTCACAAAACCAAACTAAAGCTAACATCAAAACAGTGCTTGGCAGAATATATAGGGCACGTTTTTCACTACAATTTACAGTCAAGGTGTCACACGAAAAAAAAAAAAACTCGTTCTGGCTGTACATCGCTAAAGAATCCGTTATATAAAATCTCGCTATATTATCTGTCTTCAGTGTTCAGATACCTTATGATGAATCCACAGAACACACTGTAAATACGCCAAAACACCGGAAGAGAACTTAAAGATTTTTGATTGGGTGAGTGGGAGGGATGGGTGGAGCTATGCAAAAAGTGCAAGCACTCCCTCCCACCTCTCGCCCTACGCCGTCTGCGCCATAGATAAGCACATCAGGCTCCCTGTTTGCAGAATGTTGTGACGTTTTTACAAAATAACTGCTTACATCTGATTTTGAAACCAATATGTATGAAAAAAAAAGGTCAAAATGAGTTTAACCGATCTTGAGTAATTGCAAGAAAAACACAAGTTTAAAGTGGTATGTTTGTTGATTTTGGGACACGGGCTCTGGCATTATTCTCTTTTCATAATTTTTATCAAATCATCCAAAATAAATGTGCTGAAGACTAAGCTTTTGTCTGGGCCGCGAGTTTAGCAATTTAGTAAATTTGTCTCATAATATATGGTGTGGCTCTTTCCCAAAATAAAATTAATATATTTTGCTTTAATGGCTCTTTGAGTCAAAAAGGTTCCCGACCCCTGCTCTAGATGGAGCGGGCAATGGAGAGAAAGTGGCATTGAGGAAGGATGGCAGAGCAGGGAGTGAGTTCAGTATCCTGACAGCCTGGTGGATGAAGCTGTCCCACTGTGTGCTGGTCCTGGAGCAAATAAATTGAAATGTGTGAGTTTGGGAAGAGGGTCCGAGCAAAAAAATCGACCTACATGTGAATGTGTGTGTACGTGAAGGTTTGTGTGTGTACTTCTCAAGGTTTCATCATTTTCCTCATGTTGAGGTTTTTGAGTTCTTCCTAACCCTCATGGAGGTTTTAGATCAGGGGATGGTGTAATAATAGTCTGTAGTTTGTAATAATCTGTGGTCTGAGCAACCCTTTGAGAATCCTTGTGATTAAGGCTATACAAATAAACATGACTTGACTAGACTCCTTAATCCATAAAATTCGAGTGTCAAACTGGTGGCCCGCGTGGCGACATAAATGTAGAAAAAAATCCGCTTCTCCGATGTAGTGAATGAAAATAGTGTGCATTATAAATCAGATGGTAAGATATATTCAGATTTATTTTCAAGACAAAATGGCCAAAACAATTTTCCCTTTAATGTCCAATTAGCTGCAATCTTAATGAAATGTAAAACGCTTCACTCAGTAACTTTGTAACACTTTCACCACGGACAAACATTTAAGGGACAGTATGTAATATTTAGTGCCTCCTAGTGGTCTAGTTGGCGTACAAACTGCACCATGCTTTCGGCTAAAGAACCTGGCCAATGTTTTCAGCTTTCCAGCACGCGAGCAAGATGTCCTCTTGAACAACTTCTAGCATTCTCTCGAGTGATGACGAAGGTCAGTTACATCTTTTTAATAATTTGGTTCTCATTTTTTCATAGAAATTGCGACTGATATACTTTCATACTTGTTTATAGATCTTCTAATTGATAGCGTAATGACGCATTGCAAGACAATACTGTAGTGCCACTGTCAATACCACTGGTGCTAATGGTAATAGCTACGTTCACATTCGTACATGCACTGCAGGAAAAAGGTCTAAAACTATAGGAAGCTAGAGCTCTTGTTGGTGATAGGAACGAGTGGAGACGCGTTGTGAAAGGATAGTGGGATGTTTGGACGCGTTCTAAGGGATATGCAGGGCACTTGAATGATGCGCCAGGGGTAAACCAGTGAAAGCTGTCAGGCCCTGCTTGTCAAGAACCAGGACAGACTCTCGGATCCAATAGCGTTTGTTTCAAAGGAGTTTTTATTGGAAAGAGTTGTTGGAGCTGGCTTGTGACGCCGGCGCTTGTCGGTCATCAAACCTCCTTGGGCGGAATGGCAGCTCCGTGACAGGTAAGTGGAAGGTACAGCTTAGCAGGTAAGTCGAGGGCCAGGGCGGGAGAGCAGGTCGAAAAACGTGGGACAGAAACAGGTCAAAAATGGAAGGCAGGCATGAATCAGGCAAGAGGAGTCGTAGGTACTTTGTGGTCTGGAGAAACACACAGGGATACAAAAAGTATGATCCGACGTCCATCTCTGGACACAGACCGCTTAAGAGGAGAACGTCAGCCAATCAGGAAGTGCGCTCCAGCGCGCCCAACGATTGCCCCAGATGACTTCACTTAGGCAATCACAACACTGCTGTTCAACAGAGGAGGGTGTTGTGTCACCCTGACTAGAGTGACATGGCTGCTTTCTTGTGTCGAAAGCATGACCAACTTGTGTAGTTGTGTAGTTCCCTGTGTAGCATTTTTTATCCACAAACTCCAAATCCCCAACAAATGCATTTTGAAATAATTCATTTTCACAAAATTGGATGAGATTATCCATTCATCCATCCATTATCTGCACCGCTTATCCTCAGTGGTGGGGCGGGGGTGCTGGAGCCCATCCCAGCCATCTTCGGGCAGTGGGCAGGGGACACCCTGAACTGGTTGCCAGCCAGTCGCAGGGCACACAGGGACAGACAATTCGCTCGCTCATTCACACCCAGGGACAATTTCGACCGGCCAATTAACCTGATGCATGTTTTTGGAATGTGGGAGGAAACCGGAGTGCTCGGAGGAAACCCAAGCAAGCACGGGGAGAACATGCAAACTCCGCACAGGAAAGTTGGTAGCTGGATTTGAACACATGACCGAGAATTGCGCTGCACACGCGCTAACCACCGCTCCTCCGTGCTGCCCGATGAGATTATCACTAGGTAAATGCTCTTTGACTAAACTATCCCGTCCCTTTTTCTGTGGATATCCACTCAGATTTGCAGGCCATTAAAGAAATCTAAATGTAAATGACCCTCTATTTTTTTCTTAGTATTTTTGCAGTCTAAGGCCTGCGGCCCACTGGAATTGAGTTTGAGACCCACCAGTTTAAGACCAGTGGTATAGAGCATCCCTCCTTGATCACTACACACGCACAACCTTGCATAACTCATTGGAACAATTTTACCGGAACAAAGTTGAATTTTGGGCCGGTGGGAACAGAATCGGATCGCTTCCCGCAGCTGCTCATTTGAAAAATATTGGCCCTGGCATTGATGCGGCGATATCATCTTCGCAAGCGTCTCTTTAAACGCTGACGACACGGGACGGCCAGCATCCGGACGATAAACAAGAGCCGTTACTACGGCGACTGTTCAAGCCACCGCCAGCTGAGCGTACCGGAATCCCGGCGCAGCCGTCGGACAGCTGTAGCATCCGACCGCTTGGGAAATTCCCACACAGTTTCCATCCGTAGATTTACGGGAAAAGTGACAGAGACGGATGATGCGTTTCATCTGCCGTTTTTACGATTTTGCCAGTTTGACTCTGTCAATCAACGTACAGGGTTCAAACACCTTTTCCATGGCAAAATTCAAGCACTTTTTAAGGACTTTCACAGACAATTTTTAAATTTCTCCGGTATCAATAGAAGAAGAAATCGGGTGTGATGCACGAATATATCTTCAATTTACATGTGCCATTTTTAATCTTGTCTGCATTTATAAAGACATATAATTTTAGATCTTAAGTACATAGTGAATATATCTATTTTGAGACATCTCTCCTAATTTAGAGTAAAAATGATGGTAATTTGTCGCCTACATTTTCAGTTGCAGGAAGTTCTTTCCAATAGAATTTACCACTGCGAAAAAACTACATTAATTACTGCTTGGCCCATAATAAATGTCTACAATCGAGTAACGTAATCCTTGCTCTAATACACATTTAATATTGCCTCTTTTAGGTGTAGCATGCACCTGTTCTCTTAGGCATGACCTGTAGATGCAAAGACGACAATGGCATACAAAATAATGCCAGCTGCCGTTAATCATAAGGGAAGAAATGCAATGCAAATTTAGAGTTGGCAGACTTGTTAAGGAACATGGCAACAATTATAAGCATATACACCCGACATCCTTGAAAACATAACATTGGTATTCAAGCATTTTCAAAGACTTTAAACACCCGAACGAACGCTGAAAGTAGTCAAGTCATGTTTATTTGTATAGCTCTTAATCACAAAGAGTCTCAAAGGGCTGCACAGACCACAGATTATTGCAAACTACAAACTATTACAGAATTACAACATTCCCTGATCTAAAACCTACATGAGGGCAAGGGAAAACTCAAAAACCTCACTATGAGGAACTGTAAAATTATTACCTATGCATTTCATAATTAAGAAATACAAAGAGAGCACGCAAATCACTACCCTCATGAAGTTGTAATCAGTAACATTTTGAATCCCCTGAGATTTGAAGACTATAAAATAGTGTGATAATGAGATAAAATTAAAGTTTTTTTTTGTTTGACATCAATATCATTAGTTTTCTAGTGGTAGGGATTCAGTGCTCTTACCACCGTGACCCGTGTTCAATTTCTGTTGCGTCTTATGTTTTGTGATAGTTGTGATATTTTTTGACTGATCAATCATTGCACGGATACGGTCATGTACTACTATTAAACCTCGTATATAACCAGGGTTGGGTAGGGTTACTTTAACTTGATTACTTTTAATGACTTTTGGATTACTCCAATACCAAATATGCTAATAAAAGACAAAAGTAACTAAATATGAATAAAATAACTAAATTTTGTGCAGGCTTGGGGAGTAACGGAATACATGGAACTGCAAAAATGATGTTGGTAAGCTGTTTTGTTTATTTATTTTCCTTTTTTTTCTGTCGCATTTTATGTTAGTTTTGCCGGAGATCAAAGAGATCAAAGCCAGGAGAGAAAGCTTACCACGTGTTGTGAGTCATAATTTTATTCATATTTAGTTTCCTTTGTCTTTTATTAGCATATTTGGTATTGGAGTAATCCAAAAGTAATTGAAAGTAATCCAGTTAAAGTAACCCTACCCAACCCTGTATATAACGCATATGCACCTTTTAAGGTTTGGAGTTATTTTAGGTTAAAAAAATGTGGGTTATACACTAATAAATACAGTAAAACTCTTTAAGTCAATTACTTGAAGAAAAAGAATGTGACAATTTACTAATTCTAATGATCACTGATTTTATTTTGTAAAATTATTTGATGTTATTTTCACAATTGAAGCTCCTCACATCAAAATTCTAGTTAAAAGGCTAAACAGAACAAAAAAGGAACAGTGTGTATATTTAGCGCGTCCCAGTGGTACAAAAAATCATTAAAAATAAAGATTAAATTAAATAATAAGTGAAATACATCGTCTATCATAGAAACATGTATTTTTTAAATACTCCTGTGTTGACAAATTTGAGACTCATAAGCTGACATAATTTTCCGACATCTTGCTGCTACGAGTGCCCGAAAAACCAAAAACCTGGAGACTCGGCAAAAAAAAACAAAAATGATGCGATTTGGCCATTGAGTCATTGTAGTTTGTGTTATCTATCATTGTCTGTTGCAATCGAGTGACATCTAGTGGTCAAATGATACTCACTGTCCCTTGAAGAAAATGTTATATATTAATGGTTGATTGGTTAGATCTCTTAACCACTAGGGTTGTAGGGGCCACCATTTCCTGTGGTGTGTCTTGGGCAAGTACAGCCTGGGGGGCACCAATCCCTCTAAAATAGTACTTTCAAAATAAAATAGGTTAAAAATGAAAACTCCTATGATTATTTTTATCTAGAGTATTTTTTTCCCTCATTTTGAAATGAGGATATCTATGTGGCAAGAGAAGACATACAAAAGGAAAGCTGAGAGAATGTGTTTGCTTTCCCGGTGTGTTCTCGCTTTTGTTAGCTAGGTTTCAATTGTACAAAAGAACGAAACTGCGGCTCAACCTTTTTTTCTCTGAACTAGTATCTCCTTGAATTTCCTCTGCAGTGTTTTGCGGCCTGCAGGCAGAATCGCTCAACCGATACCAAGAAGAAAGAACATCACAAAGGCTGTTTAAAGCTCATCAAAGCTGACAAAAAAGTCAAGAGGTTATATTTGTTGTTTTTCCATTATCTGCACCGCTTATCCTCAGTAGGGTCGCGGGGGTGCTGGAGCCCATCCCAGCTATCTTCGGGCAGTGGGCAGGGGACACCCTGAACTGGTTGCCAGCTAGTCGCAGGGCACACAGTAACAGACAACTCGCTTATTCACACCTTGGGACAATTTGGATCACCCAATTACCCTTACATGCATGTTTTTGGGATGTGGGAGGAAACCGGAGTGCCTGGAGGGAACCCACACAAGTACGGGGAGAACATGCAAACTCCACACAGGAGGTTATCATGACCTCAGAACTGTGCCGCACACGCGAGAGAGTGATAGGTAGGTAGGTAGGTAGGTAGATAGATAGATAGATAGATAGATAGATAGATAGATAGATAGATAGATAGATAGATAGATAGATAGATAGATAGATAGATAGATAGATAGATAGATAGATAGATAGCAGTATCCTCACATTAAAAAATAAAATAAAACAAGAGATATAGAATACAAAAATACCCAATATTACATGTCGAATAAAAAGCATTTAAATAATGTTCCAAAAAATAGACACTGTAATAAAGATAAAGCAAAATATGCAAATTCGAAGTTGGGTTTTTACTCCCCTGGGTGGAGTTAAAGAGCTTCATGGCACGAGGAAGAAATGATCTCAGTCTGTCCGTGGAGCAGGACAGTGACAGCAGTCACGGAAGCTGCTCCTCTGCCTGGAGATGATGCTGTGTAGTGGATGTAGGGAATTATAGGCAAATATCATAGTATACTACATTTTTATTCATTCATTTCATGCATAATGTTCCAGTATTATTGGTAAAGTATTTGTTGAAGCAACTACAAAAACAAATAAAAATAAAACAAAAAAGAGCCGTTTGGGAGCAGAGCTGAAAAAGACAGTTTTCTAAAAAGAACTATAATTCCCA
This sequence comes from Urocampus carinirostris, assembly GCF_059441175.1. NCBI lineage: Eukaryota > Metazoa > Chordata > Actinopteri > Syngnathiformes > Syngnathidae > Urocampus > Urocampus carinirostris. The sequence continues at coordinate 7,997,387 of NC_142367.1, read as the reverse complement.
TTAGTAATGGGTTGCGTTTTACAAAAACATACCTGTTAATGTATACGTTTTACTCATTTTTGTTTTTTGATTATTCCAAGTTGTGTACGCCTTATAACTATTTCTGTCTTTGAAAAAAAATGCGGGGGGCACACCCCCGGGGACCCCCAGACTGTCCACCCACCGGGGTCGCACAACAACCTATGGGAATCACTGCAGTGTATTTTTTTGCATGCATGTTGTTTTTGTGTTTTTGTTTCTGGGAGTGTTCATTTGTTTTGCTGTAGACTTTGACATTTGTGTATTTTTTATATGAAAGAAATGTTTTCTTTGTGTCTTTTGTTGTGTATTTTGGGGAATTTTATCATGTTTTTGTGTGTGTTTTGATTTATATTATTGTTTTTTTTTACTCTGCTTTAAAACAAGGGTCTACAAAGTGGAGCTCGCAGGCACCAGGTAGCCCCTACAGAACACCTGAGTAGCCATGTTCTGAAAATACATACTGTAGCTCACCAGAGATGAGTTATTGTGATCGTCAAACCCATCCATTATCGGACTGCTTATCCTCAGTAGGGTCGCGGGGTGCTGGAGCCCATCCCAGCTGTCTTTGGGCAGTGGGCAGGGGACACCCTGAACTGGTTGCCGGCCAGCCACAGGGCGCACAGGGACGGACAACTCACTCGCTCATTCACACTTAAGGACAACCTGACATGCATGGTTTTGGAATGTGGGAGGAAACCGGAGGTAACCCACTCAAGCACGGGGAGAACATGCAAACTCCACACAGGAAGGTTCAATCTCATGACCTCAGAAGTGTACCGCAGACGCGCTAAACACTCAGCCGCCAAGCTGCCCTTCTGTTTTAACTCACCTTCTAATATTTACAACTTAGTAATAATCTAGTAACAACAAAGTAATAAAATAAGTTGTCATTTTAGAAATGCATATAAAACTGGTAGCTCTTTGTGCCAATCAGAGACAAAAAGTAGCTCTGAGCTTATACAAAATTGGTGACCCCTAAACAGAAACACCAAAAGCATAAAAGCCAATGTAGTTTAAAATTTTGAGAAAATAATCTATTTAAAACAACTGTTTAGCTTTGGCGTGTAATATTTGACCAGTAAATGTTGCTACTGAAAAGGAGTGCTAAAAAGCACAAGGAAGGATACTGACTACAAAGACTCTGAGTGACCAAAACACAACATTCTTCTTCTCATCTTTTTAAGCCAAGCTTATCTTGAAGGAAAAACAATGAAAAACAGAAAGAAAATGGGAAAAAAAACGGAGAAAATTGTAAGAAAAAAAGCAAAAATATAAATATAAAAAAAAATTAAAAACAAGAAAAAGAGGGAAATAATAAAGAATGAAAAAAACCAAAGAAAGAAAAGAGGAAAAGGGGAAAAGAAAGAAAGGGAACACGAAAAAGCAAAAAACAAGAGGAAAAAATGGAAAAAGAAAACAAGGAAAAGGAAGAAGACAAAAGGTGGAAAAAAGAGAAGAAAAAAATAGGAAAAAGCATGAGGAATACACAAAAGAGGGGGAAAAAGTATATATATATACAATTTCCTCCACTTACAAGCTTATAAAAAAATGGAAGTTTATATAGTAGTAAATATATTTTCGCTTAATAGTAGAAGGAAGAATCTATTTTTAATGTATGAATTTTTTTAACCACTAGGAATCGCTAAATAATACACACTGTCCCTTTAAAAACGTGAAGTGTGGATGAAACCTTTTTTTTCGAGTAAGTCTGTTTTCATTTGCTGCTGCAGGCCACTTTAATGTGACCTATAGGCCATGCATGGCCCCGGATCCTTAGTTTTGACCCTAGTCTTCCATGTTTACAGTAAACAAATCCCAACATTGCGGCCTTCCCTTTTTGACACATTTTGCTGCCGATGAAGTTTCCCGTGGCTGGCTGGAATTCTCCCCCAATTAAGACAGGGATTATCCGGGTCCAGTGTGGGAACGGGCCCCAGTGTGGGAAAGTGGGGGCGCTTTCTCTCATACTGTACCTCGGGCTTGCATTTCTCACTACAACCCCCCCCCCCCCCCCCCCCCTCTAAATGAGTCAAGCATTGCTTTTCCTCCCACTTCTCATCTCTTCTCTCCTTTTCTTTAAAAATTTGATTTTTTTTCCCCCTCACTTTCCTTCACGCAGCCTCCCAGAACTCCTGAAGCTTTCACTCTCGATTCTTCAAGCTTTTTCTGAAGTGCACTTGCCCCCCTCCCTGAGCAAGCCTTTGAGTGTCCTACCCAGTCTGGAGGGGATCTAGGGACCTGTTTCCATAAGTAGCCCCCCCCCCTCCCCAAAAAGACAGGTGTGGTCACAAATTGTGCTTCAGAGCTCTACATTCACATTGGATTCAATTGCCCCGTGATCAAAATTGTCCACGAGTTACTTTGAATGCATTTTTGTTAACTTAAAGGGACAGTGTGTTATATTTAGCACCTCATGGTAAACAAAAAACAATTTAGATAATGAGTAAAAACTACATAACCAAGAAATAAAAACGTATTTTTAAATACTCGTAGATTGACAATTTTATATTTATTTCACATAGGATGCGGCTCAAAAACATTATTTATTTTTTGCCCCTGGTTTCTTCCATTTCTTTAAATCTTTTCTTCCTATCTCTGTTCTATCATTTTTATTCTACTTCATTTTCTTTATTTTGCCTTTCTCTATTCCTGTATTATTTTCTCTATGTGGTTCTTTTTTTCTTGCTTTTTCCCCTTTTCTTTCTCTCTTTTTATATTTCCGTTTTGTTCTTTCTTTTCCTTGGTCTCTTATCTTTATTTTTGAAATTTTTTCTTCTTTAGTCTTTCCTTCTTTTCCTTTCGTTCTACCTTTTCTTCTCTCTTTTTTATCTTCTATCTTTATTTTAGTTTTTTTTACCTTCTGTATTTCTTCATGAAAGGCTGGTCAAAGAAACGAGAAGAAAAATGTTGCTTTTTGGGCACCTTTTTTCTCTGTAGTTTGTAATCTTCCTTGTGATTTTTAGCACTCCTTTATAAATAGAATGACATTTAGTGGTAAAACACAGAGATCGACCGATTATTCAGGGCCGTCACCGATTATTAGTATTAAGAGGAGGCCGATATTTTGAACTGATATTTATTCACTGTAAAACCTTAAACATTGGCATAAATTTGTTTTAAGTACGCAAAAAGAAACAGAAATATTTGTTTTAAAATCAAATAACTTTCATAATATCATCCAATGTATTTTCCGGTATCGTCACGGTTGCCCATGGCGCCCAATGGAAAACAAATCTCCGTCCCAGTCTCAGGTCTTTTGCGGATTCCATCAGGTTTTCTTCCAGAATGGTTCTGTATTTGGCTCCATCCATCTTCCCATGAATTTTAACCATCTTCCCTGTCCCTGCTGAAGAAAAGCAGGCCCAAACCATGATGCTGCCACCACCATGTTTGACAGTGGGGATGTTGTGTTGAGGGTGATGAGCTGTGCTGCTTTTATGCCAAACATAACGCCTCGCATTGTTGCCAAAAAGTTCGATCTTGGTCTCATCTGACCAGAGAACCTTCTTCCACATGTTTGGTGTGATGTTTTGCCCGTCCACAATTGATACATAATCCTAGATAGATAGATAGATAGATAGATAGATAGATACTTTATTCATCCCCGAAGGGAAATTCACTTTTCCAGCAGCATCCCTGAGCTGAGAACAATCGAAAATAACACTTGCACTGATACCCATTTCATCGTGCCCTGTTTAAGTGTAGCATGCACCTGTCCTCTTAGACGCGACCCATGATGCTTCATAAGACAACTTCATACAAACTAATGCCAGCTGCCGTGAATCGCATGAGTAGAGGAAATGCAATGGCAAACTGAAGCCGGCAGAGAGCAGTAATTGCATCAATTTTAAGCATTTACAAGCAATTCACCCTAAATTCAAGCACTTGTCAATCCTTGAAAACACATTCAAATCCAAGCATTTTCAAGGATTTCAAGCACCGTACGAACCCTTTATATAATGCGCACCAGATTATAAGGCCTCCTCTACAAATTTCTGGGTAATTTGGGGTTTTTAAGTGCACCTCAATGTCCAAAGAATACCGTAATCAAATTCTAATCCCCGAAAATTTCACGGAGCTAAAATGACAGTTTTATAAAAATTTAGGATTTAGGAAATAAGTACTTAAATATCTGACAATTTTGACGTCGTCAGTGTCATTCTCCCACGGATGATGTCACAGCTTCTTTGTTGGCACGTTATTAAAAACCTGTTTTTTGATTTTCCCACAAGCTCGCTGGCACACTGACTATGTTGGCACAGGCCCAGGGGCCCCCCATTGCCCCCCTCCCGTTTTTTTTCCCAGGGTCCTGAAAGTGTCATACATTAGCCACCAAATCCCACTTCCCATTCCTCTCAAACTTATTCACACCCCCTCCGTTCTCTCTTATGGTGGCGGGGCCCCCCCCAAAAAGGGGATTGGGGTGACATGTCTGCATGACTCCCACAAAATGTTCCCAGAATTCAGCTTCCAGTTCCAGATAAAGATCCAGAATGAACATTTTCCTTTTGCTGCTCCAAATGTCAAAAAGAATCAAAATAATCTATGTTTTGTTGCTTCAATTAATAACAAATATCTCACATTTATTTGTGCTTAATCAGAAGCACTCGGTGCAATAAATTCCAATTGGTGCTAGCATGCCAAACATACAGCCCGTGGGCCGGCTCAGGCCTGTTGGATAATTTAATTTGGCCCACCATATATTTCTGAGTAGGTCAAGAAAGTAAAAGGATTCTCAAGGTCAGTGGTTCCACTCTGATGACTAGTTGCGACCCAAATTAAGGAAAATGATTCCATTTTTCAAATGCATAAATAGAAGAGATAGTAGAATATATGTGTCAGAACCAGAACGGAGACAGGACCCACATGCGTTGCGTTCCTCACAAGTTTTATTGGAAAAACGAGAAAGGGTCGCACGATCAGGGTCCACGATCTGGTGGTTGCTGGCTGGGGAAGCAGGTCGCTCTGAAAGCGGAAGTGGATCTTCTTTGGCGAACGATGGCGGTGTCGGGAACGGAAAACGGGTCAGTAGCCGGGACTGGGGAGCAAAAACGTGGTCGGGGTCGGAAGCGAGTCATACGCCAGGAAAGGACAATAGACGTGGTCAGGATCATAAACGGGTCGAAGCCGGGGGACAGACAAAAAACAGGTGGGAGTCAGGATTGAAAAAAGGCTTCCCTAGTGTTAACTGAGGTTTGCAGACGGACTGACAAAAAGGGGCAGATAGGAGTCGGTTTGAATAGGGACAGAGAGCCAATCAGAGTCCGAGGCAGTTGGCGCCAAAGGAGCAAGCACAGGTGAAGCATATCGGTAATCATGACAATATTTCCCTTAAAAAACAAACAAAACAAAAAAAAAACGACAAGCAGAATCAAGATGTACCATATATGCTTCCATATAAGCCTACATCACATATAAGCAACCCCCTAAAACTGTTTTAAAATAGTCACATACTGAAAGAAATTTGAACCCCAAATATTTATAAACATCGATAATTAATTGATTATGTACATGATAATAATTAATATATTGGTTAAAAAGCTAAAAATATAACTTTTTAAACCACGGACGCTCTCCTACTTATGACCATTCGAGTTACGAAAAACAGTAGATACAAACATTTTTTTCGGGATGTCGAAAAATATCTGGACATCGCTGTAAGTCAGATTTTGTATTGTGTGCACTTTTTCCGAGTCGAGGACAGTACTGTAGTGCTTTTTTCAGCCACTACCGGCATGTGGCGCTGTGAGAGCTCACTTACCATCCAACCCAAAGAAGAAATCTGCTTCCTCTTCCTAGTTTGTATGTAAACATTCTATACTGTATCTCCAGCGCACTAAGAACTTTGACATTTTTATTGTTTAACATCTTGTGCATCCATTCAATATGGTGTGTGTAAAGTGTAAAGAAGAGGCAAGCCGTTTCTTTTGAAATGAAAGTGGAATAAGAAAGCTTGATGCGGTTGAGAAAATGGTCGGATCACTTTTTTTCAGCCACTTTCTACCATGGAGGAGTGAGTCGCCTAACTCTTGAAGCCCATCTTCCAAAAGTAAGTTAAACTTAACTTTATTTACCTTTATGGAGCATATTATTTCATGAAATGTTTATTTTTTAGTACAAAACAATACAGGTTACTTACAGGCTTTAAACATTCATTCCATACAAAATATAGTACTGTAGAGACTTACAAATTCAACTTACAAACGATCATCCGGAACCTATCTTGTTCGTCAGTAGGAAAGCGTCTGTATTTACTGCACCTTCCAGTAGCACTTTAATGGAATACATTCGTACACCAATTTCATATCTCGCAGACATTTCCTTCTTCCATTCCATCGTTGTCGTTAAAGTTTTCCAGTTTTTTTGCCCTTACCACAACTTTCTCGGAACCCATTGTTATGGGAACAAAAAGGAACAAAAACAGCAAAAATCACAATACTATGAAATGTAGTCCCTCTCAAACACAATTGGGATACCGCCAATTGACTGAAGAAGAAGAGATTGAGCAGGGCATTATCACATCTATTACGTAAATGACCGTCCAATCATTTATCTTTCTTTCCTGCGACCCACTGAAAATGAGTCTGCGACCCACTTTTAGGTCCTGACCCACCAGTTGAGAAACACTCCTCAAGGTCATTTCTATCAAAATGTATGATTTTGTTTCAAATAAATGCAAACTAAATGCTCTCTTGAATGGCATTGATGAGTTTGAACAGCATTGTGAGTCGGTTCAGGTGTAAAACTGCATTCACTCAAATGTTAAAATGAACCAGTTAAAATATTCAATGCCGAATATGAAAATAAGTTATACTGTTGTCTGTGAACAGATGTGTTGTCTTTAGAAAGGATCCTGGATTTACCGCCAGAGCCAAACTAAGTTTGACATCATTGTTTTAGCGCCAGATTGATTGTGATTGGCCGATTTCCAACAGGGGTGTGTGCACTTTTGCAAGCACAAGTTTTTTTACTGTTTTGAGTTGGAATATAATTGAAAATCAACACAATGATGGTTTCAAATGTTTTTGAAAATGTAAAAGGTTGAAAATGACCTTGAGGCAATAAATATGAAGCCTCTGGGAGGGTGGGAGGTGGTTGTCTAAAGCGTGTCGCCGTCCCGGTAACGTGCAAGGACATTCTTCTCACCCTCATTGTGGTCGGGCTTTCTTCTCTCCCGCTCGTGAAATTGACACAAGCTTTGCAAACATTCCTGGCATTTTTTTCTCAAGGCCCCATTCAATCCTGGGAATGGCAGAGTCGGGTGGGTTGGGGGCAAAACACACCCGCTACCCGTAGCACCAATGCATGCCGAGCTCACGATTTTCTTTAGAATTGTTAGAAATCTTAAATCTAAAAAAAGAATGGATTTTTCCCGGGATTTTTTTCATGAAAAACATAAATATCTTTTTCTTCTCGTTCTATTCGCAGTTTTCTTTTAACTGTTTTTTAAATGAAAAAATATACAAAAGAAAAAAAAATCATATTTCAATTTTTAATGGACCCAGCACCAAAAAATTTTGTTGTTCTAGATTTAATTGCCTTCAAGATTGCTTTCTATGTGTTTAATGTAGTTTGTTTAGCATACAAGTATAAATTTGTTATATCTCGTTGGAATTATCAAAAAGTACCGTTGACCAAATTGATTGAATTAGTTATCTGACTCCATTAACCAAACACAACCTACATTCACCAAACAATTTATGCGCGCTTGTTTCTTGAGAGAAAAATGATCAGGAAAGCCGACATTTTCACACGGGGGCAGATTTATTCAAAATTTTAGAACAAAGTGTAAAACAAGAGATGGCTGAAGTCCTTTAGCTTTCTCCTATTGGCCATCTTCTCCCCGCGTAATGGTGTGCCGGCTCCTCCCATGGGCGTGCCAAGGAAGCCCCCCTGGGCTTCACAATCTCATCCACAAGCGCCTTGATGTCTGGCTTCCCAAAAAAACGTCGCCTCCACGAGTCCTGTTATGAAAATTCCCTAGACAAAATATTATGCATTTCGAACAGCCTGCCCTGACCTTGTACATTGAACTAAAGCCCACTCAGTGAAAATCTTCATTGCATTATGAGTCGATTGTATAAAATCCTTTATAGTCAAAATGTATAAAATCCTTTAATCTCAAGTAAAATATGAATAGTAAAAGCAAAAAAAAAGTATTCACAACTATTTGTGAGCGAGTTTTTGAGGCCGTGCTTTCAGCTTCGGCTCGAGGTCTTCGGCGGTCCCCAGGCTGAAATGAGCTTCTGGGGGTCCGGCCTCCAACCCCGCATCAGCTTTGGCCAAAATCCGCCGTCTCTGCTCCTTGCATGGAAAGTCAACAGATGAACTCACTCGTTGCCATTGACGACAATTCGTGTTCTGATTGACCTGTAAGCGGAGAGCAGAGAGTGGTGGGTTTCGGTGGTCCTGCTCAGCCTCTTCTTGTAAGTCCGAGCGGCGGCGGCGAGCTGCTCCTCGCGGGCGCGGTAGGACCCTCGCACGTCCTTCAGGACATCCTCCGCGAAGGTTCTCAACTCTGACCTTGTTTTGAGGTCGGCCGACTCCTGGAATGAACTCAAAGATCTTAAAGAGTTTGAAGATTTGATGTTTACAAGCAGAAGATGTTATTTGATACGGTTGCCATAGTTACCTGTGGAAAAACGTAATCCGTAACATAATCCGAATACCATAGTATTGCAGTAATGGAATTTGATTACTTTCGATTACTTTTGGATTACATCCAATACCAAATATGCTAATAAAAGACAAACTAAATATAAATTAAATGACTCTATTTTGTTTAAGATAAATGATCAATGTAACCTTGAAAAAGAAATAGAGGTAACTGAGATCAGGTAGTATTTGTTTTAACCACGTACTATAATGGATAAAGGTGTCGTTCATGCGGCACGTGGGCCGGATCAGGTCCGCGAGACAACACACAGAGAAGCACAAGAGAACAATCAGTAGTAATTTGAAATATTGCCATGTGACTCGCAAAGCAACTGGAGCTGTATTTTTATCTCTTTTGCTCTCCCCATCTCACTTTCTTTCTTATTTTCTTTCTTTCCTTCTTCAAACCCCATTTTTCTTACTTTTCTTCTCTCTTTTTTATCTGCCTCTCGTTAACAAATATCATTATCTATTTGTTTCTCTCTCTTTCTTTTGTCTCCTTTTTCTCTTCCTCTTCTTTCATTTTTTAGTGTCTCTTTCTCATTCTATTTTTCTCTTTTCCTTTTTTCTCACTTTCTCTTGCTGTTTTTATTCTCTTTTTCTTTCTATGTCCTTCTTCCTCTCTCTTCCTTTTTCCAGTTTTCTTTCTCCCCTTTCTCTCTTTCTCCCCTTTTTACATATCTCTCTCTCTGTCTCTTTCTCCCTTTCACTCTTTTTCTTACTTTCTCTGTCTTTCTGCCGCTTACTCTTCTTTCTTAATGAAATGAAAATGAAATGATCTGCATTTATATAGCGCTTTTCAAGTCAATGACTTCCCAAAGCGCTTTACAATGTGCTCCACATTTCCCAATAGCGGCCTTGCAGCCATTTAAGGCGCTAACCTGCTTATTGGGGGTATTAGGGGTTCAGTGTCTTACCCAAGGACACTTCGACATGTAACACGGACGAGCTGGGATTTGTAATTTTCTCTGTTATCTCTATTATTCACGTCACAAATGGCTCTGATGGAATGTACTTGAGTTCATACTATTTTTATTACTTATTCTCTATTTTTCTACTCTTTTATATGATTCTGTTTAAAATATATGCACACTTTCAGTCTTTATTTTGAAGGATACAGGAAAGTCATCTTGGTATGTTTTTACAACTGCTTGACTTCTTCCAAATAAAAACATTCAGGTCACTGGGCCACGGTGAGAGAAAGGGAGTCATTCAATGGAGTGGGTCCGTTTTTCTCCCCGCGGTTACTGGAGGCCTCCTGTTGATATCAAACCTGCATCTTCCTTGACTCTCATATCAGCCAAAGATTAATATCCCAAATTAATCTGTCATTTTGGTGCCGATACGACCCGGAACGTGCCCCAGCAGTCGTCTGACTGAGGAGGGAGAACTTTTCAACAGTTTTTTTTTTTCTTCAAACAAAGGACCACCTGACTGGTTCTTCTTTTTCTCTCTCCCATCGAGTTTCAGTCAACGACCTGGGAAAACCGTTCTTCGAACAAGGGGAGGCTGATCTGATCAATCAGGTGGGATGCATTTTTGATATTAAGATTAAAAATAATTAAGGAAAGCCATAAAATGAAATAAGAGGTTGACAATTGGGGATTCATTAGCGAATTATTAAATTGGTTCGAGGGTTGTGCCTCACCGAGTCAAATATGATTGTGTATGTCCATATATATATATGATACATATATATATATATATATATATATGTGTGTGTGTGTGTGATTCATATATTGACGAGCCGATTACCAGATTCGAGGGTTCGCCTCATCGCTAACGGAGTCGGTAGAGCCTGTACGATTGATTACTAGTCTCAATCGAATGAAACTAGAGGAATAGGCCTCGTTTCAGTTGCTGTTAACGGAAAGTTAGACGGCACTTTTATGATATTACTAGAGGAATTTGCCTCGTAAATCAGAGAGAGAAGACAGGCATAAAGTGGTTCGCTTTTGAGAATATATATAATCTCTGCAGTCGGCAGAGTCCTCTGTTTGAAATCGTCTTAAAATGAGCAGGCCAAAATAAAATAACCCAGAATAAATACGTGGCTTCATTAAAGTGGGGAGTATTGTAGGAGTCTGTCTGTGGGCCCTATGTCTGTCTGTGTACGTGATTTATGTATCTGAGCTGTTAGTTACTTTTTGCATGTCCCTAACCCCTCCCGCATTCCTCTGGTGTCCTTTGTCTTATGTGTTGTGTACTGCGCATGCGCTCGCCGGCCCACGGAATTATTCCTGCGTTTTGGAGGGGGGGAGAAAGAGAGGCAGAACAAAGGATTCCTTTACACTCTCCTCTCCTTTTTCACTTGAAAATTGATAATTTAAGAAAGAAGAAGTTAGGTAAAATACAATTTGGTAATTTTACACGGATAAATTAAAAGCAATACCAGGAAATAAAATTAATTAAAAAAAAAAAAAAAAAAAAAAAAAAAAAAAAGGCCATTTTTAGTTTAAAATTAGCAAGTCAAAGTTTAATAAGGTCAGGAATAAGCTATTGAGAGATACTTTTCTTTGTGGGTGACATTTGTTTAAGAAAAAATGGGCCAGGCCCAAAGAAAGATGCTAGCAGAGGACCCAGATGTGAAATTTATGAATAGAATACACCCTGATAGTTCAAAATATTTGGAGAAATGGCTAAAGAAAGGTTTTAATCAAAAACTGAAGGAAATAGAGACAAAGCTCGAATTGAAAACTGAGTTAATTCACAGGAGAAAGGAAAGGGCTAGGAAGGGAAGAGACACAAGTGAGATAGACTCACAGATAGGAATATTACATCTGTGGATTGATCAGAGTAAGAAAAGAAGGATGGATATTGCTAGCAAGGAAGAGAGAAAAATGTTACGCATGAAGATTGAAGCAGAAGAAGAAACTGGGGTGAATGGAGAGATAGTCAGGAACAGAGTGAGGAGAGAACAGGAGCAGAACGAAGCGAGGGTTAGAGAAGAGGAGTATCAACGTACGGCTGTCAGCGACAGGCATAAGAGGGATGAGCGAGCAAAAGGAGGAAAAGTTGGGGGTGAAGAAAGAGAAATTGAAAAGCACCACTCTCCAATGGGAGGCCGCACCAGAGGCAAGACTTTTCAAGCAAAGAATGAAGAGATAAGTACATCCGCTCCAGAACAAACGGCGAGGATCAACATAACCACCACAAAACCAGCCAACTTGTACCCCCAACTGCCTGATTCGTCCATACCAACAAATCCTATATATCCAATGATAGCTGTTGCAAATCCAGCTTTCGGAGTTTTGGGCCAAGAAAGACAAATTCACGTTTATCGCCCTTGGACCCAAACTGAGATGAAAGAAGCCTGTGCTTCCATCCCTCCTTTAGAGCAGAACGTGGGAAGATGGATTGAAGCACTTAGGGAGCTTGTCAACAGCTACAGGTTAAATGGCCCAGAAATTGTGACGGTCCTCAGATACCTTTTAGGATACAGGGTAGGACGGGTTATGGGGAACTTCAACCCCCTCGATGTCAACCAAGTCGCACGTCCATATGGAGATGATTTGACTGCGGATTTCACCCAAATTATGGACCGAACAAGAGAAGCTTTCACCAAGCCACCTGATTTTAGCGCTGTCACCCAATGCCGCCAGGAAGCAGGAGAATCAGTCAGGCAATATGTCGAAAGGCTGACAGAGAAAATGAGAAACTGCAGTGGAGTCCAAGAAGCTGAAGCCCCGGATACACCTTTCCAAATCATGCTAAGGTCGGCTTTCCTAGATGGTCTGGAAGACAGCATCGTCAATAATATAAGAAAACATCTGATCACCTGGAGAACAGCCACAATGAGTGATCTAGTGACACACGCCATCCACGCTGAAGATCTGAAGAGGAAGAAGCAAAGCCAGACAGCTGTTTTCACCATAACAACACTACTTGAAGGTCTTTCCGCCGCTGGAAACACCCCATCTGCGCCGATGTATTATGAAGAAGGAAGAAGAGGTCGTGGAAGAGAGTACGGCCGGTTAACCGGAAGAAGGAAAAGACGTCCAAAGAACAACAACAACTGCTACAATTGTGGAAAATATGGACACTTCGCAGATGAGTGCAATTCCAAGCCGAAACCAAGACATTATCATAAAAATAATAATCCTCAATCATCCAAAGATTGACTAACCGACAGAGAGATAGACAAGGAGGAAGATGAGGAGAACTTTGATGAGACTAAAGATCTGCTACCAACTCCCATTCTGGATCTCAGTGTATAGTACCGTTAGGATTACAAACCTATTTTAAAAATGTTTGTAGATCTTGTTTGGTTTGTTGCCGACACAACGTCCAAGGTAACATTAGGCCAAAACGAGGGAAGACCCCAGCTGGGACTTACCCTTTTGAAATCGTACATATGGATTACATTGAACTGTCTAAAAGTGGTCCATATAAATACTGTCTTGTGCTTGTTGATTCGTTTTCAAAATGGGTAGAAATTGTACCGTCAAAATATAACAATGCACTTTCAGTTGCCAAAGCCATTTGTAAACACATCATCCCAGAGCATGGCATTCCAAGAGTGCTCTGGAGTGATAATGGCAGCCATTTTGTCAATGACATTATTGACAACATGGCTACCCATCTGGGTATAACACTCAGATACCACTGTTCCTATCATCCACAGAGTGCAGGGCTTGTTGAAAGAACTAATGGGACAGTTAAACTAAGACTCAAAAAGACAATGGAAGAAACAGGCAAACCATGGCCTGAATGTCTAAGTCTAGTTAAAACATATATGAGAATTACACCAATAAACACAGGCATCACACCATTTGAGGCTGTGCATGGCAGACCTTTCCACCTTCCAATGTGGGAAGGTCAGCCATTCTCAGAAGAAAAAAACCAAGCAGATCCAATGACAGAGTGGTTATGTAAACTATTTAGAGAGAAACAAGTTGTGTCTGCAAATGATCTGCCGCCTGGTTCTATTCCTTTGTTTCAGGAGACAGTGACTCCTGGTGACCTGGTGCTTGTAAAAGTGGTGAAAAGAAAGAGCTGGTCCAGTCCACGTTGGGACGGGCCATATACAGTCCTGCTCACCACGCCGACAGCTATAAAGATAGCTGAAAGAGACACCTGGATTCACCAGAGTCACTGCAAAAAAATCACCGAACTCAAATAAACATGCTTGTCACCATCCTAGGGTGGGGACTCATCCTCACCCTGCTCCTCTTGCCAGCCCAATCGATGCAAGCCAACATCCGCACCAAAATTTGGGGTCCAGAAAGCCAACAAAGGACATGTCCTGTCATAAAGCCAATAGAAGGGGAATACACCTGGTCTGGAGGTCCGGTATATCCCTAATCATGGCCCTCCAGACCAGGATGGCAGTTGACCTCGCTCTGGCCCCTCAAGGTGGTGTATGTGCACTGATAGGAGAACACTGCTGCACCTACATCCCGGATGAAAACACATTGACCCAGGAGAAGGACGTTCAGCCGGGATGGCTCGATTGGCTGTACTCTGGCAGCTGGTCCCAGATTCTGGTGAAGATCCTGGCACCATTTGTCGGAATCCTAGTGATCTTTATTCTCCTGTGTGGCGTATGTTCTTGCTGCATCGTGCCCATGACAAAGAAGATGGTGTCAAGAATGTTTATTGCTCATATGTACCATTACAAATTGATTTCTGTCCCACAATACTCTGATGATGATGATACTGACCCAGACAGCGTTGTCTAATGGACTTATCCCTACCAACTAAAAGGGAAAACCCCCTCACTGTATACACCACTGACACACGAAGATCCGAGTGGGTAAGGCCGGTCGGGCCCCTGCTTACACCGTCGTCGGCAGGCGACCTACGATGTCACACAGGCTCGGGTTAGGCCCTGTGGAGACCAACGCGCAGGCAGGATTTCGTTTTTTTTTGTTTTGTTTTTTGTGTGTTTTGGTTTTTGTTTGTTTTAGCTATGATTCTTATAGTTAACCATCACTTAATACTACTATGTTTTCTAAACACTCTCGACCTCATAAAAACGAGGTGGGAGGAGGGGAATTTTTTCCTTTACGAAGGTTTTTCGCCCCTCCACAAAGCTACCTACCTGTTGGATTTCTTAATGATGTGTAAACTTGAAACCTCTGGTATTGTTTTCACGGATGTTCTTCGAAATTTACAACAGGGGGGAAATGTAAGGTATATTAAATCTAGTTATTTGTAATTTTCTCTGTTATCTCTATTATTCACGTCACAAATGGCTCTGATGGAATGTACTTGAGTTCATACTATTTTTATTACTTATTCTCTATTTTTCTACTCTTTTATATGATTCTGTTTAAAATATATGCACACTTTCAGTCTTTATTTTGAAGGATACAGGAAAGTCATCTTGGTATGTTTTTACAACTGCTTGACTTCTTCCAAATAAAAACATTCAGGTCACTGGGCCACGGTGAGAGAAAGGGAGTCATTCAATGGAGTGGGTCCGTTTTTCTCCCCGCGGTTACTGGAGGCCTCCTGTTGATATCAAACCTGCATCTTCCTTGACTCTCATATCAGCCAAAGATTAATATCCCAAATTAATCTGTCAAGTGTCTTACCCAAGGACACTTCGACATGTAACACGGACGAGCTGGGATTCGAACTGGGACCCCTTGATCCCAAGACGCGCGCTCTACCTCCTGAGCTACTGCCGCCCTCAATCTTTATCTATTTGTCCCTCTCTATCTCACTTTTCTATTCTGTCATTCTTTTTCTTTTTTTGTCTCTCTCGTTGTCTCTTTCTAACTTTCTTTCTTTCTCTTTTCACGATTTTTTTTATCCCTTTCCTTTCCTTCTTCTCTGTTTATTTCCCTTTCTCTATTTTGCTCTCTCAATTTATCTCTATTTCCATCTTTCTCTTTTTTACACTGCCTCCCTTGCTCTCTTTCTTTTTGTCTCTCTCTCTCCCTTTCCTTTTTGTATTTTTCTCCCTCTCCCTCTTTCTTTCTCTTTCACTTTAATCTGCTAGTCTGCTCGCTGCGAGATTTTTTTTCTAACCCCCAGCTAAAATGAGTTTGACACCCCTAGTGTTATGTATTGAGCAACGATAAAATGTTCTCTTTCACATGGCAGACAAGATATACTCTGTTTTAGTTTACATTAAGAGGACATAAAGAACACATCCTAAGGAGCATTGTGCAAGCAACAGCATCGGCTCGCTACAACGGGTCAGGTGTATCGAAATTTCGTTCTGTGTACATTGTTACAAAGAATGACAATACAAAGGAAATTATTATTATTATTATTAATATTGAAATGGAAGGAGTATCAGACCACTGCAAATCTACCAAGATCGGGCCGTCCCGCTAAACTTTCAGCTCATACAAGGAGAAAACTGATCAGAGATGCAGCCAAGTGGCAGAGGTCTACAGCTGAGGTGGGAGAATCTGTCCATTGGACAACAATCAGTCGTATACTGCACAAATCTGGCTTTTATGGAATAGTGGCAAGAAGGAAGTCATTTCTTAAAGATATCCATAAAAAGTGTTTAAAGTTTGCCACAAGCCACCTGGGAGACACACCAAACACGTGGAAGAAAGTGCTCTGGTCAGATGAGACCATAATCGAACTTTTTGGCAACAATGCAAGACGTTATGTTTGGCGTAAAAGCAGCACAGCTCATCACACACCATCCCCACAGTCAAACATGGTGGTGGCAATATCATGGTTTGGGCCCGCTTTTCTTCAGCAAGGACAGGAAAGATGGTTCAAATTGATGGGAAGATGGATAGAGCCAAATACAGGAACATTCTGGAAGAAAACTTGATGGAGTCCGAAACAAGATCTGAGACTGGGACGGAGATTTGTCTTCAGACAATACAATGATCCAAAAAAGAAAGCAAGAGCTACAATGGAATGGTTTACCCAAAATATATCAACGTGTTAAAATGGCCAAGTCAAAGTCCAGACCTCAATACAATTGAGGATCTGTGGAAAGAACTGAAAACTGCTGTTTACAAACGCTTTCCGTCCAACCTCACTGAGCTCGAGCTGTTTTTTAAGGAGGAATGGGCAAAAATATCAGTTTCTCGATGTGCAAAACTGATAGAGACATACCCCGAGCGACTTGCGGCTGTAATCGCAGAAAAAGGTGGCGCTACAAAGTATTAACTCAATGGGGCGGAATAATTTTGCACACCCACTTTTTCGTTTTTTTATTTGTTAAAAAAGGTTCAAATCTCCAATAAAGTGTGTTCCACTTCATGATTGTGTCCCACTTATTGTTGATGCTTCACAAGAAATTACAGTTTTATATCTTTATGTTTGAAGTCTGAAATGTGGCAAAAGGTCAAAGTTCAAGGGGGCCAAATAGTTTTGCAAGCCACAGTATAGGTACCACTGTATATTTGTGCCTTTCCTCACAGTCATTTGATGTAAATAGCAGGCTAGTTTGGCGCAATGGCGCTGGTGAAGCTCTTTGACTTGAAGCTGCAGGTTGGAAATCTCCTCTTTGGCCTCCTTTAGTTGAGAGGTACAGCACCAGCAACTCTTGAAACAAAAAAAAGACAAATGAAAGGGACAGTGTGTAATATTTGACTGCGAGTTGTCGCTGTATTGTGTAGTGCAATGAAAAAAAGTGCTATAAAGTACTAAGAGGAATACAAACTACGGAGACCTAAAGTGACCAAAGCTCAGCAATTTCCTTCTCATTTTTCACTGTAAAATGTTGTGATAATGAGATAAAGTTGAATGCCTTGCCGTATATATGTCAAGAACTGGAACAGGAGGAGGACCCAGATGCGTGATTTTTGTCACACAAGTTTTATTTTACGGGAGACCTGGCAGTCATGCATGTTAACCCAAAACGCCAGTAATTGGGCGATCGTTGGGCGGAAAACGTAAGGCAGCAGTCTGGCGTAGAATGACAGACGAGATCGATACCAGTTGCACGAGCAGATATCGGACAGATGGGGTCGATACCGAACAGGAAGGGACAGACAGGAATTATATCAGGCACTGGAGACTGGAGTCCGATAGAAAGCAGGAAGAAATAGACGGAAACCATTCCAGACACTGGAGATCGAAATTAAACAGGACAAATTAGACGGGAACGCTACCAGACAATGGAGATCAATAACAAAGAACAAAATAGCCGGGAACGAAACTGGAGATCGATATTAAACAGGATAAAATAGAAGGGAACGATACCGGACAGGAAACACAAGCAGGAAACCGGACAGAGTCAAAACCCACGTTTTGAGGGTGCAGAGGTTTGTTGACAGACTGACAAAGGGTAAGTGAGAGCACTAAGCTTAAATAGGAGGGAAGCCAATCAGTCAACAAGCCGCAGCTGGCGCCAAACGAGCGGGGCCCATTGGGTGCCATGGACAACCGTGACAATGTTATCCGTACCACTGGAAGTCCAGTGGTTAGCAGGGTTCCTACAGCTTAAGGCAAGTTAAATTCCAGACTTTTAAAGAATTTTTTAACGCCTCGTGGAATCAAATTCAGGACCAAGTTGACCACAAAAAAACAGCTAAAAGAAAAAAGAAAACAAAAAAACAACTATTTCTTGCATACAATACATCGTGTCTCAAACACATTACCTGGTCATGGTGAAAAACGTTTTTTTCATTAAATGTACACTTTCCCATGGTCTTGCTATATGTATTGTTGGTAGACCTAAGACCAATGTTCCCTCTAATTTTCCACGGGTCTGAGTGTTCACACAAAGTCGGTGAGCAACGCTTGAAACAACAGTGAGCAACCATAATCCCAAGTGTGGCAAGATAATTAATTATGGTGGCAGTAGCTCAGGAGGTAGAGCGCTCGTCTTGAGATCAAGGGATCCCAGTTCAAATCCCGGCTTGTCCGTGTTACATGTCGAAGTGTCCTTGGGTAAGACATTGAACCCCCAATTACCCCCAATAAGCAGGTTAGCGCCTTACATGGCTGCACAGATCACGGCCGCTATTGGGAAATGTGAAGCACAATGTAAAGCGCTTTGGGAAGTCATTGACTTGAAAAGCGCTATATAAATGCAGATCATTTCATTTCATTTCATCAAACATGTCCAAAACTTGACATCAAGTTCATAATTTTGCTGAGTTTCCCGGCAAAGCAAAATTATTTTTCTCTTTTGAATGAATTGACTCCTGTACTATTGCAAAGGTTGTACGGCCTACAAAAGTCGTTTGTTCTTACAATTCTTTCACAAGAGATCCATTCATTTTTATTTCCTGTTATATTTATTTATTATTAACATTTTTGGGGGCTTATTTAGTCGGTTGTAAGATACAGAACTGTACTTAATCACTGTTTTTAGTGGAAGTACAATGTTGGCAACAAGATTCACTTGATATAATTGAAAATTATTTGAATGCAACAAACTTTTTCTTCTTTTTTCCGTGTTTTTTTCTACTTTTTTAAAATTCCTTTAAAAAAAAAATCTCATTGTGTTTATTTTTTCCGAGCTGTTACTTTTTTCTTTTTGTTCTCTATTTACATTTTTCCTACATTTCTTTCTTTTTTTTTTCTGGCTTTTTTCCAAAATTTTCCTTCTTCTTTTCTCTTCCTTTTGTTTCTTTTTTTCTCAGCTTTTCACTACTTTTTCATTTTGTTATTTTCTTTCTTTTTGGATCTATTCCCCCCTTCCTTTAAGTCATTTGGTGCATAATTTTACATAATATTTGGTCATGTTGGGATTAAAGAAGCAAAAAAAACCTGAAGAGCCGTTTAGGACCCAAAAGAGCCGGTTCCTTTTAGTGTGCCGAGCCGAAGAAGCCGGTTCTCGACAAACTCCACTAACTTTACTCAACTTCGTTCGACTTCAAAATACCGCATTCAGGACACAACGTCAGGGGAACCCGTGTATTTTTACCTTCATGCACTGTAACTTTGACTTAAGTCGCTTCTTAATAAGTAATTTTGAGCCCTTATTTTTGTGCGCTGGCTAGATATTCTTGTGCGTTGCGAATGAGCAAGCAGTGCGCAATTGCGCACGCGCACAGCTTAGAGGGAACACTGCCTAAGACTGCTAAGTCTGTTTTTCAAAGGCCCGAATGAAACCACATCACTGTTTTGATACTTCCGTTATTGTGGTCACATAATGTTGCCACCAAAACAAGTCGATGAATTATTAAAAAAAGACAATTGATCAACTTTACTTAATCTTTTTAGTTCAAACAAAATTGAATATTATTACGTCACGTCCAGAACAAAGGGTAGACCCAATCGCATAACGTTTCTCGCGAGTTTATTGAGATAGAAAGAGGAACGATAGCGCCCGCGATCTGTAGGTCTTCCGTAGTGAGCGATGGCGGTGTCAGGCACAGAAAAACAGGTCCGTTGCTGGGACAGAGAGAGCAAAAAACGTGATCGCTGTCGGAAACGAGTCGTAAGCCAGGACGGGAGAGTAGACGTAGTCGGGATCAAAAATGGGTCGTAAGCCGGGACAGGGAAGCAGACGTGGTCGGGATCAAAAACCGGTCGTAGCCGAAGACAAATGGGAGCAAAACGGGACAGGCGGGATTCAGGGTTGAAAAGGGCTTGCCTTGTATAAACAGAGGTTCGCAGACGGACTGACAACCAGTGTTTGACAGTACTGGTTTTAAGTAGGGACAGGGAGCCAATCAGGACCCACGGCGGTTGGCGCCAAATGAGCGGGCATAGGTAATTCACATCGGTAATCATGACATATTAATTTGTTCACGTTTTTAAGACTTTCGAAAATTGGATTTAAGACATTTTAATGCATATCAAAGCTTTATCTGCAGAATAATGAATTCAATGTTTGTTGGGACTTTTCAAGGATCCGCGGGAACCCTGGTTAGGATTCGGCACACTGACAACCGTAACCCAGGTTCAATTCCCGTTGCATCCAATGTTTAGTGTTTTTAGTCAGATGTATTTTTCAACTGATTTATAATCGTACAAATACGGCAAAGCTTGTGTATAACACCAAATATTTGAGTTATTTTGGGGGTATAAAAAATGTAATAAATACGGTACAGTACTGTATTTTCCGCACTATAAGGCGCACCGTGTTATAAGGCGCACCTCCAATGAATGATATATTTTAAAACTTTTGCCATACATAAGACGCACCCCATTATAAGGCGTTATAAGTGCATGCTGGTTTAAGATCAGGTAATTGTGTAATTTTGTAATTGTAATTCTGTGCAGTCCTTCGAGACATTTTTGTGATTAAGGGCTATTTACGGTAAATAAACGTGACTTGACTTGACTACAGTAGAGGATGTAGTTACGTTATGCAACCTCTAGATGGTGCCGCGCTAAAGGGAATGTCAACAAAACTGTCAGATAGGTCAGTCAAACTTTATTGATAACAAACAAGCTTTCCACAACTCCATTCACTCCCAAAATAAATAAACAGCTGTTTTATTATTTTCTCTGAGGTAAAGCATTTTCGTGACACATCTTTAACATCTTTGAACAACATCAAGGCATGACAGTTTACTTTTCCTCCATTTAGTCAACACGCAAAAAAAACGTCTGATACTGTTATGGTAAATAAAAATCACAATATAGTGACACTCGTAATGTGCAAAAATAACAAGTGCAAAACAATAACAGTAAAGCAATAACATAATAACTGTAAAATGTAAAACGTTGTAGTGGGTTTTACATAATTCACCCATGGAACCATTGTTCAGTTAGCGAGTTCCTAGGGGGACTCTTAATTCTGCCGGCTCGAGCCACTCTCGTGTTCGATTCATTAATGTTAAACTCCCTCGCTGCTGCTCTATTCCCGTGTCCTACTGCGTGACTGATCGCCTTGAGTTTAAACTCTGCGTTGTAAGCGTGTCTCTTAATAGGAGCCATTTCAGGGTCTTTATACAAACGCACAAATAAAAGCGAATCGTTGTTTAATATTTCCCAGTATGCACGGGGCACTTCTTCTACGCGAAAAATGGAGTCGGTGGCTGCTTCTCTTAGTTGCGAGACCTTGTAATTCAATATTGATCCATATATAAGGCGCACCGGATTATAAGGCGCATAGTCAGCTTTTTTTTTAAAGAAACAGATTTTATGTGCGCCTTATAGTGCGGAAAATACCGTAATTGTTTTTACAACTTGTCAGCTCACCGGATTCTCTTCTGCCGCTTTTCGCTGTCTGTTTTGGATTTGTTGCTGGTTTTCCTCAGCTTTGCTGAAGGCCGAACGGTGATTGCAACCACAAGAGAGGAGAAAGCAAAAACCGCATCATAGGAGGACGAGGATGGAAAACATCAATGAAGAGATCAAAGAGCAGATGTTTTGGGTGAAAGAATCCCATAGGTTCCTCACATGTATCCATTTTTTCCGTATTGTATAGGTTTTTCATTTTTTTTAATTTACGTAAACAGGGTTCCTACTGCCCAAGGCAAGTTCAGTTTTTTTCAGACTTTTTAAACGTGTTCTGAAATTTAATAAAAAGAATTGCAATCATTGATTAGGGGAGAATTGGGCTGAGGTTGACACTACTATTCAAAATTCTGGCGTCACTGAATATTTTGTGTGTTCACTGAAAAAGTCATACTTTTATTTATCAAATGAGTAGCCCAATGTCTCTGTTGTTTTGCCCACATCAAGCTCTTCCCTTTGTTGGCTAGTCTTAGATATATTCTTTTCTTTGCCACTATTCCTTGAAAGCTAGCACCTGGGAGTGGCCTTTTCGGTGTAGACGTTGACGCTGGTGTTTCTCAGGTACCATTCAACAAAGCTGAGATTTGACCTGTAAGGCGTCTATTTCTCAAACTGGAAACTAATGTACTTTTTTTCCCTCTTGCTTAGTTGTACCTCCCAATTCTATTTCTGTTTTCTAAAGGGAGTAGTACACACTGTTGTAGGAGATCCTCAGTTTCTTGGCAAGTTCTCGCATGGAATAGCTATCATTCCTCAGACGAAGAACAACACAAAAGTTCTCTTTTTTTGAGACATTTTGCAAGTTTAATCAAACCCACAAATGTGATGCTCCAAAAGAACTAGCTCAAAGGAGGTCCGTTTTATAGTTTCGCTAACCAGCTAAACTGTTTTTAGCTGTGTTACCATCATTCCACAAGGGTTTTCTAATCATCCATTAGACCTCTAACGCAATTAGCAAAACAATGTTCTATTACATCACTGGATTGCTAATTGCTGGGAATGGGCCTCCATACATTTGCAGCAAAAATAGTAATTTACCATCTTAACAATGTATGGGGTGTATTTCTGATTAGTATCATGTTATCTTAGTTGAAAAGAGACAATGCTTAAAGAACATTTCTGTCAGGAACCAAAACATGATCAGGACCCAAACGCGTGACGTTACTCACGCAAGCCTTTTGTTTTACGGGAAATGGGGAGTCATGCACGTTAGGGCAGCAGTCTGGCGTGAAATTATAGGAAGCCAAAGGCCGACGAGATCGATACCAATTGCCCGAGTTGATATCGGACAAATGGGGTCGATACCGGACAGGACGGGACAGACAGGATAGATAATGAAACAAAATAAACAGGACAAATTAGATGGGAATGAAAACTGGAGAAAATAATAAACAGGACAAAAATAGACGGGAACGAAACTGGAAAACTATATTGAACAGGAAAAAATAAACGGGACCAATACCGGAAAGGGATAACCAACAGGAAACAAGACCGAGTCTAAACCCAGAGGTTCGTTGATGGACTGACAAAGGAAAAATGAGAGGACTGGGCTTCAATAGACGAAAGGCCAATCTGTCAATGAGCCGCAGCTGGCGCCACACGGGCGGGGCCAATTGGGCGCCATGGCAACAGTGACAATTTCTAGGCAACCCGAAACTTTTGAATGCTAGTGTATGCCCACATGTTCTCCTTGGGTTGCTTCTGCTGGTCCTCACAGTTGCGCTTTAACTTGTCCAGCATGTCTTTCATCTTTTCTTGGTTTACCAGAAGCTGCCAAGAGAAATAACAATCCCTTCAACTGCCTCAGTGATGTTGACGGCTTTTTACGTTAAAATGTGATAAGAGGAATGTACGCTTTTCCCCATGCTTTGTTGGTTCTGGTCCAAAGCCGCCAGGTCTTCCACCTTTGAATAAGAGCAAGGAACTCATCTGTGGAACCTTTGAAGTGGCAGCGAGACCTCACCTTGACTCTGTTTTGCAGCAAATGGCCCACGAGTTCCGTGATGCGCTCCAGCTGGCCCTGAAGGTCCCAGGAAGCATCCCGAGCCTTCAGGTCCTGCCGGTCCAGCCTTCCGCCGACGGCTTCCTGTGGTAATGTTATGCGAGTGGGTCCTGTTACCGTTTTGGTCCTGACAGTGAGTTTCAGCATAAATCACAGTCTCAAGTAAAACAACGTGTAAAGTAGACAAAGTACCTTTCAGCTTTATGCCAAGGAAAGCACTTTACACGACACTAAAAAAAATATTAAAAAGTCAAGTGTACATAGGGTATTTTTTTCCACTACAAAAGTAAACAGTTCAAAAATAAAATACACAACAAAGTGTGTTTAACACCGCAGTGTAAATCTAACAACCTCATCATGTATCCAGCCAACCAGACTATCCTACCCCTTCTCAAACCAGCAATTGTATCAGAGGAACAGGATATTCTTAAACCTCGTGTCAGAAAGCTTGTTCCTCAACACAAAATACACTCGAAGCAAGGCTTAACAACAACCTGCTTTCGTGTAACAGTCAAAAAAAAATTTTGCCTTTCCGGGTCAGTTTCCTGCCTGACAATACAAGCATTGCTACCTTTCTACATTTTCAATCAACGTGTGCCACCTCACGGACAAAACAAGAATTACACCTAATGGCACACATACATTTTGGCTCCTACGGGCACTATTCTCGGACGTGCATTGAAGACAAATAAACATAGCAGAGTACACTCGCTATATTACACTCACCCTGATAGTTAATTTACTAAAAGTAAACTAGCTAGCACTGCTAGTACTGGTAACGGCATTGTAACGACATTGTAACAGCGGGGACAAAATGAGTCTAATTACCCCTTTACTGTCAAGACCAGAACAAAAACAGGACCCACTTGTATTACCTTTCCCTCAGTTTTACTGGAAGAAAGGAAAGGGTTGCACCCACGATCCGGTGACCGCTGGACGCGGGAAGCAGGTCGCTCTGAACGTGGAAGTGGGACTTCCGTGGCAAGTCACCAAAAGGAAGTGGGACTTTTTTGTCATTTTGATTTTTCATGCAGACATAAATTTACGAAAATAATAATAATAATAATTTCCTTTGTATTGTCATTCTTTGTAACAATGTAGTATTATTATTGGTATTACATGAAAATTGCAAATACACACGCACACGCACACAAACACACACTCTCTTGCGCAGATCGATAGATAGATAGATAGATAGATAGATAGATAGATAGATAGATAGATAGATAGATAGATAGATAGATAGATAGATAGATAGATAGATAGATAGATAGATAGATAGATAGATAGATAGATAGATAGATAGATAGATAGATAGATAGATAGATAGATAGATAGATAGATAGATAGATAGATAGATAGATAGATAGATAGATAGATAGATAGATAGATAGATAGATAGATAGATAGATAGATAGATAGATAGATAGATAGATAGATAGATAGATAGATGGATAGATAGATAGACAGATGGCTGGTTAGATGGAAATGACTCAACAGTAGATAAAGAGGAATGGTCGAAGATTAATTTTTATTATTATTTGTCATCATTCAGCCAAAAAGTTGCTGGCATTAAACTAATCAGTTGCACAAGTCAGTGTTGCAGCAGAAAGCATCGGATCCTGGCCTTTGCAACAGGTGACAGTCACTTGCCAGTTTGCAGCCTTTGACAGGAGCAGGGGTAGCCGAAGTAGCTGGAGGAAAACAAGTAAAAAAGAAGAAAATTAAAAAACATTAAATACAAAATATAGTTGTTATCTGGACAGCAAACTTACGGCTCGGAATCATAGTTGCACGAGCACAGACGAAATCGCCAGCCGGGCATATTTCCTCACGGGATGTGCAAAGGCTTCCCTGGCAGTGACACTTCAGGGCCTCTCCTGGACATGGAATCAAATCTTCAGAAGCATAACTTAAAACGTTTTATAGGGACGAAATTCGACGCACTCACCCTGGCTAAGCACCATGACGACGACTAGAGCGACAAGCACGACCTTCATGTTGTTCCTACAAATGTCCGGCTGAAATGTCATTCTTCCTTGTTGTGGCCTCCTATAAAGGATCCAGTCACCCAAAATGTCCGTGTTCTGGTAAACAAAACTTAAATATTTGCTTTTGCACAATTTAATACTGGAAACCCTTGCACAACTACTTAAACACGTTGCAACACAGGAACAGCCTGACCCCATGATGGATGCGTTGAACCAAGAAGGCAGACTCAAATATTTCTCTCGACCAAAAATCTGAAGACCATTTATTGGTGTAAAAGAGACTGAGTTTTAAAATGAATTAAATGAAGGAGGGGAGTTAGGCTGCTGACTTTCTAGCACATCCGCCTCACCATTTGATGGTCCTACGTTTAATTTCTGCTGCCAGACTGCCTGAGGGAATTTTGCTGGAACAGTGCCGTGAAAAGGTATTTGCCCCCTTCCTGATTTCTGTGTTTTTTTTGCATATTTATGAATCAAAAATGTCTCAGATCATCAAACCAATTTAATATGACAGAGACAATTCCGAAAAATACAAGATGCAGTTATAAAATCCTGATTCCCAAGCAGAAAAAAAACTCTCATGGGTGCCGGACGAAGCGATTAAAGAGTCAAGTCAAGTCATGTTTATTTGTATAGCTATTAATCACAAGGAGTCTCAAAAGGCTGTCAGGCCAAACTATTATTACACCATCCCCTGATCTAAAACCTACATGAGGGCAAAGAAAAACTGATAAACCTCAAGTCAAGTCAAGTCATGTTAATTTGTGACGCCCTTAATCACAAGGAGTCTTTAAGGGCTGTACATACAATAGATTATCTCACACCGAGGACTATTATTACACCATCCCCTGATCTATAACCTAAATAGAAAGAAAGAAAGAATGAATGAAAGAATGAAAGAAAGAGAGGAAGAGAGAGAACAAGAATAGGAAAGCAGCTTTTGAAGGGTAGGTAGGTAGGTAGGTAGGTAGGTAGGTAGGTAGGTAGGTAGATAGATAGATAGATAGATAGATAGATAGATAGATAGATAGATAGATAGATAGATAGATAGATAGATAGATAGATAATTTTAACCCATCCATTCCCCCTTTATCTGCACCGCTTATCCTCAGTAGGGTCATGGGGGTGCTGGAACCCATCCCAGCTGTCTCCAGGCAGTGGGCAGGGGACACCCTGAACTGGTTGCCAGCCAGTCACAGGGCACACAGAGACAGACAATTCACTCGCTCATTCACACCAAGAGGCAATTTAAACTGGCCAATTAACCTGACAGGCATGTTTTTGGAAAGTGGGAGGAAACCGGAGTGCCCGGAGTAAGCCCACACAAGCACTTTGAGAACATGCAAACTCCACACAGGAAGGTTCGATTTCAAGACCTCAGAACTGTGCTGCGGATGCGCTAACCACTCATCCATGGTGCTGCCCTGTTGTTTTAACCCAGTGGTCCTCAAATAGTGAGGCAGGGAACAGAGTATGAGCAATGAGTATGAAAAGCTGACCCTCAAGTTACCCCATAAAAGAAACATTTAAAACGGATGCAGACACAGGCCAAGAGAAACTAGGTAAAGAGAGAGACAAAAGACTCCTCCCGAAAGCTAAAACAAGGAAGCATGACCCAGCATACGTAGCTCTTCACTGTGACCACGGAATGTTGGCATCCGACAGCACGAAGCTAAATGTATTAAGCTGTCATTTAAAGACATTATGACACAATCACACTGACAAGATGTTTGAGGGTGGTGAAAGGTAGATTTCGTATGGACAAGGGTGACGTGTTACCACCAATATCTAGTTATCGTTGTTTTGTCCCAATTATCGTAATATAATGTGGTCAGTTTAGCAAAAATAAAGGTGGCGTGACAGAAAATCCTTGAGAAGCACTTTTTAAATAAATTGTTTTATATAGGGAAAAATATAACAGGGTGTCTCAGCTGACCTTTATATAGCGTGTCCAAAGTCCCGCCTGGGAGTCAGTCAGGGCCCGTTATCAAATTTTCACTGGCCTCCGTCAAAGAATCAATACATTGTCAATAATATTGATTGCTGTATAAAATAAAATAATGAAATAATTCACCATTTGACCAGATGATGGCAGTAGTCATTTGGCCATCTTGCCCTTGGCCTTCTGTGAATATTCTAGCCCATCCCATTTACATAAAGGCAACTGTAAACAAAAAAAAAGGAAAGCTGACTGTGAGGGCCGCCGCTACCAGGACAAATTGGAGTATTTTTTCACCAAAATCCGAAACAATGCGTCTGGCAAGTTTTCCAAGACACCGCGGCTATTTTTAAAGAATAAAATGAAGAGGCATCGCCAGACCAAACATGCTTACTGCAAAAAACTACCGTATTTTCAACACCATTGGGCGCACCTGTTAAAAGGCGCAGTCTCCGTAGCTGGTTCACACAATAGGGGATGGGTGCCCTCTGCTGCTGGTTCCTTACAAAAACATAGCATACAAGTGTGCATTTTTGAAAATACAGCAAGAGCAAAATTAAGCTTGATTGTGGTTTATTTAAGTACTGATTTAAAGTAAAACACATGGATAAAATATTTTCGGAGTTCTTCTTTCAGCTTACTTGCGAACCATCTAAATTTTAGCGGTTGGTGCAATCGCCCAGACACATATTTGTTTATCAAAAAGTCCGGTGGCCCGCCAGAACGTTAAGGGGTCAAGGTACTGTATATTATCAAAATACCACTTTTGTAAAATGTCCAGGTATCAATGTGGGCACATGCGGCTTATAGCCCTGTGTGGCATATGTATGTAGAAAATGTTTTCTCCTTTAAATATGTACTGGGTGCGGCTTAGCATCAGGTGCACCTTATAGTCCAAATTTTTACTGCCCTCACACATTTTTTTAGCTAACCAAATCTGGCCCGTTTTCTGAGAAGTTTGGACACCCTGGGCTTAAATCTTCTTCAGTAGATTGACTTTTTAATATTTGTTTAGTGTTGTGTAAAGTGTTTTCCTTGGCATAAAGCTGAAAACAAAGTTCACATTCAAGGCTTTTATGTCATCGGTGAACACTTTGGGGAGGAAGTTTGCAGATAAAAGAGACCATTCCAAAGACGAGTGACAATCTTAGCATAACTCATCAACATGTATCCATTAACATAGTTTGTGAATATGAAGTTGTTAAAAAAAGCAAGCACCGAAATTTTTTAACATGAAGCAGTTAGCATTTAGCCGTTAGCATCACTTTATAGCATGTACCCATTAGCATAACTCAGCAACACGAGTACATTAGCATGATTTGTAAATATGAAGTCGTAACAATATTGCCATTGACATATTTTTTCTAGCTTTGAAAAGTTTGTATTTAGCCGTTAGCATCACTTTTTACCATGTACCCATAAGCATAACTCATCAACATGAATCCATTAGTATATTTTGTAAATATGAAGTTTTTACAATATAGCCATTCCCAAAATTTTGGGCATGAAGAAGTTAGCATTGCCCACAGTGTTTACAGCTAGCTTGGGCTAATACTTGGGCTGGCTATGCCAGCCCAACCCATCGCGGACAGTGTTTACAGCTAGCTTGCGCTAATTTTTGGTGTGGCTGCGCCAGCCCAACCCATTGCGGGCAGTGTTTACAGCTAGCTTGCGCTAATACTTGGGCTAGCTGTGCCAGCCCAACTCGTCACGTCAAGTCAAGTCACGTCACATTTATTTATGTAGCCCTTAATCACAAAAATGTCTCAAAGGACTGCACAGGATTACAATTACAAAATTACACAATTACCTGATCTTAAACCAGCACGCGGGCAAGGAACAACTCAAAAACCTCAGTGTGAGGAGAAAAGAGAAACCTTGAGAAAGTACCTCACATGAGGTAATCCCCCTTCTAGGATTGACCAGGGTGAATTACAATTAGCATTTCTGTACACATAATAGTAGACATTAGGTAAGATGTTGAAAATGTCCAGAAAGTGCATGACATCAACGACGCCCCCAGCCTGCAAACCAGTCCAGAAAGTTTATGGCGGCCACAACGCTGCCTCCCATCTCTGCCAGCTGGTGATGGTTGACATGCTGCAGGTCAAACGCTGGTCCGCTGACCCATCCCAAATCATCCTTCTTCTCCGTATCAGCCAGGCAGGCGTCGTAAAAAGACAGGACAAAACAGAATATGAGGTGGGCATCAATCATACGCTTTAGAATAGAAGTGTGTCTTAAGCCTTGATTTAAAAACTTCCGTTGAAGTTGCAGATCTTATCTCCAGAGGCAGGGTATTCCATAACACCGGGGCCCGGATGGAGAACGCCTTGAGCCTGCAGACTTCTTGGCCCTCTGAGTCACAAGTAGACGCATTAGTAGAAGCATTTTCCGAGCGCAGACTCCGTGCAGGAACATAGGGGGAAATCAAATCGGAGAGATAAGAGGGTGCAAGCCCATGCAAATATTTATATATTAATAAGAGAACCTTAAAGTCACATCTTAAGTGGACTGGGAGCCAGTGCAAGTTGGCCAATACAGGAGTAATACGCTCAAACTTTTTGGTCTTTGTCAAAAGTCTAGCTGCCACATTCTGAACCAGCTGCAAACTTTTAATGCTAGACATCGGGAGACCAGAAAGCAATACATTACAGTAATCAAGCCGAGAAGTAATAAACGCATGAATTAAAACCTCTGCATCTGATTGGGACAGCATTGAACGAATCTTATTATTATTACGGAGGTGGTATAAAGCTATTCTAGTAATATTTTTCACGTGTAACTGAAACGACAGATTAGGATCAAATATAACACATAGATTTTTGACCGAATCACTATGGGTGATATTACATTTGTCTAGGTTCAGGGTATTGTTTGAAAACAACTGACGACAGTGAGCTGGACCAATAATAAACATTTCAGTTTTTTCTGGGTTAAGGCGTAAAAAAATTAAGTGACATCCATCTTTGAATCTCAGTAAGGCAAGCCTCCAGATTTCTACAACTTAAATGTCCATTTTTTTCCAGTGGCACATACAGTTGAGTGTCATCTGCATAGCAATGGAAACTAATATTATACTTGCGCATAATGTCTCCAAGCGGGATCATATAAATACTAAAAAGAAGGGGGCCACGTACAGAGCCTTGAGGAACACCACAGGGGACATTAGATTGTTTAGAGGTCAGATTGCCATAGTTAACACATTGCATCCTGTCTGACAGGTAGGACCTAAACCACGAGAGTACAGTTCCTGAGATACCAATGCGTTCTAGACGAACCAATAATATGTTGTGGTCGACAGTATCAAAAGCAGCGCTGAGATCCAGCAGCAGTAACATTGGTGAGGCACCGGAATCTATTGTTAAAAGGAGATCATTGGTTACTTTAGCCAGGGCTGTCTCAGTAGAGTGATTTGCCCTAAATGCTGACTGGACAGTTTCAAAGAGGTTATTTTCTAAACCACCAATAGTTTCTAGAGCTAGGATGAGTAAGCATAGCTTCAACCTTTCATCGCTAATATTAGCCAGCCCAACACCTTGCTAGCGGCGCACATAGCTGTTAGCATCCTCTCGCTAGCATCCACTCTTTGGAATTCACCATTTGCCCATGGTTAAAGGTAATGTGGGTCGGGCCCCCTCAAGCCACCCTGGACAGTCCCTGCTTAGTCGCTACCAACCTCTGAAAAAGCCCTCGTTTCCATGACTACCCATAGAAATGAATGGGCCCATGTATTCCGGATGGGAGATTCTCAAAACCCATTATTCCGAATGGGGAGACCTTGCGGGGCCCCGGAGACTCGTATCGAAAATCTGTATTATCGCAGTAGAGTCCTGATTCGGCAGGGAAAATTTTGGTATATGAATCATTGGGCTACTCCAAAAGCTCTGGGAGGAGAGGCCCGTCAAATTTCGGCTGAAGAAGATAGATATAACTAGACAATTCCCGCGGTAATTGTAGGAGTTGTGATTGATCTGGAAGATGATCCCAGTATATATATAATGTATATATAACCCCGGTTGTTGGCATTATGAGTTAGCGTACAGTTTTTAACTCAGAGAGATGTTTCTGTCATTTTTTACTTGGTTCTGTGGGGGGACTCTGCCCCCCCACACACCCCTGGTACTGGCAAGTTCATTTGAGATGGGCCTGCAACATTTAGCAACAAGGATATGCCTTGTGGAGGTCTAAAAAACACATTCATGGTAAAACCATAGTAATAACACTGTTATTACACTTTAAAAACTTTTAAAATGTACATGTTCAAATAGAATGTGCCGTTCGGTTTGAGTCGGGCCATCCGGAATCCATTGAGCCCATTCATTTTGCTAATTTGTTAGCATGTGGCCATTAGCATAATTTTTTAGCATGAAGCAGTTAGCATTTAGCCATTAGCATCACTTTTTAGCATGTATCTGTTAGCATAACTCATTAACACGAGGCCATTAGAATAATTTGTAAATATAAAGTCCTTAAAATATAGGCTTTACCAAAATTCTTTAGCATGAAACAGTTAGCCTTAAGCCGTTAGCATCACTTTTTAGAATGTATATGTTGGTATAACTCATTAACACGAGGTAATTAGCAGAATTTGTAAATATGAAGTCGTTAAAATATAGCCATTACCAAATTTTTTTACTATGAAGAAGTTGGCATTGCCGGCAGTGTTACAGCGAGCTTGCGCGAATACTTGGGCTGGCTGTGCCAGCCCAACTAATCACCAACAGTGTTTACAGCTAACTTGCGCTAATATTTGGGGATGTCTATGCCAGCCCAACAATTTGCTAGCGGCGCACATTGCTGTTAGCATCCTCTCGCTAGCTTGCACTCTTTGGAATTCACCATTTACCTATGGTTAAAGGTAATGTGGGTCAGGCCCCCTCAAGCCACCCTGGACAGTCCCTGGTTCCTATGACTACCCTTGGGAAAAGCCCTGTTTACCATGGCTCCCCATTATATTGAATGGGCCCACGTATTCCAAATGCTTTGCAGGCACAACTACATTGCCCTGTGCTTACAGCACTTGGCAATGTAGTTGTGCCTTGCTGAAGCAAATCACAAATAATTACGAATTTTCAAAGTGACATCATTGCACCATTTTTATTCACATTTTTTGCCCAGCCTTTCACGTTTCACCTTGTTTTTTTGGGGCGGACAATAAAGTCAGCTTTCTCTTGGTGAGGCTCAAGATATGTAAAATAAATAGAAATATCTCAACCGACAAGTATTTTTTAAACAATGCACATTTGTTTATCCATCCATTATCTGCACTGCTTATCCTCAGTGGAATCGTGGGGGTGCTGGAGCCCATCCTGGCTATCGCAATGGGAGACGATTTGGACTAACCAATTAACCTGACATTGTCATGATTACCTAAGTGGAGCCACCTGGGGTAATCATCTGATGCGCTGGAATGCGCTTCCTGATTGGTTTATGTTCCCTTTTTAAGCATGCTACGCCGAGACCTCTTGGTCCGAGGATTACTTCTGTACCCCATATGACTCTCCCGATTACCTGTGCCTTCTTGTTTACCTGATTCTGTCTGCCTGCCTGCCTCCGATCCGACCGCTTCCGTCCCACGCTACGATCTTCTCTCAAGTCCTGGTAAACTCGACCTGCTTCCGTCCCACGCTACGATTGGCTACGTCTTCCGAAGTTGTCTTCACGGCGTTGCTGCTGACGTTCGACGGTCCTCGCGTCTCCCGCTAACCCTTTACGCTTCCCAAAATAAAGAATTGTACGAACGCTCTGGGGTCTCCTGCTCTGTTCTGGTAATCCTGACAGACATGTACGTTTTGGAAGTGTGGGCGGAAGCTGGAATGCCCAAATGGAAACCCACGCAAGCACAGTTAAAACATGCAAACTCCACACAGGAAGACCTCGCCACTGTGCCGCTAATCACTCATCTGCCTAGCCGCCCATGCACATTTATATGACAGTTCATATATTTTTGTTCATTACTCAAATCAATATTGTTTATCCTTTGATGAATGAAATTGTTTTACCACTGGGATGCGCTAAATAATACACCCTGTCCCTTCAATAGTTTTTGAGGCTCATTCTATTCAGTTTAGAGTTTCTGGGCAAGATTCAATGCAAGCTGAGCTAGCAATGCTTGTGGCAATAGCCACACCAGTAGCGCTAGCAGGTTAGCTGAGCTAGCAGCACTATCCAAAAGAAGCGTAAGTAGTTAAAAATGCCTCTACCTGTACATATGTTAATACTTACAGCCCAACCTTATTGGTCTTAACGGTCGCTATACTTTGATATTCACAAAGTATCTATACTTCCATTTTCTGCACTGGTTATCCTCAGTGGAGTCATGCCGGTACCAGAGCCCATCCCAGCTATATTCTGGCAGTGGTCAGGGGACGCCCTGAAACGGTTAATTCTAAAAATCCCAATCATTAAAAAAACACTAATATTTAATTAATTAATGTACTCATTTATTTCTAATTTAAATGATCTTTTTCTACTAATGACTTAACATATTTTCCCTTGACCTAACACAGCTAATCAGAAATGTTTTTTATAATTTAGATTAGGTTTACAATTGTCTTTATTGTCATTCATATGAACAATATGGATTCATAGATATATTGATATGTACGGTAGATATATCTTTAAATTATGATCACTGATATCGGAACTTAAGCAAAGTAGGAAATATGTTTTTATTTTTAAGTTCAGTGTATGCTCGCATATGAGCCAAATTTAAAAACTATACTGGAATTAAAGGAGGGTTGATATGAACATAAAATAACATAAACACAAGCGGGTGTAAGAGAGGCAGGGATACCCAAGTCATGCTCTCTGTTGGTTTCCCTTGAATAACTCATTTCTCCTAAGTCAGACTATCTTGTCGATTAAGCCCCCTAATCCGATCTCTTTTTTCAGTTCTGGCACCTTCTGATTGTGTGACAGGAACCACATCTCATTTTCTCGCGATTTAGTGCATTCTATTGCCTTTTGTGCCAATAATAATCAGTCCTAATAGTGTCAAGTCAAGTCAAGTACAGGTCACATTTATTTGTATAGCCCTTAATCACAAAATGTCTCAAAAGACTGAACAGACCACTAATTCGCCATCCACTGATCTAAAAACAACAAGGAAAAACAGAAAAACCTCAGCATGGGTCAAGTCAAGTCATGTTTATTTGTATAGCCCTTAATCACAAAGAGTCTCAAAGGGCTGCACAGACCACAGATTATTGCAAACTACAGACTATTATGACACCATCCTCTCATCTAAAACCAACATGAGGGCAAATAATATACATATTATCAACATAAAATATAGGTTATTCATATGCTATAGAGTAGAAGTGTGTTTTAAGCTTAGATTTAAACATTTCCACTGAGGTTGCAGATCGAATCTCAGGGGTAAGAGCATTCCACAGCACCGGGGAGAACGCTCTCGAACCGGCGGATCTCTTCTTGGCTCTTGGGATCACTGGTAAACCAGCATTTTCCGAGCGAAGACTCCGGACCAGAACATAGGACGAAATTACCGTAAATTCCGGACTATAGAGCGCAACTGATTATAAGCCGCACCCACCACATTTCGAGAGACAAATGTGGTAGGTGCGGTACATACACAAGCCGCACCTGTATATTAGCCGCATGCGCCCACATTGATAAACGCAATACAACCACGAAATTAACCCGTACCCAATATAATCCAAAAAACACAGCCGGCAAAATGAACGGAAAATGATACCGGTACTTTAAATTTATTGCAGACCTGCAGAGTCCAGGTGCCCGTTGAAAGTAATCCAAGGAAAAAAGTATATATTTCCAAAGGTAAGGGTGGGAAAAATATATATCCACTCTTTTCGGCCGCGTCCACAAACACGTCTCACCTTTACTCCAATTCCCGTCAGCCCGCGTTTGCCCCGCCCCTTCTTTCTCATTTGCTCGTACAAAACATATCAGAATACGTTTCTGAAATAAATACATTACAAAAATATACAGTTGCAAATACATATTATACATGGTTACTCATATTTACAAAGAAAGACGGTACACCGAGAGAGTTTTCAAAGCTTTAATAATAATAGTATAACTTTCATCCTAAACCGTGTCTGTGAAGGGTAGCAAAACGCTACTAGCAACACGCTCGCAACACAGTAAACAGCTCTGTTAAGAAAACATAGCGTACTTGTAGTAAGCACGGTAAATAGTCCTCATCTTCCTCCTTTTAAATGACTTCATCGAAGTCGTCTTCCTACAGTAAGGGAAAGAGATTTTGTCTTATAGACGTCGTACCACGCTCCCTTACTCAAAAAACACGCCAGCATCACGCTCGCAAAGTAAAGTTTGCGTGTGGTAGCTCTGGTTCCTTCTACGCTCAATTGCATTTAGCTTGAAAGTTGGGTCATGTGCCTATATTTTTGCAATTTGCATGATGAAGATATGTGTACGCTAAATCAATTTGTGCACAAACTAAGAAGTTGCAGTCTAAATCTTACCTTTTGTACTCAAGCGCCGCTGGCGGCCGTTAAAAAAATTACGTAAATTGGCCGCATCAATGAATAAGCCGCAGGTTTGAAAGTCTGGGAAAAAAGTAGCGGGTTATAGTCCGGAATTTACGGTAAATCTGAAAGATATGAGGGAGCAATTCCATGCATGATTTTGTATACTATCAACAGAACCTTAAAATCAAAACAGGGAGCCAATGCGGGTTAGCTAAAATCGGAGTAATGTGATCAAACTTTCTTGTCTTATTTAAAAGCCTCGCTGCAGCATTTTTAATCAGCTGAAGGCTCTTGATTTTGGACTTCTGGAGACCGGAGAGTAGTGCATTACAGTCATTGAGACGGGAGGTAACAAACGCATGAATTATCTCCGCATCCGACTGAGACAGCATAGGACGAATTTTAGCAATGTTGCAAAGATGGAAAAAAGCTGTTTTAGTAATACTCTTAATCTGTTTTTGAAATATGACACTTACATTTTTAAATTTTTGTCTGGGTGATATTACATTTGTCAATGTTCAGAGCCATTTTTGAGAACAAGTCATGGCATTTAGATGGACCAATAACTAACATTTCGGTCTTTTCAGAGTTATGGCGCAAGAAGTTGAGTGACATCCATTCTTTTATCTCAGTGAGGCAGGCCTCCAAATTTCCACAGTTTAGTGTGGCAGATAGAAAAATAAGAAAAAGTGGAGCCACACAAATGGTAATCCCCTTCTAGGATGACCAGGCTACAATAGACATTGCATTGGATAACAATACACAAAACATAGTCAACATTAATAAAAAAAAAAAAACAGGTAATATGTACAATTGTTAGAAAAGTCAATGACAGCATTACCGCAGCTTCCCATCTAGCCAGCTGGTTGATGCAGAAAATGACAAGCTTCAGGTCCAGGTGCTGGTCCGCTGACTCATCTCGATACATCCTTCTTGCTCATTAAATCCAACAACCAGGCAGCCGGAATGGATGGGAAAATAAAAGTATGAATTTGGAATCAATCATAAGCTATTAAATAGAAATGTGTTTTAAGTCTAAATTGAAACACTTCCACTGAGACTGCAGATCTTATTTCAGGAGGCAGAGTAATCCACATTATTGGGGCCCGAATGGAGAACGCTCTCAAGCCTGCAGATTTCTTCTTTGCTCTTGGAGTCACTAGTAGGTAGGCATTTTCCAATCAGAGGCTCTGTGCTGGAACTCGGGGGGAAATCAAGTCAGAAAGATAGGAAGGGGAAAGTCCATCCAAACATTTGCATGTTAGTAAGAAAACCAAAAGTCACATCTTAAGCGGACCGGGAACAAATGCAACCTAGCTTGATACAGTCAAACTTTCTTGTCTGTCAGGACCAGAACGAAGACACGACCCACTTGCGTGCAATTCTCTTACTTTTATTAGGAAAAAGGGAAAGGGTACTATGCACGATCCGTAGATCGTTGATCGTGGGGAGCAGGTTACTCAAACGCTGAAGTGGTATTTCCATGGCGAGCAAAGGAAGTGTAGAAGAGCGGCAAAAAGCAGATCGGTGGCCGGAACGGGGGAGCAAAAAAATAGTCAAGTTCAGAAAAGGGGTCAGAGCCGGGAATCAAACAGGAATCAGAACAGAAGAGAGTCAGGGTCGGAAGGCTTGCCTAGCGTAGCTGGGGTTTGAAGACGGACTGACAACGGGTGACAGGAAGACGGGGGTTAAAACAGGCAGGCAAGCAGCCAATCAGCGTCCGAGGCAGTTGGCGCCAAAGGAGCAGCTCAGGTGCCTCGCATCAGTAATCATGACAGTCTTAGTCAAAAGCTTCGCTTCAGCATTTAGTCAATGAGTCAGTGATAAGGAAAGCTGTCTAAAACAAAGACAGCATCGAGCGAGTCAAAAAAGGAAATTATTGTGAAAACATGGATGCATGTAAATTTTCATTAATTCAACGACTTATTTTTTCCCCAGCTGTCACCTTCCGAGGCTGCTCTACGAATCCTTACTGTGCAATGCAACTTTTCTCCACTTGCTGCTCTACTGACTTGTGCAACTTGGGGTTGCCACCCCCAAAATACAAATACTCATCTTTTCAATATTCCAAATCTAAGTTAAGACAAAGATAGATACAGAAATATAACTTAGGACATATTATCTGGCATCTCTTCTGGTAAATTAATGTTTTCAAGCTTTGATTTTCTTTTTTTATGCACTGGACAGATTTTTTCGTTTTCTTGGTGTCCGAGCAGTGGGCACAGTTTAAAGCAGGACCTCCAACCTTTTTCAAGCTGAGAACTACTTTTTGTCACTAATTAGCACAAAGGTAACCCAGTTTTATATCCCTTAACAATTCTGTACACTACCCCTTAAATCCTAATCCCAGACATACTCAAAGTCAATTGAATGCTGTTGGACACCAGGCAGTCGCCACCGGACCCTACCTCCAGGCCTGGCTCCAGAAGGCAGCCCCGGTAACCCACTTACGGGCAAGTGAAATTGTTGACCAAAGTTGTTTGTTGTCATAGAGGGTCTTTGGTCTGCACTTTGTCTGCCCCCTTACCTAGAACCTGTTTGTCATGGGTGACCCTAGCAGGGGCTTAAAGCCCCTGGACAACAGAGCTCCTAGGATCGTTGGGAAACACAAACTCCACCACAACGGTAAGTTAGCAGATCATGAAGTAGTGAAATGCATTACTAGTAGAATAATGGATCTTGACTGCCGTTACAATATGGTACAATAGTGTGCTAATTACAAAGGACAGATTACAAGTAACAATGTTCTCTAATCACAATCTGTCACTCCATCGCTCATGATTTATCAACACAACAC